>NC_137455.1:336847936-338047936 GCF_964235325.1 Thermobia domestica | reverse complement strand
TACAGAGCGTGGTTTTTGTACGTCTGTTGCTGATGAACTTAAGACATGAACTGAACTTTTCGCGCGCTTTAGGAAAACCGGTTGGGTAAGTGATGATGTGTGCTTGCAGGACGTTGCTAAAACTTGAATTTAAATACAAAGGAAGACCGTTGACACGTTCGGTAAACATTACAAAATACCGCCAGACTAATAGAAATAACTTTGGCGCCGCGGTAGGTGAACAAAAGAAAGATTGCGGACGTGGGAGATAAACATCACAAATTGGGAACAAACTAATAGCAATAACTTTGGCGATGTCGGCGAAAACATAAAAGAAAGATTGGGGACGCGGAAGATAAATATCACAGGTTGGAGACAGACTAATAAAAAATCAAGTTTTATGATAGTTTGTTAATAATGAATACAAAGAAAGTTTTACATTAGGAATGGTAGAACATATGAGGTCATTGAACGCGAATGCAAAAGAACATTCACCTATTGAATGATGATCATGTTGAAACATGAAGGGATGTTAAATACGATTGCAATAGAAGATTGTTATATTAATGTAATAATAATGAATGAATGAATGCAAATACAAAGATAGTTTGTGGCATCCGTTATTTTACGTGGACAATATGCTGGTGTATGTAGGGTCGATGTCTTGTTTACATGAATAATAATAGAAGTTGTAAATAACAGATTTTATTTTAAAAGCATGTAAACTATTTATTTACACGTGATTTATCTAGATCTGCACATAGATGACAGATGATTAAATAGTACGCCTTATGAATACCGTTGTAAAAAAAATGGGAGGAATGATTTTACCAATGTGAAAATAACAAATGTTGATATTTTAAAAGATTATATGAGAACATGTTTTCTATTTCTGTATTTATAAAAATTCTATAGAGAATTGGAAAAGTACATGTGAAAATATTTTAATTGGCGTGGTAGGACTGTTTGAAAAATGTTTAAAGTATCACGTGATATGATGTTATCGGTAAAGTTTTCCTTATATATTGGGTATGAAGAGAAGACTGGTATAGTATCATCATGGAGTCGATTCAGAGTCAAGTACAGCGAGAAATTGACTTGTGCGAAGAGTTAGATTTTGATTCTTCCTTTGACTTTGTAGAATCTCCAAGGAAAAAAGTTTAAAACTGCGAGAGATTTACCAGATATATTTATTGACGAGGAAACTCAGTATTTTTCTCCAGCTTCGCCAGTATCATCAGAAATTATTATAGAGGAAGAAATCATTGACTTAAGAGAAGACCCAGTATTAATCCCATCATCGCCTGTTGGAGTGAGGACATCTTTATCAGTACTTCCAGCATCCCCGTCATTATTAGGAGTAAAAAGCATTCAACCACCATCTTTAAAGTGGACACTAGATAGTAAAGAAGAAGAAGAAGAAAGAACACCATCACCTGATTTATTTACTGAAGAAGAGGAGGAGGATGGAGAAGAAGAAGAAAGAGCACCTTCACCTGACTTATTTAGTGAAGGGGAGGAAGAAGAAATTTTGCGCTTATTTGATGAACTGGACAAGTGTAAACCCGACACACCACATGCAAGTGTTACACCTTCACCAGCACCAAAAGCACCACCACCACCACAAACGGCGCCCTTAGACTTATCAATGAAGAAGAAGAAGAACGAAGAAGAAAAGTGTAAGTGTACACAAGTGTTTGTGGGTGAAAAGTGCATTAAAAACACTATTTTAAATTGGAACCCTAATTGTGTGTTATTGTGTGAGGGTTGTTTTTTTGACTGTCCGCAACAAATGTCTCACCGCTGCATTTTTATGGACATTGAAGCTTTAGAAACCGAGACATGGTTAATTTTTATTAAAGAAAATGTGAGAAAAGAACTTTATAACATATTTCGGAACTCACATAGAATGTATGTGAATACAAACATATTTGAAGAAGAATATTTTAAATTAATAAGAAACCCAAGATATTTGAATGAATTAGTAGATATTCTACTATCAAAGAATAAGAAATATTAATTTTCGGTGATTCTGTATATATTGTCTAACTTTTATGTAATATTATTATTTTGCTTGTATATTATTTTGATTGTATATATTATTATTATTATTTTCCTTGTATATTATTTGCTTGTATATTATTTGCTTGTATATTATTATTTTGCTTGCATATATATATAATATTACCGAAATAAATATATACGAATTTTATTTCTTGATTCTTATTTAATATTAAAACTTTCCTAAATAAAAGGTATCATTGACATTTTTTTATAAGGTGAAACTCCTTTATGCTTTCTATCGTTTACTTTTTTGGAAAATCGTTTAAAATTGGTATTTGATGACTGTTTTATATTTTTCTTGATTTTTACTAATACTTTGAAGTATTTAAAAGTTTGATGAGTGTTTTACATTGACAAGTTTGCGATTTTGAAAACATAGTTCCTCGTAGCTGCTCTAGCGAGTATGCTTTGGCATACGAACCAATAAAAAAAATAGGAATTTAAATGTTCGCAGCGTAGCTGCTCTAGTACACCAGAAAATGTGTAGCAAATGAACGAATAAAATATTCACAATCTATTTTAACAATGAGTTTGCACAGCAAACGATCCATTACATAAGCAGAGTTCCACACATTTTTTTTAATATATTCAGAATAAAAAATTAACCGACTTTGCAATGGCAGAGGAGAATATAAAACAGAAACTGATTTAATAACGAATTTAAAAAACTCATAGTATGATTTATATACTTATATTAAAAAATGCAAAAAGTTTTCACATACATGCAATATAACATGCAGAAACTAATTTTACAAACGCGAATCATAACATGCAGAAAGTTTTTCACATACACGTGATATAAGTGTCGAAAAGTGTTTTTTTTTCAAAAACAAATAATTAACACCAATTTCAAAACGAACTTAGTTAGTATTTTCGAAACAAAGTTTCTCTTTTGAATTTGCTAAGCAAATAAACCAATAAAATAAAATAACACGAACGAATAAAATAATCGCAGCGTAGCTGCTCTGAGCTTGTGTACCAAGCGAAATGATAAAAAAAGATACGAACCAATAAAAAATAAGAACTTTTTGTAAGTTCACACGAAGTGTTCAAGTAATTTACAAGTTCTCAATTTTTAGTATTTTCGAAACAAGTTTCTCTTTATGAGATTTTATTCTTGAGAGTTTTCGTAGAAAACGAGTTTGTGTAACAGACGAGAGAATAAATAATTAATATTTCGGAACATCTTTAGTATGCTCACACGAAGTGTTCGAGTAATTTATTAGGAGCATTTTAATATTTACAAGTTCACAGCGTAGCTGCTCTGAGCTTGTGTACCAAGCGAAATGATAAAAAAAGATACGAACCAATAAAAAAATAAGAATTTAAATGTTCGCAGCGTAGCTGCTCTTAGCTTGTGTACCAAGCAATCGGTAAAAGATAAGAACCAATAAAAAAAAATAGGAATTTAAATGTTCGCAGCGTAGCTGCTCTTACGAGTTTCTAATTTTAAAAACGAGCTTAGTATTTTCGAAACAAAGTTTCTCTTTTGAATTTGCTAAGCAAATGAACCAATAAAATAAAATAACACGAACGAATAAAATAATCGTAGCGTAGCTGCTCTTAGCTTGTGTACCAAGCAATCGGTAAAAGATAAGAAAGGAGCATATAAAAAAAGATACGATCCGTAAAAAAAATATGAAGTGTTTGAACAAAATTAAAAGTGAAAATGTAATTTTCAAAATGAAAATGCAACTTGTCAAACGTGGAAATGCAACTTGTCAAACGAAAAAACTGCAAGTTACGAAAATGTAATTTTCAAAAAATTTTTAGAAATGTGTTACGAAAATGAAAATGCAAACTAAAAAAATGCAGAACCGTAAACTAAAAAATGTGAAAAGTTTTTTTTCACATGCATGCAATATAAAATGTACAAACAAATTTTATGTAGGCTAATCATAACATACGGATTTTTTTTGTTATATGCACATGTTAAAGTTCTAATTTCATGAAAAAATTTTTAAAGAATTTTTCCCTACGTATAAATTGTAAGTCATATTTGAAACATAGTTTACTTTTACACTGTAAGTGTTTTGAAATTTTTCGCGCTGAAGTAAAATATATAAGATGTGTAAGGAAATAAATAAAACATGTAATATAAAATGAGAAAAATTTTATTTACAAATTTCAATAATATATATATATAGTTTACATACAGATACATTCCTTGATATATTGTTTAATACAATCTATATTTATATTAGTATAAGCACAATTACATACTGGCCAGTTTATTGCTGAAAGTCTTTTATCACCTGCTTTTGTTAATTTATACACATTGTTTTTATTATTATTTTGTAATTGATTAACAGAAGAGTTTTTATTTTCCATTATTATTACTATTTCTTATGCATATTATAATGTAAATCTTTTTGTAAGAATAACTCTGTAATTAACTGAATGTTATCTTTGTTTAATAAAATGTTATATAATGTCCATGTAAATTCTCAATCATCAATTTCAGTATCACAATGCACTGTTGCAAATTCTTCATATAAATCATCAAAAGTTTGTGCGCTTACCATTGTACGCCATGCATTATAGCACAACATATTATAGTCCGAAGTAATACAATCGTGTTTTATTTTGCTCCTGTTTTGAAAACACCCATAACATAAAAGTTCTCGCGGTGGTTTCCAACGGTCAATACACATTTATACACATTGTTCTTTTATAGAAAAAGAAGAACATTGATATTCGCAATTGTTGTATGTATTTAGGAAACGACATTGGTACTCACAGTCTGGATTGTTGATACACATCTTTATCGTGCTCAAGATATGCTTCTCTTAAGTCAGAAATATGATAATCATTAAACGTGATTTCTTAATATGAATAATTAAATTTGTTTATAAGATGGGGAATAATGTTTACATCTATATATTTCACATGTATCTTTAGATATTGTTTTAATATTTGATCACGTGTTGATTTCTTGATTAGGAAATTCCACACAATAGTATTTAATTCTTCATCACTTTCACTCACACATTTATGCTCAGTTTCTTTTTCACTACGATTCGCACAGCCTTCACAAAGTAGTGGTTCAGAAAGTTTATATTTTTCTAGTAACTGTTTTACACAAACTTCATTTACTTCATTAGGAGTACAACCACACTTCACAGCATTGAATATTAGAATATCATTAGAAATTGTATTTTGATTTACTACTACTACAACTTCCTCTTCAAAGGGTATTTCATTTGGGTATCTGAAATTTCGTCTATACACAGCATCGTCTATGGTAATTTCCTGTGTTGGATAAATAATCCTATATCTTTCAGCGTCTTCTTCAGGAATGTCAGGATCATTTGGATGTACAAGAATAATTTTCTTTTGTTTTTCAAGTTGAAAACGTTTTTCACGTGGTGAAATGTATTTAGATTTTACACATTCACTTTGCAATAAAGAAAGATTAGTTTCAATTTCACCTTTTCGTTTCTTATTATGAGATGAAGAACCAGAATTTGTTTTTTGCTTTTTACCTGTGAAAACAGATTGCTTTTGACTGTACATTGTAACAGCGTATCACTTCCTTTATATGATTTACTACAGCTATACGCATGCGCGCTTTTATATTATATTATGACATGCGTGAAAAACAAGTACAAGTATACATACGCATCTGACATGCGCGAAAACCAAGTACAAGTATACACACGCATCTGACATGCGCGAAAATCTAGTACGAGTATGCGCACGCATAGAATTTATATTGTTATGTCTAAATACATCGTGAAAAGAAACAGGTGTGATTATATAAAGTTTTTTTTTCATAGCATTATTATATCATTAGAACATTTATATGTAATAATAGACATGTACGTGATTTGTTAGGGATGAAATTAATAATATTAACAATTTCATACTTTGTAACTCATTTACTAACACTTAGTGTTTGCTAAAGCAATCTTGGAACAAACGATATATATTGAAAAATAAATAAATAAATAAATAAATAAATAAATTATATCAGAGAAAACAAGATTGGATTGTAATTCATGTGCTTACAAACTTAGTAATTCAGATAGTTTGTTTAAAGACTATGTGAATTCTTTCCTTCAAATGAAGCAGGAATCTTCAGGATTTCCTGCTTGGTGCAAAACCAAAGGAGACAAAAATAAATACATTAAAGAGTATCATGTCCACGAAGGCATTCAATTAAATCATGGCAATATCAGGAAGAACCCGGGACTGAGGTATATCTCCAAGATATTCCTCAATTCGCTTTATGGGAAATGGGGACAAAGAACGGACTTGTTGCAATTCGTGATTGTTGACACACTGGAAAAATTTTTTGTATTATCTATGGGCACCACAATACGAAGTACAAACCGTATTAACCATTGGAGATAAACATCTTATTCTTACGTATCGCAATACGGAGAATAAGAACAAACCATGGAAATTCTCAAATGTTGTGCTTGCTTCGTTCATTACATCGTGGGCAAGGCTTCGACTTTATGACTTAATGACATCAGTAGGACCTAAAAATGTTTGTACTGTGACACGGACAGCATAATGTTTGTACAATACCGTGATGAAAAATCTCCGCTTACATTAGAGCCCTACTTGGGTGAACTAACCGACGAAGTAAAAGAGGAGTGGGAAATAGACAAATTTATAGGTTTTTTATTATTATTATTATTTCATTAGAAGAAGAAGAAGAAGAAGAATACATTATTTCGATTACAGATGACTTCTACAAGTGAAAACGAACTAACTCAATTGTTAATTATGGCAAAACGCTTCGGCTATGAGGCATCCGAAGTTGTTTACTACAGATGGAAAATGATAGTAGATAAATTTCATAGCAATGGGTGCATGTACGTAGTCTTGAGTAGAAACGATTTTTGGAAGTGTTTGGTGGATAGTTATCATTCTAAGGGGGTGCGTGTACCCAATGAAAAATATTATCAAATGTTAACAGAGTTATTAAAACATTTTAAAGGAAGACAGGATGTTATTTTGGCAACCTGTGAAACCGCTGCTGATATTTCTGATTTATATCAGGCAGGATTTTTCCGCAAAGATGATATAAAAATTAGGATTCTAAAAAGTTCAAGCAGCAGGTAAAACAGCTGACTTATTTGTTAAGGACAATGCTAAACTAATAGGTAAGCTTATCATGACCAAGTTCTGCTAGTTCTGGGGAACTAAACTGGGTTTTTTCAAGAAGTACCTAAGATAATGGACGGTATGGGTGCATCAGAATTTGAAATAGTAAAGAGTATATAACAAACATATGTTTACTTTGGGTTAAAAGGCACAGAAATAACCATTAAGTGTATGGAATCGAAGACCCGGAAAAAATATATACGAAATCTGTTTGATTTCGGAATGACCCATACAATAAAGGATGTTGACAAGAACACCTATATAGGAATAACTATCGAGAGCACTACCTTAAAGTTAAAACAATGTACATAACATGGCGTCCTAAAAAGGAATTAAACCCCGATATATTGTTACATACAGTTGAAAATGTTTTAAATAGTAATGAACATTTTCTTTTTTGGGAAAAAGGCGGATTTTAAGATCCCACATTGCTAATCCATGTAAGGGAAGGGGTTGAACCCGTGGATCGGGCAAATATGAGGAATATACAACTCTTTTGGAAAAGTATACCATCCCATTAAACAAGGACATATAATGTTTTTCTAAGGCTATCATCCTCGGGAAGGCTAGGGCCGATCAAAAATATGAATAACTGTATAAATTAAAAAACAATCCTGAGCGATTGTTGAAGCAGGCCAAGGATTTGTGTGATGATGCTAATGTTACTATTGAACATCAAAAATGGATGTACTATTAATGATGTGAAAAAAAATTTCAACAATACCTGGCACCCAAGTATCAGATCATTGTCTTTGAAAAGAAATTTAATAGTCGTGAATTTCATGGAATGTATCCTGGAATAAAGGGTTGTAACCAGACGGTTACAATCGTCTGAAATTTTATACTTCATTATTTTCATCGCTATCACCAGTCGAAATCAAGAAATCACCCCGTACAAACTTTTAAAATATTGTTGCTAACCGAAAGTATAGTACCTTTTTTATCCCTCACTTTTGCAAAGGAGCATTAATTCCAATTTGCAAAATTTCTGCCAATCTAGTAAAAAAAATCATCTTACCCCTCGCCCTTGAGCATATACCTAGATCTTAGAAACGGTGAGAGATCCGGTTTTAACTATTTTGGTGCGATGTTGAGTAGCTAGTTGGCGCTAGCTATCATTCTTCTTCATGGTTACGATTTGGTGAGCATCATTGATACCCGACGGTAATGAGGACGCTTACAAACTAAAAGGTAACGTGTACTTGGAATAATTAATTAAACAGTGACAAGCTAAAGTGGTGAAAAGGGAGAAATAACTTACTATTTCAAAAATTTGAAACAGGAGCTATACAAAAATGTTCTCTTGAAAATTATCAATTGTTGCCGGACCGCCATATTAGTTAAGAAAGGGAAGCCAAGTGGCCAGTGATATAAATTGACAGTATTTAGTGCTACAATATTAAACTGATAACGGAGATTTCTTCGATATTAGTGATTTTGGTTTTAATTTTGGAAGTTTCGTCAGAAAGCTAAATTTTTTCAATTTAACGTAGCCTGTGTTGGGGGTAAAAGTTCATGTAATTAATTATAGAGTTTGTGTTAGGACTATGGCGGCAGAGAATGTTTTCTTATTGAGAAGTTTCATTCTCATTATGCAGCATTAATTTCACAACGATCGCTCCTGTACGTCAGGATGGGTTGAAAGAAATTCGGGTTAGCCTCTGAAGGGTTCCTTTCACTCAGGAAGGGCCTGGGAAGAGTAGTTTTCACCTAGGTAATAGTGATGTAAATCAAATACCATAGCCCTCCCTCCCCCACGAAAGCTGACATTACGAATTGAAACTATAGAGGTTTGTAGCTAGAAATTTTATTAATTAACCTGAACAAGTTAAGTTCCCACAATTCATGTATACGTGTATCTATGTTTTAAGTGATATGTATATATATAATAAATTGCATGTAACCGTGTGCTGTATGTTCAGTGTGTATGTGATGAGAATGCGTTTTGTTGACTTGTGAATACAGAAATAGAAGTGCATTAGTATCTGCTAAAGAAAAATCGTTCATCTCGGAATGTGGGAGATTTATTTTGTTTCTTTATTCTTTAAATTGCTCATTTATAATCAATACTGATATCAAAAAATGCAAATTACTAAACCAATACGTCTGGCTATGGTCCGTTGAAAGTCAACCTGCACGTAACAAGCAGAACACAAGAATAATTTCGAGCGCCATCTATCTAGAATTATCAGTAGTACAGCGCGAGTCGTATTCGTTATTTGTTTACAAAAGCCATGCAGCGAAATTAAGATAAAAGGCAATCTTAGAAACACTTATTTTTTCCATTTTTCATGAATATTTGGTAGTTAACAGGAATACAAGAAATATATATATCTAGCAGAACAATAGATTGATTTATCTGGTAAATTTTACTAGTTTAAATGTTTTAGTTTGTTAAAAAATCGAAAATTTAAACTTTCGGTCTTGCGTTAACTAGGTGATGCTAGTTCCGTGGTGTAAACAGAAAGCTATATCGAGCTGATATCGTAACATTATATTGTTGCAGTTTTAAAATGTATTTACTGTTTTGAGTCGAAGTGTTAGTGCTGATATTTAGATTATATGGAAGAAATACATTTTCTAACTTATAATTTTTCGCTCATACGTATAAAAGAAGGAAGTTAGGTACTTAAAATATAATTAGGAGGGTTGCAAGTGTTTAGGTTATCCAATAAGTGCAGGTTTAGTATAGCAACTAGACGTTTCGGCGTAACTATTACTTTAATTAGGTTTCTTTAATTTACCTCGTCCGTTAGGAAATGGTTTTCACAAAACCTAAGAGATAATTACATATTATATGAATACCATAAATAGTAACCTTTTCGACGTAGAGTAGTTGATACTATAGCACAAGGGTGCTAACAAACCCACATATGGTTTGTTTACTTTCGGTGTCTCGAGGTGTTTACCTCCAAGGTATACTAGGTACAACGGTGGACTGAAGTATCGTCCTTCTCAATTTTTTTTTCTGAATAAAGGCGCCGTAGTAGAATTGACTTGTAGAGTCTTTTGTGATAATTTTCTTTTATTTAAAGGTTACTGGTATACATGCGAGGGAATATGTGGAATGTTAGTGAAAGAGTATGAACGTCGCCCTATGTTGCTAAACTTATGCAGTGAAATGAGTAGTAAGATTAATAGCTGGTATACGTTTCGAGTACCTTTTCTGATTAGAAATTCCGTATATTAATTCTTTTTAATCAAGTCAGCGCTAACGTTTAGTATCACATTTCTGAAAAAATTGAAAGAATTTAGTTATTAATATTGCAAATCGAGATAGCTTTCTGGTGCGATTACGGCGGTAATCACCTTAGCAAATGAAGATTTATTGAGTTAGGCATAGCATATGCGATTGCATGGACACATATCCGTGTTCTGATGTACAAAATGGTTTAAGTGAACAGACGACGCGCGAGAGTTGGAGTACAAGGTTACAACTCATGTATAGATATGCTTTGATGAATTTTACAATTAAATTTCCCGCGTTATTTTGTTATTTTATACACCGCTGGTCACCCAGTTCATACGAAACATTGCGTGACGTCTAATGGTTCTTCCAATTTTTTTTCCTTCGTTGGAGTTTTCGTCCCAAACGCCTTTGTCCCCCTCCACCTTATTTTCAAATTTCTTTATTTCACTATAGTGAATGTGAAAATTGGAAGGCGTTCAGAGAGTCACGACTCTGCGAATTGGGATGTGGCTAGTAATGTTTGGTTCATAGTAATTACTAGCACAAAATTCTCTTTTTTTTTCTTAGTTTCGGCTGCCCAACTGCGTAGACATTTCTCTCTTCTTTGAGGATTCCTTCTTCGGGTCTTTACTGATTTTTTTTTTACTGTTGGGGCGTTGGATAATTTTTTTTTAGTGTTAGAAATTTCTAAAGGCAGATTCCTACTACACTGTCCGAGAGATTCGGAGAAACCCTGATGGGTTGGGCCGGATTACAGTGAGTATTGATATATTTATAGGGACTATGTTCTCCCTATAAACGTATTAATCGGGGCACAGACTTGCTTACCTTCTTATCAGGGGACTTATCAGCGTGGCGCTATTTTAAGCCCGCCCTGTTTCGGTAAAGAGTTATGTTTCGGCCTTGAAATCGACGCTTGTCGTAATTTTTTTGATCCAACTTACCTGGCAGTGGTCTATCTTCCTTCTATATTTTTTTTTATTTACCTTCCCCCCCTCCACTTTAAAAAGCTTACAATTAACTTTTATAAGAAAAATTATATTTTACATTTTTTTTAAACCTTACTTTAAATCTTAGTAGTTTTCAAGGAAATATATTTTTTGTTGTTTCACTGACCGTGCAGAGTGTTAGCCGTAGGGTCAGATGCTTCTGGTGTATGCCCGAGAGACAGTTATAAATAACTTTAAATTTCGGTTTCATCTTTTGTATTTCCTTGCACTATTGTCGTGCATCCGGAGCGATGATCTTTTATCCGCCTGTTTTGGTACAAGCTAAATATTCTTTTTAAATTTTTCCTTCTTAAAACGTGTCTCCTTCTGGAGCGAGTCACCTATTTTCTTTTTTTTTTTTTTTTTTTTTTGCACAAAATTGTAGGTCCCACTTAGAATCCAATGGTTCGTAGTTCAAAATAGCATAATTCGGAGATGAACTCAGTAGTTTAGAATTGTGGGCCCACAAATACATAAGTTTATAATTTTGCAGTGATGTGAATTTTAGGTAACATAAGATATATCGATTTTTTTTTCTTTCCTGAGATACTATGTTAACTGTACTAGCATGAAATATCTTGATCATTTTATTCATTAAGTTCCAAAATATCTAAATTCCATTTGGAATTACTTTATCAACCTGCTATTAGATGTGTCTTTTTTTCTTTTCTTTTGGAATGTATTGTACTTTAGGATAGTCCTCTTATTGAATATTTATTTTTTTGTGTTTTGTCGGGATATGTATATATGTTTAAAGATATAAAGTAGGCAAAATGATTTACTATAACTTGTAATACAAAGTTGTATTCTTATGCACGCGGAAGGAATATGAATAGATGAATATACGAATATATATATATATATATATATATATAAGAATACTTTGTTGATTTATTTTAGTGAGAATTATAAATATATAATTAGTAGAGTTTATTAACAAATAGCGTGCCTATCTCCGATAATTTCAGAAACGGTCCCGACCTTCTATTTTTTTTCTTTCTTTAATAAGATGCCATATTCAGTAATTCTGATAAAATTGTATGATCTATGTTATAAATGTGTTTGTATTAACCTTATGTGTTTAATACCCCCAATATGACTAACATACATGTAATTATTTGGATAAGATAGCAGGCTACGATGAAAATCTTTCCTTCGACGAACTTAATAGTAAAAAGTAACTCAGTGATTCAACATTAACTTCATTCTCACGTCTTTTCCTATGGTTATAAATCTCCGAAAAGGTGGACGATATATTTTTAGTGTAAAAAAAAAAGCTTCAAAATATTTCTTTCGAAATTATAACTAATCTAACCCAAAAGTGATAGTGTGACTCCTCAGAGTTCCCAGTGTAAATCGCTCCGAAAAAAAAAAAAAAATTAAAATTCGTCACAAGGTCTGTACCTTTTGGAAACAATATAAAAATATTGGTATTTGTACCAAGAAATTTGTTTTTTTTTTTCGAAGAAATGGTGAAATATTGAAGTGATCCAAGGTCAAAGTGACCTTTGCCAACATAATAGGATAAATGTTTTTTCCAATGAGACAGGACTCAATAACGTTAAATATGAATCTATAAGTATGGGCGAACTAAATTGAAAGACAGTTTGATATAAAGATTCACATACGAATTTCCGAACATTTTCTTCAGAAGTGATGTACATAAGAACTGCAAAATTTATTAGAACCTTTTTTTTTACTTTCCACATTTTTTTTCTTGCTTTTAATCCTTATAAAATGTGTAAAAGAATGTTAAACTATCTACAACTATTTTATTGGTTTATGTATACGTAGTCTCAGAAAGCTAATACGTCACACTTGGAATATTTTTTTTTATTTTATAATAATTAGATTGCTACCAAATTTCAAGATGTTCATTCTTTCAAGTTGTAAGGAATAATGCTTATAATAATAACTCTATAGGGGTTTCGTGAAATAATAAGTCTCACAAACTTGATGTAAACAATAGTTGATAGTGTTTCTGACTGATTTTTTTTATTATTGTAATAAAACCTTTGTTACCCTGTAGATAAATTTCGTTTTATTGCTTAATGTACGCTATAAGCTTTGGTTTATGTCATGAGTGAGAGTGGTGTGTATGTGAGTGTCATTTTAGGTTAAGAAGTACATTTAGTTATATGTGGGAACCTAACTTAAGTAATATTTGTTTGTCAGCTCGATCTTCGATCTCTCATATAGCAAGTAATAAGCTGTTGGAAGTGACTGATGAAGTTATCTGCGTAGTAACAATGGAACTACAAGATTTTTCTAGTAAATCTCCTTGAAAAAAAAAATCATAATTAGTAGATGATATAGTTTTCCATTTCCGACGAATTAGTCTATCTGCAACAAATCAAAGATGATTTTTTTTTATTTGATCACTAAAGATGAGTTAACATGTGTCGGATTGCAGTGGGGTTTCATCCCAAGTTTGACCTTTTTGTCTCAGAATGGATTTTTTTTTCTTCTCGGATTTATTTCTCATTTTGTGTCACGGGTGTTTAAATTAGTTTTTCTAATTCTCGTCTTTCTCTAGTTTTCTTTTCATATCTTTAAACTTTCTTCTCGTCCTTCCTCTTTTTCTTCTTTTCTTGTCTATTCTCTTCCTATTTTCGAACTCCTCGTAATCAATAATGACGCAAATATTGTTGTCTTTCAAATACACGGTCAAAATTAAACTAATTCAAATATTAGTCTTGAATAGAAAGATAATTATCATTAAGCTGATGATAAATGCGCTTGTTAAACAACAATATTTGACAATTGGTCATTGCATGACTTACGAAGAGTTCTGGCGACTACAAAAATTGGCGACCGTGACAGGATGCCATTTCCATGGAAGCAATGCGTTTTTATGGGAACGAACTAAAACTTACTTTTGTGACACAATTTTGTAGGAAGGTTGGTATAGGATGTTTAAATAAATTAGTGAATTGTTAATACAGTTAAATTAAGCTTGGGTACGGAACTTCACTGCGATAAATATTGTGAGTGTGAAAATAAGAGAAGAGTTTACAAAGAAATCATATTTTGAAGCATCACTCACTTCCAGTTACTTGTTGCTTGAGTAAATATTAAGTGGGGAGGAGAGAGAATAAATTAATATATCATAACCTGAATAACCCTCGGCTGCAGGAGTGATCAACACATGAAGGTATATTTGTATTGTGTAGTAGATAGCCTACATTATATATTAAGAATTTTGTTTGCAATTTTATTTTGTGTGTATTTGGAAAAATAATATGGAAAATATGGCAGTAAATAGAAGGTCGGTTAAATTTGATAATTCAGATACTCCATGTAGTGAGTGTAGACTTGATGATCGAGAGCGCAAAAAGAGAGTCTCTCGGAGATTGGTTCGCTGTGATGGGTGCCATCAGAGGTGGTTTCACCTCGTGTGTGCCGACCTGGAGGACACCCAACACATCGAAGAGAAAATCGCACGAAGGGAAATAACACGCCTCTGCAATGACTGCCAGGAAAGGCACAGGACAGAGGAAAAAGAGCGAGAGGAATTAGATAAATCCGAATATAAAGATAGTTACCTAAACTTTACTCCTGAAGTGCGAAATCTACACTCTACGCCTTGTAAAGAGGTAACTGGATGTTCGGATGACAAAAGCGATCACGAAATTGAGAGTGATCTTGTGTCTGACGAGGCTGACAAAAAAGGTGATCTTGGCAAAGAACCCGTAACTCCGGGAAGAGATGACCTCAGGTCATTCCTTGAGCACTTCGCTCAGAAGATGGACCAAAACATGAATAGTTTTGATGAAAAAATTAGGAATTTAAGTCATGACATGAATGAAAAGTTTGATAAAATGAACCAAAGATTTGAACAGGAAGCTGAAGCTTCAAAACGGGATAGTAACACTCGTTTCGAAGCTTTGAGCGAGAAAATCGATGGGATCACCCGAGACTTTGCTCGTTCCTTGCAATCTGTTAAGGAAGAGCTAAACACAAAGGTAACTATTGTCGAGAGCGAGGTACGCACACAAATAGAGGACATGAAAACAGATGTGGTACAGTGTAAGACAAAATTAGAACAACATCAAACTGATATTGATGGGTTAGCTGCCCGGCTAAACAAATTAGAAACAAATGGTAATTTGGAATCGTCACCCGAAGTTACAAACGAAGTAATTAAGCAGGTTGAATCGAAGATTCGAACTATGAACCATTCGATCGATGGGATCAGGGATGACGTGACCATTTTACAAAAAGAAAGTAGGATAAGGGAACGCGATAATAAGGTAGAGAATCCAGAAATGCAGAAAACCCAATTTTACGATTCAGATAATTTCACCAGAAAGGGGACGCGACTTGAAAATATGACACCAGTTGTAGGTGATACCACCATCAGATATCCCATGTCGGTGTCGGTATCAGCAAATAATCCCACTACATACAACACTTTGCTGAATTCCAGTGTTGTGACCAATACCGTAACAAAAGTCAATGCTCCCTCTCTGGTAAGTATAAATGGTTTGAAGTGGCCATTTAATCCAGTGGGAGTAAATCGATGCGAATCCACGGTGACTGGTGCTGTGAATCCAGAATTTAACATGTATTCCTCTTGTCAAAATTATGGTGTCTCCTCAACATGCGTGGGAGCGCCTGGAACCGTGACGACGTCTGCTATGGCGGGTCCAATCACTACATCCACTATAAGCAGTAATGCGTTGGCCCCCACAAATTACATTCCTCTTCCGTTGCACACAGGTGCGAAGGTGACACTCCATGATATTGAAAGATTTCCGTCTTTTGATGGTAACGTAGCAAATGGATTGCCGAGAGTATTCCTTAGGAAACTGGAACAATGTTTGACCATGTATCAGTTGAGCGATTACGAACGTCTTCAGACTGTTGAGAGGTGTCTCGTAGCGGCAGCTAACGCGTGGTACTCGTCTATGAAGTACCGGATTAAATCGTACGATGACTTCGTTGGGTACTTCAAAGAAGAGTATTGCAACGAACATATAGAAAGAGCTCAGAAGAGAGCGTTACAATCTATGAGATTTGACAGAACTAAGTATGCCACGTTGTTAGATTATTCATGGAAAATAATCGAACTCTACTATCAGATCGCGGAACACCCCTCGCAAGCTGAGTTAGTAGACATCATTGTAAATGCACTGCCTCCGGAGGAGTCGAGAGCAATAGCATCACATTTATGTAAAAATGTGAGCGAGCTAACGTCACGACTTGCCGCTTTATGCGGAAAGGAAGTGCATTATGCACCTAAAAGACATTTTGCTCGTCAAGCGAAGATATTAAACCCAGGGAAGAGTCAGGTCAGTGCGAGCTGCCAGACCGATTTTTTGAGTTACACACAGGCTGGATGGAGGTACCCCAATGAACGTGCTTCGGGAAATAATAATGAGGGACGATGGTATAATAGAAACAACAATCGAAGGGGCTACCAACCGTATAACCGTTCGAATGGAGGATCAAACTTGGAAGTAAATAATAACCAAAGAGGGTTTAATAGGCGAAATGCTTCAAGGGGAGGACGGAACGGTATAAATAATAATAATAATACTAATAATGACAGTGTTAGAAATCAAGTCTGTTCGCAAGCGGGAAATCAAACCAGAGTAGAAACTGGGATTTTGCCGATGGGAGGTAACAGTAACAGTGAGACTGCTGTAAAGACTTTAAACTAATTCCGCAGTCGTCGTGGATAACGGGGAAAGATGGCTGCAGGAATTCTTTCCCCATAAAGAATAAATTCATGGGTTTAGGAACGAATCAGAATTCCAGTTTTATTAATGGTGAGACAAATTCAAATCTATTACGAATACCAGATACATCTTTAAAGTTCTCGATTAGATTTGTAATTGACGATGAACCCATCGAACATAGTGAGGATCGGTACTTTTCCGCTTCTCCAGTAGTCAGAGGGACTATTGGAGGACTGGAACTAGTCGCTACAATTGATTCAGGTTCCGAGTTATGCCTGATGGACTGGGAAGTGTGGAAGCAGTTAAAACAGCGTTTCCCATCCGCAAAGTTGCGGCCCTACACTGGTTTGACTTTAGGAGCTTTCGCGGGGAAAGAAAGTTTCCCCGTACAAGGGGTTCAAAATTTCAATCTGAATATACAGAATCACATCTTCGAAATACCAATTTTTGTAATAAAATATTTACGTACAGATTTGATTTTGGGATGCCCATTTCTGGACAAATTTAATTGTATAATCGACAGGGGAAAAGGGGAGATCTCAATGAAGGATAGTTTTGGAAATATAGTAATCGTTCCTACTGACAGACTGAATGAGATGGCAATCAATGTGCACCAAAGTGATGATCCTATCCGTGACTCGGGCTAGCCAGTGATGAAACCATCCGTACTTGACACCAAAATATCCCGTCAAGCTGTTTACCCAGTACCTCCTCTTCGTAAGGAAGAGGTTAAAAGGACGGTTGACATTGAACCGCCTCTGGACACGGGTTGCGGTCTCACGGAGGAAGAAATAACGGAGTATATTGTTCGTCGAGTAGATTTACCAGTACAAACTAGAGAAGGTCTTAAATTATTATTATTAAAATATCGTAATGTTTTTTCGGAGTATCCTCGTCGGGTGAATGCTCCCCCTTATAAAATTCAAGTAGTGGATAAGGAACCGGTCGTTGGTCCATGCTATTCTGTTCCCCAAGCAATACAACCTGAATTTGAATTAGAACTAAATAAATGGTTACGGCTTGGAATAGCTGTAGAAAGGATGTCACCCTACAGAAACCCGATACACGTAGTAAAGAAAACCTCAGGTGGAGTACGTCCAGTCCTCGATTTACGCGCTATTAATAGTAAAATAATCACACCGCAGGTACAGGTAGAACCAATAAATGATTTACTAAACAGAGTTTCTCAATCTTCATGGTTCTCCTCATTTGACGCTTCAAGTGCGTATTATGGGGTGAGCTTACATGAAGATTCTTTTCAGTACACTAGCTTTATCTACAAGGGACGACAATACTGTCTTACTGTTTTACCGCAGGGACTAAAAAGTAGTCCAGCTATATTTCAGTATGTCATGACACAATTTTTTGATGACACCACAAGTTCCTTTATTGTATTATACCTGGATGATGTATTAGTAAAGTCTAAAACCCAAGAAGATCATTTAATTCATCTGGAACGGACATTTGAAATTTTTAGAAATGCAAATTTTTCCTTAAATTTCAAAAAATGCAAATTTTTTGTACCGGAAATTAAGTTCTTGGGTCACATAGTAAGTGGTAAAACAGTAAGAGTCGACCCGAGATTGAACGAAGCTATCCGTTGTTTTCCTATACCTAAAACCAGGAAAGCTTTACAAAAGTTCCTTGGACTTATAGGTTGGAGAAGAAAGTTTATCTACAACTTTTCTGGACTTACAGATAAACTATACAAATTATTAAAGAAAGATCAAAAATTTGTTTTTGATGCAGAAACTCTTGAAGCGTTTCATAGGCTGCGAGATATTCTGAGCAACCCACCAGCTTTAAATCAGCCCGATTCTTCATTGCCCTTTCACATACAAAGTGACGCTTGTATGGAAAACTTAGCAGGTCTACTCGCACAATATCCCCCTGGTCAGGAAGAACCGCTGGTCATTGGATACGCTAGCAGACGCGTTAAACCCTACGAGTTGTCACTCTCCATGTTTCAATTAGAACTATTGGCCGTTTTATTTCTCTGCGAACATTTCCAACAATATATTACGGGCCGTACCACATTTGTCCACACTGACAACGCCGCTGTGACACATGCCTTTACGTTAAAAAGTCTCGAACCCCGAACTACGAGAATTTTGTTAAAATTACAGAAATTTGATTTAATCTTTCAGCACTGTCCGGGCAAAAAGAATTTTGTTGCCGACACATTAAGTAGGTATCCGCCTGACGTATGCGTTGAGCCAGAGACCCATTACGTAAATTTTTTGCTAAAATCACAATATGATAATATAGATATTGACGAAATACGTAAAAATCAGGAACAAGATCATTTATGCAATACTTTGAAAAAACTGTACGACCTGACTCCTGATTCAAACAGAATAACTGTATATAAAGGTTTAATTTACACCAAACCAATAAAGCAGAATCAATGGCTTTTGGTGGTGCCTCAAAAGTGTGTCGACAACATAGTTCGAACAATACATAGTGCAGGACATTTTGGGGTACAAAAATGTTATAATTTCTGTAGATCCCTTTTCTATTGGAAGCAACAAAAGCAAACGATAAAAACTTTCATTAACAATTGTATTGAGTGTGCTGAAACCAAATTTGCCAATAAAATTATTTTAAAACAACCTTGTAACATTGAGGCTTCTGTTGCACACCAGAAGCTGGGTGTGGATATTATCGGAAAACTCCCTCCTAGCCAGGGATATTATTACATATTGTCAATAATAGACATTTATTCTAGGTTTGTCACATTCCTTCCTTTGAAAAAGGCCAATACCA
Source organism: Thermobia domestica (assembly GCF_964235325.1). Classification (NCBI taxonomy): domain Eukaryota; kingdom Metazoa; phylum Arthropoda; class Insecta; order Zygentoma; family Lepismatidae; genus Thermobia; species Thermobia domestica. The sequence continues at coordinate 338,028,146 of NC_137455.1, read as the reverse complement.
AAGAAATCATAGCAGTTCTGGAGAAAAGGTATTTTCATCTAATGCCATACCCACAAGAAGTAGTCTCCGATCGTGGCCCACAGTTCTTGTCCAAGTTGTGGCAAGAATATTGTAACAAAAATAAAATAAAACACAGAAGAACCTCGAGTTATTCCCCGAACTCAAACGGAATTACTGAACGGAGCCATAAAGAACTTAATCGGTTGATTAGATTATGGTGTAACGAGGATCAAACTATGTGGGTTAGGCATCTGCTGAAAATACAGACTCTTCTTAATCATTCTTACTGCTCGAGTATTAGATGCGCACCAGCAGAACGATTCCTAAGTTCTTCTGCGGTAGAAATGTTTAGAAAAAATTTTCCATGGCCTCAAAACTTAGAAGGTGTGGATGAACAAAAGCGATATATTGAAGTAACTGCAAAATCGAAGATTAATAGAACAAATTCGTCGACTAAAGTTACATTGAAAGAAAATCAACTGGTGATGTTAAAAACTCATCCTTTATCGTCGATTCTTAAACAAGAATCTGCGAAGTGGATGAAAGTTTTTACAGGTCCCTATGTGGTAGCAAAAATTCTAAAAAATTGTGCTATTTTGCATTCTTTAGATGGAACGAGTATTGGTACACATAACTTTCAAAATTTAAAACTGTTTAATTGTACACCTGAAAAGAGAGAAGAATTGTTAAAGGACTATTTCCCTAAACCGTAGTTTAAACATTACTGTTATTTGCAAGTCAATACATGTATGCGAGTGTATGTGTGAGTGAATAAGCATGCTTTACTATGTATATGCATATCTTCATTCCTATTTCATTGATTAAAAGTCTTATCAAATTTTGTTATCGTCGTAACAAAATTTTATTAATGACCCCGGGGAATTGTAACCAGACGGTTACAATCGTCTGAAATTTTATACTTCATTATTTTCATCGCTATCACCAGTCGAAATCAAGAAATCACCCCGTACAAACTTTTAAAATATTGTTGCTAACCGAAAGTATAGTACCTTTTTTATCCCTCACTTTTGCAAAGGAGCATTAATTCCAATTTGCAAAATTTCTGCCAATCTAGTAAAAAAAATCATCTTACCCCTCGCCCTTGAGCATATACCTAGATCTTAGAAACGGTGAGAGATCCGGTTTTAACTATTTTGGTGCGATGTTAAGTAGCTAGTTGGCGCTAGCTATCATTCTTCTTCATGGTTACGATTTGGTGAGCATCATTGATACCCGACGGTAATGAGGACGCTTACAAACTAAAAGGTAACGTGTACTTGGAATAATTAATTAAACAGTGACAAGCTAAAGTGGTGAAAAGGGAGAAATAACTTACTATTTCAAAAATTTGAAACAGGAGCTATACAAAAATGTTCTCTTGAAAATTATCAATTGTTGCCGGACCGCCATATTAGTTAAGAAAGGGAAGCCAAGTGGCCAGTGATATAAATTGACAGTATTTAGTGCTACAATATTAAACTGATAACGGAGATTTCTTCGATATTAGTGATTTTGGTTTTAATTTTGGAAGTTTCGTCAGAAAGCTAAATTTTTTCAATTTAACGTAGCCTGTGTTGGGGGTAAAAGTTCATGTAATTAATTATAGAGTTTGTGTTAGGACTATGGCGGCAGAGAATGTTTTCTTATTGAGAAGTTTCATTCTCATTATGCAGCATTAATTTCACAACGATCGCTCCTGTACGTCAGGATGGGTTGAAAGAAATTCGGGTTAGCCTCTGAAGGGTTCCTTTCACTCAGGAAGGGCCTGGGAAGAGTAGTTTTCACCTAGGTAATAGTGATGTAAATCAAATACCATAGCCCTCCCTCCCCCACGAAAGCTGACATTACGAATTGAAACTATAGAGGTTTGTAGCTAGAAATTTTATTAATTAACCTGAACAAGTTAAGTTCCCACAATTCATGTATACGTGTATCTATGTTTTAAGTGATATGTATATATATAATAAATTGCATGTAACCGTGTGCTGTATGTTCAGTGTGTATGTGATGAGAATGCGTTTTGTTGACTTGTGAATACAGAAATAGAAGTGCATTAGTATCTGCTAAAGAAAAATCGTTCATCTCGGAATGTGGGAGATTTATTTTGTTTCTTTATTCTTTAAATTGCTCATTTATAATCAATACTGATATCAAAAAATGCAAATTACTAAACCAATACGTCTGGCTATGGTCCGTTGAAAGTCAACCTGCACGTAACAAGCAGAACACAAGAATAATTTCGAGCGCCATCTATCTAGAATTATCAGTAGTACAGCGCGAGTCGTATTCGTTATTTGTTTACAAAAGCCATGCAGCGAAATTAAGATAAAAGGCAATCTTAGAAACACTTATTTTTTCCATTTTTCATGAATATTTGGTAGTTAACAGGAATACAAGAAATATATATATCTAGCAGAACAATAGATTGATTTATCTGGTAAATTTTACTAGTTTAAATGTTTTAGTTTGTTAAAAAATCGAAAATTTAAACTTTCGGTCTTGCGTTAACTAGGTGATGCTAGTTCCGTGGTGTAAACAGAAAGCTATATCGAGCTGATATCGTAACATTATATTGTTGCAGTTTTAAAATGTATTTACTGTTTTGAGTCGAAGTGTTAGTGCTGATATTTAGATTATATGGAAGAAATACATTTTCTAACTTATAATTTTTCGCTCATACGTATAAAAGAAGGAAGTTAGGTACTTAAAATATAATTAGGAGGGTTGCAAGTGTTTAGGTTATCCAATAAGTGCAGGTTTAGTATAGCAACTAGACGTTTCGGCGTAACTATTACTTTAATTAGGTTTCTTTAATTTACCTCGTCCGTTAGGAAATGGTTTTCACAAAACCTAAGAGATAATTACATATTATATGAATACCATAAATAGTAACCTTTTCGACGTAGAGTAGTTGATACTATAGCACAAGGGTGCTAACAAACCCACATATGGTTTGTTTACTTTCGGTGTCTCGAGGTGTTTACCTCCAAGGTATACTAGGTACAACGGTGGACTGAAGTATCGTCCTTCTCAATTTTTTTTTCTGAATAAAGGCGCCGTAGTAGAATTGACTTGTAGAGTCTTTTGTGATAATTTTCTTTTATTTAAAGGTTACTGGTATACATGCGAGGGAATATGTGGAATGTTAGTGAAAGAGTATGAACGTCGCCCTATGTTGCTAAACTTATGCAGTGAAATGAGTAGTAAGATTAATAGCTGGTATACGTTTCGAGTACCTTTTCTGATTAGAAATTCCGTATATTAATTCTTTTTAATCAAGTCAGCGCTAACGTTTAGTATCACATTTCTGAAAAAATTGAAAGAATTTAGTTATTAATATTGCAAATCGAGATAGCTTTCTGGTGCGATTACGGCGGTAATCACCTTAGCAAATGAAGATTTATTGAGTTAGGCATAGCATATGCGATTGCATGGACACATATCCGTGTTCTGATGTACAAAATGGTTTAAGTGAACAGACGACGCGCGAGAGTTGGAGTACAAGGTTACAACTCATGTATAGATATGCTTTGATGAATTTTACAATTAAATTTCCCGCGTTATTTTGTTATTTTATACACCGCTGGTCACCCAGTTCATACGAAACATTGCGTGACGTCTAATGGTTCTTCCAATTTTTTTTCCTTCGTTGGAGTTTTCGTCCCAAACGCCTTTGTCCCCCTCCACCTTATTTTCAAATTTCTTTATTTCACTATAGTGAATGTGAAAATTGGAAGGCGTTCAGAGAGTCACGACTCTGCGAATTGGGATGTGGCTAGTAATGTTTGGTTCATAGTAATTACTAGCACAAAATTCTCTTTTTTTTTCTTAGTTTCGGCTGCCCAACTGCGTAGACATTTCTCTCTTCTTTGAGGATTCCTTCTTCGGGTCTTTACTGATTTTTTTTTTACTGTTGGGGCGTTGGATAATTTTTTTTTAGTGTTAGAAATTTCTAAAGGCAGATTCCTACTACACTGTCCGAGAGATTCGGAGAAACCCTGATGGGTTGGGCCGGATTACAGTGAGTATTGATATATTTATAGGGACTATGTTCTCCCTATAAACGTATTAATCGGGGCACAGACTTGCTTACCTTCTTATCAGGGGACTTATCAGCGTGGCGCTATTTTAAGCCCGCCCTGTTTCGGTAAAGAGTTATGTTTCGGCCTTGAAATCGACGCTTGTCGTAATTTTTTTGATCCAACTTACCTGGCAGTGGTCTATCTTCCTTCTATATTTTTTTTTATTTACCTTCCCCCCCTCCACTTTAAAAAGCTTACAATTAACTTTTATAAGAAAAATTATATTTTACATTTTTTTTAAACCTTACTTTAAATCTTAGTAGTTTTCAAGGAAATATATTTTTTGTTGTTTCACTGACCGTGCAGAGTGTTAGCCGTAGGGTCAGATGCTTCTGGTGTATGCCCGAGAGACAGTTATAAATAACTTTAAATTTCGGTTTCATCTTTTGTATTTCCTTGCACTATTGTCGTGCATCCGGAGCGATGATCTTTTATCCGCCTGTTTTGGTACAAGCTAAATATTCTTTTTAAATTTTTCCTTCTTAAAACGTGTCTCCTTCTGGAGCGAGTCACCTATTTTCTTTTTTTTTTTTTTGCACAAAATTGTAGGTCCCACTTAGAATCCAATGGTTCGTAGTTCAAAATAGCATAATTCGGAGATGAACTCAGTAGTTTAGAATTGTGGGCCCACAAATACATAAGTTTATAATTTTGCAGTGATGTGAATTTTAGGTAACATAAGATATATCGATTTTTTTTTCTTTCCTGAGATACTATGTTAACTGTACTAGCATGAAATATCTTGATCATTTTATTCATTAAGTTCCAAAATATCTAAATTCCATTTGGAATTACTTTATCAACCTGCTATTAGATGTGTCTTTTTTTCTTTTCTTTTGGAATGTATTGTACTTTAGGATAGTCCTCTTATTGAATATTTATTTTTTTGTGTTTTGTCGGGATATGTATATATGTTTAAAGATATAAAGTAGGCAAAATGATTTACTATAACTTGTAATACAAAGTTGTATTCTTATGCACGCGGAAGGAATATGAATAGATGAATATACGAATATATATATATATATATATATATATATAAGAATACTTTGTTGATTTATTTTAGTGAGAATTATAAATATATAATTAGTAGAGTTTATTAACAAATAGCGTGCCTATCTCCGATAATTTCAGAAACGGTCCCGACCTTCTATTTTTTTTCTTTCTTTAATAAGATGCCATATTCAGTAATTCTGATAAAATTGTATGATCTATGTTATAAATGTGTTTGTATTAACCTTATGTGTTTAATACCCCCAATATGACTAACATACATGTAATTATTTGGATAAGATAGCAGGCTACGATGAAAATCTTTCCTTCGACGAACTTAATAGTAAAAAGTAACTCAGTGATTCAACATTAACTTCATTCTCACGTCTTTTCCTATGGTTATAAATCTCCGAAAAGGTGGACGATATATTTTTAGTGTAAAAAAAAAAAGCTTCAAAATATTTCTTTCGAAATTATAACTAATCTAACCCAAAAGTGATAGTGTGACTCCTCAGAGTTCCCAGTGTAAATCGCTCCGAAAAAAAAAAAAAATTAAAATTCGTCACAAGGTCTGTACCTTTTGGAAACAATATAAAAATATTGGTATTTGTACCAAGAAATTTGTTTTTTTTTTTCGAAGAAATGGTGAAATATTGAAGTGATCCAAGGTCAAAGTGACCTTTGCCAACATAATAGGATAAATGTTTTTTCCAATGAGACAGGACTCAATAACGTTAAATATGAATCTATAAGTATGGGCGAACTAAATTGAAAGACAGTTTGATATAAAGATTCACATACGAATTTCCGAACATTTTCTTCAGAAGTGATGTACATAAGAACTGCAAAATTTATTAGAACCTTTTTTTTTACTTTCCACATTTTTTTTCTTGCTTTTAATCCTTATAAAATGTGTAAAAGAATGTTAAACTATCTACAACTATTTTATTGGTTTATGTATACGTAGTCTCAGAAAGCTAATACGTCACACTTGGAATATTTTTTTTTTATTTTATAATAATTAGATTGCTACCAAATTTCAAGATGTTCATTCTTTCAAGTTGTAAGGAATAATGCTTATAATAATAACTCTATAGGGGTTTCGTGAAATAATAAGTCTCACAAACTTGATGTAAACAATAGTTGATAGTGTTTCTGACTGATTTTTTTTATTATTGTAATAAAACCTTTGTTACCCTGTAGATAAATTTCGTTTTATTGCTTAATGTACGCTATAAGCTTTGGTTTATGTCATGAGTGAGAGTGGTGTGTATGTGAGTGTCATTTTAGGTTAAGAAGTACATTTAGTTATATGTGGGAACCTAACTTAAGTAATATTTGTTTGTCAGCTCGATCTTCGATCTCTCATATAGCAAGTAATAAGCTGTTGGAAGTGACTGATGAAGTTATCTGCGTAGTAACAATGGAACTACAAGATTTTTCTAGTAAATCTCCTTGAAAAAAAAAATCATAATTAGTAGATGATATAGTTTTCCATTTCCGACGAATTAGTCTATCTGCAACAAATCAAAGATGATTTTTTTTTATTTGATCACTAAAGATGAGTTAACATGTGTCGGATTGCAGTGGGGTTTCATCCCAAGTTTGACCTTTTTGTCTCAGAATGGATTTTTTTTTCTTCTCGGATTTATTTCTCATTTTGTGTCACGGGTGTTTAAATTAGTTTTTCTAATTCTCGTCTTTCTCTAGTTTTCTTTTCATATCTTTAAACTTTCTTCTCGTCCTTCCTCTTTTTCTTCTTTTCTTGTCTATTCTCTTCCTATTTTCGAACTCCTCGTAATCAATAATGACGCAAATATTGTTGTCTTTCAAATACACGGTCAAAATTAAACTAATTCAAATATTAGTCTTGAATAGAAAGATAATTATCATTAAGCTGATGATAAATGCGCTTGTTAAACAACAATATTTGACAATTGGTCATTGCATGACTTACGAAGAGTTCTGGCGACTACAGGGTGGTAAGCAAATTTACATTTTATATGAAGATAGTCACTACCAAGTGGTAACTAGTATCCGTAAACTTTTGGTAGCTGAGAGCTTTTGCGATTATTATTGTTGCAAAAAGTACAATAAAAAAATTTCCGATTTATTATTATTATTATTAGTATAAAGTCTTCATTTATTCAGCAATATGAAGCCTGTATAAAGTCTTCATTTATTCAGCAATATGAAACATCTTTCATTAGTTTATATTGGTTTTTACACGATTTTTTAAAAATTTGTATTGTGTTAATTAGTTTTCAACTCATTCACATAAATATCTGAAGAAATGTTTAGTATGATAGCACTGCACTACACAGTAACTATTTTTTCTTAGATATTTACTTGAGTAAGATTTAGTTGTAACGTTCACAGAAAAAAAATCATGGCAAATTGTACCTTTTTACAGTTTGTACATGTAATATACCTACAGAAGAGTAACATTTTCATCCATACGTCAATTATTTCTTCATATTTTTTCAATCACAAACACTATCACTATCACTTTGTTTTTTATTCCAAATTAAGAATTTCTTAAAATCTTTCTGCAAAAATATTTCTATCAGTTGATTAACAAATGTATTATTATGAATGGCATCATCATATATATGAAAAAACTGTTCTAATTTATTAAAAGTATTGTCGTGCATTTTTTGAAACGTATACCAAATTTCATCTTGTGTGTCCATATCCATAATAACACTTAGTACTTTTGTTTTCAATAAATTTTTATGTAACAGAATACAGTCATGGTTTATTGCGTCTTTCAATCCACGTGCACACCCACTGCAAAGAAGCATACTTCTTCTTTTAGATTCCCACATTTGAAAAGCATTTATTAAGCACTGAATGGTTATGTGAATATTATCGCAGAAACAGACCAATACGTTTTCAGCATTAGACATTTTTCAGTTCGACAAAGTAAACGTATTATATAATAGTTCACAATGTAGTTGCTTTTACGACTTTCTAATTTTAAATAACACGAACGAATAAAATAATCACACTACAAGTGTTCTGAGCTTGCTTAGCAAACGAACGAATAAAATAATCACACTGCAAGTGTTCTCATCTTCCTTAGCAAACGAACCAATAAAATAACACCAATTTTTAAAACGTTCACAAATAAATTTGTTCAGAGTATGTATGTATAACATACGATTCGTAAAATATGAAGTGATCAAACTAAAATAAAAAAACACTAGGCACAAATATCTTCATTGACCACCATACGAAGAAGAAGAAATCTTTTCATCGACTACAACCAGTACAAGAATATTCTTATGTAGCTTTCTTTACCGCGGTATTTATAGTTTTCACCGTGGGATGTAATGGCATGTTTGAATTAACCAATGAAAACAGGTTTGAACAAGTTTAAGGTAGACCTGAAACTCATAGTTCCCACCCCCTATTAGTTTTAGATACTATTCTTTTTTATCCAAATTAACTTGAATATTACAACCGACAAAGTCACCCAGACCGTTTACTGCGCGTGCTTGAATTTCTATATATTGACATTGAAAGCAATAATTAGAAATCACTATACCTGAACCCCAATAGCTCCTTTGTATTTACTTGTTTTTTAATTAGCCTGTTGGATTCCAACGTATCGATAAATAATGCTTTTAAATCCTTTTTTAAAATATACTTTTGGTTATTTTACATTTAAGACATGGTGGATTACTTCCGTTTGTGACAACTTTTAGCAACGAGTGGTGCTATCTTATTTACAGAATACTCCACACTTGAAAAATTTATTTATTACAGTTGTTATCATGAGACAATAGTTATTGAACTTTCGCTAAATATGTTTACAGATAAAGTATCGCGTACAATAGGGAGGGAACAAATGCTATCGAAAACTCGCCAAATGTTAAGGATTCTTGTAGACAATCCATGTAGTAAGTTGTGAATATATGTTAAAACTGAAGCCTACATTATGTATTTGATTAGTGCTAGAAATTCCTGTGAATTTTCATTAGGTAGGCTATATGTTAAAAGCTTAGGAAAGAAAAAAAACTAACACCATCTTGCAATGGCAAAGGAGAATAAACTGTTTCACAAACTTCTTCTTATGTCTGAAGTTTCATGAAAGTAAAATTTATTTGTACAAGTAATCACTGATTTATTTCCTATTTATCTGTATTCTTTTTTCATGTCTATATGACATATATTCAAAGATCATTTACTTATTTAAACAGGTTTTTTATGTCGATGCGTTAGGTTATATATGTTTATTGTATTGAATTAGATTCAATCTCCCAACATGACCCTCCTCCTCTTTGCTAAGCGGATAGCGTACATGTTATCGGTGGTGACATACCATAGTCATGTAGGAGATCATCATTTTATTTACACTTTTCTTCTTCACGAACAATAACTTTGTGAGATTATATATATATATATATATATATATATATATATATATATAAATACCCTATTACTGTTCAAAGGGGAGGTCAACTAAACTACCACCTTTTCCTATCATTTCATTTAACTACTTGTTTTTTAAAAAAGAAGGCCACTAGAAACAATTTTCAGTTCAAGTTCTTGAAAACAACCATCTTTTAGTATGTATTAATCTTACTTATTTGACACAGTTGTTCGTTAATTTTACTTATGTACTGTTCAAAACAGAAAAGATTTGTTCAAAGATTTGATGATAAATCTATAAGTACGTTAGCCATAGTTCACTATTGTTTTCTTATTGAGACCAGACTTTTATTCTTTCATAACAGGTCAGTCCCATGATTCACATTCAATTTTAACACTTTTGAAATACAATTTCCTTGAGCATCCAATAAAATAAAATTAGAAAAATTACTATGCTGACAAAGTTTCAATGTTTTTCAGTGCTAGTTGGTTCCTACAATTAGACTTTTCTTCATTAGGTATTCATTTATCATTATAGGATCATAATGGCTCAATGGTAAAGCGCCCATATTCACTGCTTAGGATCCCTGGTTCGATTACCGTTTGCATCAATTATTTCATTTATCATAGCGGAGCCATAAGGGCTCAGTGGTAAAGCGTTCACCTCTGGTGTTTGGGGTCCCTAGTTCAATTACCGCTTGCATCAATTATTTCAACATTTTTATGACAAACATTAAGTTTGGATTTATTTCTTATAAATTGTGCTGAACAAACAACGTGTTCTCCCACTTCTTCTTCATTCCACCAATTTCATAACCTTTTCTAAAGTGATCCGACATAATCGTGGGACTCATAGATTTCATTTATTATTCAAAATAATTTCATAATTAAGCGTACACAGATACCATAGTAAGTAAGTAAGTAAGTAATTTTTTATTTCTAAGTGACAATTTGCTATTTAATCTTTACATTTATTCAGAGTTCGATTCCGTGCTGCACAAAGTATCTAAACTGAACTGAACTGAACTGAGCTAAAGTTCTTTTTCTTTGGGAATTGTGGTGGCTTAGTGGTAAGGCGCTCACCTTTAGTGCTTGGGGGTCAATCCTAGGATGCTCCAATTATTTGAACATTTTCATGACAAATATCAAGTTTTGAATTATGTAATGGTTAAACACTCTGTATCTATGTTTCTCAGGGTCGCTTTTTATAAAGTGTCTAAGAGTTTTTATACAACAAATCTTCATGACCTAAGTGTAGGGAACTCCATTTCATTTTTCTTTAATCCAAATAGATAATGGTATGCCAATTAACATACATGTTATTCTACACTGAAACCCTTTATCTATATTAATCTTAGATAGTTGGATATTATTGTGTTTTTCCACAAAATTTCATATAAAATACCGTGGATCGCAAATTCACAGCTTCAAAAACCAAAAGAAATACCTAGTTAATTATTCAAGGAATAAAAAAACTGATTTCATTGTATGTTCCCTGCTACCAACTACATTTTAGTGTTCACAGAAGAAAAAGTATTCAAATTTCTATATCTTGTCTGCATAAAATTTCTCAACATTCGCCCGTTTTTTCCCACTATCATCATATACTTTTTTCAAGAGCTTTTATAAAACGAAACAACATAAATTCATTCACTCATCTTAAACGGATTTAATCAAAAAGTAAAATTCAGACTTTTCTTTCAGTATACTATCATTTAATAGCAACAACTAATTAGTAAGCGAAAATGTTGTTGTTGTTTTAATTCTTATTTATGGACACCAGCAAATATCTCATTAAGCATGTTTTACCCTACATCTATGTATATTGATTAAAAAATAAAAGGAAAACTCAAGTGCAATTTGATATTGGAGGGAAATCAAGTTAGTTATGACAGCAAAAAATTGAAATCTTTTCAATTGAAACTGATAATTGAATAGTGCCGCGTACTGAAAAGCATAAAGATTTTTTCCTACTTTAAAAAACTCTTCAATGGTAACTGTTAACTGAATAGTGCAGCGTACTGAAAAGCATAAAGATTTTTTTCCTTTTTTTTTAATTCTAACAACAATTCTTATTCTGAAAATATCTTTTCTATGCTTCGAAACGTTACTGTTGATAAAAGGTATCTATAAGTTCAATATTACCCGGAAAAAGAAGTTAAACATTTTATGACATTTGTTAGGCAGGTTTAAAATTCAAAGGAAAGGAAAGGAAACTCAAAATTTACCCTTTACCCAGAAAACATGATTTATTTACATTTTTTTTCTATTTACAAGTATTTTTCAATATTTTTTCATGCTCTCTTCAAGCGCTATATATTTTAAAACAGCGCCAAATTGAATTTTGCGGTTTTCTTTATCGCAATATTTATCAAATATAGTAAATATATTTTCAATGTCTTTTTTACTTAATTTATATGTTTTTGTTTTGTTATTCATGCTGTTTTTCTTCCTCCCCACACAATATGATGAATGTGGTTGGGATGCACTCTTTTCATTAGTTCCCACAGATAATTCCGTTTTCTGTAGAGACTCCATTTTTCTTCTGTAAAATAAAGAAAAATATTATTAGTACAACTTATTTTCAGCAGAATGAAATCAATTATAATTAACAATAATAAAATTATATTATTCTAATCACAAACTCAATTACATTGTTTAACTTGAACAACAACTTATATATATATATATATATATATATATATATATATATATATATATATATATATATATATATATATATATATATATAATTTTAAAGGGGTTAACTTCACAAAAATTTCACCGACATGTAAGAAGTTGTTTGGTTTTCGATGGGAATTTTTTGGGTCAAAGTTTTAAATCTGTGTGAGATATATGTTTAATTTTCAGTTTTTGTTTTGAAAAAACCTATAAGAAAAATATCACTCTTAAATCAAGTCTAGTGTTCCTGTGTAGCCTAACATAGTGATTAACGCTAATAATCACGCTATTCGTACAAACTGTCCCGGATTTAATTTCCGGTGGTGGTAAAATACTAGTTTCATATAGCCATGCTACTAAACAAAACAGTAAACTTAAAATCAATTCACTTTATGTAGGTACACGTCTCATATACCCATACTACTGAACGGGATAGCAACTTAAAATCAATTCACTTTATGTAGGTATACGTCTCATAAACCCATACTACTGAACGAAACAACAACAAACTCAAAATCAATTTAACTTAGGCGATAGCATACGTCTCGAAGTTTTCAAGTTTATTTTCCAATAATTGTTAGTTAATAGGTTCATGTTTCGTATATCAATGTTGCTGAACGCCTTTGTTAACTGAAATTAAGCTACTATTATTAAATCTCACAGTATGTCCGTATATTTTAATAAACGGTGCTAACGTACCCGAATTCAATTTCCGGTTGTATCCTAAAAGTTCAACGTTAAGGCTGACGCATTTTGTTAAAGTGAATCACAATTTAATTTGTAATAGCTCGACATGTTCTAACCCTTAATGCTTCTGCCTTTGGTGCAAACAAAACCATGGTACCGTATTCACTAAGGCTACCATCTTTACTGCAAACATATTTACCATCTCATCTACAAATTTCGCATGTCATAATTTTTTAATGTTATTGCCTTTTGTGCTAGGGCGTACAATTTTAATTCCCGGGCAAACCTATCCGCATAAACAAAGTCACCTTAACATTAAAATGCGGATTTAATTTCCGCATAAATCTAACAATGGTGCGTGGGTTCAAATTCCGGGTGTGCTTACGCTTATAAGCAATCAGCCTTAAATGCCCTACAGCAACAACGCTGCAAAGGTTTGAAAATTAATTTTCAATAATAAGTATTATGTTTAATCTCGGGTTTTATTCAATGTTACTCTAATCCAGTTAGCTATAAAATATTCTCCCACATTCAAATGTATTCTGCAATATTTGAATATATCTTTCACGCCATTTCCCTCAAAATATGACTAAACAAATTAAGTTATTTTTTTTTCACTGTATATAAATCAAATTTCCACCCGGACAAACTCAAACAAAGTGATTATTAAAAATAAAATATATGATTAAGTTCGCTTCATATAAGCATTGTCTCTAGTTCAAACCTTGAATCGGTCATAAATGAACAAACGAAATGTATATCAGTTTTCTTATGCATCTCTATATCAATTTTAAACTTATAAATATTCTTTCAACAAGAAACAAAAATAAGATTGTGTGTGTGTTTTCAATAACCATATTAAAACAGTAAAATTACATTTCTTCTTCTATACTTTTTTTTCTTTCTTTCATCGAATAACCCCGTACTAATCATTATATAATTCTCTTCAATAATTTGTTTTCATAACTTTAATAAAAAATCAACTATAATAGAAAATTATGATTCTATGCCATCTGTCGGAGAAATTTTAAATTAACTTTAGTTTAGTTTACCACCGTGTTCCGTGTTGACGTATTTATTATTAGTCTTGAATATATATACTTATATTTTAAAGGTACAGTATGATATATATTTCTTTTTATCCATTAAATACTACTGATGGCATTAAATAAGTACCAAGAACCCTTCTCGCAGTTGTGTTCTGTTAATAAAACATAATTTGTGAGGGCATAGTTGATTCTTCTTCTATCAGTAAACCACCATACGTTCATTATATTACAAATCCCTAAGGGGGACCCACCAACACATATGGACCTTCACTTGAACATAATTATCATCATCATGTTATTACCTATTCAGAAAAAAACCGCAATTGTAGGAACTAACTAATGGGAAACTTTAACGCATGTCAACGTATATGGTAGAAATAGCCGTACATAATTTCCTTTTGCTATAATACTGCTAAAATCTAGGCAATCTATCTCAGAGGGAAAAGCTACTTGGAGGGATATAGTACGAATAGGACTACATAATTTCATTTTTTTGCTTCTTTGTAATACAATACTGTTTAAATCTATGGATGTCTATCTGAGAGGCAAATGCCACTTAGTTAGAGGAACATACTACAAATAAGACTACATAATTTCATTTTGCTTCCTTGTAATACAATACTGTTTAAATCTAGGGTCACCTATAACTAAGGGAAATGGCCCCCGCCAGTTATAGCTACGTGCTACAATAGTCGTACGTAATTCTCTTTTGCTATAATACTGTTAAAATCTATGAATGTCTATCTAAGAGGCAAATGCCACTTAGTTAGAGGGACATCATTTCATTTTGCTTCAAGAATACACAACAAGTTTTCAAATCAAAAGACAGTGTTCAATAACCAATGTATTTAGGGGGTCCGTAAATTTTCTTTCTTAACATTAAAGCTATTGTATGCGTTATGTGGCTACCACCCACGCAAATAACTAACATTCAGTAATATTTACTATTAAAACGCGATAATGTTGGGGAAAAGCGCTCCCTCCCCTCTCCAAGACTAAAACATTTCTTTCTGCAAATACTAGTCTTAGTTCAAACATTTGCCTTCCTAAAAGATTATCAGCTATGCTGTCAAAGCGTATTTTTATGCTATCTATTAGCAAATGAGCTTACTTAAACAGTTCAAGTCCCATCTGTACAACATATATATATATATTAGGTATAACTGATTTTAAAGTGATCGGTATAACAGTTAAAAAATCGTAACAAATGAATCAAACATATTGTAATTAAGCATCCTATAATTAAGCAAATAAAACTCTACAAGTAAATGGTCCGTCTTTAGCCCTTTGGTAAATCATAATCGCGGTTCTTAAGGGACCGTATATTCATTTTTTTTAATATGTTCGCAAATTTTAAAATATTTTCGAAATTATTTCTAGGTTCACACTACAAGTGTTCTGAGCTTGCTTAGCAAACGAACCAATAAAAATAGAAATCGATCCGTAAAATAAGTTGCTCCGAGTAATTTATTAGGAGAATATCTTTTATTCTCTCGCATATTGTTCGAACATCTTAGATTGTTCAGAGTTTGCACAGCAAACAATTTATTAGGAGAGTATCTTTTATTCTCTCTCACATATTGTTCGAACATGATATTTTTTACAATGACCTTCTAATAAAGCAAAAGAATGAAATAATAATAATAATAATAATAATAATAATAATAATAATAATAATAATACTAATAATAATAATAATAATAATAATAATAATAATAATAACTTTAGTAATAGATTGCAAACACTTGAAATCTTGTCCCTCTTGCATGATTACAAAATGGTCGTAGGTTTATTCCCCCGATAATGTTTCTCAAAAGCAAATCGTGTAGTTTACCAATAATTATTCAAAAAAAACTTTCATTATAATTAAGTGAATAATACATATCAGTTTAGCATTTAAAAAGTTCTCACCTTAAAAATCAGAGTTCGTTCTGTTAAAATCACTGACGAAAAAAGTTCAATAAACACACAAATAAAGTTTTTCAACACACACACACACTATGGAACTGTGTAAAACAATAATAACAAACTTTATTTCAATACTATATATATATATATATATATATATATATATATATATATATATATATATATATATATATATATAAGGATTTCATTGTGTCCCTCCCCCAAACATCATGTTTTCATCAGGTTTTCAACCCGATTTCATTAATTATAAATAAATTCATCATGTCCGCTAACATCGTTTATTCAGTGCTACGGCAAGAAATCTAAAAATTTCTTATTTACAAGTTCGTCAACCGCTGGAGAAATCTCATTCAGACAGGGTATGAACATTTGGGCCTTGTAGCAATGTGCGGTTCTCATCTAATTAAGGAAAATGCCTACATGTAAAACTTTCATCAGATATTAGATATTCTGCCAAAATCAGATATTGCCACAAAAATACATTTACGTGTTTGTCCCAAAACATCTTCTAAAGGGGGAAGAAATATAAAATTTCTATCTGTCTTCTTCATCACTGCCGATAAGTATCGCAGTGACAATCATAGTTAGTGGAAAAATATTTCAGTATGTCACCAGTCAGAGTTCTAACGGCAAGGAGAAAGCGTCTAAGGTTATTTCAGTACATAATGGCAAGCGGAAATAAAAGTAGAAAGTACATTGACATTCTATATCTGTGTCACCACTCAATGTTCTAACGTAAGCAAAAGGAAAACGCATATAAGGCAGTGACCCGGAAGTAATGGCATTTACAAAAATAAAATTGTGTTCATTCTAAGCTCGCCTTCTCTCAAAGACGGAAGAACAATTCAGTCACTCCGTATTTCAAACTTGGCTGTAAACACGGAGTTAACTATAAGGAATAAACAAATCAATAAAACGATGAATATTAACAAAATAAATAAATAAACCATTCAAATCATACACACACACTTCGTATTTCCCATGTTTTTTTTCTCTCGCCAATTTACATGTGAGAATTGCAATAATTCTCAGTACAATACAACGTTCACCTCTGGTGCTTGGGGGTCCCGGGTTCAATCCCAGTACAATAAAACGTTCACCTCTGGTGCTAAGGGTCCCAGGCTCATTCTCAATACAATACAGCGTTCATCTCTGGTGTTAAGGGTCCCGGATTCATTTTCAGTACAATCCAGCGTTCACCAATGGTGTTAAGGGTCCCGGGTTCAAACCCCGTACAATACAACGTTCACCTCCGATGCTAAGGGGCCCGGGTTCGATCCCAATACGTATCACATAAACTTTTACACATTATAAGTGTTCTCACCTAATAAATGGTTTCCTACCACTTTTTTAAAATATTTTCGAAATTATTTGTAGGTTCACACTACAACTGTTCTGAACTTCTAATAAAACAATTTCCTACCACTTTATGAGATTTCATAGAAATCGAACCGTTAAATATATTAGGAAAATATCTTTTTATTCTCTCACATATTGTTCGAACATCTTATTTTTAACAAATAAAATAATCACCATCTACTTTAGCCTAACAGGTATAATGGTGGGACTCAAATATTTCATTTTTCCAAATTATATATATATATTTCTCAATGTAAGTTTCTATTAGTCAAATCCATTTGTATAATATCTTTTATTCACTCACATATTGCTCGTGTAATATATTCAATATTATTAATTTAATCACTCATACGGATTATTAATTTAATCACTACTGCGGAATATTAATTTAATCACTACTACGGAAGTAAGTGATACAGAATGACGTATCATCATATCAACAGATTTAATTCAAATCAAACCAATTCAAATTTCCATTATTATTTTTAAAAATATCCAGTATAAAGTCTCTACAGACACGCATACAGACTCGAAAAAGAGCACATGACCTTTCCATGTCAGCACAACTAAAAAAAGAAACATAAGAACTTTCCAAACACACGTAAGCAGGTCATCAACCCATAATGACATACACGCCACCCTCTGACAACACATCCATTAAAGGACCATGTTAGAACATAATTATTACGTAATGTACCGTTAACATTCTTCCTTTCGGGTTTAAAAGTTCGTCTCCAACTACTGACCTACTGTATATAAAAAAATGTGACACGTAGCTAAATGTTTCAAGTATCTTCACAAAAAAAAATCATTCTCCTCCTTCAACAAATACAAAAAATAAAGAGCACTGTCCAAAACTTTTTCAACACCCTTATATATATATATACTGGCGCAAATCCGGGGGGATTAGTGGGACATGTCCCCTCCAATCTTGGAACTAAGAGGACTGTCCCCCCCATGAATTCGGTATGAAATGTTTTCGTGGAGAAATGTGATAATGTACTGTATATGTGAACGAAAGAAGATTCTAATGTACTTTATTAATAGTGTTAGTTTTCGGTTATATTTTAAAAGAAGTTTTGTTCCTGTTCATACCCTAAACGAATTTCTTTCAGGTTTTTTCGTAGTACATGTAATACTGTGTTATGAGTAGCTGGACTTCTATAGTAGTTCCTATATCTTACAACTTAATTTGTGTTATACAAATTTAAAAAGTGGAAAATCTTTAAAAACTACATGTCTGATTTTTGTGATATTTTGTGACGTCATCAAAGCACCTATCAGCCCCGTATCCAAGAGGGGTTCTGGGGGCGCCGGGACCCCCTAAAATTTTACTCTCCCCCTCTAAAATCTTCACAGTAGGCTTGTAAATGAACTATAATATGGGATGAACTAATATTTTTAGATCGGGCCCCCCTAACTTCCACCAGGCCCCCTCTACATTTTCGAGCTGGCTACAGGTCTCCCACTTATGACGACCAGAATAGTCCACATTGTGAAATGCACGAGCCACATCTTATTCTGATAATATCGCCTTAGTATCGTGCACTGTTAGTGAATTAGAGAGGACTTTTTGTGCGCATTACCGTTTTGTTACGTAAGTTCGGCAGGTGTATAAGTGATGTCATAAATGACGTCATACTGAAAGTTGCCCAAGGGTGCCAGAATAACACCCGTCGGAATCTAAGAGAGAACACTCCAATCCGTAATATACAACAAAGAAAAAACTTTATATACTCTATGTTACGGTCTTCCACTAACTCTATCCGAATATTTCTACTACGAGCGCGTATGAGCTCTTGTAGGCAACGACATAATGAAAACCAGAATTAGTATCCAATACAAATGTAATGAATAGTATTAGAAAGTAACTTATAGTAGTTCGCATCCGAGTAAATATTGCTGCATGATGTTTTATTTATGAAATATGAAATACTGAATAAATAAAAGGCGTAAATATATTTTTTCATGTACAGTCACAGTGGTATACGCTTGCACAGAAGATTAGGAGGAGCCTGTAGCATAATCTGACGCGTGCGCAGTTATGTGGAGTCATTGAATACATTCTTGGGACACTGAAATGGTTCTGGAAAACCGCGTCTTACTATATATTACCGTTTGTGTTCTGTGGTGATCAATAATGTAGCAGAAAGCGATAGATCTCTACCACTTCCGGATTAAATGAAAAACAAATGGATTAAGTGACTATTTATACCTTCTCGCTATTTCTTACTGCTCTTGCTCTGATGTTTGTTGACAGACGATCAGGTGAATAGACAAAATAATGAACACAGCCTTTCTATAAGACTTCCTGTACGTACGCATAGTATACTGTAGTTTGGACGTCCTAACAAATGAAATGAATTCAGTTTATTTCACGAAAGTTATCAGTTTTCCGTTTCGCGGCAAAGTTTTCGTTTTCCATTTTTCGAAAAACTTTTCGGCGTTTTCCGTTCTCGAATTTTTTCCTTTCTCGAAACAAAAATTTCATTTTAAAAAAGTGTCATTTTTCGTGTTTTCGAAAAAGTTTTCGTTTTTCACTTTTCGTATTCAAAAAAGTATTTTTCGAAAAAATGTGGCCATCCCTGGTGTTGTGTCTACAAGAAAAGTAAATTGTGTATTCTTTATTGCTTCGGAAATGGTTGCTTCTCATTCCCTCCTTGAGCGGTTCCAAAACAAAACAAAAAAAACCGCTGGAGTGAGATCTAGAAAATAGCTCGAATGTGCGAGATATTCAAATGTGATATCCTGGAGTGTTACCATATTAAAGGGACAGTATCAAATCGGGCTTTGACGTGAACCAACAAAATATGTAAAATTAGAAGTTTTCGTTCTTTACAAACTTCCTCGTGGCAATATGGTTACCGCACGCGGCCTCGACGCCGGAGACTCAAGTTCAATTTTCGGTGGCCCTTCATGTGATTCGGATCCCACGTTAAAATATAGACCTACGACACACATAGCCTTAGTACTAAACGGAACACTAAACTTCAAATTAACCTACCAACCAGTTCTAATCATTTACTGATATTAGAGGAATTATGTAAAAAAAGCTCTGGTCACTGTTGCCCTGTTTTCCTATGTAATGCTGTAAAGTTATATCATGTTCATCGTAGAAAAGAGTGAGCATGATTTTTCTTGTTCATAGTTGGGTGCAATGTTTTAGTCATTTATTTATTTACTATTGTTTTGTTATGAAAACGTGCTATGTGATATTCTTTGCTCACCCTCTTCGTTTCTGGTTGATGATAGTGCACCCATGTTCATCTCCTAATACACTCCTGCTCAGAAAGCCAACACCCTCTGCCTAAAATGGGGTCAACTTAGCAATCAATTGACCTAGCACCAAGTTTTATTCAAGCGCAGTATATCACGGAAATAACATATGCTGAACCTACTCTAATATTCAAAATGGTGCATATTTTCTTTACAGTAATTATATACCTCTATAATCGGAAACACACTTAATTGTTTGCATACTTCCACAAAACATACAAACACCAAATTTTGCATACTTGTTCATCATGGGATGTGAGTAATGGGAAAATTCCGATATCACGAAAAAGGCGACATTTTCCATGTAAATGAAGTGTCGAAATTTTTCGTCGTTTCGAAATGCTGGTTTTTAGAGTAGTTCCACACACCATAGGAACGTCATATTTTGTCAGGCAGTGAAGCTAGGAACATAGTTTATGATAGAAAAAAGAGCATTAAAATTCGTTTTCGTTTCGCGGCGCAAATCGAAAAAATGTGAAATTTGTAATGGCTGTATGTAGGACGTTGAAATTTCGAGGTGATGTTTATTCTGATGCGTAGTTTGCGAATCCGCCCTTAAACTTGAAAAAAATAGTCATGTTCGGTGTAAGAAAGTGCTAGGAATGTTATAAGGGGGCGTCTAATTCTACACAACTTGTAGATATGGTGGAAGCACGAAATTGCGTTCAAGTGTGTAGATTACAGCGCATGTGAGGGGAAAATTCCGACATGTTGGAAAAGTCGTCGTCTTCGATTCAAAATGGCGGCTCAAAAATTTCTAACCATGAAAATTGTAAGTTGTGCTCTTGGTAGGTAAGCCAGGTTTCGCTATGTTATTAAGGACATAGTTCAGTTTAAGTGAAGAAACAAATCATTGGAGAAGTCGCCATCTTGAATGCAAAATTGCTATATTTTTGAATTGCCTTCATTTGGACTCTTATGTGGTATATTGAGGAGAATAAATGAAACACAATTCAACGTAGTAAGTTAGCTCCGTGGTAAAGTGTCTGCTTTCTGAGTAGCAGGTCTGGGTTCGAATCCTCGCAGACCGTTTTATCTTGCATTTTTTTCTTATCACGTTGCTTCATTTTACCAAATAGTTTCTGTTGGCATTGCGTGAACAAAATATTTTCGTTATTACAGACAGACGGAAAGGATATATTTATACGCTAACTGTTGAGATGGTCTCGAAACTAGTCAGTATGTTTGTGTAAAGTTTCGAGACGATACTGAAGTATTTAAAATCAAACATATGTAGCTTTGGAAATGGAGCATCACCAGTGTCTCTATCGGAAACAATGTTCGGGGGGGGGGGAGTATAACCCCGGGGGCACTGCTGATAACATTCTATTTGCTATTGTATTATAAACGTATTATTTTGATCTCGCCAGGGGCGCTCTGAGGAGGCAATGTCCCCCAAAAAGAGTCTGAAAGAAACATTGGGCATCATTTTCACGATATAGTGTCCATACAAGACAACAATACATTTTGTCTTGCGACAACAGTGTCTGCTTCAAACCGGAAACGATTGCAAAATATCTCTCTCCCCTTTTAGGTTCCTCGTTAAGATACATGCGTATACCAAATTTGAAGTGAATACCACAAATGGAAAGTATAAAATATTAATTTTAAGCAAATACACACACACACAGGGACGTACGCAGGAGGTGGGTCCTGGGGGTCCGGACCACCACCGAAATTCGAACTTTTGAGTAAATTTAGCCTAAATTTTGGGACAAGTTTAGGAATTTCAATATTAAATACACTGATATTGAGTTTGGCCCTTCCCGAAATAAATTCCTGCGTACGCAACTGCGCACACACGCTCATACACGCACACACACACACACAAATGGGCACCTTTGAAAATTGTCTCGTCGGCAGCGTACATAATTTTAATATATAATATACGTGGAAAAGTGCCCCTTTCGATTTAATAGTTTTAGTTGCGGGTCCGGTTGGAATGAAATGCCGTATATAATAAAGTCAAGCTTATTTTCAATCACCTATGCTATAAAAATAAACTTTCAAAGAAAGAAAAAGTGAGAGATAAACTTGTTGGAGATCGAACCCAGGTCTTTTGCACAGTAGGCTCACGTTATTCCCCTACGCTACTCAATTCCTTAGATTTTGGATTTCCTACTTACTGCTCACATAGTACTGGTACGTAGCGGGCCCGCGTCCGTGGAATTATATACCTCTATAATCGGAAACACACTTAATTGTTTGCATACTTCCACAAAACATACAAACACCAAATTTTGCATACTTGTTCATCATGGGATGTGAGTAATGGGAAAATTCCGATATCACGAAAAAGGCGACATTTTCCATGTAAATGAAGTGTCGAAATTTTTCGTCGTTTCGAAATGCTGGTTTTTAGAGTAGTTCCACACACCATAGGAACGTCATATTTTGTCAGGCAGTGAAGCTAGGAACATAGTTTATGATAGAAAAAAGAGCATTAAAATTCGTTTTCTTTTCGCGGCGCAAATCGAAAAAATGTGAAATTTGTAATGGCTGTATGTAGGACGTTGAAATTTCGAGGTGATGTTTATTCTGATGCGTAGTTTGCGAATCCGCCCTTAAACTTGAAAAAAATAGTCATGTTCGGTGTAAGAAAGTGCTAGGAATGTTATAAGGGGGCGTCTAATTCTACACAACTTGTAGATATGGTGGAATCACGAAATTGCGTTCAAGTGTGTAGATTACAGCGCATGTGAGGGGGAAATTCCGACATGTTGGAAAAGTCGTCGTCTTCGATTCAAAATGGCGGCTCAAAAATTTCTAACCATGAAAATTGTAAGTTGTGCTCTTGGTAGGTAAGCCAGGTTTCGCTATGTTATTAAGGACATAGTTCAGTTTAAGTGAAGAAACAAATCATTGGAGAAGTCGCCATCTTGAATGCAAAATTGCTATATTTTTGAATTGCCTTCATTTGGACTCTTATGTGGTATATTGAGGAGAATAAATGAAAAAGAATTCAACGTAGTAAGTTAGCTCCGCGGTAAAGTGTCTGCTTTCTGAGTAGCAGGTCTGGGTTCGAATCCTCGCAGACCGTTTTATCTTGCATTTTTTTCTTATCACGTTGCTTCATTTTACCAAATAGTTTCTGTTGGCATTGCGTGAACAAAATATTTTCGTTATTACAGACAGACGGAAAGGATATATTTATACGCTAACTGTTGAGATGGTCTCGAAACTAGTCAGTATGTTTGTGTAAAGTTTCGAGACGATACTGAAGTATTTAAAATCAAACATATGTAGCTTTGGAAATGGAGCATCACCAGTGTCTCTATCGGAAACAATGTTCGGGGGGGGGGGGAGTATAATCCCGGGGGCACTGCTGATAACATTCTATTTGCTATTGTATTATAAACGTATTATTTTGATCTCGCCAGGGGCGCTCTGAGGAGGCAATGTCCCCCAAAAAGAGTCTGAAAGAAACATTGGGCATCATTTTCACGATATAGTGTCCATACAAGACAACAATACATTTTGTCTTGCGACAACAGTGTCTGCTTCAAACCGGAAACGATTGCAAAATATCTCTCTCCCCTTTTAGGTTCCTCGTTAAGATACATGCGTATACCAAATTTGAAGTGAATACCACAAATGGAAAGTATAAAATATTAATTTTAAGCAAATACACACACACACAGGGACGTACGCAGGAGGTGGGTCCTGGGGGTCCGGACCACCACCGAAATTCCAACTTTTGAGTAAATTTAGCCTAAATTTTGGGACAAGTTTAGGAATTTCAATATTAAATACACTGATATTGAGTTTGGCCCTTCCCGAAATAAATTCCTGCGTACGCAACTGCGCACACACGCTCATACACGCACACACACACACACAAATGGGCACCTTTGAAAATTGTCTCGTCGGCAGCGTACATAATTTTAATATATAATATACGTGGAAAAGTGCCCCTTTCGATTTAATAGTTTTAGTTGCGGGTCCGGTTGGAATGAAATGCCGTATATAATAAAGTCAAGCTTATTTTCAATCACCTATGCTATAAAAATAAACTTTCAAAGAAAGAAAAAGTGAGAGATAAACTTGTTGGGGATCGAACCCAGGTCTTTTGCACAGTAGGCTCACGTCATTCCCCTACGCTACTCAATTCCTTAGATTTTGGATTTCCTACTTACTGCTCACATAGTACTGGTACGTAGCGGGCCCGCGTCCGTGGAATTATATACCTCTATAATCGGAAACACACTTAATTGTTTGCATACTTCCACAAAACATACAAACACCAAATTTTGCATACTTGTTCGTCATGGGATGTGAGTAATGGGAAAATTCCGATATCACGAAAAAGGCGACATTTTCCATGTAAATGAAGTGTCGAAATTTTTCGTCGTTTCGAAATGCTGGTTTTTAGAGTAGTTCCACACACCATAGGAACGTCATATTTTGTCAGGCAGTGAAGCTAGGAACATAGTTTATGATAGAAAAAAGAGCATTAAAATTCGTTTTCTTTTCGCGGCGCAAATCGAAAAAATGTGAAATTTGTAATGGCTGTATGTAGGACGTTGAAATTTCGAGGTGATGTTTATTCTGATGCGTAGTTTGCGAATCCGCCCTTAAACTTGAAAAAAATAGTCATGTTCGGTGTAAGAAAGTGCTAGGAATGTTATAAAGGGGCGTCTAATTCTACACAACTTGTAGATATGGTGGAATCACGAAATTGCGTTCAAGTGTGTAGATTACAGCGCATGTGAGGGGAAAATTCCGACATGTTGGAAAAGTCGTCGTCTTCGATTCAAAATGGCGGCTCAAAAATTTCTAACCATGAAAATTGTAAGTTGTGCTCTTGGTAGGTAAGCCAGGTTTCGCTATGTTATTAAGGACATAGTTCAGTTTAAGTGAAGAAACAAATCATTGGAGAAGTCGCCATCTTGAATGCAAAATTGCTATATTTTTGAATTGCCTTCATTTGGACTCTTATGTGGTATATTGAGGAGAATAAATGAAAAAGAATTCAACGTAGTAAGTTAGCTCCGCGGTAAAGTGTCTGCTTTCTGAGTAGCAGGTCTGGGTTCGAATCCTCGCAGACCGTTTTATCTTGCATTTTTTTCTTATCACGTTGCTTCATTTTACCAAATAGTTTCTGTTGGCATTGCGTGAACAAAATATTTTCGTTATTACAGACAGACGGAAAGGATATATTTATACGCTAACTGTTGAGATGGTCTCGAAACTAGTCAGTATGTTTGTGTAAAGTTTCGAGACGATACTGAAGTATTTAAAATCAAACATATGTAGCTTTGGAAATGGAGCATCACCAGTGTCTCTATCGGAAACAATGTTCGGGGGGGGGGGAGTATAACCCCGGGGGCACTGCTGATAACATTCTATTTGCTATTGTATTATAAACGTATTATTTTGATCTCGCCAGGGGCGCTCTGAGGAGGCAATGTCCCCCAAAAAGAGTCGGAAAGAAACATTGGGCATCATTTTCACGATATAGTGTCCATACAAGACAACAATACATTTTGTCTTGCGACAACAGTGTCTGCTTCAAACCGGAAACGATTGCAAAATATCTCTCTCCCCTTTTAGGTTCCTCGTTAAGATACATGCGTATACCAAATTTGAAGTGAATACCACAAATGGAAAGTATAAAATATTAATTTTAAGCAAATACACACACACACAGGGACGTACGCAGGAGGTGGGTCCTGGGGGTCCCGACCACCACCGAAATTCGAACTTTTGAGTAAATTTAGCCTAAATTTTGGGACAAGTTTAGGAATTTCAATATTAAATACACTGATATTGAGTTTGGCCCTTCCCGAAATAAATTCCTGCGTACGCAACTGCGCACACACGCTCATACACGCACACACACACACACAAATGGGCACCTTTGAAAATTGTCTCGTCGGCAGCGTACATAATTTTAATATATAATATACGTGGAAAAGTGCCCCTTTCGATTTAATAGTTTTAGTTGCGGGTCCGGTTGGAATGAAATGCCGTATATAATAAAGTCAAGCTTATTTTCAATCACCTATGCTATAAAAATAAACTTTCAAAGAAAGAAAAAGTGAGAGATAAACTTGTTTTAGATCGAACCCAGGTCTTTTGCACAGTAGGCTCACGTTATTCCCCTACGCTACTCAATTCCTTAGATTTTGGATTTCCTACTTACTGCTCACATAGTACTGGTACGTAGCGGGCCCGCGTCCGTGGAATTATATACCTCTATAATCGGAAACACACTTAATTGTTTGCATACTTCCACAAAACATACAAACACCAAATTTTGCATACTTGTTCATCATGGGATGTGAGTAATGGGAAAATTCCGATATCACGAAAAAGGCGACATTTTCCATGTAAATGAAGTGTCGAAATTTTTCGTCGTTTCGAAATGCTGGTTTTTAGAGTAGTTCCACACACCATAGGAACGTCATATTTTGTCAGGCAGTGAAGCTAGGAACATAGTTTATGATAGAAAAAAGAGCATTAAAATTCGTTTTCGTTTCGCGGCGCAAATCGAAAAAATGTGAAATTTGTAATGGCTGTATGTAGGACGTTGAAATTTCGAGGTGATGTTTATTCTGATGCGTAGTTTGCGAATCCGCCCTTAAACTTGAAAAAAATAGTCATGTTCGGTGTAAGAAAGTGCTAGGAGTGTTATAAGGGGGCGTCTAATTCTACACAACTTGTAGATATGGTGGAATCACGAAATTGCGTTCAAGTGTGTAGATTACAGCGCATGTGAGGGGGAAATTCCGACATGTTGGAAAAGTCGTCGTCTTCGATTCAAAATGGCGGCTCAAAAATTTCTAACCATGAAAATTGTAAGTTGTGCTCTTGGTAGGTAAGCCAGGTTTCGCTATGTTATTAAGGACATAGTTCAGTTTAAGTGAAGAAACAAATCATTGGAGAAGTCGCCATCTTGAATGCAAAATTGCTATATTTTTGAATTGCCTTCATTTGGACTCTTATGTGGTATATTGAGGAGAATAAATGAAACACAATTCAACGTAGTAAGTTAGCTCCGTGGTAAAGTGTCTGCTTTCTGAGTAGCAGGTCTGGGTTCGAATCCTCGCAGACCGTTTTATCTTGCATTTTTTTCTTATCACGTTGCTTCATTTTACCAAATAGTTTCTGTTGGCATTGCGTGAACAAAATATTTTCGTTATTACAGACAGACGGAAAGGATATATTTATACGCTAACTGTTGAGATGGTCTCGAAACTAGTCAGTATGTTTGTGTAAAGTTTCGAGACGATACTGAAGTATTTAAAATCAAACATATGTAGCTTTGGAAATGGAGCATCACCAGTGTCTCTATCGGAAACAATGTTCGGGGGGGGGGAGTATAACCCCGGGGGCACTGCTGATAACATTCTATTTGCTATTGTATTATAAACGTATTATTTTGATCTCGCCAGGGGCGCTCTGAGGAGGCAATGTCCCCCAAAAAGAGTCTGAAAGAAACATTGGGCATCATTTTCACGATATAGTGTCCATACAAGACAACAATACATTTTGTCTTGCGACAACAGTGTCTGCTTCAAACCGGAAACGATTGCAAAATATCTCTCTCCCCTTTTAGGTTCCTCGTTAAGATACATGCGTATACCAAATTTGAAGTGAATACCACAAATGGAAAGTATAAAATATTAATTTTAAGCAAATACACACACACACAGGGACGTACGCAGGAGGTGGGTCCTGGGGGTCCGGACCACCACCGAAATTCGAACTTTTGAGTAAATTTAGCCTAAATTTTGGGACAAGTTTAGGAATTTCAATATTAAATACACTGATATTGAGTTTGGCCCTTCCCGAAATAAATTCCTGCGTACGCAACTGCGCACACACGCTCATACACGCACACACACACACACAAATGGGCACCTTTGAAAATTGTTTCGTCGGCAGCGTACATAATTTTAATATATAATATACGTGGAAAAGTGCCCCTTTCGATTTAATAGTTTTAGTTGCGGGTCCGGTTGGAATGAAATGCCGTATATAATAAAGTCAAGCTTATTTTCAATCACCTATGCTATAAAAATAAACTTTCAAAGAAAGAAAAAGTGAGAGATAAACTTGTTTTAGATCGAACCCAGGTCTTTTGCACAGTAGGCTCACGTTATTCCCCTACGCTACTCAATTCCTTAGATTTTGGATTTCCTACTTACTGCTCACATAGTACTGGTACGTAGCGGGCCCGCGTCCGTGGAATTATATACCTCTATAATCGGAAACACACTTAATTGTTTGCATACTTCCACAAAACATACAAACACCAAATTTTGCATACTTGTTCGTCATGGGATGTGAGTAATGGGAAAATTCCGATATCACGAAAAAGGCGACATTTTCCATGTAAATGAAGTGTCGAAATTTTTCGTCGTTTCGAAATGCTGGTTTTTAGAGTAGTTCCACACACCATAGGAACGTCATATTTTGTCAGGCAGTGAAGCTAGGAACATAGTTTATGATAGAAAAAAGAGCATTAAAATTCGTTTTCGTTTCGCGGCGCAAATCGAAAAAATGTGAAATTTGTAATGGCTGTATGTAGGACGTTGAAATTTCGAGGTGATGTTTATTCTGATGCGTAGTTTGCGAATCCGCCCTTAAACTTGAAAAAAATAGTCATGTTCGGTGTAAGAAAGTGCTAGGAATGTTATAAGGGGGCGTCTAATTCTACACAACTTGTAGATATGGTGGAATCACGAAATTGCGTTCAAGTGTGTAGATTACAGCGCATGTGAGGGGAAAATTCCGACATGTTGGAAAAGTCGTCGTCTTCGATTCAAAATGGCGGCTCAAAAATTTCTAACCATGAAAATTGTAAGTTGTGCTCTTGGTAGGTAAGCCAGGTTTCGCTATGTTATTAAGGACATAGTTCAGTTTAAGTGAAGAAACAAATCATTGGAGAAGTCGCCATCTTGAATGCAAAATTGCTATATTTTTGAATTGCCTTCATTTGGACTCTTATGTGGTATATTGAGGAGAATAAATGAAACACAATTCAACGTAGTAAGTTAGCTCCGTGGTAAAGTGTCTGCTTTCTGAGTAGCAGGTCTGGGTTCGAATCCTCGCAGACCGTTTTATCTTGCATTTTTTTCTTATCACGTTGCTTCATTTTACCAAATAGTTTCTGTTGGCATTGCGTGAACAAAATATTTTCGTTATTACAGACAGACGGAAAGGATATATTTATACGCTAACTGTTGAGATGGTCTCGAAACTAGTCAGTATGTTTGTGTAAAGTTTCGAGACGATACTGAAGTATTTAAAATCAAACATATGTAGCTTTGGAAATGGAGCATCACCAGTGTCTCTATCGGAAACAATGTTCGGGGGGGGGGAGTATAACCCCGGGGGCACTGCTGATAACATTCTATTTGCTATTGTATTATAAACGTATTATTTTGATCTCGCCAGGGGCGCTCTGAGGAGGCAATGTCCCCCAAAAAGAGTCTGAAAGAAACATTGGGCATCATTTTCACGATATAGTGTCCATACAAGACAACAATACATTTTGTCTTGCGACAACAGTGTCTGCTTCAAACCGGAAACGATTGCAAAATATCTCTCTCCCCTTTTAGGTTCCTCGTTAAGATACATGCGTATACCAAATTTGAAGTGAATACCACAAATGGAAAGTATAAAATGTTAATTTTAAGCAAATACACACACACACACAGGGACGTACGCAGGAGGTGGGTCCTGGGGGTCCGGACCACCACCGAAATTCCAACTTTTGAGTAAATTTAGCCTAAATTTTGGGACAAGTTTAGGAATTTCAATATTAAATACACTGATATTGAGTTTGGCCCTTCCCGAAATAAATTCCTGCGTACGCAACTGCGCACACACGCTCATACACGCACACACACATACACAAATGGGCACCTTTGAAAATTGTCTCGTCGGCAGCGTACATAATTTTAATATATAAGATACGTGGAAAAGTGCCCCTTTCGATTTAATAGTTTTAGTTGCGGGTCCGGTTGGAATGAAATGCCGTATATAATAAAGTCAAGCTTATTTTCAATCACCTATGCTATAAAAATAAACTTTCAAAGAAAGAAAAAGTGAGAGATAAACTTGTTGGGGATCGAACCCAGGTCTTTTGCACAGTAGGCTCACGTCATTCCCCTACGCTACTCAATTCCTTAGATTTTGGATTTCCTACTTACTGCTCACATAGTACTGGTACGTAGCGGGCCCGCGTCCGTGGAATTACACCTCTAAATTCGAAATAGTAATCGTGTTATATATGTGTTTTTAGGATGATTAAGGAAATGATCTCTTGTTATTTGATTGTAATAAGAAATTTGAAAGACACGATTCTAGTACAATGTTTTACTACAGTGTAGAAAGTGGTGTTGTTTGAGTTGCTATAAACATTTTTTTAAAAGCCTCCAATAATATTCATATTTTAAATTACCTAGTAAATAAACGTCTTCATTGAAACTATAAGAGTAAAGATACAGGAAGACTGTATGTAATTGTCCAGTATAAATAATCATTTCAACAAGTCCTGCTGCCCAATATTTACTTTTGTAGCAAAGGACAGCATTGTAATACAGTGTACTACGTTACTGTGCAAAAACTGGTGTTCAATCAAATGTTATGAACTAATGTTTAAAAAGCCTTAACAAAATTCATATTTGTAAATTACGAACAAATTATTCTTCATAAAAATACAAGACGAGAGATACAGGTAGACTGCAAGAAATTGTCCAGTAAATATGAAATATTTCAAAAAGTCTTGCTGCAGGTAATATGTACTACTATGCCGAAGGGTTCTTTTATAAGGGACTTTTCTATATTACAGTGCAAAATAGTGTTTTCTCAAATGATACCAACAAATGT
This sequence comes from Thermobia domestica, assembly GCF_964235325.1. NCBI lineage: Eukaryota > Metazoa > Arthropoda > Insecta > Zygentoma > Lepismatidae > Thermobia > Thermobia domestica. The sequence continues at coordinate 337,996,870 of NC_137455.1, read as the reverse complement.
TTAAAAAGCCTCCAACAATAATCATATTTGTAAATCACCTACAAATGGTAGTCTTCATTGAAAATACATGAATAAATATACAGGGAGACTGCAAGAATTTGTGCAGTATATATGAAACTTTTCAAGAAATCTTGCTGAGGTAATATGTACAACTATGCCCAAGGTTTCCATTATAATCCACTGTACTACATTATAGTACAAAAATAGTGTTCACTCAAATGCTATGAAAAAAATTTAAACAATCTCCAACAATATTCATATTTGTAAATTATCTAGTAAATTGTAGTCTTCATTGTAAATACAAGAATAAATGTGCTGGAAGACTGAAATATTTTCCCACCCTTATATCACAGATATGAATTACTTTTCCTGCTGGTAATATGTACAATTAACTACAAGGACACTATTATATTACATTGTACTAAATTACACTGCAAAAAATAATATTAAAAAATGCTACGAATAAATATTTGAAAGGTTGCAAAAATCACATTTGTAAACAGTGAGTGTTTTCGCAAAATGCAAGGTTTAATAGGTAGGCTATTGGAAGACAGTGTCCGCTGTTTATGTTTGAGAAAATAAATTCTGTTATTGTCTCTAACATGTATAGGTGTGTGAAAAAAAGTGTACATAATAAGCCATGCACATGATTGCCAGAGTAGAAGTAGTAATAGGGTTCTTTCTAATAAATTGTGTGTTTGCTTTTCAAAGTTACATGGAAGGAATAATACCGGTTGAATTGAAGTATGTGTTGGTAACAGGTGTCTGCTGTACAGGAAAGTGAATTCCTGAAGGAATAGTCTTCTAGAACATGACACCTCATGGCAAAGGCCTGACCGGGGGCCTGGGGGCGGAGCCCCCAGCGAGCTTTAGCGAGTATCACTATATCTTCACATGTTCTACTGCAGAGGCACATTCCGTAATCACCCATTTGTCTGCCTTCCTCGGCTGCGGGGCGTTCTCCACAAAAGTTACATCACTTCTACACATTCTCCACTGTACTTCACTTTCTTTCTGTGATAAGCTTCAATTACATTCGGAACATGCATAAGGCTATCAATGAATTTAAGGAAAGTTCTCAACTTCACTCTTATATACTAAAGGAAGCAATGGAACAAATCTTTTGAGACACAAATAGCATCTCCAATAGATGGAAAACTTTGTTTGACGATTTGCTTAACACACAACCAAAAATTAAGCCAGGGCCTAACCGAAGAGAAATGGCAATCCCTATAAAAAGTTAAAGAAACAAATCTCTGGTGTAGAGGAAATTCCGGCTGAGTTAATTTTAGCTGGAGGGAAAAGATTGTGGAAAAAGATTCATAAACTTTTCTCATCTTCTCGAACAATGAGGAATTGCAACAAGAGTGGAAAGAATCAATTATTGTTCCAATTCACAGAAAAGACTGATTGTAGTAATTATCGAGGAATTTCTTCCTGTTAACATCCTACAAAATCCTATCAAACATTCTATTCTCAAGATTGACCCCGTACTCATATGAAATTATTGGAATTCTAAGTTTGGATTTAGACGGAATTGATGAACTGTCGATCAGGCAGTTACCATTCGGCACATACAAGAAAACAAATGGGAACATAATACCCCAGTACATATTGATTTTTCGAAAGGTCTACGACTGCGTTAGGAGAGAAACATTGTATGGCATTCTTACAGAATTTGGAATACTGATAAAGCTAGTTAAATTAATTTTAAGATATATTTAAATGAAATCCAAAGTAATGTCCGAGTACGCAAATCTCTGTTCACGAGCCACGTCGAGAATGGTCTGAAACAAGGAGACGCGTTGTCGCCATTACTATTCAACTTTGTTCTGGAGTACGCTACGAGGAAAATCAAAGAAATGAAATGAAATGAAATGAAATCTTTAAGTTTTACGTCCCACGTTATGCCGGTTAGGCTAAAGGAAACTTTGATTGTGAGAAATGAATGAAATGGTGGAATGAAGAAAGTGGAAGGAAACTGGAGAACCCCGAGAAAACCCACGAACACGGTGTTTGTCCACCACAAAGTTCACACAGCGCGAGCTGGGGTCGAACCAGGAATCCCAAGCACCAGAGGTGAGCGCTGTACCACTGAGCCACCACAACCCCTGGAAAATCAAAGATAGCAACCAGTGGCCTAGAGCTTAATGATATTCACCAGGTTATGGTATAAATCTGTTATAAGCTGATGGTATAAATCTGTTAGAAGATGATACGAGAACAATAGAAAGAAATGCAGTGGTCTTATTAAACGCTTGCAGGTACATGGCTTTAGAAGTAAATGCAGAGAAATCTAAATACATGGAAGTTTGCCGTGATCATAATACTGCAAATTACGGATATGTCAAAACACCAAATGATATTTTCGTCAAAGTGGATTTTTTCAAATATTTGCAATCAATATTAAGACATCAAAACCATATCCACGAAGAAATTAAATGTCGACTGAAAGCAGAGAATTCGTTTTATTGTTTAGTTCAAAATTTTTTGTCGTCGCGAATTCTGTCGATGAAGCTTAAAATATTATAAAATGATAATCTTGCATGTTGTTCTGTATTGTTGCAAAACAATTGTTGATCACTCGCAGAAGTGCGACAGAAGGAGCAGACTGAAATTAAATGAGGACAAGATTATTAGGTGAATATTCGGACCCAAGAGAAATGGTAATGGGGAATGGCAGAAACTTCATAAGTAGGAACAGCTTAATTTGTACCATTTACCATTGTTAGGGTCAATATGTATAGTTAGATAAATTTCAATTGCTTCATCACCTTCCCTTTCGTAAATTTAAAAGAAGAACATATATCGCTACTCTAATACTATACATACTGACAATAGAGAATCCTTCTTTGCAGACGCACTGAATAAAGTCCAATGCACTTCTTCAATGTTCTTACATGATGCTGCCCTCCGTCTGTCAGTATTCTAACAAAAAAAAAAAAAAAACAATTACTTTCATCCATTTGCTGATCAATTGTACAACTTTTCCGAATTTTATAGTACATGTATTGTTTTGATTCGAATCACTGTTGAAAATATTCTCAAGTTTATCTATTTATGTAAATACAAGTTCATTTACCTACTCTATTATTATACTCTATCGTGAAAATAAATTCATTAAACAATAGTTTAGTCTTCTGTGTTCTTTCATTTTCAATAAAGTAACTCGACTATTTCTATTAATCACCAATAGAGATTTTGTGATTACCGGTACTCTCTGTTGGAAGCTGGTAGTCGCAGTTGATTTCTGATAATCACCACATTTACAACTACCGGTATATATGATGTTTCAAACCAACAAAAACAACGTTGGTTTGTGATCATAGATAGTCACATATGATTGACGTGAGATTTGCTGCTGAAGAATAATATCATCATTAGAGAATTACGGAATCAGTTCCAGAGCACTCACGTTTGATAATGTGTTGGATCCATGATTCCATCCCAGCTCCCAGAAGTGTGTTTTGTGATGGACAAACACCTAATCCAAGGATCTTTCTCAGGGTTCTCCCGTTTGCTCTCAATGTATATGTGTATATATATTTAAGAATAGAGAATAGTGAAACATATAAATAATAACTTTTACTTTGTACTGCCTAGAGATACGTGGAAGAAAGAGAAATGAAAAATCAATATATAACATCTGACGTAAATTCCACAAACAGTATGTCTGCTTCCTGAACGCATTAAAGATGATTTGATCTTAAGGAAGAACATGGGACCTTATCTCCCTCAATCATCAACTATTCTCCCATCACGCCCTGATCTTCAACCTCATGATGTATGACGTTCTACCAACTTTCTCGTGTCTGTGTGTGTGTGTGTGTGTGTGTATGTGTGCAGAGTTTTTCTTCTTTTTTTCCTCCATTTCAAGAATTCCGCGAATACTCTAGCACATGCATTGTGCTCTGAGGAAGAAATAACTAAGGTATTGGTTGACTGCACAATATAATGCTATTAATAGATACTGAAATTAGAGATATCACTAATAAATTTTCACTCACATTCTAAAAAAACAGAAATTAAAACATGTTATGATGCAAAATTATCACTGGTCAATTTAATTGTGAGCAATTACCAATGGCACACTGTACACAACGACAAAGAGTTTCGTTTCGTTTCAGGTAAACCAAATTCCATAATAAGCTAAACTTTTCAAGTCTAGTCTTAAATATAGCATTCTATCTGAAACTTAATGAAATATTCTTAAAAATAAATACATATTTAATAATAGAAAAGGTTTTAAGTTTTTAGATTTGTCGAGTAAAATGTTATTTAGTTTCATTTTAGCGTTGCATTTCAAGGACAAATTAGCATTCTACATCATCAGCGTTATACTAACCTGCAAATCTTAGCAGCATTGCGGGTAGTCTTATAACAAGGATAGTATCCATTATTACTCCCACAGGAAATACATGGGAAACGTATTTTCGATCGCCTGTATCTTGAAATCAACTGGATGGATCCTTCTCTTTCAACGAACTCAATTCCTAAATGTTGAGCATGTACATTGTGGTCTAAATTTATGGTGAGCCATTAGGTAGTTTTTGACATATTGTTTCTTCGGATCGACAGACGGACAGGATATTTTGGTAAGCCAAGTTCCTTAAAATGAATAAAATGAATCATTTCCATGTGTAAAGTACCCCCATGCAGATTTTTTCAGGAGAAATAATTTATGCAATATTTTAAACTTTTTATGGTACAATTATTTACGAAAATCGTACGAACCGTTTTTGAGGAAATTGTCCAAAAGTAACTCAACTCTGAGGGTGAACTACTACTTCTAGATTTCTTCCAGAACAGTGATTTATAGTGTACTATAGTTGATGAAATAATGATTATCGAAACAAAAAAATAATTCTTTTCACACTGTGGTTTACTTCCCTTACTTCTGGAGGTAGGAAAAATAATGGAAAGAAATCTTTGGATGATCTTTGTAAAAAAAAAAAAAAAATTAAAAAATTGTTAGGGTATCTTGAACAATATGACCATTAAACGAGTGAATATACATCGGACCGAACAAGTGAACAGACAAACAGACAGACAAACTTATTTTTATTTTGAGACCAAAAGATCCAATATACTTCAGGAAAAAATTCTTGTAGGCTTTACATCTGAAGGAATACATATAGTGTAGCAAAACCCAAATTATCACTTAAATCAGTATGATGTGCTTACGCGTATTCCGTAAAAAAAATTACAAAAACTCGATTTAGGAGCCATTCAAACATTTTGTTGTCCCTGATCCAAAAACTAATTATTAACTAAGATCACAATCTTTTTATGCTTTTTTTATTATTCCTAAAATTCTTGGCCAAGATCGCAATATTTTGATCCATTTACTTATTTATTTATTGCACGTAGAAAAATTATACATGAAAATTCGTTGATTTTTTTTCACGATCTTCTCTTCAATTGCCTCACGAAAGGAAAAATAAATTGGGGTACTCTGCGTTAATGAACATATTTGTTATTTTCTATGGAGTAAATTTAAAGGAAGATAAATGCAAGTTAGTGATAAGCATATCAATTTTTGTAGAGAATTTAGTCTTAGCAAAGGAAGGAATATAACAGTGATGTAATAAGACACAAACCTCGTGATCTGTGATTCTGAACACTCACAAGCAGATAGCTCCGTGATTCACCAGAACAGTGACTCGGAATATATATATAACTATGACAAGTATGATAATGTAGTATTTCTCTTTTCAAACTAAATATATAATTTCGTTCTCTCCTGCTATATATATGTGTATGCGTGTGTCAAATCGATACACTGAAAGATAACTACAAGATATATGAAAGTAAAACGCTTGACTATCATAGAAAAGAAGCTACACGCTTTCCTTATAAAAAATTGTAGTGCAAAATGTAAGATATGTCACTGAACTCAAACAGTGCTTTTTCTTATATATATATATATATTTGTATAGCATGTGTTCAAAACTACTGTATTACTTTCTGGCATGGGAAAAATGAATAAACATGAAAACTTATTTAGATATCCAATACTGATACTTTGATTAAGAGACATCACATTGAAAATTAATTTCGTGGTTATTCGAGCACGAGTAGTGGACTTCAGTAATTGACTGTAAAAGTCTGCTGAAATGTTGAAGAACTGCTAATACAATCGTCTATTTTCAGACCTAGTTCAACAGGTCTTTTCGAGGCTCTGGGTTACCGGGTCACTCTGGGTCTGTGGAGCGAGACGCAGACTCTTGTCATCCGGGTAAAATTCGTGAATCGAGTAACCCGAATGACGCAGAGAGTCGTGCAATTTACACCAGTGAAAATTATATAAATTATATATTATAGCGTGGGATTCATTAGGCTAAGTGAGCTTATCCCAGGACATGGATCAAGGCGATCAGGAGCGGAGGATGAGGATGAGCTTGCCTTGTAACGTTTGGGCGTTATGCCTGCTCAGAATGGTAGATCTTGACTCGCTAGCAAGTCTGCCTCAACCAGTTTGTAACTGGTAGGCACTCAGAATTTTGGTCTGGCCATGCAGTGCGCGTATCCCACTTCTTCTGATTTAGGTGGTAACAAGGTATTAGCTTCAAAGGTCAGGGACAATCCTCAAAGTGCACATCGTGCAAGAGAACTGCAAAGTCCAAAGATCGATGAATGACAGATGGAGTGCATCTAGTTGAACCAGTCCATAATTTGGCTAAACGGCCGCAGCTCTTCGTGCATAAGTAAAACGTGGCGGTAGAACACTTCCATCTTAAAAATAAAAAAAAAAACTATTATTTATGTACTTTTAGCAAGCCGTTGCTTCCGCGAGATAATGGTGTCCAAGATGATTCTTACTTTGTCCTGGCTTCAGTCCATTATAACAAGACCATCACTATTCAGAAAGTTAAAATATCCATAGATTTCCGTAAAATATCTACAAAAGAGCAGTGTTTTTGATAAAATATTTCTGAAGAAATATACATTATGATTTTTGCATTCTCTCAGCTTCTGCTAGGCAGTTTCAAGAATTGACAGCAGACGAAAATCTTGTTGTGAAAGAGAAGGAAGTCTACAACGACGAAGAAAGATAAGACGACGATGAACGCCAAAGTTTCTGAGAATAACACTAATTCTCAATGTTCAGTGTGCCAAGAGTGGTTCCATGATGATCACAATGAAGAAGAGTGGGTCAAGCCTACATGACGTTTGATGTGGTATCATTTTGTGTGTGTTCATTTTGAAGCCAAGAAGAAGTTTATCTGTCCTCAGTGTCCGTAAGTAGAAATCTTAACTTCATGAGTTACATGTAATATTTTTAAGTTCCTTTTTCGTAATATTGAGTTCCTAATATTGTCCTATAAGAGTATGTTTGTCACTACGTTTTGTTCTAAAGCTTAGTATTGTAGAATTTATGTGTACTGTGTGACAGTTAGCAAATGTAAAGACACTATACTGAGTTAAGTGATAGTTTGGGTTTGGTTACATTGTATGTAGTTCTCCAAATATAAGGCCTACAAGAAAATTATTGCCTGAAATATATTAGATATTTTGATGCAAATACAAAAAGAATGTAGAACAAATCAAAACTGTTATTTTTCGTAATGGTTACACAATCATGTAGATTTACTTGTCTGTATTCGAAAATTCTGTCATTACGTAAGAGTACAAATGAATCAAGGGGTAATAATTTATTGATACTTAAATACGAGAAATTATATATTAAAACTGCCACGAAGTAACAGAGGGCTCAAAGTGTTATTTTCTATATACCCTACTATAATTTATTGATGCCTATACTGGGTGTCCCAAAAGTAATGGCGAAAAATGAAACCACAGATTACTGGCACGAAAACAAGAAAAAAAACTTTATATGGCATATAGTCCGGAAGTGGACGGTGGTGGAGTTAGACAGCTTCGAACGTAGCGGAAAGGCATTTCACACCTGCCAGCAGAATAATGATAGGAGCTAGGAAGGGGGTTCAGAAAGACAAAAATCATGACGGCTTGACGTGTTAAACGCATGTTACATAACTGCGAGCAGAGATTCTCCGTACGTCATTTAGGAATTTAAAAAATTTCTGTACGGCAGGGGTAATGAAACGGTGGAGTGAAGATGGAAACCATATAGAAAAAAGTTATCCATGGCACAGTGGCACGCACACGTACAATGGGAGTCAAAGCAAAGACCACTTAGGATGGATGCATAATCTCAGGGTGCTATGGAAACTGGTATACCAGTTAGAATCTGGCAGAGAGAGGGTAGAAATAAGAACAAGTGTAACTAGTCGTGTCATGTAATGAAGTAACAGGCAGCGTCTACATCGATGTACTTTATTTGCAACGCAGTATTTTACATAGAATAGCACTAGAAACTACTAGGTCATACGTGCTAACAATAAACCTACCTACAGAAGGTGTTCAAAATGATGTCCTCTCATATCTATGCAACGTGCTAATCGTGAGTTTCTAATGCATTACATCACTCCCGGTATGTTGCGTAACTGTTCGCATGCATCTTCAATGCGGGTTTGTAAGTCGGCAAGTTGCTTTCCCTAAGTGTGAAGGTCCTTTCCCCCACATTTGAAGCTGTCTAGCTCCGCCCCTGTCCACTTCCGGACTATATGTCATACAAACTTTCTTTTCATGTTTTGGTGCCAGGAATCTGTCGTTTCATTTTTCGCCATGACTTTTGGGACGCCCTGTATATTAGAAATTATGGGTTAAGTGCTGTATCGCCGGACCAATGTTAGGAAATTTACCGGCTCAATTAGAGAATTTATTTAATTTTTTGAGGAAGAATGAGTGAAAGTCAAGTAAGTGGAATACTAAAAGTTAAGAAAGTGGTTGTATTTGTTGGTTGTTTTTGATGTTATAAGCGGCACTGTATGTGGAGGCGGATGGACTATTTCGCGGAGAGGTACACTTGTTTCACTATACGGATCCATAGATTGTAAAATGTGAGAAAACTTTGGGGAAGTCTTTATTTTGCCCATTTCATGTCGAGAACAGCACCCAAACAACCCCTGCGGGGCTTCTAACCCATTCCTACTACTACTACTACTACTACTTATCTTATACTATGGATAAATATAGTAATACTGCAAGCCTAATGTAACGTAATATAACGTAAATTAATGTTATCCAACCAAATATAACCGAATGCAATATACTTTCCTACTTTTTTTTAATTTTGAAATTGATCCGGCGATACAGCACTAATACCGAAATAATATATTAAAACTGAAGCAATCAACGAAGAACCAGTTTATTATTTTCTCTGATGTCTATATATGAGAAATTATATATTAAAACTTTGTCATGAAGCAACAGGGGGCGCAAAGTATTATTTTTATATGTTTCCTGCAAATCTTTGTGTTGCTTCGATATGTATATTCTGTGGGAGAGTTTACCATTTATAAATATATTTTTTCTTACTTTATTAATTTATGCTCAATACTTTTTCAAATAGTTACTCAGACAGTTATACGATTTGACTTACCACCTAGTACTTCATTAGTGAATTAATTTTGTTGCTACCTGTGAGTAGAAAATACATTGGTTTACCTCTCTTAATTCTGGTAATACTTAATGCATTATAATAAATCAATCCGCAATTACGTAACATATCTCGAATATCACAACTAACAACGCGTATGAACACGTTTAAGAGTTTTACGCAATGAAATAATATAATAATGGGCACGCAATGGTATACGCAGTAACAATGACTCGGCATGTACTACAAATGTATGGAATATATTAGAAAGTAACTTATAGTAGTTCATATCCGACTAAATATTGCTGTATGATGTTTTACATATAAAATATGTAATACCGTAGAAATAAGATGCGTACATATTTTATTCGTATACAGTCAGAATGGTACGCGTTTGCACAGAAGTTGAGGAGGAACATGAACCCATAACCTGATGCGAGCACAGTTCTGACGAGAACTGTGTTGCAGTAACTATAGTTGCGCACATATAGGCTATCCTCCGGCTGATTGTGAGTGCAACATACGCGTGGTACTCAGGTTTCTCCATGCTAAGAAGCTGTCAGCTTGAAAGATCCATCAGCAATTGTGTGGAGTATGTGGACCGGAGTGAACGTATGATCCGATTATACAAATAATTCACAGCAGGACACAGAAATGTGCACGGCGAATATTGTAATGGCCGAGTGTCTACGTTTACGCCTGAATTTGTGGAAAATGTGCAGCAAGCAAATCTGCAGAACCGGCGGTTCACAACATCCGAATGTGCATATCAGTTTCCTCAGATCGCACGTTTCCTATTGTATGAGATCTTCACTCTTCGACAGCACTTTAGTAAGATGTAGGTGTTCCGAAGCAACTGAAATCAGAGCATAAGAAGAAGCATCTAGACCTTTGTGCTATACTATCATCAAATAGGCGACCAATTCCTTGCAGGGGTGTCATTTAGGGGGACAGAAGGGGAGAATTGCCTCCCCGAAGAGTTTGAGGACTACATATACTTTAATCGATTGTCTACTAACGTGAAAGTCGTAGGTCGCTGGTGCTCGTGCTCCCCCTCAAGCGAAGTCCGAAATGACGCTCCTGATTCCTTGATCGTCTCATCATTGCAGACGAAACAAAGGTATTCTAACACTGGAGACGTAACATCATCTACGTGCCTACCTTGCGCCCAGCGATCTCCATTTGTTCCTTCATCTGAAGTGAACTATGACCTGAAACAAAGTTTTGACAGTGTAGCCCAGTTACAGTCGGTTGTAACGTCCTGATTCAAGTCATCAACGGGAGAATACCTTGACATACAGGCATACAAAATTTGATTTCGCGTTACATAAAACTCAGTATGGATGGTGCATATATTTAAAAGTAGTTTATGTGAATGCAAGAAAAGTAGATTATGTATTATTTTTATTGCCTCGGAAATGCTTGCCTCTCATCCCCTCATTGAGCAGTTTTTAAATATAAAATTCGCTGGAATGAGATCAAGAGACACTCATATTTGATATCCTGGAGTGTCACCACGTTAAATGGGCACTATTAGATCAGACGTTGTCGTGAAGCAATTTAATGTGGAATCTTAGAAATTCTCGTCGTTTTCGAACTTCCTCTTGGCAATATGCTAACCGCGTGCATTCTTGGCGCCAGATACCCAAGTTCAATTTTCGGTGGGTGTTCATGTGATCCTGATCCCACGTTAAGTTATAAACTACGGCACATATAGTATTGGTGCTAAACGCGACGCTAAACTTTAAGTCAACCTACCTACCAGTCCTCGTCATTTACTGATGTTAGAGCAGTTATGCATACAAATCACTGGTCTGTCTTCCTATGTAATGTTGCAAAGTTACATCATTTTCACCTTAGAAGAGAGTGGCCTTGACTTTTCCTGTTGATGATTGGGTGCAATATTTTGTCATTTATTTATTTGGCTTTTGTTTTGTTTCGGTGACATACTATGGGATATTCTTTGCTTGCTTTCTTTGTTTCAGGTTGGTGATAGTGAACCGAGGTTTCATCTCCTGAAACAGTCCTACTCAGAAAGCCAACACATTGAGGTCTGAAAAGGGTTCAAAATTTCCTCACAGTCATCAACAGGACGTCTCTTAACCCAGCAATCAATTAACCTGACACAAAATTTTACTCAAGTTGAGTATATAACGAAAATAATTTGTGCTGAACCTACCTAACACTCAAAAGGTTCTATATTTTCTTCACATTAATACGACTATTTCTTCACTAGTTCTACTGCGACATTTCCGGTTGTCATCTCTCGGTCTGCCTTTCCCGGCAGGGGGTGTTCTCCACAAACATTGCATCACTTCTAAACATTCTATACTGTATTTTATTTTAACTCTGTGATAAATTTCAATTACATTCGGGACATGTATAAGGGTATCAATGAATTTTAGGAAGGCTATCAACATGGCGCTTATATATTAAAGGAAGTCCACGGAACAATTCTTTCTGACAGAAACAGCATCTAAATAGATGAAATGAGCTCCCTCGTGGCTAAGCGGTTAGCGTACGCGCCTTTGGCGTAGGAGACCCGGGTTCGATTCCCGGCGGGAGCTCATGTGGTTCGGATTCCATGTTAATCAGTAGGTCCACGTCTCGTATAGCCTCGCTGCTGAACGGGACGCTAAACTAAAATCAACTAAATAGATGGAACATTTTCTTTGACGATTTGCTTAACACGCAGCCAAAAATTAAGCCAAAGCCTAACCGAAGTGAAATAGATATCCTTATTTTTAAAAGAATAAAGAAATAACTCTCCGGTGTAGAGTTATTTGGGGTAAAAATGTCCCTGGTCTCGCAACACTGGAGGAACTATACAAACGCTTTGCGTCTTTCGATTTCTCATCACCAGGACTTTATGTCCTATAAAACTGTAAACTATGTATGTAAATATATCATAAAGACTTGAAAAGATGTCACAAAAATTTTTAAAAAGTCAAAAAATGTAATCTCCCCAAAACACAGAAAAAATTAGAATAAGAGTAGTTAATTTACAAACTCATTTTTACCGAACATTTTGTGGTTTCATTTTTTTATATTTCTTAAAATGTTTTATTTGAACTTAGTTTGACAGTTAGAAGAGAACATTTTCCAGTTGTGTTTCTAAACAGATTTTTAAAGGAAAATTTTAACATATTTTTAATGTTTTATTTTACTTAGCTTACGGTTACAAAAGGAACTTTTTTCAATAAAACAATTATAGAAGGTTTTCCGTGTTAATTTGAACAGCTTGTAATGAACCTCTGGAATTTGTGGTAACAGTTTCTTTTAGTTGAACACATACACACACACACACACACACACACATACATACATACATACATACATACATACATACATAAACAAAAAAATATTGTAGGAGGAAGATACATTTTACACTCCTAGGCAGGCCCGTATTTATATATTGTGCGCCCCTGTGCTCTAAATAATTTGCCGCCCTCCCCCTCACACACACACACGAACTTATGTCTCAAAGAAGGAAACAAACCGTCATTTTGCAAACATACCAGCTCTTGATGCGTAGCTGTTTAGATATTACAGGTTACAAAAGTTACAACGTAATTTTAAATGGCCTTATCAACTAGTGATGATCGATGATTGTGAGCAGTGCTCTGCCCGAAGGTTCCTGGGCAAGGAACTCATCGTAGTTTGGCATTGCCTTTCATGGGATAATGATAAGGTTTTAACTACAGGACCTACACCTTAACTTGGGATCCGAACAACTTGTGTCCCCACAGGGAATCGAAAACGGGACACCTTTATTACAAGGCAACGAGCTTAACCACTCATCCAATGGGGACACATTCTCTCAATACTAGCATGTAAATTATTCATGTAATGTAGGTTTTAGTTTACTGTCCGGAGAAAATGCATTCTATTAATCAAGAGTCATGTCATTTTTATATTTCACTAGCCGAACCTGCGCTCTCTAAACAGTGCATCGTTCACATATGAGCATGAATCTCCTTGTCATTCCTCACAACATCTGTACATGTCCTTTTACAGACACAACTGAAAGATGTCTTGATAAAAATCGGCAAGGGGGATCATAAAGGAAAGACTTTTCGATTATTTTTTCAATATCTTGCACCGCTTGCAAGATTTGGGCCAATTTCCGGTCGGAGTTTCTAATTCATGTATGATCAGTGTTTTGTTTTTTCTCGCATGCAGTATGTAATAAGCAAATACATTACATACACCATTAATTACAATGTCAGTGATATATGATGTTCATTGGCATGGGCGGCGATTAGGGGGGGCAAAGGGGGGCAGTTACCCCCCCCCCCACTTTTCTGAAATGGCCTATTAATGTATATAGTTTCAACCAAAGAAATTTGTATAATAACATTGATATACAAATATTCAGATCATGTCTTGACCCCCCCACTTTTAACCTCCAATGGCCGCCACTGTTCATTGGGCAAGACAGTCCAGACATAAAGATTCATCTTAGCCTGGAGAAATAGTTATTCTTCGTTTTTCATTATCATTTGACCATTAAACAGACGCCTGAGAGATATACAACCATGTACACAACTATGTTGTATTGGAATATATAACTTACAGGATATGATGATTTTACTTTTTTTTACAATTTCAACACTTCCACTGTATCCCTAAAAACATAATAAAGAAATAATGGCAGTGTTTTTAAACATTCAATTAGAACTGGACAATCTACACAAAATTTTAGAATCGACAGTCAAAACGGCACGTTTCTAGTACTTGTGGTTTTCGAGATCTCATTGTCGAAAGGATTGGAGACAAACATATAAACTTTTCTTTGGAGACAAACATACCCTGTATATACATCTAGAATTTTAATATATAGATAATTTCATTTGAATTATGATTGAATTTCTTAAATATTTACTCTCTACATTTATCTCTTAAATATTATCTAGAGTAGCCCACTAGAGATCTAATGTGGGCGTGATTTTGAAGCTGGGATTGGCTGATATATATTGGTGGACGTCACTGGAAGACACCAATATTATTGGTGATAATTGATAAGAAAAAGAATTCACCGTGAGTACTGGTTTAATAGCATCTATATTAATAATACAATAAGCTGTCTGCCTGTAGCGCTTTTCAACTCGAGAACCTAATAGATAGATAGAGAAATTCTAATCATAAAGCTCTTGGAAAAATAATCCAAATGAATTGTTCCAGATCCCTAGGTCACACCTGAGCCCAGATATGGGGGTGTAAAGTCTCCATAAGAATAACATGGTGGCATTTTAAAAATAAACGAAAACGACCAATATTAGAGTTGAATTCATAGTTCTTGTGGTCGCTGAGATGAATAGTGACAATTTTAACCCAACTCAATTTCAAGGTTACGCCACTCCCCAGGGAGGGGCGGAATTTAAAACCACAGTAGAGCGTCGATTGTCCGAACGTCGGGCAACCGAACGACCTCTTAACCGAACTGTGTACTCGCTCGCACCTGTTACTCTCCCACCCTACCATCCATCATCCCCCTCACTCCCAAACCAAGTTTCCCACAGTAGTCGCCGCACTGAGCCACCGCTGGCGGAACATTGCTTCTAATGGGGCCTTCATAAGGCGCTGCTGACCGGCCAAGCCGCCAGTCGCTGTGTTTCAACAATCAGCACACTTCCGTCGGTTTGGCACTGGCTGTAGAAGTAGCGGCAGTATCAAAGCTGTTCACAGCAACAGCTGCGCCAGCTTCGAGTTGAGGCGTGCCGCTCCGCGCATGGCAAATAAACATGTACAGTTCGATTATCCGAACAAACAAGTTTTCCGAACACCCATGTCCCCCAATTACTTCGGATAATCGACGCTCTACTGGTAATCGAAAACGACAGATATTACTGTTGAATTAATAGATTCCGAGGTCGCTGAGTTTAACGGTATCAGTTTTCATGATGTTTAAGTTTATCCTCAGTCCTTGGGGTGTGGGTGGGAGAGGATAACTTTTTAAAAATAATCAGATAAGCTAGGTAATTAGTAACTACTGTAATTAGAGCGAATTAAACACATTAACACATTATCTCGCGCTTGCGCGGGACTCTGCGGGTTGCTAGTTTTAAATATTACTTTATTTTACATCTTTAAAAAATCCAAAATTTTGTCGCCCTCTAAATTCTGCCGCCCTGTGCTCGAACACAGAATAACACCTACCCAAATACGGGTATGCTCCTAGGGAGTTGGAAGGAAAACAAGAGTAAGAGTAGTTTTTTTTAAAAAAAATACTATTATATTAATGTCGAAGACCAATGTCGATGGTGATTTATTCATCATTATTTATTTAACTCCTTTCTTTATTTTCAAGGGGGAACGCCAACTGCATTGTTCTTCGTTATTCATTTTACTTAGCCTTGCTGGGAAATTGATGAGGGGAAACGACGAATGTATTGCACATTATTTGACACATTCCATTACTTTCGACAAAGGTATAGAGACGGCAACACTGAAGATTTTGCCCTTCATGATCTATTTCACTCGCTTCTTTATTTTAAACGAGGACGTGGGGACGGCAACACTAAAGGCATGGAGAGTTAGGAGTAGGTTTAGGAAGGGGATCATATTACGCTTTCACTAAACTGCACAATGCACTTCACGTCCTAAGGAAGAATAGGTGTATATGCTTTCTATAAACCACTCTTCCACTGCGAAGACGGCACATTGCAGTTAGTAATAAATATAAAATGTTAAATATTTCTTCCTTGACAAACAAGTTTTTGTTACTTGGATATTTACAAATTTTAAAATCCCATGTCATATACATATATGCATACATGAGAAATTTCTGAAATTTCCTTAATTAGAATACGAGAAATAAACTGATCCGACAAAATTTGCTGCCCTTGAAACTTGACGCCCTATGTTAGTCCATTCGTAAATACGGCCCTGTACGATATTCTGTTACGATGAACATAGTCGGTTAATATATGTTATGCAGAAGTTTATTTCTTTTACAAATGCTTCTTCTATCAAAATCAGTGAAATCCTTTATTTTTTTTTTATTTATTTTTTTTTTTTTTGTATCGCATTTTTCGAAGTATCCTCGGCTTAATGTATTCAACTTCGTTTGGGGACAAAACACGATTATATCATTACCCAATTAAATGCAAATTTACGTAAGTACAACAGAAGTACCTGTTCTAAATAAATTACGCGTACTTTCTATTCCAGACAAATGATAAAATTCTCCTACGCGATAATCTTGTGGTATCTTAAGCATTACAAATAATACATACATAAAATCAACATGAAGCCCATGAGAGGATCATTGTTACCAAATCAAACTTACAGTGATTGTTTTTATTATCAAACATAGACAAACTTATAAACGAACATTTCGGTATAGCATAGAAATATGTATTATTATTACTGTATATACAATAAACTAATAAAAATATACGATAGAAGCGTAACAGTTCAATTTTTGTTAATGAACTTGGTAATAATAGTATTCCATTCCCTATCTAAATTTTCTTTTTCGGTGTTTAATTTAGGATTTTTTCCAAATGTAAAAAGCCTCAAAAACGTTTTGTCCAAACGTTGATGTCGCACGATGGAGAATCTTAATATCCTACACAAAATGTTTGTTTTTTTCTAAATGTTTGGACAACCCCAAAATAGATTCTTTATCATTTCGTGACTCTCTTGGATGTTCCTTCAGTGTGGGGTTGATATTCCTTTTGATCATACCAATGTAAGTGTCTAAGCACGAACAAGATAGCTCGTATATGTCGCTACCAAAACTTTTATCAACGAAATAGATTTTAAACTCACTCAAAGATCTTTCAAAATTTTTAAGTTATGGTTTATTGCAATTTATCTTAGTCCATACGAGAAGCTAGGAAGTAACGGAAAGGAAACTTATTTATCTACTTGCTTATGTTGTATTTTACTTTCACCAATTTTTTAACTTTGTAATTATAATATTGAATACCCTTTTGTTGCCAACCGTCCATAGTGAGTATATTGTACCCATTCCTAAAACCTAAATCAGTTCTTAGTTCTTAGGTATTTTGTTTCTTCGTTTAAATCAGTCCTTGAAGTCACTAATGTATAAGCTCTAATGAACATATTAATTCACATGTTTGCTTTAATCCAAGAATATACCAATTTTAGTTTATTGTATAGCCTATAGAAAGTAACATCCAAGAACCTGATGCAGTTATAAGTTTCCTAAATTAAGCTTAAATTTAATTTTAGAGTTTATTTGTTCGAATTGAGTCATTGGACATTTTAATTTGTCAGACTCGTAAATTATAAGCTTGCCATCAGCGTAACGAAAATATTTGATGTACTCGTATCTTAATTCCGGTTTCTCAAGAATGCCTGACCCAAAGTCATTGATAACTATATTTGTTAATAGTAGAGATTGTGGAATTTCCATAGCTATCCCCTCCTTTTGTTCATAACAATTATCGTCGAGTTTATGATAATTATTAAGCAAGCATACCTCATTTACGAATTTTAGTGATTTCGTAAATTTCAAGCTCATTAAAATGATGTAGGACCAAATATCTCCCTTCCAGTGCAGCGTTGACTTGTGACTTCACGTTCTTTCCTTATAATTAAATAATATGTCCTCTTATTATTTTGTTTACTTTCGAAAATTGTCGATCTAATTACGTGCTGTCATGTGTCTTGTATTTTGAATAAGTTTTGAATTATGGCGATGTCTTTGATTTTATTTCTATCAAACATCAACGATTACATTTTTGTTTCTATGCAGTGACATTGCCTACATTTAGACTCTTTCCTCCGCTAAAAAAAAAGGAAAGTCCTGGCCACTTACCTGGAAGTTACTGTTTTTTAGAGCTGTTATTAATCGAGATGCTTATTTTATTAGTGAACTTGCAATTTTTTTAAAAAGACAAGAAACACGTCATAATGTTCAGCTGTTATAAAATCAAACCACGGTACTGTCAGCTGAATTAGTTGAATGTATCCACAAATCCTGATGAAGGATCTGATGAAGCAAGCCCAAGCCCATAACCAACATGGTAATTTTTAATGCATTTTAAAAAATTGAAAAAAAAAATGCATTTTAAATGAAATTTATCATGATTATTCTTTACAGTCAAGATTGTCCTTACTTCTTTCTTTGTATTAGCAATTTATCTTATGATTAGCAAAGCTTTTTTTTACCAAGATTCAAGAAAGTTTTATTTATTTATTCATTTTGGTATTTGCACTAATAATAATAATAATAATAATAATAATAATAATAATAATAATAAAGATAACTTGCTAATTTCTCTACATAATAGGTATATATTTTTCAAGCTAATAAATTTCGTATTTATTCACATTGAAAACTAGAGAGTGACTACAACCACAACTAATTGCCAGAACTTTGTCCGCCCACATTTCGACTGTTTAGAAAGGGTGTCATTTAAAGAACACGACGATAATAAATCATTTTTATAAATATTCTCTGGATATGGTATTTTTATTATTGTATTTTGTTTAGTTATACACTGACAAAAAATATTGGTGGCGTACTTAAAAACGTAGGTTGCATTCGTAATTCCTGTAGTTTCTGGACTTAACGTATAACCGTATATAACATCCGTATATAATCGTATATAACAGTCGTGTGACGTCATCTGCAGTAACAAGTATATACAGAGGTGATATCTAGCTTTGTTACGTCAGCACTGTATGTAGCATGTGGGTTAATAATGACGACACTCACTGACTATCAGGATGGAGCATAATTTCAAAAAGTATGCAATATACGTTCTGTACGTATGTTTCTTGCGTTCAACCCCGAATCAGCATTTATATTGTACTTGTGCCCCGTACGTACGACTAGATACAGTATACGTATTGTACGTATGTATTATACAGATTTTCCTTATGTCGCACACAGCTTGTCCAGATACAGCATAAGAATATCCGTATACACCATACAGAGTGCACATATGTAGCTTACAGACTATCTGCATGCAGCATATAGATTATACGCATGCCGCGTACAGGTTGGTCATATGTAATGTATAGATTGGATGTATGTAGCTTATAGATTGCCATATGAAATATACCGATTTTACCTGTATCGTATAGTATTGCCTTGTTGTAATATATGGATTGGACATATTCAGGATCTACATTGTACGTACAGTGCACCGTTATTAAAATGCTACAACATACTGCAAAATGCATGATACATTCTTACTGTAATGTTGTCAAATATTGTTTTACTCTGTAAGAAAACAAAAATAGCTTAAAATATGGTTGATCTCCTTGTACCAATAAAATAATAAAATTAAAAAAACTACACTTTTCAATCTTAGTTTGCAGCAGTCAAACTGTCCAGAGAAATGAATCTACCTACAGGGTGTCCTATAAGTTTAGAGTTCTTGCTAATTCGTTGGAAAGCTACTGCAAAGCCAAGAGCTGAAAAGTGGCACAAGCGTTAATTTTAAAATTATTGGCACAAAGGAGGTTAATCATATGTTAAACTATTTTCGTTTTCATGCAGAGTAAACCAATATGTGACAATATTACTGTAAGAATTTATCATGCCTTTTCCAATCACTTAGTTGCAGCACTTCAATAATAATCCAAAATGCACAGCCATGTACAATCCTATATTCAAACTCAAACAAGACTTACTCACAGTTATTTATTAAGTCGTTATCATCCATTGCTTGTACAGTCACGAAAGAAAGTATTCTTCAGTTGACAAAATTTGTTTTCCTAAAAACTCAATAATAAATTAACCTATTAGAGTACCGACTCTGGCAAGTTGTCAAGTTATAACTATTCTAAGATAACAACAAAAACATCCAAATTAATTCATTTGTTCCCGAGCTATTGGCAAAAGAAAATTTGTCAACTGTCAAATACTTTCTTTTCTGTGTGTACTATATAAAGACGACTCTACCTCATTCGTTTCCTTAATAGTATCCTCTTCCAAAATGCAGAAGTCTTACAACAAGAGGCGTGAATAGGATTTTCCAGAAATAACTTCTCTGCACATTTTAATTAACAGATAAGTTATTTTTTAAATGTCGCTATAATTAAAAACATGGTGTCAGCTGAAAACGTGTTGACTCACAAGATGATTCCTACACAGTACTCGCCATTAAAAATGCAACTTCAAGGAGACAGGGTAGCTACGCCAAAGTGCCCAGGCCGATATCTAATAGTAAGTGTAAAATATGCTTAACCCTTAACATACCAAGCGGGGTACTCTAGGGATCCCAGAGAGTAATATTTGGTGATACTGCCGCAATTATAAGAATCAATTTATTCTCGATTTTTGTATGTATCCTGCAACCCTTTGGGATATCAATTACATGATTAGATCAACGATGCGTTTCTTTAAAAAAATACAAAAAAAATATAAAAACACACTTGAAAATGTAAAAACTCCATTGTTAAACCTGTGTTTCAGATTTACGAACACAAAAGCATAAACTTGTATGAAGAGCTGAATAGTGCTCAAATATACTATTGATATATATATATAATATTTGATGTCAACAATGTTCATTTAACTTAAGTATGCTTCTATACATCCAAAAATAATAGATTGAGTAACCCTCTGCAATACTATGTTGAGAAATTAAAATAATACTTAGGCTCATCAGAAGACTCCAGCTTGATAAACAACTTTGACGACTTAGGCTTGGTACGTTAAGGGTTAAACTTACCGCTGTATTCGCTGTGTGACAACATGGCGACAGCGGAGCAGAACTGACCCAACATTGACAGCCAGAACGACTGTAACACATCAAGACATCGCGAGGATGTTCTCTTCTGGTATGGTAAGCCATACGTCTTACGATCCAATGCCACAACTCATCAACTGTAGCTGGCGGAGTTCACAGGTATGAGAAGCTGTGCAGCCATCGACCAAACATATTTATTCTTCCTTGCTCTATACATTCTGCAAATTTGGGCTTTCCTGGATGTATTTTTCTTAGTGCAACATTTTAAGCAACGAAACGTGTAATAGTCTCATACATTAAGAAAGAGCGATAGATAGATAGATAGATAGATAGATAGATAGATAGATAGATAGATAGATAGATAGATAGATAGATAGATAGATAGATAGATAGATAGATAGATAGATAGATAGATAGATAGATATACAATAATTTAAAACGGTTATATCAAAATTTGCAATTCAGAGCACGAAAAGAAGTATAGCCAGATTTTAGCCAGATAATACCACTAGTAAACTCACCCACACTCAGTACCGTTAGTTACTTGGTATTGCGTGTAGATTTTTGCATTTGTTTAACGCTAAAAATTGTTTGTCGCTAATTGAACCCATTAACATATATATACCGACAGGACGTACGTTAGTCACAAAGTTACATGAGTGAAACACTAAATTATTCGATTGACAGTTGCGGCCTTGTCAACACTAGAGAAAGTTACAAAGTGATTAAATAAATACGAAACATAGTTCATACAAAATATAGCGTTGTATGAAGTCTCCTTTTCATACGATTTGGATAAAGGACATATCTGTAGAGAGCAACATAAATGATTTCTCTGGATAATTTGGATTAGTCCAGAATTCGAACAAAAATAATTTTGAAATACGTTGGTAAATCCAACATTTTTTTCTTTCTTTCTTCGGATTCTCAATAAAGTTGACTACTGAAAAGCTGAGTTACAGATTTTATGTTAAAACATGTTCACTATACCATTGACTTATACACAGAACAATATATTAGTTATTAATGTTTGTCTGAAATAATAGTGCTTCGTGCAGAATTTTACTTTATCCAATCGGGATTGCACAATGATAAAAAATGTTGCAAGGTATATTGTTCTTATTTACAGAGAAAAAGAGTTGAAAGAGCTCAACGCTAACAGACATTTTCTTTAAACACACATATATTTATTCTAATTTATGGAAGAAAGAAAAAAATTGTTGAGCGGTATATTTATTAAGGATACATATTCGTACAAAAGAATGTAAATACAATCGGGTCTGTCTACAGAAAGGACGTGCTTTTTGCCACAACCTACATGGCTTCTTTTCGCTGTCTTTCAAGCAGAATCCTGGTTTTGTTTTGATGCATGAAATACCTGAAAAAAAAGACAAAAATATATAAAATGTTACATCAATGTGCTTAGCTTGGTTGTACTTAAGGATACAAAGGATTTATTTTTTTTTTAGATTAAATGGACAAAATCTGTTCGGTCAGGTATGTACTTTTGGGTTTCTGGTAGAAAAACGATGAATTTAAAAAGAAGTGTTTATTGATGCTGAACAACTCAAAATGTATTACTATGCAAAAGTAAGTGGGTACCCAATGACGTTCGCAGGTACCATGGGGTACCTAATGTCTGCCTTTTTAGATATGTAGAAATATATGTATCTAAAATGTAAGGAACTGATATCTGTTTACCGAGAACCGCAACTCGGTAAGCCTTATGGATACCCAGGTATGGGAAAATAAAGAACGATACCATAGAAGTGTCAGGTTTGCGTACTAGATGGTGCAGTTTTGAAAACGTAATTACTGAGGGCTAACGACAACCTCAAAAGCAGTTTCAATTCAATACACTACACATACGCCCTTATGGAGGTTTTCGGGTACTTTGGCATTCACAGACCTCCCATTTCTAAACATTCTAAACTTATAAAGAACGTTACAGGTGTGTGTTTACCGAAACCGCAAGTCGGTACGCTTAACAGTTACCGAAAAATGGTGAAATAAAGAGCAACACCACACTTGACAATACAGTTTAGAAAATTAATGAAAATATGACAAATGGCTATCAAGATATTGTCAAATAAAGGAAGGACTCACACAGTTATGGTGTTTTCGTGTTAGGTGGTAAAATTTCCGAAATCGGTCATGGAATCTTAATAAGCACCGAAAAAATAACACTGGGAGAAGGCTGTTTTGAGCCTCAAATCGTGGTTACTTTGCACCGGGCCAACGTAACCCCTTAAATGGGACATTCTTACTACTGGTACCTCCTGCCGTCTAACTTTAGGACAATTTCCTATTTAGGTAGACGTCGGAATGGATTTCTTGTTGGAAAATAAATTACGAACAGCGGCGGATTCAGAAGAATAGTTTGAGAGGGACTTCACACAGAAAGACTTCGTTTATTTAGAAATCACTAGACGTTTTGAAGGGCTTGATGCGTATACGCATAGGAATGACCAAGATTAGATTTTTTAAAAAGAAATCCTGCAATTTGGGTGGGCTTCAGCCTGAAAGCACCAAATCGTGTAAATCTTCCACTGATTACGGTTGGGATTATATTCTTGGATATAAAGAGCATCCAAGGCAAATCACTTCACGGAGATTTTTTCTGTTCTTGAGTTGCCATTTTTGTGGGTCATGCTAAACTATCAGAATGTAGCTCCTATTTTGGTACCAGAAGATACATAATTTTCTTTACAAATATCGATAATTAATACTTAATTCCAACACCGGTACCGGTACCTTAATTCCAATTGATTAATTTAATCAATATTTGTAGACTGCATGCAGTTATGTGTAGAAAGTGAAATGTATAAATACAGGAGAGAAAACATTGCACACAAACATTATGTTAGTATGTTGAACATACATTTTTGTATGTGGTGCAAAATATCTCTATCTATGGGGTTACTTTGCACCAAAGTTTATATGAAATGAAATCTTTGAATTTTAAGTTTCACGCTTTTGCCAAGTATGCTAAAGGAGACTATAATCATAAGAATGAATGAAATAGTAGAATGAAAACTGTGAGAGAAAACGGGAAAACCCCGAGAAAACCACACAAAGTGTTTGTCCAACACAAAGCCCATTTGGCACGTGCTGGAATCGATCCAGGAACTCCACGCAGGAGAGGTGAACGCTCCATCACTGAACGGTCTGGAGGGCATGTAAGCTAAATACCAATACAATTGTTACACGATTTATTTACTAGCACTGTTTAATTATCTACGGTGCTGACCATCGCAACACCAATATCATTATGTCACATCTTTCAAAACTATGACAACTGCAAAGTAGACCTGCTTTGCTTCGTAATGTCCAAATAGTTGATTACTGTGCTCGAAAGCAGGCAAGTAGCGTACAAATTTATGATGTTGAAGGCGTTATTTTTCACAGCTATGGAGAAAAGACATGTGGAAACAAAAAATAAAAAGACATTTTTGTTTTACGTCCTACGACTATGCTATGTATGTTGACGATCACAAATGAGTATTGAAAATTGATGATCTTGGAATACGATTTGGTGAAATAATGAGGAAGAAAATAGACATTGATTAAATATAAAATTAAAAGAAATAAAGGCTGACGCTCAAATACTTATCTATCCGGCAGCTATCTTGATCCCTCTAAAATATCATGAAGTACTTGATTGATTCTAAACCCAATAATAGTAATAGTAATTATAACAATAAATACAAAATATACCTTGATATAATTTACGCACCTTGCAGTGTATAAATTAATGATTGTAATCCCCAGCATTCCAATAGAACTTTGATTTCTCCAAATGAAAATTCGGACATCTGTTTTCATTCAGGCAATAATGGGTTAAAATAATCAGTTGCAGTCCAAAGCCAAGTCACTAAGTTAAGCGTGAATACAAAAGATTTTTGTGTTAAATATTTCAATGTAAATTTCATGTAATAGAATTCATCAGTTAGTTACATATAAACTATCACGCATATAAGTCAGAATCTACTTGTAATAACTTGTAAATTTACACAGACTAAATTATACTACAGTTATAGGAACATCAAACATATATTCCATAAGATATACAGAGTGTCTCAAAAGTCCCCTGACATAACGTAACTCGGTTATTATCAGAGTTACAGCAAAATGTAAGTGGGGAAATCGTCTGCAAATATGATGTTTTCAATGTAAGTTGAAGGAATTTTCAAAATCGGATGAGCCGTTTGGTTGTACACTCTTTATGCGTCCAATGTTAAATGAAAATGCACCGTTGCCATTTACCTGGACCCACAACATAAGTGAATGAAGTTACTGTCTTTTACGCTAACATGTCGATAGCCAGCAACCATTTCAAACAATAACTTCATTCACATATTTTGGGGTTCCAGGTAAATGGTAACGTTTCATTTTCATTCCACATTGGGCGCATAAAGAGTGTAAAGCACAAACGCCTTCTCCGATTTAAAAAGTGTTCACTTTAGATTGAAAACAACATATTTAGAGATGGTTTTTCCTTTTACATTTTGTAACTCTGATAATAACAGAGTTACACTATGTCAGGGGACTTTTGAAACACCCTGTATACATCATACGAAGTTTCTTTCTAAATTCTACACGGATGTAGTTTAATTGAATGTAAGATGGGTGATACACATTAGGCCGTTTGGGAATATTCACACAGACGGCCACATTTTTGAATTAAATTTGTTTGTTATAAACTGGTGGGAAATGTGATATATATGGCCACGCGCTAGAATTTTCTCAGTATGTCAAATATGCTATCAAATTCCATGGAGCTTAAATTGGTGAAAAGTATTGCCAATTGAACGTTGTATTTACCTCTTTCTTCCAGATGTAGAACCATACCGTTAGCACGTGAGGACTGTATCGAAATATTCAAACTGTGGGGCGGGAGGAGTGCCTGTGCAGTTGTTACCGATTGCAAACAGAATCATCCACAATGTGACAGTATTGCATGTTTCAGTGTCACAGTAATTAACTAAATTTGAGAAGACGGGCACATTCGTTGACATACGTCGTAGCGGACGATCGTAGACAGCTACAGATGAAGCAATATCTACGGCAGTGCTGGCTTCCTTCTAGATGTGGCCCCAGAGGAGCACACGTCATTTATTAATGCAATGTGGGTTGAGTCAGAGGGTCTGCGCATGTATAAGTGCATCCGTACAAGGTGCAAATGAAGCATCATCTCCACGAGAACGAATTTGATCGCCAAGTGCAGTTTTGTGACCGAGTTATCGAGTAATTATGGTTAAGCTCTAACATTTTTATGCAAATACTCTTTTCAGATGAAGCCGACCTCTATGTAAATGGGAAGGTTAATAGGCAAAACATGTACTATTGGTCACCTGACAACCCCGCGTGCAAGATCCCTCCAACACGACCAGCGCAAAGAAAATTATGGTGTTGGCAGACAAATGAGGAACGCGTCTATTCAGTCACTTTTTCATTCCATAAACATTAACTGCGGAATAATACCTCACGCTTGTACAGGGATAGATATTGCAAGCTGCGATGCCCGAGGATCTCAGTTTTTTCAACACCATGGCGCTTTCTTCATTATGGATTCGTGGTGCGTCACTACTTGAACAATTCTCTAGAACATGGATAGATCGACGAGAGGCAGCTGAATGGCCTGCCCGATCACCGGACCTAACGCTGTTCAATTTCTATCTTTGTGGACATGTTAAGGCTATGGTTTTTGCAGTACATATTCATAATTTTTATCATCTAGAACAAAGTATCGGCATCGTCTGTGCACAAATTTGACCCTATATCCTACTTTATTTCCACAGCAATTGGAAGAAGCTTCTGCAAATGTTTATTGCTCAGTAGGAACATGTGGAACATATACTAAAACTAGGGGTAAAAGTGGACCTGAAAAGGTGGAGGGATGGTAGGTAGCGGCATCACGCCACGCCGTTCCCTCTGCCTATCTTTGCCCATTGTACTTTTTTAGAAACTGGGTAACGCCGTACATAGTTTTCTAGGTGGGGGACAGCGTCCCCCGCGTTCCCCCTCGCTTTTACCCCTGACTATAACAGGGAAATGTGTTCGAAGTGGGAAAAATCAGAGGCGGTATGTTTCATTACGATTTTGACTCGACATACCGGCTATCTAAATGTTTAAATGCAGTGAGGTGTGAAGCCTACAAGATTGCATTTCTTTTTACAGAATGACTGAATACCACTGGAAATCTTCTTTTAGTTACGGAGAGAAAATGGAGCGACTGATCCATCGTAAACAACTTTCTGGAAAAAAAAATTAAAAATAGCCCCTTACGTTGTATCAGAGAATTATACACGAAACTGCTCAAAACCCGACTTTTAATATTAACAATTTCCAGCGGGAAAACTCCTGGAGCACACACTCGAATGAGGGGTATTTCAAACTCCCGTAAGATCCACCCCCACAGCAATCCCCTAAATCCGCCCATGCTCAAAACACGACGCTTATAAGAATTCAGACAAGACGACACATACATACATACGAAAGAAACAATTCAATATGGCACATCAAAATATAAACTAGCTGAACTTCTTTGAAAACACATCATTTTGCAAACAAAAGGCAGAAAAAAGGTAAAAATGTCAGTATTGTCAACTTAGATATTACTTCTATGTAAGAAATAAAATCTTTTTATGTGCAAAGCTATTCGTCAATACGTATAAAAATGGATTTATTAAAGGTATTTAGCATTTACTCCTCCATGAAGGTATATCTTGATCACTAAAAAACCAGAAACGGTATGTCTCTATCACTGAAAGAAAAAAAAACAGAAGGGTATGACATACCACTACATATAGTCTCACTTGGTTCACTGCCAATAATTTCACCAGAATAAGTTACATGATATCTGATTGTATATTTGACATCAGAAAATTTTAGTGCATGGCCATGTATCACACTAGCCACTTATCGTCCGTAATTACAATTTCGAATTTAATATGACGACCGTCCGCGTGACGTAATCCGAAAGTATCCCTCTGGGCCTAATGTGTATATCTTATCTCGCATTCAATGAAACTACATCCCTGTAGTTTTCAGAAAGGATGACAAGGCACTTTTGATGCACCCTGTGTATAATAGTTGTATCAATAATGAAGTCGGAAATATGTGTTCTAGTTCGTTGTTTCCAATTTAACCTAATGTCTTGCTGAAAAGGGAATATTTGTTGAAATCTTTGAGTTTTATGTCCGAAGGGTATACTGGCTAGGATAAGGAGACGGTGATGATGATATAATGAATGAAATGGTGGAATGAAGAAAGGGGGAGGAAACGGGAGAACCCCGAGAAAACCCACTCACACGGTGTTTATCTACCACAAAGTTCACTTGGCGCGAGCTGGGATCAAACCAAAGACCCTAAACACGAGAGGTGAACGCTCTACCACTGAGCCATCGAGGCCCGGCAGGAATATTTGTTGAAGTCTACTGTATTCTTACCAAGGTTACACAAAAATGAGCCTACGGTTTTGATGGAATTCGAACCAACATTATATGTATACTCAGCGAGAATCAAAGCTGGCACCAACTTCACATATGCGCGCAGTAATCACTAAACCAGTGGATAGGGCTATGTGAGATATCAATCCTCGTATAAAAATCCGAGTAGTGATTCATAGTCCACTTGCAACAGTATTACTCCAGGAAAAGGAAATCATCGACTACTAAACGCCAACCTTGCACGAGCCTGGATCGAGCCTCCCACACACCTCCCACCCTTTACCACTCTTCGAATGTCTTACCACTTCCTTCAAACTTCTATTCTATAAGCAAATTTCCATTTTCAAAAGAAAAAAAGAGAGAGAGATGAAGTTCACAGGCCCATGATTGCTTGACCACAAATAGATATATTTGAATGAACTTGAGCATGCATTTCAAGATGTGCATTTTCACTCTAGGGCATAACAATGATCAAGTTAAGCAAGCAGGGGCATCGTTAAGGGGGGCAAGGGAGAACCTATCCGCCTCCCAAGTTACCAATTTCTTAACAAGATGTCAAATTAAAATACCTAGCTGGCAATTTCAAGAATGCCGTTTTGTTCAATTGACTTATTTGGTTTAATATTTTCTTATGTACCCAGTTGCTGTAAATTATTATCAGTTCTTTTATAGACTTGCCATAAATTTTTAGTGGCCCGTGTAGTGTGGTCACCAATGCTCTCGCCTTCGGTGTAAGCGGTCCCGGGTTTGATTCACGGTGGGGTCACTCGGTCGAAAAAGTGAAAAAAGCTTTTTGAGACCAGCCATCCGGAATGAGGTTTTCCTGGGTTTTTGCTGCAAACAACCTGTTAATCTGTCGAGAAGCATTATTAGTTCAAAACAGTATTTATGTTCTTTCTTTTGTTTTTGTTTGTTTTAATCAGCGCAAGTGATGAAGAGTTTGAGAATACAGCGTACCCACTCCCCCCACAATCCTGCATTGTTATATGTTGCCCTTACCCTCTAACGGAGAACAATTACAAACTTGATATCCTCTAGTTCGCGGAGTTTCCGTTGAGAAACACAAGTAATACAGCATTACCGATAGCAACGAGATTACATATGGATACGTGAATAAAAGCGAAGTAGGTGTTTGTTACATTTGTACTTTGGAATATTTTAATTATTCTGCGCTTTTTCTTTTACAAAACATTGCATAATGTAAGTACTGCAGTGTTAATTATTTCGGAACTATTTTGATTCCAAAATATGAACAAAAGTATCCGAAACAATGTGAAATGATCCTTAAATGCAAGGATTGGTTACGCCCTGTTTACAAAGATGTGAGCAGAACATATTGTTTAGTTTACATCTACAGCTTTAAGACAATGCTTATAGACAAAGAATTTCACGAATAACTTTTCTAAGCGACTTTTCACCTAAAATTGGAATAATTTCTCCTCTCGTTTAGCGACCTTTTGTAACAACATTTTGGCAACACTGGGGAGGAAGGGGGGGAAGGAAGCTACAATGGATGAGTCAAGTCATTTCGTCGCTTCCGCTGTGAACCTAAGCACAAGATTCCAAAAGTCACATTTTTTTTTGTCCCAAACAATATGTCTGTTGGTGAAAGCATAGTCTGGTGTGTTTCACCTTATACAAATGTGTTGCCTTTCCTACCTTATTTTTAATCGCATAGTTACTTCTTTCGGAAAGTTCAACAACAATTGCAATTCTTCCTTTCTTTATAGTATTTATAAATCAAAGCATTACGTAAGCATTGTATGTTACTTATGTAGCTCACAGAGCTATTGGCGAGCAAGCAAGGCACGTGCCCCGGGCGCGTGGTTGGAGGTGCTACTAAAAGAGAGGTTATATATTAGTACCTCGGGAAAAATGGACACAAGTCATGAAAATAGTCAAAGTCAGGAAAAGGTCAAAATCGGGAAAGAAGTTCAGGCAGGGAAAGAAGGCGAAAAGCCAAGATGAACAGGGCAAAAAATTAAGGGTAAGTGGGAAGTATACAATGAAAAAGAAAGCGTATAAAAAAGAAGGGAATGTATGTACGTGTAAATGTAACGGAAAGTGTAAGTGTAGTGTAGGGGTATAGCGAGGCCCACTTAATCTTCTTCCTCACGGACCATTACGAGGCACCCACTATCACAACCACTGCCGAACTCCCAACCTTTCCATGTTGGTTTTTAATAATTTTCATCAGAGTGCGAAATCATGAAATCAAAGTGTGGGAGGGGAGACTGAAAGACTGAAGGGAGCGAGAGAGAGGAAAAAGCTCTGCGCAGTTTTACAATTCAAAGAATTGTAGTGAAATGAGGTCAGAATTCAAGATGACATTCGGATGCTTGGCACGAAGAAAAATATTGCAAGCAATTTTGAAAAAGATTTAAATAATGTGATATATTTTGTAGGCTTTGGATATGTATGTTTTAGTTGGCATCAACAATTATTGGCGTGTTTTGTTACAATTGACAGTTTAGCGAGAGACTAGGCTAACTGACAATTTTAACATTATGAAAAAAAGAAAACAAATGAAAACGGCACGTTACAAAGGATACGACTCATATTCATAGTTTGGCTTAGTATGCAACAGGGGTGGGTCCAGGATGGACTTCTGGGGGGGGCGGTGGGTTGTAATGCCACTACTTACAAGTTAGAGCTACTTTTAAGAGATTCAACTCTGGATGGGTTTTATTTTATATTAAAATACACAAAGTTTCCTCTTCTTGGGGGGTGATAGCCCCTCCCTGGATCCGCCCCTGTCTCAGGACAAGCCACACCAACAAGTGGTTGAGGCAAAGGTCAATTAATGACATTGGTATGCTGTTCCGTCAAAATCCCAATCTTGACCTGGATGTAGGTTAGCCTGGTCTCTCACTGAACCCCGCAATTGAATGTTTAATATGTAAATTAGGTATCCTACATCACAAACAGTAAATACAGTGACTCTCATTAATATTCGGACACTTGCATTTTCTTAAAAGTAGGAAGGATTATGAAATAAATGAGAGCCATGAGAGTAAAAAAATGAGGTATTTAGATATTCATGTACTTACAGAAAGAAAAGAAATACAAATATGGTGTCTTGAACGAAAGAAGCAGAAAGAACTTACAGATACTGATGACTATGTATTTGCAACATCACTTTAATATTCGGACACATACTACATACGTTTTGTGTCTGTTGTTTCTTGCTCACAAACGCTTCACTAGTACTTAGTGGGAAACCCACTACCTTTCATGACGACTTGTAAACGGTTGACATGCTTCCAACAAGTTTGTTGGTAGAATGGGGCGACATGCCATCCCATGCTGCGCGGAGAGCCCTTTTCAAATCGTCTCGTGACGTTACTTGTACCAGTTTGACCTTCTTTGTAGCTCATGCCAGATGTGCTCTATAGGGTTAAGGTCGGGACTCTGTGGTGGTGTTTCAAGCACTCGGACAATCATACAGCAACCATTCGCGCCCCATATGCGCATTATGCTTCGGGTCATTACCATGGTCAAATTTAAACATCCCTTTAATTCCTAATTTTCCAGCACTTTGATGGAGATTTTGCCGAAGAATAGTCAAGTTAACCTCCTTTGTCATAATTCCTTCAACAAATACGAGTTCGCACACTCCCGATGCAAAAATACAACCCCATACCATCACGCTTCCTCCTCCATGCTTTATGGTAGGTTGAAGATTTGCAGGATCTAACTCTGTATTTGGCTTCTGCCACACAATTACCTTGCCATCGGACTCATGCAGATTGAATTTTTATTCGTCCGTGAATAACGCGCCATTCCACCAAGTTGCGGACTTCTCAATATGAACTATAGAGAACTTAACTCTTATAACTTTGTTAATTTTACTAATAAAACGCTTTTTCCTAGCTATTCTCCCATTAAACCCTTAACTTTACAACACTCACTGCACAGTTTCTGGATACACCGACTTCCCTGTGTAGAGCTCTGCCTGCATATAGCCCTAGCGTTCATTTCGGCGCACTTATACTGAAATTTGTCTTCACTTTCTGAATCAATTTGCTTTTCTCTCCATCATTCAGTTTCACAGGTCGACCTTTTTCAGGCACTGACTCGATCCAATCCTCTGTATTAAATCTTTGTACATTATAAACGGTGCTTTTGCAAATATTAAGTAGATCTGCAATTTCCCTGTACGACAGAGCTTTCGCATTGTGAAAAATTACTAACTGCCGTTGCTTAAACGTTGTATTTGGTCCCTTCGCCCCATTTTGCTTTTATGCTTTCTCTCGGTCACACTAACCACTCGTAAACTAAGCAGATACATATGTTCTGTCTCGGAACAACTTAAACTGTAACTGGAACTCTTCCCCTGTCTCGCTCACTATTGGTAAACAAACGTCAAAACAATTGTCCGAATATTAAAGTGGCGTCCAAAATACGGTATATTACAATTGCGTGCTTATAAAGTGGACTTAGTTTGCATTATTTAATTAACTGCTAGCAAAGCTCGACTAAACCATTGCCTTTTTGCTTGTTTTCCGTTGGTTTCCCATTTATTACTTTTTTCATGTACAGCACGCAAATTATGTGTAATATCTATGGTGTCCGAATATTAATGTGAGTTACTGTATAATCTACCTTATTCTACGTTTTTAAATGCATTTCTACAACTGATTGTAACTTTAAAGGTTCTCGTGAAGTTCTTGTTCTCGTTAGCTGGCGGGGGTTACCTAACATAGCCATGAGTTATCAAATTAACAGTTGTGCATCGTGGGTGATGATAATGATCCTAAGGTTAGATGTTAAATTGGACTCGAGAGAAGAACAAGGGCTGTTCTTATTCGTGTCTCAGATGGGGCATGGAACGGAATGAATATGAAAATAATTTGCTGTAATAGTTTTCCACAGGGTTTGTAATATTTTCGAAACACTTGGCAATTTTCTTTTGTCAAGATTTGACTTTTTTTTAAATCAAGACTTGGCAATTTCAAGTTTCATCCCCCTCCCAATCTTGTAATTCTCGCTACGCCGCTGTAAGCAATACGTATTTTCGCCCATATTCGTTGTTCATCTGTTTCAGCTGAGTTCCAATGTGGTGAGCTGCATATGGGACTTCTAATAGTGTTATTATAATGAGAAAGAATTGCAAATTATGTCCATGTTCCTAAAAGAGGGAAATTGAAAGAGAAATTAAATTAAAAATAAATAAGAGAGAGAAAAGTAATTACATGAAATAAAAATAAAATCTCTGACTTTAATGTCCCACGATTCTAAGGGCGAGGCGATGAGAGACTAAGGGAGACGATGATTAAAGCAAGTTAATGATTATAGAATATTTGGTGGAATGAGAAAGTGTGAGGAAACCAAGTCTCCGAGAAAACCTACGAGCACGTATATGAAAATGAAATAAAACATACACTGGCCTATGCTTTCTTTGTCTAGCAGAGTCATAGTGTGGAATCGAAAATGTGTTTTGAATCCTTGTATTTAGAGATTGAGAGTGTAAGTAACGAAATCACTTAATACATCCATTAAGATTTCGGAAAGCGAAATCTAAATTTAGGTAACTTAACTTCATATAACTTGCATCCGCTTCGTACATTGTTCGAAGGGTCACGAAGCAAATCACCTTATTTAGACTACACATACTGTACCTAGTACTAGTGTTAATTACCTGCTTCGCTGGGTTAAAATCAGAAAACCAGTAATATGTTACGTTAGTAAGTCACTTTTTTACTATTACTGAAGCTCTCTCCCATATCGGTTATTTTCGATCATTTTTATATCCGTCTCCCCTCTTTCCCTCCTCAAGTTGCTGGGCTGAATTTGGAATTAAATAGCATCGGAAGTGTCACTGTCCATTTCTGCGCACCCAAAAGCAATGAATTTAACACTACTATCGGCAGGGTGCGAATTACCGGGGGTATGAGGAGGATTTTTCCCCCACAATTGCATTTTGTTTTCCCCCAAAGAAGTCAGCTGAAGTATCCTCACCGGGGATACTCGCTCCCCCCCCCAAACTATGCTTAGTATAACGCCAAATTTCACTGATTTTTATCATTTCTTGTAAGTTTAATCTTCTATTTCGAAACGAGCGATGTAAACTATTCAGTTTTGGTCATGAGCTCCTCCGTGGCTAAGCGGTCAGCGTACGCGCCTTTGGCGCGGGAGTCCCGGGTTCGATTCCCGGCGGGAGCTCATGTGGTTCGGATTCCACGTTAATCAGTAGGTCCACGTCTCATATAGCCTCGCTGCTGAACGGGACGCTAAACTAAAATCAACTCAACTCAACTCAGTTTTGGTCATTTCTACTTACCACCGAATTACCCACTATTTTCAACGTTGTTTAGTTGAACTATTTTATTCTGACTACTGTTGTTACTTGCAACCGTACCTTCGTACCCTTCAGTTTGTCATCGTTCGTGAACTTGAATTCGTTAGTACAATTGCGTATAACAAAGTCACATATGGATGTATAAATGCTGTTAGCGGTTGGCCAAGAAGATGTAAACAAATAACTTCTTCCACCATACTTGGCGAAGGTCAGACATATCATATTCATCCTCTACATTTGTATCGATTATCATCTTGTTTTAATTTTTGTTATATTTCCTTTTTCAGTATATTCTTTGTTAGCGCATGGTCCTCATTCCCTAGTAGTTTGCGTATATCCAACTCAAAAATTGCATTTCATTTGTAGTAATTAGCATAGTAATCACTGCCTTTTACAGTTTACGGAAATGAACTTTTGAAACTGTACACCAAAATCTGAGATATAGATATTGTCTCGTGGTTATATCTTAACGCAGGTAGGCTGTAAAATATGTTCGTAAATAGAGTTCTTTAAACAAAAGGAGGCTCTGTAGTACAGCGCTTACCTCTGATTCCTTTTGTCCCTAGTTCGATTCCTGCTCGCGACCTTAAGGTTCTCCCGTTCCCTCCCATTTTCTTCATTCCACCATTATCATGTATTTCATCATCACCTTCTCCCTTACATTGATGTACAATCATGGGGCGGTAAACTAAAAACAAAAAGAAAAAGAAAGAAAGAAATGAAATAAATTTTGTTGCAAATATCCTAGTCAAAATAGGTTAAGTGGCTCCGCGTAGCGTAGTTGCTAATGTTCTCGCCTTCGGTACGAGCGGTCCCAGGTTCGATTCCGATAGGGGCATTCGCTCGAAAAAGTATCAAAATCTTTTAAGTTCATCCATCCTGAATGAGGCTTTCTTGGGTTTTCCTCATTTCACACGAGGCAAATGCCGGATGGTACCTAACATATAGGTCCCAGGCCGTTTGTTTCCTTCCCTTTTCTTGGATAGTGTGCTCACCGAGGGACATCCATAACTCATATGTGACGGGCTAACAAGGCCATTGATGCCGAAAAACCAGAAATCTAGATCCTAAATCTTCACTACACAAAAAAATGTTCGTGCTGAAAACGCATTAAGCACGAACAATTATATTAAGTAGTCCTGTCGTAAATCTCCATCAAGTAATAAACCGTCACATATAAAAAGGAATGAAATAACACATAACATTCATTTTGCGTACCTTGAAATGTAAATAGTTACAAAACATTAATATTCAAAGATTTCTCAAAAATCAGATTAACCCATTCTTTCTCCTCAACCATTAACGAGTTACAATAGTAAGAATTGTAATCATAAACCATATTACTTGTTTAGTACTATGTTAAAGCAAGTTATACTAAAGGAATATATAATTAATGGAATATTTAACTAAAGTGATAGTTTACTATTGCACTTACCCAGGCTTTTGTTTCCTTCCGCTCTTCTTTGCCGTTTGTAAACAACCTCGTTTATAAATCAACTCGCAAGCAAAAGACAGTTGTTTCATGACGTCATCCATGGTGCAAGAAAGAGGTGTCTATAGGCTTTCAGGACCTCACACACAGATTGATGTATATAACATATAGCTGAAGTATTTAACATACGTATACGCATGTAAAATACGGAAGATTGATAAATGTCAGACATCCTGCAGAGACATGATGTAACATCTAAACGGGTAAATGGCAGTACCTGTGTAGTATATGGACAAAGTACGCTCCGTACAGATTTCCTTAGTAAACATAACGAATCCTTGTATTTGTACAACATACCGCTGTCCGGATAATGGATTTTTCTCAGTGTAGAATAAAAGAACTTTTAAGATGAACACTGGGCAGAGACATCCTGTTAAAGGTAAGACACGAAACTAGCAGCTTTCCGCCCCTCCTCCTCATGTCTTAGCTTATTGAGTTGCTGTGTCTAGGATAAATTTTTCTATTTTCTTTGAAATTAACTGGGATTTAAATGATGTTATTTTACTGATTCCTTCTTTAAGTTGGCTTGCTTTTTCAAATTAAATTTGCATATAATCTTACTCAAATTAAATTTGATTATTATATATTAAAATTATGGTATTATAAACATTAATTTTCACAAATTAAGTAGATTTGAAGGAGATATCAATAAAATAATACTACTAAAAAATCCATTTCACTTCAAAGAAACAATATTTCCCCGTAAAATTCAATGGGCTAAAAAAAATAAAGATGGCACAGGTATTCAACCCCGTTAAAATTAGGGGTGGGCATAATCGGTCTTTATAAAAACCGGAAACCGGTTTCTAAAAAAATTAAAAACCGACATTTCGGTTTTTCACCGAAACCGGTTTCGGTTTTCTCTAAAAACCGGTTCGGTTTGTTCACCGAAACTTTTGGAAAACACATAAAACTATTTCATTGGAAACGGATTCGGTTTCCGGAGAACAACGAAACACTATCCTGGTCAGAAATAGAACAAATTTTGGAAAAATACCGGAACCGGTTTGAAGAAAACCGAAACCGGGTCCGGCAAAGAACCGAACCGGTTTTGGAGAAAACCAATAACCTATTTTGGTGGAAACCGAACCGATTTTGAAGAAAACCGAAACCGGTTTCAATGAAAAACGAACTGGTTTTTGGAGAAACCGAAAAACCGGTGTTTGTACCCACCACTTGTTAAAACGTGCCTCAAAGAAATATATTTTAAGAAACAAACTGCAAAAATTAAAAGAGACCAATTGAATTGAAAGCAAAGACTTACATTTATTTATAAAACATAAATGTATTAGATAATTGATAGTCTTGACAAGCAAATGTATCCAATTTTGAGTTAGATGTTCTTTTTCATTCTATTGATGATACAGCTTTCCATTCACTAGTACTTCGCTGATCTTCTTCCCTCTCCTTGGTTTAGCATTACAACTTAGCTTTAAATTACGAATCTCTTCTAGCATGACTTATCTTCTTAATAGAAGGGTATTTCCTGTCTTGGGCGTTGATCTTCTTCCTTTCTTCCATTGCTTTTTCTTCAGTATTCCTTTTTATTAGGCCAACTTTAGAACAGCTTTCCTCCTTCAGCTTCAATGGGGTGGCTGAAAGAATGGCTGGATAGGGGGAAGACAGACAAAGGAGCATGAAAACTTCAGGAGAGACATCTGGGCCATAGGGCATCGGGTCAGATGAAAATGTAGGCATCAGACCAAGTGTTAGGGCGCTGCTGAAAATGCCATAAGCTATGTAGAAACAACATAACATATGGAGAGACAGGTAAGGTATGTGTCGTGGAAGTGTACTTGTTCATATAACAATCAGAAATAGGAGAGGGTACACAAAAGT
Organism: Thermobia domestica; assembly: GCF_964235325.1. NCBI lineage: Eukaryota > Metazoa > Arthropoda > Insecta > Zygentoma > Lepismatidae > Thermobia > Thermobia domestica. The sequence continues at coordinate 337,958,646 of NC_137455.1, read as the reverse complement.
AACCGGAATTACAACACAGTATGAGTGTATTTTCTAGTTACGGAATGTGCCACTAGACATTGTTAGCTTGGAGTTCCCGCGTCAATGTAATGAGTGGCGTCAATCTTTGTGAAGTGGTTCCTTCTTGATACTACACTGTGTGTCCTCCTACTCGTAATGTTCTGCGATTATTGTGATGCATGACCACAAGCAAGAAAGAGGATGGAAAGGATTTATGGGAAAAACTTAATATCACTGTCAAATCAACTACTGGAGGCGCACGTTAGTATAACTAAGTGCCGATTCAAAGCCCGGATAAATGGTGAGGATTAGCGTTAGGAAGTGCATCCGGATGTAAAAACATATTGCCTAGCCAAAACCAATATTTTTCCTAGGAAAACGATAGTGTTCTCTGGAAGCGACGTGTAAGAGCCTGCCTCCTGTGAGAAATGAGGGACAGCTACCAAGTAATGCGCAAGAACTGTTAAAGAAGCTATTTTATATACAATTAGGAACCTTAAATGTGGGGTCAATGAGCTGAAGAGGAAGAAAAGTGGCAGACCTAATGGCAAGAAGAAGAATAGAACCACTGTGTGTTCAGGAAACAAGATGCAGAGGATATACAGCGAATACCCTAAAAAGTAGATATAAACTACTGTATGGTGGAGAAACCCAACAAGGTGGAAACTGGGGCAGAAATTGTCCTGATACTGAAATAACTGAATGTGTAGTTGGTGCAAATGTGACTGTTAGAACAATGAGTATCAAATCGTGTCTTGAAGAAATGTTTAGTTTTAATGGCGTGTACGACCCCCAAGTTGGACACGAATCCGAAGAAAATGACACTTTCTGGAATGATTTGGAGTAAACATACCAAAGGAAGAAAGAATAATTGTGATCTAAACGGAAATGTGGGTACTAGAGGAGAAGTTATATCTTCAAGGGTCCGCGAAGGTTGGAATATCAGAGAAAAGAATGGGTAAGGGGAGAGAATATTAAATTTTGCACTGGCATGTGATTATACTATATGTAACACATTAATCCAAGAAAATACAAAGCAGTTAGTTACATTTAAAAGTGGGACAAGGGAGAGCCTAATAGATTCTCTTTTATACAGAAGCCAACTTGAAAAGAATTGTAAAATCAACCACAAAGAAGCAGTACGTCACAGAGTCCTAGCACTTGATTGTAATTCACCTGCAAAAGGAAAAGAATCGCTAAGAGAACTACAGCTAACATTAAATGGTAGAAACTCATAGACCCAAATCTAAGATGCGAGTCCAAAGGAAACGTATTACAAAGAGTACAACCCATGAAAGGAGCTAACAAATGGTGGGAGGAAGAAGTACTAGGTAAGACTTCAGGCAAAGGTGCTCCAGTAGATAAAGACATTTGGTGACAAATTAGGAACTGATGAGGAACGATAATGATTCTGGAAACTGAACACAGAAGATAAAAGAAGTGGAACAAGTAAAGTCAGAAGCCTAGCGAGAAGTGTATGAAGAACTTGAAACTAGCAAAACCGAGAGGGAACTCCTTGCACGAGACAATGCAATAGATGTCTTTCATATTATACATATAAGGAAAGAAGGAAAGTACCACAGGAAGAATAAAGTCAAGAGAAGATGGGAGACTGTTATACAAAGCTGCTAAATGAAGAAAACTTGACAGTAATCTTGAAGGATGGTGTATCAAAGGACCAAGAAGTTGCAGACAACGTAAGGAAAGAAGAAGTAATATTAGCGGTACTCAAAACAAAAAATAGCAATGCAACTGACCCGAATGAAATGCCTCGACGAAGAAGGAATAAATCTATTGTTTAATTTGTTGCGAAATATTTGCCGGAGAAAGAATGCCCAAGGAATGGATAGATAGTAAAATAATACCAATTTTCAAGGACAAGGATATTCAAAATTGCAATAATTATAGAGGGACTAAGCTAATGTCCCATACAATGAAGATTTGAGAAAGAATCGTTGAGAGATGACTTCAGGAAGGAACATCAATAGGAGACGAATAAGTTGAATTCATGAATGTGGAAGAACAACATATGCGATTTTTGCAATTAGACAAATGATAGAAAAATATCAACAAAAGAAGAAAGAACAACATGTAGTGTTTTTTCGCCTGGAGAAAGCTTATGATTGTATACCGCATCAAGAGATCTGAAAATTTATAAGAAGTATAGATGTACCAGGAAAGTATGTTCGCCTGCCTCAAAATATGTATAAGAAAAGTATGGAATATCAATCAGCTTTGGGGTATGCTGTTTACAGATGACCCTATCTTATGTAATACCAACAGAGAAAAGCTGGAAGAGTGGAAAAGAGTTTTGGAGGAGAGAGGATCAAAAACCAGTAGGAAGAATACAGAATATATGAACTTTGGAGGAGATGGAGACTGAACTCCAAATGGAAGAACAAGATATAAAGAAAGTAAATACATTTAAATACCTAGGTTCCACAGTGAATAAGAATAGGAATTTAGATGCAGAAATAGAGTACAGATTTAAAATGGAATAAACGGAAGAATATCTAGGGTATTTTTTGTAGTAAAAGAATAGATTTCAAGGTGAAAGGATGAGACTGCAAGACCATAGTAAGAACCACAATGTTGTGTGGAGAGGAACTTGGGGAATCAAGACGATGAAAGGGAAGAAACTAGACTGGCCAACCTGAAAATGTTCAGTTGGATTGTGGTGTTACCAGAAAGATCAATGTTGGGCAAGATCATAAACGAAAAAATAACAGATAGCGATAAAATGACTAAGATATCTTTAAAAAAAAGATGCGAGAGAGAAGATTCCGGTGGTATAATCATATTATGAGAGGAAATGATGATTATGTCAAAAGAAAATGTGGAAGTTGAAAGTACGAAGCAAAAGAAGAAAAGGAAGACCATAAGAAAGATGGATAAATTGTATAACTACTGACTTAGAAGAAAAGAGGTTAATAGAGACTGGTGTTTGGGTCTAAGCAAAGTGCAATCAAATTTTCAAACATATTGATCCTACGTAAGCAGAAAAAAGAAAGTAAAAGCACAAAGAAGGCAGTATATCACTGTCCAAAGTTCATGAGTAGAGCAAGCGCTTTCGCGAAGAACGGACGTCGCTCGGAGATAACAAGCAGAGTGTTGCACCGAAGCGTGTCACAGAGCAGTATGTTGCTAAAGTGAAAGAAGTCATCAAGGAAGTGTAACAGCAAATGACATTTGTTCATCAGTGAGACTTGCTTGCTCATTCAGGCACGAAGGGGATCAAGTCTTAAGAAGCTTTCAGTCAACTGAGAAGACACTTGAACTGGGAAAACACATGTAAACTTATGATTTATTCAAAGAATTCTCCTTAACTTGTCGAGTAACAACGAAATTTCAGGCTCAATCTTCAGTCTTTGTAGTCATACGTCACACTGGACGCTATGAGCAGGAACATATACAATGCAATATCAATGATAAACAATTCCAACTCCACAAATAGGTGACGGTACTCGGCTAGTGACATGCTTTCCGTAACCACAAAATCCGTGCATGTTGTGTTGCAATTCTGGTTGGTTTGGGTATTCCCTCTTACTTACGAACTGTAGTGCTAGAGTGCGCGTATTTGGAAATATCAGTGTAGTGTAGTGTATTTATGTAAAAGTATGCGAAAAAGGGTCGCGGTGGTTCAGTGGTAGAGAGCTTACTTCTGGTCCCTGGGTCAACCCCAGTTCCAGCGAAGTAAGCTTTATGATGGACAAACACTGTGCGCATGGAGTTTTCTCGGAGTTTTCCGTTTCCTCCCACTTTCGTCATTCCAATATCATCATACATCTCATTATCACCGTCTTTCTTAGCCTCAGTGCATAATTGTGGTACGTTAAACTAAAAAAAAATATATGTTAAAAACTCTACAAATTGTAGAAGTCTCCGGTTCCATTATCCGTGGGAGATTATGTGCTTTCAATTTAATGTTAAGCTATAGATCCAAGTCTCTCATAGAGCTCCTTCGTGGCTAAGCGGTTAGCGTACGCGCCTTTGGCGTGGGAGACCCGGGTTCGATTCCCGGCTGGAGCTCATGTGGTTTGGATTCCACGTTAATCAGTAGGTCCACGTCTCATATAGCCTCGCTGCTGAACGGGACGCTAAACTAAAAATCACCTCAACTCAACCCAAGTCTCTCATATAGTATCTGTCATTAAGAAAGAAGGAAAAAATAACTTCGAAACAATAAAATGCTTCTATGTATATAACATGTACGTTTGTTTATGAAAGAAGTGTCATTACGTGCAGTACACATGTAGATGAGTAGAAATATATAAAGTCGAGATTATGATATGAGATGATGGAGGCAGTGATCGAATGTAGCTGGTATGAAGCCGTATGGCACACTGGTAGAAATTTTTAAAAAAAGATCATGGCAGCTATAAAAAATTAAAAATAAGCTTTACAACATTGAAATATATCAAAGATATATCTTTGGATATAACCACACCAATAGTATTTTATTTCCAACGTAACTATTGAATTGTGATGAATGTCGGAGTAACGAACAGTTAGAAAAGAATAGAATATTGGGAATGAAAGAAGAGCAGGAGAGAAATTTGACAAAAAGCTGTAGAAACCAATGATTATTATTAAAAGAAAGATATGCTGGAAGCTTGAGAAAGTAAAAGGATTGGAAAATAAATTATTAAAGAAAAGGGATTATATCGAAGAAATCGAAACAAAAGAAGATAACACTAATCAGTGAATTCATTTGAAGTAAAAGTTGTAGGGAGAGAAGAACGAAGAAAAGAATTACAGGTATTATAAAAGATATAATAAAAATGACAAAAATTGCGTATTAAAAACATAATGATAAGAATAACATTGAATCTTTGGTTGAGAATTGAATTACGGTTATCACTATGTTTCCGAAGTTCAAATTAAGGTCAAAGCCAAGTTACGATTTGTATCGTGATTTATGGAATTTGATTGGTGGAAGTCAAGACTAATTTACAAGACCATTTTTCTATATTATGTAAATTGAACGATGTCCTTGTGCGGTTTTAGAAGTGGAGTGAAAAACTGTCAGAATTAATTTTATTTAAAAAAAATAAATCCATAAATATTTATAGATGCGATTGGAAAGATATTAATGTTTGATGATGGTTGGCAAGAAGCTGTAAGGTACACTCATAGAAAAAATTACGATACTTTACATGGATTTCCTCAGGAATCAGTTAACAAGTATCTTCTAGGAATGACGTGATGGGTGTAGGTGTCCCATTACCAAATGTGTGTGTGTTAGATTTTTGAGTTTAACATTCCTTTTAGGAACGAGACTATGTGAGACGTGGTCTACAGTTTAACATTAGATTTAAATCACTTGAGCTCCCGCGGAGAATCGGACCCGGATCTTCCGCGCCGAAATGTGTGTGTTTGCTATATCTATCTATCTATCTATCTATCTATCTATCTATCTATCTATCTATCTATCTATCTATCTATCTATCTATCTATCTATCTATCTATCTATCTATATCTATCTATCTATCTTGGGTGTGGGGGTGTTAGTGGTGTAACTGGAGGTGTGTGTAGTTTATTTATACGTATGTACATGTGTATGCGTGTTTGGAAGTGGTGTCATACGTGTACATGTCTATGTGTAGTTGTATGTGTGTCAGTGTAATACCGGTCTGCCTCTTAATTTGGATGTCTCTAGACTTTAGTGGCATTGCCTCTGTAAGACATCCCACGCACCCAATCTCATGCCACCCAAGAAAAAAAAAAGATCAATATGTAAAGCGCAGATTAAAAAAAAAAGACGTAACTACATCCGACCGTCTGCCCAGCGGCCCAAACGCCCCTCCCTCCACTGCCTGTTCCCCTGTCTGTCAATCCAGCCACCATCAATCTTCACCTTTGACCCTTTGAAGTCTCTGAAGATTGATGGTACACTATCCCCACCCACCCATTGATCCAACCACCCCATTTATTCAAAGCTACATACCATAAAATCAACCCTGCTTACCCTTGAGAGATCTGAAAATTGACAAAAATATATTTAGCTCGCTAAATATTGAGAATGCTAATTAATTACTTTTGTAATAAGAAACAAATAAGAACAATAGGAATCTATTCTTAGTTCAAATTATATATTTCTTTAGTATATATTAATAACTTATTATATAATGTAAATGTAAACGCAAGAGTAAACAACTGGTTGCTTATTTATTATATTATAATATTTGTTATTTTATTAACTGCGAAGTAAGGTTACAAAGTATAAAATATAATCAGAAGAACCAAAGAAATAATGCAGGTTATAATTGAAACGTCTTGGAGAAAATTTAGAAACGTTGAGAGAAAAGCGAAAGTGAAACGTTAAGTTTATTTTTTAACGAACAACAAATCTTTTTCATGCTAAGATAGTAAATCACAGGATGTTTTAGAAGATTTGTAGGTTCAATGCATGGACAATTCACTCTATTCACTAGATTTTACTTCGTATGATTATTATCTATTATGTAACATGGTCTGAAATTTTGAAAGATCCAGACATCAAAAGTACAAACAGCTATTTTCTGCAGGCGAGAATCAAGTAATTCTTCCTGAAAAGTTATTAAACAATAATGTCCTAAATATGTATGTTGAAGTTCAGAATGAACACGTGGAATAAATAAATAAAATTATGTCTGTAGATTATTCCCTTCTTTGTACTTGCAATACCTATTTTGCTTAAATTATTTTTTTTTCAGTGTTAATGAATTTTATTTGCTTCAATTTTACATTTCACATCTATAATATTTAGAATGACGACGATGGTGAGAAATTATGATTATGAAATAAATTTTAATTTATAAAGTTAACACCATGACCTCTTAGCCTTTTACCACAGAACACTTAAGTATTCAGTAACATTATTTAACATATGGACTTCTATGCTAAGCTATAGAGTGAGTGCTAAGCAAAAGAAAAGAAAAAGTATGAGTGTCAACTCGGGGTAAGGTTGAACACCTCTGTAATAATAAGTTTACTTTATTTTATTATTACATTTACCATCACTGAATTTTGTATATTATAGTTGATTATTATTACTGATAAATAACCTTACTTATATTTATATACCAACTGGAATGTTGTCTATTGCTTGTAAGGTTTAACGACAATAAAATATTTTATTCTATTCTTTTCTGTATCTAAATTTAGTACTGAATGAATATATTCTCTACAGAATAGTTATTTCTGGCTGAAGTGGCTCACATAATGTACTCTGTGTTATGAAAAGTGTGTTACTGTATAATGATGCAAAATAGCGTCCGCCATCAAGTGTGAACAATATACACCGTATATGCGTTATACGTTTGCATATTGGGCAGATTTATTTTGAAATCTCTGATTCAATTCCACAAACGATTAATTTCACGAAATGGACCATTTAACTGGCCACCTCTTTCGTGCGATTTGACGCCGTTAGATTATTTTCTCGAGGGATATGTAAAGTAGCATGTCTACGCCGAAAAATCAGAAACAATTGAGCAGTTGGAGGGAAACATTCGATGCGTTATTGACGAAATACTGATTTACAGCGAAGAGTGTGTGCAAATTAGATCTCCAGATTACGCCATGTACGCGCCAGCTACGATGGCCACATTCCCAATGGTCAAATAAAGTCAATTTCATGGATATTAAAAACAATTCTCTATGTTTTATTTGAACATAAAGTTCTTCCCCTCTAAAAAAAAACACCCTATAGAAATATGAGCTTAGTAACTTATGTGTCGAAAATACCAACGGCCATCGTTCTATGAAGAATTGAAAAAAAGCTGGAATCTATCATTCAGATCATCAATTTGAATTCAGAAGAGGAAGAGGAAACGCGAAGTAATATTGGGTTTTTATTTAATCTTGGAGAAGAGGATACGGAAGATAAAGGTACGTACGAGGGAGGACCAAAAAGAAACCGGACTCTCATTCTAAAAAATAATTTATTACATTTTTTACAAAAATGTTTCAGTCTCCTTCAAAGTACTATCCATGAAATGAGATTCTTTTCTCCCATCTTCTTTAGCACTGTTTGAAGCACCTCTGGAACTCTGGAACTTTTATATCGTCCAATGCGCTCTGCGCAGTTCTTTTTACAGCCTCTACACCATCAAAACATTTTCCTTTTAGATTTTGTTTAATTCACGGAAAATGTCATCATGTTGGACAAAAAGTTTGGATTACTTTCAATCTGATTTTTCAAGTACTGGCTCAAATTCAGACGAATGATTTGATCCTGTGTAAGCAGGCGAGAAACAAACTTAACGGCAACATGTCTCATTTGCAAAACCTCACGCTGGCACGAGCTCTAACTCACTCGTGCCTGTTTTGAAATATCATCGATCATGAAACGACGATCCTCGCTGATTGTAGGGCAGATTTGTTCGATGTTTTCGTAGTTTGGAAATGATGAAGAGCACCCAGAACGAGCATGATCTTCAACACTCATCTCACCACACTTAAAGCGCCCAAACCACTCAAAAAATTGTGTGCTGTTCATAGTATCCTTCTTGAAAGCCTGTTGAAGCATTTGGTAAGTTTTCGTTTCCGATTTTCCAAGTAGGAAGCAAACACACTCCTTGTTCCGTTGAATCTGCCATAACGATTTCGCAGGCGGCAAACGAGAACAGTTGAGAAAAACAATAATACGATCAAACGTTAACCTCCTACGCAGACACCGCTTGGCCAACTGATCCGGGAAGGTCTCTACCAGACCCACCTAGCAGGAGAACTCTCTACTACGCCTAGGAACTGCAGCGCTCTTTCAATCCCGTTTCTTTTGGGTCCTCCCTCGTATATTGCCTTTGTCGATGTGGAAAAGGATTTGGTAGAGTTGATTGGAAAACTATGTTTAGAGTACTGAAAAGGCTGATTGTAAATTAAAGAAATAGATGGGTAATACAACGGTTGTATAGAGATGAAACTGCTGTGATAAGATGCCTTTCAATACATTGAAGAAGCTGCTATCAGGCATGGTGTAAAGCACGGTTTTTCTTTATCACCTATTCCATTTAATGGATATATTCAACAGAATTGACGAATTATGAAAGACTATATATATATATATATATATATATATATATATATATATATATATATATATATATATATATATATATATATATATATATATATATATATATATATATAATAAAGGAGTGTTGGTACATGGTGAGAAAGTGAACTTTCTTGGATTTGCCGATGACATAATTGCGTTAGCAGAAGATTAGCAAGAGTAGGATGCCGTGGTGAATACGATTGGTCAAGTACTCAAAAATTATTATATGAAGACTAATCGCTCTACGACAGCTAAGACAAAGGTAATGGTAACAAGTAAGAACAAAACAAAGTTAAGATGTTATATTGATGAATAAAAGTTGAAGAATGTGTCACCTTTCAGGTGCCTTGGTTGTAAGATAACACCGGATGAAAGATTCAAAGTAGATGTTGCTAGTAGAATAAAACAAGCTACCGCCTTTAGCTGCAAACAGTATATATATTTACTTCCTGTAATATTGATATGAAGATTCGCAAGCTCTTGCTACCTACCTTCGTTCGGAGAGTATTTTTATATGACAGCAACAACTGGACCCTTGGCTAGATAGATAAGAAACGAATAACAGCCTTTGAAATGTGGTGCTTCCGACTTGTTTTGAAAACTTTATGAGTGGGCAAAGTAACAAACCAGAAAGTATTGAAAAGGGATTCGAGAAGAAAGGAACCTGCCTATTAAACGTGTTACGAGAAAATAGGAATGAATGGTGTGAACACATCTTACGACATGATGACTAATTAAAACATTGCTAGAAGGATTGAAAGAGGGAAAGAATCCTAGGGAAAGACCTAGACTACAGCACATATACCTGATAATAGAAGATACCGGTTGCAAGAGCTACGAAACACTGATAAAAGGCAGTGCAAATCACCGTGCATTATGGACTGCTTGACTTCCATTACTTCACTGGATACCGAAGAAGATGATTCTGTTTAATATACTACCCAAGCAATTTTCCATGAAATGGGTGTGCTGCAGAAAGAAAATGGAATAAGAATTTTTAGTTGAAAGATGAAAGTGGGAATAATTTAATCAACCTGCACATACAAGGACCAAGATTAAAGCATAATACTGACAGCCAAAAGAGAAGATTATACCACTGAGATGCTATTCTCACAATTATGTGGAAGACAATTAGAACTAAAAACAAAAAGAAAATTTAATAAGGACTAAAACCATAAAATCCATAATGTTTCTTTTGTTTCCTTATAGCTAATCCTGTTAGAACAATATGCTGGAATATGCTGCGTGAGGAAGTGTTTCATATTGCAACTTAAAGGGAGTCTGCACCATCCTTCGAGCGGCATATGGAAGTTTGTTTTCATGAAACAAAAAGAGATCATGTCTATCAGCTATTACTGGATGCTGGCGGAAAAGGTTTCGGTGAATTTAATGGAGTCCACCAAAGTAATGTTCAGTAATGACGGTTTCATCTTAAAGAAAAACATAAAGGATCACCATTAACAACAACTGCAGGTGGAAAGGTGAGTTTGGACGTTGATTATAGTCGAACCAGTCCTGACCGTGCATTGCTGTCGTAGCAAAGCCATTACTCATCCAATTGACACTCCGATTCAAGAAATCTTCCAGATTATTCAGTACACTCAGAGAACTGTACACATGCAGATGAGGATTCTTGTCATCTGATGTCAACTCACGTGGCACCTACTCGATTTTTTCACCTTACCGATTACGGGAACCGCAAACGACAGTTATAGGGTGTATATCTAACTCGTCTGCAATGGCACGAATACTTTTCCGAGGATCAGCTCCCACTATGTTCCTGATGAGATCAATATAGCATGCCTTTTGTAGGCAGCCTCAGGCTGAGTCACTGACACGAAAATGCACTCTTTATGTTTTACACGCCTAAATATGTAGAATGCTTCAGTTTAAACTCATAAATGGTAATACTCACAATTGTGTGTTAGAATGCCTCACTTTCTACTCGAAAAGGATTACTTACAATTGTGTGCTCTTCATGATGTATTTTCATAGGATCGTGTTCAACAATACACTTCCTCTTGATTGGCTGGGCACCTCCGTCTTTTCCTGAACCGAAAATACAACATTTTGTATTTCATTTATTCTTTTCCTTCAAGTGTTTTCTGTCTTTCTTGGTAAGTGTTTAAATTCTTTCCAAACCCCTATAGTACGGAGAAACAGTAATTTTAATATCACTGAGTTCTGTCATGGCTATACGCACCTTCGATGCTGGCGTCCCGGGTTCGATTCCTGGCTGGAGTTCATGCGGTTCGGATCACACATTCTAGGTCCACGTTTCATATAGTGTCGATGTTGAGAGGGAAGCTAAACCTCAACCCAACCAATTAATAATATAGCTAAATGGATAATAACCACTACTATTTCTTTTTTATTTCTATCGTTTCTACCCACGATGTATTATGGCCGATTAAACGGATTTCAGTTGGTTGATTGACGGTAAGCCTTTCGACGTTGTGTCATTCTGTATAGACTGGAGTTCATTACCTGTTAATCCAATGGTCCCGATTGCCTCACGATAGAGGGCCAAAACTAGAATTCTACGCCTTCATCAGGAACCGAACCCGAGATCATACTTCATCATATGGCCCTTTCGTTAGAAAGGAACAAACTGTTAATAGAAATAGATATACAAAACTGCAAATATGCGTAACATTTTAAGAAATAAAAATTATATCCCTTGTAATCGAAACCATGATTTCACGTTTAATGGGAGTAATTAAACAAAGATAAAGAGAATGCTTACTGTCTTGAGAGGGAAGAGAGACATCTGGCTCTTCTTTATGTAGAATTTCAACGTAGTTGGCAAAAGCAAGATGATTCATCGGAGATCTCTAAAACCTAAAAAGAATTAAGGATATTAAAGTTTTGTTCGCTTTATTCAACGTCCTCTGTGAGAGTTTTCTAAACTGGTTTACTACTAGATTTAACTAGGAATTCAGCATTCTTAGTAACAACAACAATTTAGAAATCAACGATATTATGGTATTTTTTCATTCCAGTTGTTCTTATATGCTCTTTTTATCTTGTCAGTCAAAACCATGGGTCATAGAATTCAATAAGTGAATAAGCAATAAAAATAACTAATAGAAGTAAATCTAATAGAAGATAATTAATAGAATATCCCCAGGAAACAGAACGTATATTGTTAGCTTAAATTGATGTACAGTGAAACCTGTCAACTTGGCCACCTCTCTAAGTTGGCCACCTGCTTATCTTGGCCTAGTTCGTCTTGAATCTGCATTTTCTTATGACATTCGTTACTTACTACTCTATAAGTTGGCCACCTGTCTATCATGGAAGTTGGCCACACTGAAGCAATGTTTATCCTATGATGATAATGATAAATTTACCTGTGTATCTTGGCCACGCAAAATACCGTTTTGCTATTTTTCTTAACTCTTTCGTATTCCCATATAAGAGGCAGATGTTCTGTATTTGTGACTAGAGAAACGAAGCAAGGATTCCCGCGATTTGCCCTTGGAGGTCAATGGCCAGAAGACTACCCTAATAAGGGGTGGTGAAGGAAGATGTGAATAAGGAAAAGCACGTACAGGAATTCAGGAAATGGTTGTACGTATTTGTTTACCCTTCTGTTTTGCTAAAACCATTAGCTCTCATCAGTGGGGAGCTTTAGTAATTCCGGAAAATTCTCAAGGTTAAAACTAACCATCTCAATTGTCAACTATTGGCACCTGTCGGCTTGTCAAAAGATAGCGGAGTTTTTGAGATATGAATTCCCTCAAGATTTTTTCAAAACATTTTTTCCTCTGAGGAAAACAATTCTAGCTCCTTAACAAGAGGTAGTTAACTACAATATTAGAATGTGCATATCTGCCAAAAAGAATAAAACAAATACCACCATTAAGTAGCAACTGAAAAGAAGTCATATAAATTGCATATGAATTTCTCAATTTATAACTTAGCTTTTCTTGTTTTCAATCTGAATAACTCAGTGTGCTATAATATCAATTTCAATAATCTACGTACATACGCTTCTATTTCATGGTTATTTGTGTTATTGTGTTTTCAATTCGAATAATCCAATGTTTCAGACTAGTTTTCAGGAAGAGAAAGGTCTGCACATATATTAAACATGTTATAGTAATATTTTCTAATACTGCATATTTTTATGATTACTCTATATACATTATTTATAAGTAACTGTTGTGCCACTGCTTATTAAAATTTTACAATCAAGTAATACTAGAAATCCTATTCTAAAAATACACCAATCACACTTGTTTTCTGTAAGTTGGCCACCTGTCTAAGTTGGCCACTTTTCGATGGAACCAATGGTGGCCAACATAGACAGGTTTCACTGTATATAATATAAACGGAAAAGCAATGCACAAATTGTATTTATTCTAATTTGTTGAATTTATTTGTTGAATTCATTTTCTAATTTGTTGAAATTAACAACTGTAAATATTCAAAGAACAACATAGGGTCTATATATACACAGGATTGTCCATTTATAATGATAGTATGAAATATCTCAGAAATCGTAAAAGGCAGAGGAGTGAAATTTTACACCAAAAAACTATAGGGAGGGGAAACGTCCTAGATATTTTGTAACATCATCTTATGAACACTGTTGCCAACCCAATAGAAAATTGTTTTTCAACCGACACTACGTCAGATTATTACATATTTCAAATTAACTTATCAACCGAAACTTAAAATATCACATTCATTATGCAGCGTTGCAAATTAAGGATGTTATAGTATCACAAACATCCAAAGTTTCGAAACCTCTATCACACATGCAGCACAACGGATATGGACACGATAATGCGGATCGAAAGTACCTTAGTGGTGGATACCATGGCCATGGTATGACTTGTTTTGAATAAATAGGAACGAAGTTACAGGGATTGAAAGTTTTGAATTTTTTGGAGGGCTCTATTTCGAAAAAATACCTAGGTAAGTATCATATCTAGTTCCTTTTATAGTGTGCAATACACGTACAAATTATTTTGCTGTTTACAACATTTGGAAATATCAAACTGTTCCGGAGATACGATAAACATTGATAAAGTTCGCGATACTGCTGACTTGCTTCTTTTTCTTTTTTAAAGCATTACAACAATAGCTTCTTAGTAACTGTAATTACAAGTTCTAGCAATTACATGATTTAAGCAGTGTTGCAAGCTTCAGCAATGTTTATCATATCTTCGGAACGATTTGAGATATTGAAGTGCTGTAAACGGCAAAATAATTTCTACGTACGTCAACTTGGGTTTTATTGAGTTTTACAGAGCAAGAAAACTGTATACAACGTGAATCAATCTCTCACTTGTGCAGCAGAGTGAAGGTCTTGTAGGAGGCAAAATGTCGATTAGAAGATATGTCATGGCTCTTTCCCATGGAAATTTTAGCATATCCTTCATAGTAGAACAGTGTCAAAATAATGGCTTTGTAATGAGACGGGGCCACTGTTAGTGATTTAATTTAACGTTATGCACAGCATCCTCATCTACAACCAATATTATCAACGAAATTGTATCCAAAGAGGACATCACAAGATGTGTGCTAAAGATGATTCGAAATATAGCTGCCTATGACGATCTACTACCTTAGGATGTTACGATGAAACGATTACATGGTGCCCAATCACAGTAAGTCGTGGAATCCATCACAAATTGAGGCTGCAAACTATCTGCAAGGCCAGCTGGATGCGTTTACATTACGGAGAGAAAGAGCAAGAACAGAAAGCTGCACGAGCGCCACCTCTCTGGAACCGCTGGAAATTTGTTGAGACGAAGCAGGAAGCCCTTGCTAAGAGACTGTGGAAAGTTCTACCATCATCTAGAGAGGTGTTCGTCAAAAAGACTGATGTAACTTAGTACATCAATACAAGGTTTCTCAAAAGATTTTATGATTTTACTTTCTTCTGCTAGAGAGTAAAAACCGAAAGAAAAATCAAAATCAATGCTGCTTATTACCAACAGCATGGTCTATCCCCAATTTATACAGACGAAATACCACCACTGTATGAAACTACAGCAGGACTATGACCACAGGCATGGGAGAGGTAAACACTAAGTAAAACCATCAGCCACCAGTACCAACAGTATTGCCAACACTATCTGCTTTCCCATTCATTTCATCTAAGTATTGGCCAAGTTCAGCAACGATTACACAGAAATTAATAGATCAGAGAGATTAGGACGTTAACCTGTGCTACTGGACAATTTTAAGGAAACTTTTACCGGTAAAAGCAAGCTATTTGTAAAATTCACTAATTGCTTTTAACTTGTGTTCTCTGAATATTTTTTCTTTTGCTTGTCTAACAATTTCCATGGAATAAGATGAATTTACACTTTTCGGGTGAATGAAAGCGATTTTAACTGAGTTCGGAAAAGTCATTTCGAAGGAATTTGGTAAAAGTCTGGAATTGTGGTAAACTTGAATTTGCTCAGCGAGTTTCCTGGGTATAATGTTTGACTCTTCAACTAACTTGTTTGTTGTTCTGAAAAGAAAGAGAAAGATGCTACAGTAAATTAATGTTTAGATCCAACATTATACTTACTAATATCCAATATTTAAAGCAGGCCTGAACAGCAGTTCTAGCGTAGAAGCTGGTTGCAAAATCCACAATCAGTAACACTTTATTGCAGGGTCGGATGTTTCAGCTGTTTAAACATGTAATGTTCTGCTAATTAGACGACAATATTGAGTGTAATAAACTCAGAGGCACTATAAAGAGTGAATAGCAAAGTCTTGAAGAGGTTAAAAAGTGTTGAACAATCAATGATAAGCGCAGAAACATTACAGCATCTTCCTTAAAATAAACGCTGGAAGTTGTTTGATGACTCTACAATGGTTCACTAAGTGTTGAGTAAGCAACTTTGTACTGTTGATTCTTCTTTCGATAAACACTGCTAGCTGAAACTTTAATTTCTTAGTTTCTTCTGAATTTAAATCTCAATAATTTTTGAGTTCTCGTGTATATTGTTCAACATGCAACTAGTCATAAAGTATTTTGCAGAAAATGTTGTCTTGCCGTAAGTGTGTTACGAACTTTTGCAACTATTTCATTTCATTTCATCTCGAAGCTTCCTGTTCATGTATTTCGCAGTTGAATGAATATGTATTTTTCTATCTTCAATAACGTATTTTCATGGAAAAACCAAGAAAAATATTGTGCTGAGGAAAATTGTATATGATTGTATATTCTTTCAACTTCATATTTTCTAGATTCTTCTGGACGTTTATTTGATTGACTTTTCTTTCACTTAACATTGATATCTATTGGCAATTCTGATTTCGCAAAAAATGTCTTGATGCGTAATAGATACTATCAATTTAGAATAACTGCTTTTGAGAATAATAGTTCATATTGAATGTTACGTCTCCAAATTTAGTTACATTATAATCTTCTTCTGACTAAACGCATCACAAGAATTCTGAAACCCGTCTTAAAATGAACAGTTTTTTCTTTTTTTAAAATATATTAGAGATACATAAGATCACTGTATTCTAAAAGCAAGGAATTATCATATCTGTTTCACAGATGTATTCATTATGTTACTCATGATTATGTCAAAGCTCTTCCTATAATTTGAAGTTAAGCGATGTATTATTCTCTTAATCATCCAACCCAAGTATTTCTTGAAGACATGATTAAGTATTATAAGAACACAATTTCCCTCTGTATCAAAGAACGTCAGTTCTTTTCTTCTGAATTCCATAATATGAAAGATGTAATCATAGTAAGTTTGATCCATTACTCCTTAAAACATGTGTAACTCCTTCTTCCATCTATCATGATTCTTTAAGGAACTTTCATTCATTTTTGGATCCAAATAAATACCTTTGATTGGTGGATCTGACGAATGAGAATCTGCCTGTAAAGACAAAACGCTTGAAAGAATCTACACATCTTAAAAATATTAGATATTTCAATTATCTTATCTATCAATCATTGGCACCATCATCACATTTTGGAAGAAACTGATTACTAGCTGAGAGTCCTTCTTTTCTTTATTGTACTTAAGATTACATAGCTTATCAATAAGTATAAAACATCAAAGTGATTTTGTCGATGAGTAAGCAATACAGAAACGCACTTAATTGTTAACGTTTGAGCACACCTTCATAAATTCAAATTCATATAATTTATAAGCATTTGGATGAATTATTTTGTATAGTCATAATTTCAGTCTAAGAATCTAACGAAAACGAACAACAGCAATAATTTATATTTAGTAGTTAATACAGGGTGTCCGGAATGGGACTGACGGTTTTTAAAAGTGTATAGTTTTAATATGATCAGAGATACAGGGAAAAACATTCATATTGAAGGAAAACTCAAAAAGCTTTGTTCACCACATTTTCATACTTGAACAACTACCAGTGACGGTGCTAGTATCGCCGATAATCAGAAATGGCATCGGCTGTCGAAAAAGGCGCAATGCGTGTAGTGGTTTGCAGAGATAAAAAGTGTTGTTCAAGTTCAACGAAACTTTCGATGTGTTTACCACAAGGATCCTCCATCACGCATCAGCATCCAGGCGTGGAAGGATCAATTTTTATCAACGGGGAGTGTAGAGAAACAATACAGCAATGGTAAATTGGGTGTGTTAGAAGAAAATGTGGAAGCTATAAGAAATTTTTTCTCACGTAGTTCGAAGAAGTCAATTCGCGCAGCGAACAGGCAATTCCAAAGTCAACAGTGCACGATGGTACACAAACGATTACGTTTGCGCGCGTGTAAGGTGCAATTGTTGAAAGAAATTAAGACCATCGATAAGCCACAGAGAGCAGCATTTGCTACTGAAATTCTAGACGGGATTGATCATGAGCATAATTTCCTATTGAACATTGTTTTCTCTGATGATGCAACTTTTCACTTGTCTGGCTGTGTTAACAGACACAGTGTTAAGATATGGGGATCTGAGAAGCCGGATGCGTATATAGAACATTCTAGAGACAGTCCCAAATTGAATGTTTGGTGTGCTTTAAGACATAATGCAGTTATAAGCCCCTTCTTTTTCATAGAGCAAACCATAACAGGAAATGTATTCTTAGACATGCTTCAACACTTTGCTGTTCCGCAGTTACAGCATTTGCAACCTCAAGTGATATTCCAATGGATGGTACCCTGCCACATTGGAGCTTACAAATGAGGGAGTACCTTAATACTGAATTTCCTGGCTGTTGCATAGGCCGTGATGGGCCAGTTAGGTGGCCTCCACGCTCTCCTGATGTTACCCCCTGGACTTCTTCCTGTGGGAGTATGTGAAAGACTTCATGTATTCTGGTATAAATCTGCGTAACCTTGATGAACTGAAGAACCGTATTAGGAATGCGATTGGTTCAGTAACACCTCAGATGTTACAGAATACGTGAAGAGAGATTGAGTTCAGGTTAGATATTGTCAGTTACAAACGGAGCTCAGTTACGTAGTTACAAATGGAGCTCACGTGGAGTTACACTGAATTAGAATGACTTGTAAGTAAGATCAAATAAACTTTTGGAGTTCTCCTTTAGAATGCCTTTTCTTTCTTCTGTATCTCTGTCCATATTAAAACTTTTAAAAACCGCCAGTCCCATTCCGGACACCCAATATTGTGCGAAATCTCCGACAGCAAGACAGAACAAACTAATCGCTTAACATTTTAAAGTCTTATCTGTTCTTAAATACTGTATTTTCCGAAACGATTTTCATGTTCAAGTATGATGGAAATAAACTCTGTGCCCAGTAAAGTAATTAATTGTAAATACATATTAGTAGTTTAATGATTTTAGAAGGAAATTATAACCTCTGTTAGTTAGATAAAACTTTCTTTAGTTACGCCACCCAGAGTTGTAGGTAGCTGAACAAGTGCACAGTATATAAACAGTAGAGAATGAATGATAGTTGAGCCAATACACAGTACGGAAAATAAGAGTACCGATAAAATAATTGTTCCTTCTATCGATGTGGGTA
This sequence comes from Thermobia domestica, assembly GCF_964235325.1. Classification (NCBI taxonomy): domain Eukaryota; kingdom Metazoa; phylum Arthropoda; class Insecta; order Zygentoma; family Lepismatidae; genus Thermobia; species Thermobia domestica. Next base: position 337,939,669 of record NC_137455.1, on the reverse strand, counting down.
TTTATTTCCTAGTTATTTTGTATATACGTATAGATAGATGTACCTGTATGCGTCACGTGATAAAATCATAATAGAACTGTAGCAGAAGTTATAATACGGTGTATTACTTTCATAACAATTAGACACTGTTTTAGATTCTATAACAACAGTATGATCCCCTTAGTGGAATCAAAATCCGAGCAGAGAATTCGATTATAGAAGGTTGTCATTTGTAACGGAAGCAGGTCAAAACTCCCACAGACAGGAAATGTCAAAACTACCACACAATCGGTCAAAATCCCCACACAAATGGACAAATCTCCTAAATGCACAAACAGTTAAAACGCCCTTGTACTTCTTTTTATTATTTTTAGCGTGTGAAACTTACAAGACTTGCAACCAGGATCATTTCAAAGTGTGGGAGATTTGTCCGATTTTGTTTGAGTTTTGGTCATTTGTGTGGCGGTTGTGATAATTTCTGCGTGTGGGAGTTTTAACCGTTTATGTGGGGATTGTGACCGTTGCTATGTGTGGGTGTTTTGTCCATTTGTGTGGGAGCTATGATCGATTCTGTGGGCGTTTTGACATTTCTTGTGTGTGGAGGGAGTATTGGCTGTGGGAGTTATGACCGTTCGTGCATTTGAGAGATTTGTCTGTTTGTGTGGGAATTATGACCGATTGTGTGGGCTTTTTGACATTTCTTGAGTGTGGGAGTTTTAGCTGTGGGAGTTTTCACCTAGACCCTTTGTAACATGAAGTTGCAATAGATCTTTCTGTTTGTGATATCCCTATTTGTTTCGTTTTCCAAATGAAGTGTTTTAGAATGTAAGACACCGCGAGAAGGAAACAATAAAATAATACAGTGAGAATGTTACTAAAATTCTCAGATTAAACTTAGAAGAAACAATGTATAGGAGAGGTTGCTTATCCTAGGAGTAGCATACGTATATTAAAGATAACGCAGCTACAGTCCTCCTAAATTTCCTTGGTAATTCTTTCCTCTCTTTGTGAAGTGATTTTCTCAAGAGTGATTTGCATATCGTGAAATAATTGTGAGGTGATTGAGGTGATTTTGAGTTTAACGTCCCGTTGAGCAGCGAGGCTATATGAGACGTGGACCTACTGATTAACGTGGAATCCGAACCACATGAGCTCCCACCGGGAATCGAACCCGGGTCTCCCACATGTGAAATAATTGTGTACAGCAACAAAACAAGTTAGTGGGAAAATCATTTTTATTCTTAGTGTTCAATATTTGGAACTATTTACCTTGCTGCATATAAACGAAGGTGGCAAGTAAATATTTCAGTATATTTATGACGTCCACCTACTGTTTCTATATTCACATAATTTTAATTTATTATGCATTTCTTTTCTAAAATTGGATTTTGTTTATGAATAATTTAATGCTTGTACCAACGGATAGTTGATGTGCCAAAGGACAATAATTTGAATATAATTAACACTATTTGTTGTAATGATTTTGTGAATATATCTGGAACCAAGATACCTAATTGCATATTCATTATATGTTCTTACAGCAACATATCATTGATCTGATCTAATCCAACTGATGAAATCATCAGATAAAATTAAGGAATGCGCTGGAGTTCTCTTGTATTATCTTAAATGCCTTGAATGGACATATAGTTTTCTTTTAAATGCGGATTTTAGTGTAGGAAACAGGGAAAGTTACAGGGAACCAGAGCATTTTGGTGTTCGACGGAGATGATGTATTTGAGCAAAAAGTCGAACACCATTCCGTAAGTGTGGCACAGGGCACTTTCATAATGCAAATGTCACTATCCAGAAGTCCATTTGTCAGACCGTTCACGACGAACGGAATCGGGTAATCGTTATAATACAGCTGCGTAGAGCTCCTTACTGGTAGTTTAGTTGTATGGAAGAAATTTGTGATGTACGATCCCGAATATGTAAAAAAAAAAAAAAAAAAAAAAAAAAAAAAAAAAAAAAAAAAAAGCTGCACTTTCACCAGAATCGGGCTTGTCGAATCTTGGGAATCCAGGCGACTTTCAATGGGATGACAGCTCGGTTTTCTGTATCCGTTAACCGTGATGACACTGGCAAAAATTGTCGGATCATTCGAAGCTGTTTTCTTCAGTTCCCTGCTAATGGTAACATGAGTGTTCTTCTGGTCCTGTGCGTGAATCCTCGGCTCGAATCACCCAATACACGTCTAGATCTTCATGTATGATTTGGTAAAATTCGAAACCGATAGTCACGGAGCTCTACACTGATTCGGATTCCATAAAACTGCCGGTACATGTCTCATACAGTGTTAATGCTGAAAAGAAACATTAAACTAAAAATAAATTCTACTGTGAATAAGTATTATAATTGAAATTTTGTATATACCCGTTTTCGAAACGCTAATTTGGACATAATGATTTTAATATATATTCCCTAATGACATGTTTCTCTGTTATATGAACCTGCAAACAATGGTTCTTTAATCAAGGTGCCAACAGAAGAATTACATTTGTTTTATTCTACTTGATAAGGAGCTTACCAAAACTGCCTAAGCAGCGCACGTGACCCACTCGGTACAAGACATATTCTTTCGTTAGTTGAAGGTCTACTTTCCTTAAATGTTTCAATGAAACATAGTCTGGAAATGAAACAAACATATAATAACTAGCATACAATTTAAAGCAATTTAATTACTATTCTAAAACTCAAAATAATTCAGGGTATTTGTATTCTAACTGACAGCTTTCAAATAGTCATTACACATTTCAACAAATAAATCTTTTGGATAGCTGAGCGTTGCAAAAGTAGTAGTTAATTTGTGAAATTGGTGCTAGTGTAGCTTAATTGGATTAGATTTGAGTTTAACACCCCGTTTAGCAGCGAGGCCAAATGAGACATAGACCTACAGCTTAATGTGGGATCCGAACTATATGAGCTCCTGCCGTAAATCCGGGTTTCAAAGCCAAAGGCGCGGACATTATCCACATAGCCATGAGGGAGCTTTAGAAAATGGCTTTGATTGAAGAAACACCACAGTATGTATGTGTGTGGTGGTCAGAGATAAGAAGTATTCTGCAAATACAACGGAACTTTCGCCATGTTTTTCACAAGGTTCCTTCCTCACGAAGTCAAGCTATGGAAGGAAAACATTATTATAGACAGGGAGTGAGGTAAAACGTCACTATAGTTTTAAACCTCGAGTGTGCGATGAAAATGTAGAATCGATAAGGACTATTTCAAGCGTAGCCCAAGTAAGCAAATACCCACATTATCCCCCTGGACTACTCTTTCTTCGCGGGTACAACAAAGATATAAAGTATTTTAGAGAAATGATAGATAATCTATAAAAACTGAAGACCGTATTCGGAATTCCATTATTATTTCTGTAACCCCTCTGATGCCGAACACGTGGACACAGATTAAATACAAAATATACACTTCCGAATAACACATGGAGCTCAGTGAATGGGTTGAAAATGCAATTCATATCTTCAGTTAAAAAAATAAATGTATCTGTATCACTACTTATGGTGGCAAAAACAGATCTGGAAAAGAATTAAGATACCATTTCTCTCTTATGAGAGGTCCTAGAAAATGATGATAGTTTGAAATCATTAATCGTACATTTCATCATTCACCAAAAGTCTTTGAGTGGGAAAGCCTTGGATATATCAGAAGTTTTAAAGCCAGTTATGTCACCTGTTAATTATACAGGGTGTATTAAATCACATGCGCTCAACCATAGTTTATTCCGTGAGTTTATCAAAGATATTGGAGAAAATGACTTACCATATTATACTGCAGTACTCTGGCTTAGCTGCGGGAATACTTTAGCTCGAGTTTTTGAGCTTCAAATAATAATTGAAATTTTCTTGAATGAAACGAATCGTCCTCTAACTGAGTTACACAACAATGAGTGGTTATGAAAGTTAGCATTTTATACAGGTTTAACTAATCATAATAAATGAATGACGTTAATTTAAAATTACAAGGAGAAAATCAGCTTCTGCCTGATTTATAAAGGTACCTTAAGTCTTTTCGACGAAAATTATTTTGTTTTAATTCCAATTTAAAGAAAAAAGTTTCACGCATTGTAATATATGGCAAACATTCAGTCAGCGAACTGAGACTTCATTTTTGCTAGATTTTGTAATTGAAGCTATGCGTGCTTTAAAAATAAATTTTGAGTCTCGTTTTTTTCAGATTTTAATGCAATCGCAAATGGCATCAAGATTTCTGAAAATGCTTTTAACGTCGATATAGAAGCCCTTATCTCAGAATTTCAAATAGAAATGATTGATTTGTAGTGTAGCGATAATTTTAATGAAAAATAAATAAATAAATTCATAATTGCTGGACATTTATAAGTCATCCATTCAAACATTTTGATCAGTTGCATAATTTACTCGTGACATTCTTTCCACTTTCTGAACTGGTTATTTGTGTGAAAAAGCATTCTTGGAAATAAAATACACAGTATGTATTTACAGGTCCAAGTTATCTGGTGAGAATATTTGAAGTCGTTGTTGATAATTTCCACTCGTTAACTTAATCCACAACTGGAAATAATTGTTAGTGAAAAGTTACAGCTATAACAATCTCATTAATCATAAGTATAATGTTTAATTTCATTCTTGAATTACCTATGTTGGTAACTTATTTTAAGTTTTAGGATAATTCTCATATCTTTAATTACCATTAAAATATTGAATTTCAGTATGTATGCCAGTTATTGTTCCTTAATTGGTCGTATACAACATCTGATTATTATTTTGTTTGAATTATTTATTAAGTTTTACGATTTTAATTCGAATAACTTGTGTAGGGGGGCGCGGTGGCTCAGTGGTAGAAAGTTCACCTCCGGTGCTTGGGGTCCCTGGTTCAATCCCAGCTCAAGCCATGTGGACTTTGTGGTGGACCAAAACCGTGCTCGTGGGTTTTCTCGGGGTTCTCCCGTTTCCTCCCACTTTCTTCATTCCACCATTTCATTCATTTCTCATCATCACCTTCTCCTTTAGACTAACAGGCATAACCGTGGGACGTAAATTTAAATATTCCATTTCAATTCATTTCCGAATAACCTGTGGTGGTCGTAGGCCGGTGCTGCGTGAAGTTGGAGAATCCTCAAATGAACTCCGAAAATCTGGGATAGGTACGCATATAAGGAAAGAAGTGAAACTTACGATACATAATGTATTTCATTATATGGAAAGAAGAACTGTAAGTAATGTGTACAAGGAAACTGCTATAGCTAAAGGCGTAAGTGGAAAAACTGTGAAGCGTGAGGCATGTTGTTACGTATGGCATTAGATCTCCTACAAAAACAAGATACACGAAACAAATTGGAAAAATAGATGGTTTTGTATGTGATCTAATGCAGGAAACAATATGTAAAATGTACAGAAAAAAAGGAAGTTCCTATGACAGAAACGCTTTTAAAAAGACTAAAAACAGAAACTGAAGGTACAGACTGTATATTTACTTGCCGAAAAGAAACCCTAAGACTGTTTGTTAATTAAAAATCCTTACAAAATCTACAGAATCGACAAGTTATTATGAAATCCTCGCGGTTGCTTTGTGTTATAAATATCTTCAAGTCATAAACAACTATAGAGCTGCAGGTAATAATAATAATAATAATAATAATAATAATAATAATAATAATAATAATAATAATAATAATAATAATAATAATAATAATAATAATAATAATTTATCTCCACAAAACATGGTATGACACCCATACTACAGTGTAGAAAGGATAGTAGGACAAATCTCATAGATGTCGTTTGGATGTCCCAATTTCAAGATGAAAACGAATGAAAATGGATGGGTTCCCGGATGTTTAGTTTTGTTTATGATGAACAGTGCTTCATCAACTGCTGATTATTACCAGGATATGACAGTCGAGCTTTCTAAACGATGGTTTGTAGAACAGTTGATATTGAAAAAAAAAAAAACATGAAAAGTGTGTGATCGTAATGGATAACGCTAGCTACCATTCCCACCAGTTAGAGAAAATCCGAAATATCAATACAAAATAGCTAATATAATTTTATTCATAAGAAATAGTATTACCGTTCCTCAATCTATTCCTATAAAAGCGATACTGTTAGAAACAGTCAAATTTGCAAATGTCGAAAAGAAATATGTAGTACACATTCTAGCGATGTTCGAAGTCACCAAGTACTCAGACTACCGTCCTACTTTTGTGTGTTCAATACAACAGAAATGATTTAGAGTTCACTAAAACGACGGATTGTTTCGCATAATAAAATCCCAAATATACGTGACTAATTCCAGTGATTCAGCAAGAAGTCGATAACATTTTTTCTGCACTGTTGTAGCGTATATGAAACATTGTGTTAAAACGGTAAAAACGTATTAAGAGTTGGAACAGACGTGCGATACTCGAAAGATCATTAGAGAAACCGATAATATTAGTGACAGTGATGACAGCGATGATGTGATGGAACTATAGGATGTTTTGTATGGGCCACAATGACATGAAATTTATATTTTTGTGCAGATTGGTAACTTCGCTCAAACCTGTCACGTTGCATGAATAACGTGCCTCTACAAGCAAGCCAGCCAGGGAGAAGAATGCGGAAGATATTAGGCAGAGCCTTTAACTAAGGTACTATCCCGGCATTTACCTGGTGCAACTCAGGATAATCTTAGAAAACACGAGTTAATGTGGTCAAAACATTCTGTATACGAAGCCAGCCCTCTTCCAACTGTGCTACGGTTCGATTACATAAAAAATAAATGAAATCAATTTATTTTCTCTAAATTTCCTCAAATTCTAGTGATCTAGTTGGAACATTACCATTAAACTATAGGCATTCCTAGATATTTTCACAACCAAAGCTAGAAAGCCAATCATATAGTAATATCTTAAATGATTCCTTAACGATTGCGACGATTTTAATCATGTTTAATTAACTTGACTGTAGCATTATAATAACCATTCTCAATCTCTACAACCATGAAGTTTTAATAATAATTTAAAGAAAATATACTGAGGACTTCGGATACTTCCTCATGTGCCATAATCTTCAATTTACTACATGACAGCTATCAAGAACAAGAGGGCCAATTTTGGTAGCGATAAGCTGAGAAACTTGAGAGATCGAAGGCAGGTGAATAGTATCGAGGAATGGGGTGCCGGAAGCGCTGGACCAGGCATTTTTTTTAGTCAATTAGCTTGAAAGGTGCATATTAGGTGGCGGAGAGTTTATTTTGTGGTTATTTTCTTCTCTTTATGATGAATTACGTAGGTCTATGTTTACATTAAGTATTGAATGGTCAACTTTAAAAAGCCTAATCAGCTACAACCCGCAGTAGCTGGTAACCTTCTGAGCAACCGAAACTAGCACTACTCCAAAGTTATGAACATTTTAAATATAACGCCATATTAAAAATAAACGCCTCAAAATACACTATTTAAGAATTAAATAGAAATCACATACAAAAAACATTGAATACTCAAAGGGCCCCCATAACCTTCCAAAATAAAAATATTCTACGAAATCTGTCAACAACTATCCGAGACTGTAGACAAGTCCATGCTCAATACACACTGTCCGTCATAAATTAAGCAACAGATAAAATGTGCAATAAAAAAGAAATGATGGAGAAAGGGGATGAAATGTAAAGAAAATGAAAATCATAATACATGAGCATTGACGAATGATCGGGGAAACATTGTACGGGAGAACTGACGATTATGCTGCCCTCACACGACTTCACAGAGTACTAGGTACAGCCGAGGACTACATGAGCGCATGGAATTGTTGGCTGACTGTGTGTAGAGTGCAGAAGCAAGTATAGTGGAGTGAAACAGGCGAATATGGCAACGAAGCATCATTTGCCGGATGAATTACGTTGGCATGCCATAGGTAGATTGAAAGCAGCGCAGCATCAGGCAGACGTGTCCCGGTGACTCAATGTTGATCGAGCAGTGGTCAGCAGGTTATGGAGCAAGTTCTAGAGACCGCAAAACGCTTCGAGAAGTTACAGTGGCAGTCGACCGCGTGTGACATCGGCCGGGGATGATTGATATATCCATTTTTTAAGTCTAAGAAACATGTCAGCAACTGCAACTCAAGTGTGTGTGGAGGTTGTTGCTGCAACTGGACGTCCTATATCAACGAGTAAAGTACGCAAGCGACTTTACGAAGGTGCGTTGTATGCCAAACAAAACCAATGGTGTCTGTACCCTTTACCCAGTGTCACAAGAGGCAGCGATTAAATTGAGTAAGAGCGAATGTGAATTGGATCCAGGAACAATGGCAGAACAGGAACCCGTTACCATACATCCAATATTCTTGAAAGCGATATATATGGTGGTGCAGGTGTGGGGTGGCATCTTGCTTGGAGGACGCACTGATCTGGATGTTCTCCCGCGTGGCACAATGACAGTTCAACGCTATAGGGATAACGTTCTGGATCGTCATGTTGTACCCTTTGTACGTGCTAAAGGTCAAAGATTCATTCTACAAGACGATAATACTCGTCCCCATAGAGCACAACTGTCGATCAGTACTTGGAGCAACACCATATTCAACGAATGGAGTTGCCATGGAGGTCCCCGGACCTTAAACCGATCAAACACATGTGGGATGCTCTAGGGCAACGCATTGTAAGCCTCCACGAATTCTCCAAGATCTTCAACGGGCTCTTCGTTAACAATGGACCCAGATACCAAATAAGTCTTTACAAACACATATCACAGCATGAGACGACGTTGTGAATCCTGTATTGCTATGCACGGTGATCATATCCCTTATTAGTGTCAGTAAACCATCCTTTTGCGGCTCCAAAGTTCTCCAGTTTCAGTGCCAGCGCCGTCCAGCATAATTTTTCCCCCACGAGTGTACTTTTATTTGGTGGTTTTTCTTGCTGTATGACGTAAAATAGCTGTTTCTTTAATTCCAATAACAGTTTGTTCACCAGCATGCGTTTACTTTCCTTATACACCTGAGCAGTGGCGTATTTACGATTTTATTTCGGGAGGGGCTTTGCTAACTTTCGGGGGGGAGCTTTGCCTGGAAATGTGAAAATTCTGCAAGATATTTCTTTTACTTTACTACACTAAGTAAGATTTCGGGGGGCTTAAGCCCGGAAGCCACCCCCCTAAATACGCCACTGCACCTGAGTATCCATTTGTTGCTTAATTTATGACAGACAGTGTAATTATGTTCAGCCCTATATCCTCTTAAATAAACCACCACAGAATTGTAAAATGCACATCTTGCTGGATACTCAATTTAATTTTAAAAAACGAATAGTATAAAGACGCTTGCACAGCTAAACCACAGCAATATCAACACCATCTATCGTGAAAAATGTATCCACTTTGTCAACTTCACTTCTCTATTTTCAAGGGAGGAGTTTGTAAGGCGCTAAGTCGGCGGAAGTGACGAAACTTTTTCACATAGAGAAAATCGAGCATCAAGCTGTCATTAAGTACCAAATTAAAAGGAGCTTAACACCACAGGAAATTAATATGGACATGGTAGAGGCATTAGAAGACTCCTCGCCTTTATATTCCGTGGTGACAAAGTGGGTAGCTGAATTTAAACGTGGCAGAAACAGCATTGAAGATAACCCCTGCAATGGCAAGCCTTCAGCGTCAGCCAATACAAAAAATGTCAATAAAATTTGTGACCTGATTTTGAATGACCGCAGAATCAAACCGAGAGATAGCTTAGACTGTAGATATTTCCTATGAGCGAGCACAAAACTGGTCGTAAAGAAATTAGGGTTTCCTGAGGTATCCGCGAGATGGGTACCCAAGTTACTTTCAGTTGAACACGAAATTGACTCCCTGTTTGTAACTGTTGGCAAGTGATCCGGAGGAGGTTATTGACAGATTTGTAAATATGCACGAGACATGGATACATCATCATACACTGGAATCAAAACAACAATCGAAGCAATGGAAACGACCTTCATTTCCTGTTCCAAAGAAAGCCAAACACGTTTTGTGGCTAAATAAGGTTATGGAGTCAATTTTTGGAGATGCTAGGGGCATTATCTTGATTAGTTTTTTGTAAAAGGGAAAGATTGACAATCCTGAATATTACCACCCTTTTGCGACATTTGCATGAGAAAATCAGAATTAAAAGGCCAGGAATACTGCAAAGAAAAGTGTTGTTTTACCAGGACAGTGCGCACGTTCACACGTCCCTTGTATCCATGGTAGAAATTCATTCCTGTGGGTTCGTTTCATCCATCCCCCTCGGACTTTGACTTGTTTAGAAATCTGAAAATTTTGAGGGGGAGGGGACAGCGATTTTCTTCGGATGCAGAGGTGAAAAGTGCTGTACTGAAATATTTTGCAGGGATCGAGGAATCACTTTTTTTTAAATGGTATAGAAGCGTTACCGGAGAAGTGGCGTAAATGTATCTCAGTCAAGGGATATTACGTGGAAAAATTAAACATAACTTATCCAAATATTTTCTAATTTGGGCTAACTGCTGTATCGTCGGACCAGTTTTAGGAAATTTACCAGGTCAATTGGAGAATTAATTTAAGTTTGTGAGGAAGAATGAGTGAAAGTCAGGTAAGGGGAATAGTAAAAGTTAAGAAATTGGTTGTATTTGCTTATTATTTTTTATGTTGTAAACGGCACTGTATGTGGAGGCGGATGGACTATTTCGCGGAGAGGTACGCTTGTTTTATTATACGGATCCATAGACTGTAAAATGCACAGAAAAATTTGGGTAAGTCTTTAATTTGCCCATTTCATGTCGAGAAAAGAACCCGACGAACCCCTGCGGGGCTTCTAACCCGTTCCTACTTCTTCTACTACTACTACTACTTCTACTCGTCCTCCTACTACTACTATAGGATCTGTATAGTAAAACTACACGCCTAATAACGTAATGTAATCCAACCAAATATAACCGAATGCAGTACATTTTGGTACTTTTTTCGATTTTCAAATTGGTCCGGCGATAAAGAAGCAATGCCTCTAATTTTGTAGATCAGGCCACGAAGTTTCCAATTAATCCTCGTATATATACCTACTAATCACGCTTGTCCTGAAAAAGTATGAGACTGGGTGCTTGAAGGCTCCTTGTTATTTCAATAATTACTAATTTTACGTCTATTTTTTTCTAAATAGTGGCGTCCATACATAATCCCTAATAGGGTCTATAGCTACGTTTATGTTAACCTTCCTAACTATTAGATTAGGACATTCATATCCAATTCCATATGGGAATTACCGCCAAATTTCACAATATTCAGCTATATAGCTACATATATACACGGATACTTTACTAAAAGATTTTAAAGCAGTGATCCAAACTTCGTCGTAGATTATATATTATTAGTTATGAAAAATATTACCTATTGGAAATCTCGCATACGTACTATTTTTCCACCAAGAATCCAAATTCTGAACATTTTATAGTAAATTTTGCGGACGAATTAACTAAAATATTAAAAAAAAAAAGAGAAAGAAATTATTATCAACTCACCAGTCGTTTATCTTCTAGGCACGTGTATAATCATTTGTGTATGTTTTTATGGAAATAGCTTTTTTAAATTATTACAACAAATAAAGCAAATTCAAAAGTTTATAATTTTAAACAAACTTCTATTGTTTCTTTCTATTGTTGACACATCTGACCAGCCAGTATTACTTATTATTTTTAATTTAATTACTTCAATTTAACGTCTAACGATTATGCATTAAATCCAGACGCTCGCACAGAATTTTTTATTGGGAGAGGTACGAAGTTTGAGGGGTCCAGCTCCAAGACGCTTTGCCTATATAGTATTGAGTCGCAGGCCCGTATCCACAGGGGGGCTAGGGTGGGCCGGGCCCCCTACATTTTTGGGCTGGCTACGAGCCTGTTGAGTCGGTATTATTTTGCATCTAAAAAGATGTTGTTTTTAGTAAGTTGTTAAGTGCTGCCACTTACATTATCAGGGAAAAAATGGTAGAACTTGATTATTTTATAGAAAAGAGAGAGTATGGATGAAGTCTAAAATCAAATGTTTATGCTGCATGAATCATTTCTCCGCTAAACAGCCATAGTTTTACAAAGGAAGTGTACAAATATATGTCGAGTTACGAAATTTTGGGAAAGGTACGGACCCAGTGGGTCCCATTAGATGAATGATGACAGTGGTGAGATTAATAAAGTGGAAGGATACGGGAGAACCTCGAGAAAACCTACCCAGACAGTGTTTGTCCACCTCAAAGTTCACTTGCCAAGAGCTAGGATCGAACCAGGGACCTTAGCACCAGAGATGAATATTTTACCACTGAGTAAGCTTAGTCCAGTATTTTTTGTTAAGAATATACTGTTATTCCCAAAATGCTATTTGTAAGAGAAATATAATGGGGGGATTTTTTTAAAAATATTTATCAACCGTATATTAATACAGACCGTGGGCATATGTGCAACATTAAAATTTACCGTGGCGAACGTAGGGGGACAGTGGGGTTCGCAGAATTTTATCACAGGGTATCAAGAACTCAGTCTCATATCTTTTCAGAACAAGTGTGATTTTTGTACTTAATACAGTAAATTTTTAATTTCCGATAACATCTTTCACCAGGGGGATTTAAATCTCAACGAGTAGGATATTATTGAAAAATAATTTATTGTACACTGACAAAAAAAGGACTAGGATTTCCGTGTGGATACATCGTATTTACGTGGTTGCGCTCCTTAAGTAATGTAATTTCATGTATAAAAGTACAGCAGATGGGAACACCATGCCAAGTCTGGAGTTTGGCATCGAATTAGACTCGCTATGATTGGATAATTTTATTCACATGATCAGTGGCGGCGTTTGGACGTTAAAAGTGGGGAGGCAAGACATGATCTGAATATTTAATATCAATGTTAGTTTTCCTGGTTGCTTGTAACACTTTGTTTGACGAAAGGTTGTATAACTATTAGGATACTGTCTTTTTCAGTTATACCGTATATCTTGTTTCATATTTTATTAAGCAAATTGACAAGAGCAACGCAAGTAGATACTAGCCCTTTGTACTCTTAAACAACGAAAGTGTAAGAAGAGATTTGATTACTTGCTCATGAATATCTGTCTGGAAAATTGTGTGATCAGATTAGGGGCCTATTTAATAACAAATTTGCAAAACAAATAAACAGAAAGGATAATATTAAATCAAATAATCATAGTAATGAATAATGAGGCTTGTTTTGCAAAAGTTATATTGAAACTGGAAATTAATGAACAACTTATATTTTTAATTCCACGAATGCTATTATATGTATTATTACTCTTAGAATGACAGTGAATACAATAAGCATATGCTACGATATTTAAAGAAATACTTTCGCAGCTTCCCGAAACATGTTCGCTTCCATTAAGTGCAGTTTTCACTTTCTTGGAATATATCAAAACTCAGCAATACTTAGAGTCACTCCACATTTCAGTTATACAAAATAATCCTAAAACCTAGAATTATGCTGAATTCACTAAATTTAATTGTATATACAAAAGCCCCTAAACTCGTATATTACACTGCAAAATTAATATTCCTTACTGAGCTCCTTCGTGGCTAAGCGGTTAGCGTACGCGTCTTAGACGTGCGAGACCCGGGCTCGATTCCCGGGGGAGCTCACGTGGTTCGGACTACACGTTGATCATTAAGTCCACGTCTCATATAACTTCGCTGCTGAACAGGATGTTAAACTGATAAAATCAAATCAAAATATTATTATTAGAAAGAAGAAAACACATTTTAGGAACTGTCGATTATTGTACAAATAAAATATAACTTGTGAAGGACTGCGAAATGTTATCTCAATTAGTTCCAGAGCGGCTGACTAACATATCGATCAATTACAAGAAGAAATGAAAGTACGCTCGAATTGTGGCGCTCCAATAGGTTAATTTTTGGGCCATTTTTAGTGGCAGTTCAAACGCAATTCCTGTAGCTTTCTTAATTCCACGGAAGGACAACCAATACGTACTCATAGAACAACAAATAGTTTATGGCACCATTTTTATTCTATGAACCAATAATACCTACAAAACTTTATATTTCCAAATGAAACTATATACATTAATGGGTAATTTCAAAAAAAAAGTGGGGGGCAACTGCCCCCCTTTGCCCCCCGAATCGCCGCCCATGCACATGATTGATTTCGTGTTAAAAACTATTACTCTCGTAAGGTAGGGAGTCACAGATTTAGAAAGAACCAAGAGGGTACACTCGTAGAAAGGTAGTAACAACATTATATACCTAAGTTACCACCGTCGGAATGGGTATGGCGTTAATTCTAGGTTTGAAATGGTGGTCCCACAATACAAAATTTTCGCTGAACGTTGGTGTAGATCGTACTACTGATGAAACAACATTACTTAATGTGGTGACGCTCGTAACCTGGTAAAAACAACATTTACATGCCGACTGGATTATGCATTTTTCTCCGTGTATAAATTCAGAATGCATGAATGTTGTGCAGCATAAATATTTGATTTGACATTTCATCCGTATTAATTGAGAAGCTTCCCTGGCCTGACAATGTTAGAAATATGACATTCAAAGCAAATGTAATGATCACGTGTCACCGGCAAGACGGTGAGGCATGTGTCCGGCCAGAGTTCTTCATAGGCTCTTACAATGCAAAGTTTAGTACCTTGTTTCAGTATACAGAGATGAAGCGAATTGGAGGAGACAGGGGTGTCTCGGTGAGAGGACAGAGGGACATGTACTCTTTAAGAAAATGTATAGGAGACGAAATTTTTAGTCGAATAAAAGAAGTAGAGAAATGAAGGAAGAAAGAATAAATGAATGACATATGTTTATTACATGGTTATCTACTTATATGAAACCTATCTTCTGAGAAAAAAAATGTTTTCTGAACAATTGGTGTGATCAAAGTAAAACAAGGAGGTAGAGAAATATTCAGCTAATGGATAGTATTAAAACAGATAATTGCTATATCAAGATAGAGGTTCCTAATGTCATTTCTGTATCGAAGCATCTAAATTTGTACCAAGCAGAGATGGTCATTTTTCCTAACCCTCCCTCACCCTCACCCTCCCTCACACTCACCCTCCATTTACGTCCTCACACTCACCCTCCCTCACACATCACCCTCCATTGACGTACTCCCCTCACCCTCCCTCACACTCACCCTCCATTGACGTCCTCACACTCACCCTCCCTCACACTCACCCTCCATTAACGCCCTCACCCTCAATCGACGCCCTCACCCTCGCCCTTGCTCACACCCACACTCAAATGACGCCCTCACACTTACTTTCAAGCAACTAAATTAATCAGGACACGACAAACTTAAATGTGCCCAATATAGTACGTGTAAAATAGTACGTACGTGTAATTCCCCTCTAAGGTGTGGAATTTTCAAAAATGCTAAAAAAAAGTTACTTTTATGGTAAATTGCTGTTCCAAGTTTTATGTTCCTAACTTCAGAAATCTGGGAGATACAGTTCCTTGAAAAAAAAACTACCATTTACTCTTTTAGGATACACTTTTCCGAAAATCCTTCCTTATCCCTTCTTTTTGTGACAAAAGGAGCATTTTATGTAAATTGCACATTCCTCCCAATAGAAATATGGTCTGGCTGATAATGAGTCACTCACTTCTACTGTTCTATATAATAGCATAGTATTGTTATTATTACTGAAGATTTGAAAATAAAATGCTGCATCTGAAATCCCAGAAAAGGCTAGACAAAAAGTACGTATGACAAACAAGCGGGGATGAAGGAGGGCGGAAAGTATGTAGGAATTACGAAGGGGGAGCGCCAGGATTAATCTGATAAGATTATTTATTTTAAAAGTGATTGGCGGTTAACAGGAGAGATATCTCGTATCTATACCAATAGGGTACGCGCCTTTG
Organism: Thermobia domestica; assembly: GCF_964235325.1. Taxonomy (NCBI): domain Eukaryota; kingdom Metazoa; phylum Arthropoda; class Insecta; order Zygentoma; family Lepismatidae; genus Thermobia; species Thermobia domestica. Next base: position 337,923,830 of record NC_137455.1, on the reverse strand, counting down.
GCGCGGGAGACACGGGTTCGATTTCCGACGGGACCTCATGTGGTTCGGATCCCATGTTACACTGAACGGGATGCTAACTCAAATAAAAAGAATGAAAATAATAGGCGAGGAAAAAGACTCATTGAATTCGATTGATTTATTTTAAGGTGAAGAACAGAGCTAACTGGCTTTGTGTTGTAACACGAGGTGCTAGTCATTTTATCTTAATTAAATCTTTCTTTTTTAACATGTACTTAACCTTTCATTTTTTATTTTTTACCATGTAGCAGGGCCCGCGCGAGGGGGAGTCGAACCGTGCCACCGCCCAAGGCGGCAAGTTTAATGGGCGGCAACATTTGAAAAAATGAAAAGACTACTATCAAAATAGAATACTTCGTAATAGGCCCACATGGAAAAATAAAATTGTGTTTACCTGAGAATGTAATTGAACTTATTTCACTCACATTCAGGAAAATACTCACTCAGGAAATTCAGAGCATTCCCCTCATTTTTAATTATCAAACTACTAGCCACAGGTACAATATGTGATCAAAAGTATTCGGACCCCCCCAAAAAAACATACGTTTTTCATATTACATACATTGTGCTGCTCCCTACTGCCAGGTACTCCATATTAGCGATCTCAGTAGTCATTAGACATCGTGCGAGAGCAGATTGGGGTGCTCCGCGGAACTCACGAACTTCGAACGTGGTCAGGTGATTGGGTGTCACTTGTGTTAGAAGTGACACATTATCTGTAGATTAAAATTAATCTGGTCTCATATGGAACATTTGACACCCGCAAAAACTTGGGATACGCTAATGCCAAATTTTACCATAACGAAAATCATTAATTTATGACGGTTCAAATGAAGTTTCCGTAGTCCCTATTTTTCAACCTTTTGGGGTTTGAAATGTATATTTCGATGAGCTGTGTCTAATGGGGCCCCTTTTGGTTTCTGGAACCGACCCTTTCTGGAACCGACCCTTAAATAAAAAGTGGGACCATTTGGGCAATGCGGAACAGTGACCGACTGGTACTAAATGGGTGTCATTCGATTTATATTCACACATACATGAATAATTGCTATTGCATTTTCCCGAAAATTCTAATCTGATGCGGAAAATTAACGAAAATCCAAGATCGAAAATTCCAGATTTTCGTTAATTTTTGGGGTCAAAATAGAATTTTCGGGAAAATGGAATATTAATTATTCGTGTGCGTGTGGGTACGAATCGTATGACAATCATTTTGTCCCAATCATTCACTGGTCCGCATTACCCTTTGAGCTTGAAACTGTCGGTTCCAAAAATCAAAAGTGGTGCCATTGAACACAGCTAATCGAAATCTACATTTTAAACCCAAAAAAAGTTTACTGGGCCACGGTAACTCCCTTTTAACCATTTATGCCTACAACATTCAAGTAATCTTTTACCTATCTTGCTTACCTAATTTCGAAACATTTTCTACCATGGTGTAGAATGGCATAATGGTGTAGTATTTAAGCAAGTTTCTTTCCATTAGATGTCTCCTCATAGAGTAATTTTGTACATCTACAATACTACTTATTTGGAATATGTGAATTTAATTTTTCCTTCCTTCTTTAGTAGCCTTAAATTTTTACATCAAAATTTAATGAAATAACTGATCTAGTATAACACATTCTTATACTTCACGTTATTTTAGGACTAAATAACGTCTTAAGAAATATATATGTTTTAATATACAAAACTTTATGTAAGCGAGTTATTGTATTCATCATCTATCAATGCGGACAAAGAATTTCGGAAGTAGTATAAGGAGTTATATTAGTTCCTTTCATGGTTGCCAACCAACGATAATTTATTGTGATATAGTTTAAGCCTTAATATGATATACGATAATGCCCTTGCTATAATAGCTGAATATACGATACTTTCAGAACGTACATATTTACAATTTTTGAATGTGCAAAGAAATTGAAGGTTTGCATTAAAGAAATATAAAACACACATGCTGAGGTTTCTAAATCGCTAATTAAATCAATAAGATGGAAATACTACTGAAAAATCCAAAATAACATATCTCTACTGCAAAGTGCAGCAGTTCCTTAAAGTTTGTTGCCGTGAGATAAAAAAAATAATTTTGGTAATATTGTTTTGCAAAATTTACGTTGGCAACACCTGAATTAGCATTTATCAAAAAGTGCTGCAAGCTCACGAACATTTGTTCCGTAAATGAGAACTGTACAAAGATTTACCCCGAAAAACAATCGTGATATACAAGTGATAGACGATTAGTGGGGAACAGTAACTTATGCGGTGCTTCCGGAAGGTATGCAATCTAAGGAAATTCACGAATTTTTAACGTTTATCAAAAATGCTAAAGACTCCCATGGAAATCACGAATTTTTAGAATTGGGGAAGGGTTGTATTAGATACGTTAGCTCTGCCACATACTAGTGCTGATTGTGAGAGTGTATTTTCAAAAATGAACTTAATAAAATCACAGTTAAGAAACAAATTGCAGTGAAGTACAGTTAGTGACTTAATGTCCACTGCCCAGTGTATACAGAACTATGTCGAATTAGCACCCAATGAATTAGTGATCGGATCAATGAATAAGTCAAACATATATGGCGGTACAAATAAGAATAACATAGATGATAAGGATAGTATCATAGAATTGGAGTTCAAAATTGAAAATTACTATGTAAGTATATTATATTTTATTAATAGTATTATATTTGTGTCTACAATTAACACGTCCATAACGAATATACGATAATTGTGTGTAATATACGATAATTTTAAAGGCAAAAATTGACATTTTTGTTCCCTGAGGTTGGCAACAGTGGTTACTTTTGTTTGTGGTCCAAAATGCATTTATTTCAGAACAAAATGGATAAACAGATTAATCAAATTATTGTCCATCGCTGGCTACCACTTTTTCACATCTCTCAGGCAATTTTCGAATTTCATCTCGAAAAAAATGTCTCGTCTTTTGAAGCGAACCAAATTAGGAGGCAATTTTCGATTTCTGCGAAAAAAGTGAACCGGTGACCTGCCAAATTGTGCTTCATCCGTTGGAACAACCAGTAATCAGAAGGAGCAGTATCTGGCGAATACGGTGGGTGCGGTAAAATATCCCATTTGAGCGTTTCGAAATATTTTTTTTTTACTACTTTTGCGACATGAGGTCGATACCTTTGTCATGTCTTTGCTCGTATTCCAGAAGGTTTTCTCGTAATTCACGGCTGAAAGGAATCAGTCGTAGCCGATAACAATCGCCCGTAATGGAATAGCCAGTTTGTAGCAGCTCATAACATACAACACTGTTTTGGTCCCACCAGATACACAGCATGACCTCATGACCTTCGAATCATAAGTATTAGGCTTTGGTGTTGACGTTGAATTCGATGGCAACGATTGACCGAGCATAACATAGTATTTTTTTTCCTCTTTGGGTTGTAAAATATTCATTTATAATCCCCGATAACAATCCGATGTAAAAAAAAAAAATTTGTTGCCTTTGAATCAGCTGCTCGCAAATGAAAAAAAGCCTTTCAACGTCTCTCTGTTTCAGTTCATAAGGCATTACATTGCTTTGCTTGTGAATCATTCTCATGGATATCAATCGTAAGTAAACTGCTTGTTACGTAACTCCGAATGATTCTGCAAGCTTCTCTTGCGTTTGACTCGGATCTTCATCGAGTAGTGGCTTCAATTCTTTGTCTTCTATTTTTTTCGGCTGTCCAGAGCGAGGTTTGTCTTCAACGCTAAAATCATTGAAACAATTCCCCACATCAGTGTTTCTCAAAGTGGGGTCCGCGAACCCCTAGGGGTCCGCAAGACCTTGCCAGGGGTTCCGCGACACCTAAAATTTGAAATGTGTTGCAATAAAATAGAATTCACAGCTGTTACGCAAGAAGTATTTTTTTTTCAGTTAATAAAAACCAACCAATTAGAAATTATTCCTACGTTTGTAAATTTAAATGTTATCCTACTTTAGTAAATTTCTGCCTTCAAGCCGGTCAATCGTTACATAAGACTACTACAAGTGAGAGGAATTCCTTCTTTGTTGGGGCACTTTTTCAAAAGCAATTGTACATTAACTGCATGATGCCTCGGAATTTCATGGATTTTATCTTCAAGTGGAGGAAAGCTCCCACCACTACAACCAATTCCAGATTTTTTTGTAAAAAAAAAAAGAAAAGAAAAGAAAAGAAAAGAATAGAAAAAGAAAATGTTTGTCATTCCTATGCATATGAACATCAAGCATTCCTCCAATTCTGGGACTTTGTTGCTTTTGGTTGCGTGTGCGCTGTGAGTATGAAGAATTGTGTAAAAAGGCATTGCAACATTTGATGCCTTTCGCTAACACTTACTTATATGAGCAGACCTTTTCTGATATTTTAAGTTTTAAAACCTTAAAATGAAATCGCCTTAATGTGGACTGGGACCTAAGATTGATGGTGACAAAAGTTATCCCAGATTTCAATGCAATTATGGAAAAATACAAAGAATTTCTTTCCTCACATTTGAGAACATTGTTCATCAAGTGGATTTCCTTTAAGAAAAAACATTGATTTTCAGTCTTGAAATTTACTGTATTTTCAATTGAAATTTCGTTCACTAGGAAAACATCATGCATCTCTAGAATAAATTATTTATTGCATTATTTTTCTTGATATTTTTCTTGGCAATGGTATTTGCAATTAGTACATTTTTAATACCATGTGAAATTTCAGATAGCATTGCAAGGGGGACCGCAGATAACTTAAAGAATGAACGGGGGTCCGCGTTATCGAAAAGTTTGAGAACCACTGCCGTACATTATTTATCAGTTGAAGCATTGTTACCATAAAATTCTGCAAGCATTCAATGCGCTTCAGCTGCAGTTCTCTTCCAATTAAAGCAGAAAGTTAAAACCTTAAACAAATGCTGTTTAGTTAACAAAATTTGACATATTCAACTCAGTAAAAAACAAGGGTTTTGTATGAAACTCAAAGCAATATAAACTCAACATTATTGACAGATGTCTAACATCTCTGAAACCACCGAAATCAGCTGAATATGGAACATTCATAACAGACAGATCCACCTTTTCAAAACGGACTGAACTAATTTATACGCCCAATAATATTTAAAAATTCAAAGTTAGAGGTAAAAGGAAGTTAGAGTAAATAGAAACACTGCCCTCTATAACTGATAAATTTAAGAACATTGCTTCTATAACTGATAAATTTAGGAACATTGTTTCTATAACTGATAAATTTAAGAACATTGCTTCTATTATATAGCTGATAAATTTAAGAACATTGCTTCCATGACTGCTAAACTTAAGAAAATTGCCATCTATAACTGATAAATTTAGGAACATTGAGTCCTATAACTGATAAATTTCAAAACATTCCTCTCTATAACTGATAAATGTAGGAACATTGCCCTCTATAACTGATAAATTTAAGAACATTGCCTTCTATAACTGATAAATTTAAGAACATTGCTTCTACAACAGATAAATTTAGGAGCATTGCTTCTATAACTGATAAATTTAAGAAACGTTCCTTCTATAACTGATAAATTTAACAACATTGCTTTTATAACTGATAAATTTAGGAACATTGTCTCCTATAACTAATAAATTTAAGAACATTGCTCTCTATAACTGAAAAATTAGGAACATTGCTTCTATAACTGGTAAATTTAGGAAAATTGCCTTCAATAACTGATAAATTTAAACATATTGCTTCTATAACTGATAAATTTAGGAACATTGCCTACTATAATTGATAAATTTAAAACCATTGCCACATATAACTTATTAATTTAAGAACATTGCCCTCTTTAACTGATAAATTTAAGAACATTGCTTCTATAACTGATAAATTTAGGAAAATTGCCGTCTATAAGTGATAAATTTAGGAATATTGCCTCTTATATCTGATAAAAAATTTAAGAACATTGCTTCTATAACTGATAATTTTAAGAACATTGCCTCTATAACTGATAAATTTAGGAACATTGCTTCTATAACTGATAAATTTAGAAACATTGCTTCTACAACTGATAAATTTAGAAACATTGCCTCCTATAAGTGATCAATTTAAGAACATTGCCCTCTATAACTGAAAAATTCAGGAACAATGTTTCCATAACTGGTAAATTTAGGAAAATTGCCTCCTATAACTGATAAATTTAAAAACATTGCTTCTATAACTGATAAATTTAGGAGCATTGCCTACTATAACTGATAAATTTAAGAACATTGCTTCTATAACTGATAAATTTAGAAACATTCTTTCTATAACTGGTAAATTTAAGAACATTGCTTCTATAACTGAAAAATTTAGAAACATTGTTCTACAACTGATAAATTTAAGAACATTCTTTCTATAACTGGTAAATTTAGGAACATTGTTTCCATAACTGATAAATTTGTTTCTATAACTAATAAATTTAAGAACATTGCTTCTATAACTGCTAATGTAGGAAAATTGCCTTCTATAACTGATAAATTTTTGGAACATTGCCTCCTATAACTGATAAATTTAGGAACATGGCCTTCTACAACTGATCATTTCAGTAAGATTGCCTTTTCTACTGATAAATTTGTCCCACTTGAACATTTGTTTCAGTCTAAGGTAGAAGGCAGGAAAGATTACTCTCTCATGTTTTCGTTTCGAGAAGTGATAAAAGTTAAGTTTAAATAATGATGTCAATAATTAAAAAATAAGTTACATGAAATATATCTTAATATGACGTCTTAGATTATCTTTGGTAAGCGTTACAGTGCATAGTGGGACAAAAACTCAAAGAAGTGTTCAAAAGTAAACAACTAGTAGAAAACTGAGCTGGAAACTTGTAAACTGTCACATTGGATAACCTAACTCTGAGGATCAATATTTCAAGTCAACCAAGTCAATTTCATCATATTACTGTAAAACGTTGATAAAATAAAGCAACATTGTGGAAAATAATTGAAATTGACTTCTATTTTAAAATGAACATTTTTGATGTTGTTGTAATGCCCCTAATGTATATTAAATTGAAAATAAATTCTAAAATCGTGCACGAATTTGCAATGAACGCTGGGGGATGTGTGTGAATGCGTATGTGTAGTGTATATAATGCAAAAAAAAAGTGTGTGGTTTAACAATAAGAATTCATAAAGAGTAGTGCTTATATTAAAGTAAAAACACAATTAAACTTACAAACCTCTAGCAAGAAAATTGATTCAAATGTGTTTTATTACTGAATCGAACATAGAACTGGGCCTTAGAACTCACATGTACAGAGGTGAAGGAGGAATAAATACTGGTAAGGAATGCAATCAAGATAGCATGTAGGAAATAACTTCACAAATAAAATAAATAACTACTGACAATTGGGTTGCAGTTACTTGCATACATTGCTCAGGAACAACGAATGCAACATTGAAATCAACGAAATATAAAGTTATAAGAGAATCCATAGAAGTATTTTCTGTTTAAATAAAATAAAATAGAATTCATACAGAGTAGAAAGAGGTCATGGAATATGAATTACACTGAAATGGGAATTCATACAGATATATTTTAATTATTTTTACAGTAAGAAATCAGAAAACAACAATTTGAAATTTTTAAGTTGACTCCGGTGCAATATGGTGAAAGCGCTGGGGAGACTCTTTTTACAAAATTGCACACTTCGTTTGAAAATATTGAACTTTTATTCTAACATGTTTACTTCGCGGCTCAGATGCATATTTTACCCATTTTTCTTATCGTGTTTTGAGTCACCCTGTGTATAACTATATGTAGCAGAATTGAAATTTCAACACATTTTGACTATAAATTGCCACTGTCTTATTACGGACGGTATATATAGTGCACTGCATGCATAAAACAACTTTTGTGTGTACTAACTGGTATTACTTCATTAGCAGCAGTTGTTTCAAAACGCAATTTTGAGTTACAACTTCAACCCGGAATATCTCGAATTTCGCAAACTTCCAGGTTTTAGCATTCTCTGGTTGATTCACTCATAGCTACCTGATCTTATATTCCAAAGATTATTTCAATAGTATTTAGTTCCGGGTCAACCTCTAATTTCACCCTACTATACCTAGCTTTCCTGACTTAGCACCCTAATACACTTCGAGCGGCTTCTAATGTAGAGTTCTCTAGCGGCAGTAATTGGAAGTTTGAATTATTTTCCGTTCCCCAGATATGTCAACTCCATCGTATTATTCTTACCTTTCCAATTTTGCAGTTATATTTGGGGACGCGGTACTAGTCCTAAACGGCACAAGACCTAAAAGTCCCTCGTGGCGCTACCATCTCGTCCGTACCAAGAATACTGTCAATCTATTAGTCAAAGTTTTAGATACTGTCTCATATTACAGAACCAGATTCTAGCTTAGTTCTTACAAGTAATTTGTATAAATATATATTCTATCGTTCTGAAATAATAAATAAATAAATAAAGCCTATTGTTCCTTCTTGCTGTTTGCATGATAGCATTTGTGTGGTGACAAAATATTAACAACCTATCAAATATGATTCCCAGATCTTCTATAATGTCTTTTTTTTCTATTCCCACACCATTTACCTTGTATTAGTAACATAATGTTGTGTTTTAGTTATATACGTGATAAATTTTGCTTTCTTTGTGCTGATTTGAAGTAAATTATTTTTACACATATATTTATCATATTTAACTCTTTCCGTAGCAAATAGATGTCATACTCGTAATTAACTACTCTTTACTCGCTATCATTATTAACAATAGTTTGAGTATTACTAACATAGCTGGTACTGTTGGAATAATAATAATAATAATAATAATAATAATAATAATAATAATAATAATAATAATATGTACGTGTGTAATATGTTTATATTTACTATTTTATTGAAGCTTCATAATTTGGAAATAACCTTTGGTTTGCTTTTAATATGTTAAAAAGCCTACTTCCCTAGAAAAGTTTGCAGGCTACAACTCTAAATGACTATGTATTGGTTTCTTCAAACGTATTCTGTTCCATATTACATTAGTAATTTAGCGTTATTTGTTGATTTTTGTATCGAAAGATCCAGTATATTTCAGGCAAAAAAATTCTTTCAGGCCTTACATCTCGAGAACTACATATAGTGTACCCAAACCCAAACTATTACTTAACTCAGTATGATGTGTTTATTCCGGAAAAAATACGAAAACTCGGTTTAAGGGCCGTTCAAAAATATTGTGGCCCCTGATCCACAGAGTTCAATATATTTCATTCAATCTAAAATTTTCTTGTACGCCCCATATTTTAAGAACTATATATAGTGTAGCCAAATCAAAACTAACAATTTACTCAGTATGATGTGCTTATTTCGTAAAGAAAATACGAAAACTCGATTCAGAGGACGTTCCAACTTTTGTGGCCCCTGATCCAAAAACTAATTCTTGGTCAAGATCTCAATCTTTTGATGCATTTTTTGGATCATTCCTAATATTTTTGTTTCTGGCTTATACATATCAACTCTATCAAAATACACTGTGAAATATAGTAACTGTCTGAGCTCTTAATGTATACTGTACAGTCGGTATTTAGTGTTCATTTGTGAAATATCTAGTGGGCTTTTGTCCTATTTAAGCAAACTTTGGAGGAATTTTGTCTTACCTTTGGAAAGTTAGAGTGGGCTTTTGTCCTTCTCTTAATAAAATACACTCCACAGATTATATATACGAGATTGCAATTATTCTCACTGCTCGCTTGGCTTCAGAAAAGTCTGGTAAAATATGCTTTTTAAACATTTTTATGTAATTCTTTGTTAGAAATTTGTAATGTGATTCTCGTATCTCCATTTGAAAGAAACGAATTTCTTAATCAATTATATAATTAATTCTTAGAATGAAATAGGTTATATAATGTAATTCATGTATAACTGCAGAACAAATAATGACAGTTAGCAGTATAAATATAGTTGTTACCTTTGGAACTAGCTATGTTCGAAACATTATTGCCAACTAGTTACTGCATCGTCGCAATTTCGTGTGGTAGTGGCGAATTTCAGAACTAAAGCAGGTGAATGAAAAGGGCACAAGACCTAATTGGCACAAGTCCTAATCGACATAAGACCTAAACGGCACAAGATCTAAAAATCATTTCGCAGCACTAGTCCTAAACGGCACAAGATCTAAAATTTATGTCCAGTGCCTATATTTTTAGGAGTTTTGCCGTTTAGGTCTTGTGCCGTTTAGGACATGAATATTACTCGTTATATTTCACCCTGTCAATATTTATACTAGAAACATAAAATTTTAACTGTGTTTTGTCTGTTTAATTGCTTATTTTATATTAACATAATAAGATGATTTTTATTTAACGTGACCATATTGTCACGCTAAGCCTTCACGAGTACATTTGTTCTTTAAAAAAATGAAATCTTTGAGTTTTACGTCCAACGGTTATGCCGGCTAGGCTAAAGAGACGGTGATGATGACAAATGAATGAAAATGATGGAATAAAGAAAGTGGGAGGAAACGGGAAAACTCCGCGGAAACTCACGTACATGGTGTTTGTCCACCACAATTTGTTCTTTATGGGAGACATCATTTCTCTTTTGCAGGGGTAAAAGTGAAGGGGATAGCAGAATGACGCCGTTCCCCCACCTCGAAGGACAAAGATAGGGAGGGGGAACGACGTGACGTCATGCCGCTACCTACCGTGCCCCTACCTTTTCAGATCCACTTTTACCCCTACTCTTATGTTCCTAAAGTTTCATCATTTCTCAAAGATTTCAAAGTACACAAATTAACACTTTTGAAAAACCAGTAGAACATCTGTTAGGTTTCATTGTCAATCTTCCAGTATCATAAAATAATAACACGTTAGCATTTGTTTCGATAATTGTTTACGAACATAAATTTACTATTCATTTGGAAAACATTAGGTAGATATGGGGCAACTGGTACTTTACTAGAAAATCGCATCCCAGAGGATTGACTTGTAAATAATGCTAATAAATGATAAAGTAAGACCTTCGAGGAACGTTTCAGTATGTAAATAATGATAAAGGCAGTGACGCAGCTAGAAGATGAAAACTCGGGGGATACAGCCAGAACCCAGACTACAATAGGTATATCATGAGTTCACTATAAAAATTCGAAAATATATAAATAAATTTTTAAATTATTTTTGGCACACAAAAATCTAGAGGCCTAGGCCCTCGCCCCGGGCTAGATTCGCTATTGGTTAAAGGCAAAATTGTAGTACTCAAACGGATGGACAATTCAGCAGTAACGATTGACTCAATTGTTCATGAAGTATTCCGCACTGCTAAAATCAACCGCTAATCTCCTTTACAACATAAACTGGTCAAGGTGAGAGAGCCGAAGATGGATAGAGAGTATAACAAAATAAGAATATAAATTTAATCAAAGTATTTGGTGCTATAAAATCCGTATCCTTGGAAAAGGTATTGGTGGCTAACATTTGCATAGCTACTACAGTAAACAATGCTTGAACACTCGTAAATTGTCAGCTTAACAATTCCACAACTCAAGTTTCGAAAAGACATTGTTCAAACATATCTTCTAAAATATTTGATTTTATGGAAGAGCTCCAGTCGTACGAAAAATGGCATACAAGTATTGAGTGATGCTAGTTAGATAAAAGACATCACTAATGTTGTAGATTCTGTGAGAGATGCAAAAATTAGATGTTCGATTGAGACTTGCACCAGGGTTCGCTGCACAAAATGCAAAAAATGTAATGTTGGTCTGTGTAATGTTGGTCTGTCTGTCTGTCCATTCTTCCTTCCCCGTCATATTGCACGAATCATCTTGAAGGTAAGAAATACATATAGTCCAAGCGCATTTGTAATTCCGTGGGATTTTGAATGAAGGGATGTTGCGGGTAGGTGGAATATCTTCATTAGGAGGTACCTAATCATGTGGTACCAGGTGGTATGCCGAAAACCGTGGCAGGGGACCGGGAGGGGAGAAAACAAAATGGCCGCCAAGGACAGTTGTCTCTCTGGATTTAAAGTGCTATAACTTCTACAACTTTTATATTAAAACCTCGAAAGTTGTGCAAATATGTAAATAACACATCAACGTACCATTTTAGAACAATTTGGTGCAATAGCTACGCCATATTTTAAATATGGTGCCCTTAAATCCCAAAATTCGGTATTATTTATTTCTTTTCTTTATATTCAAACGGAAATAACTCGTAAATTGCGACAGATAGGCGAAATCACCTTGAAACAAATGTTGTGGGTCCTAGTAAGGGCTTTCCAACGAGGTATATGCCATTTCTTTATCTTTAAAACTAACGGAGCTAGACTAGTTTATGTTACAGAATGTGTATACCTTATAGCTTTTAATATAGGACTAGTAAAATTAGGCGAAACCTGCATTTGTAAGTTCATGAGTTTTGTGTGAAGGATCTTTACGGATTGAGGGAATGCCTTCACTATAAGGTACCTAATCATATGGTACCAGGCGGAAAGCCGAAAACCGTGTCAGGGGACCGGGAGGGGGAAACAATATGGCCGCCGGTGAAACTCGTCTCTCTGGTTATAGAGTGCTATAACTTCTACAAATAATGTATTAAAATTTTCGTGATTGTGCAAATATGTAAATAATACATTATAAATTTCATTTTAGAACAATTTGGTGCCATAGTGATTCCATATTTTAAATATGGCGTGCTTCAGTATCAAAATTAGATTATTATTGTTATTTATCCATTTCTTTACATTCAAAGGTAAACAACTTGTAAACCGCCACAGGTAGCCGGAATCGGCATGAAATAAACTTGTAGGCCAAATCGGTGGCTTTAAAATGAGAGATTGATGTTGTATCTTTAAAACTAACACAAAATGACTAGTTAATGTAATGGTAGGAGTCAGACTTTGTGGGTTTTAATAGCGAAACCACAACACAAACATAAACTGAAAAGAAATGCAACATAATTAACCTTGGCTTTACGTACCTATATCTAATATCTTTAATATGATGATCTATCATACAATTAGTTTATAAATATATCCTTGAATTACACAGTTTTGGATGTAAAAGAGTTACACCTACAGAAAATATATTATCTTGTGAGAATTTTTATGTAACTAATAAGTATATACTATTGTTTATAATATAGATTGATTTACTTCATTTAAATCTACCTTGGGATTTGATTTATTTCATTTATCTATTATTTAAAGAGCCCACTTTCTATCTGACCCAATCGGTCACTATAAAAAAACACTCAGTTTGTTAGTGGGTTTTTACTACTTGGTTTCTCACCTTAGCATTCCTTACACTGTATTTCTAAGGTTTCTCCCCTAAGATGTCACACCTATGATTTCTCACCTGAACATTCCTTACACAATATTTTAAAGATTTCTACCCTATGATGCAACACTGATGTTTTTACACCTGAGCATTCCTTACTCATATTTTTAAGGTTTCTCCCCTACGATGTCACACTTATGGTTTCTCACCTGAGCATTCCTTACACTATACTTTTAGGTTTCTCTCTTATGATGTGAGCATTCCTTATATACTATTTCTAAGGTTTCTCCCTTACGATGTAACACGTATGGTTTCTCAATAGTCATCTTGAGTCTCATCACTATCATCTTCTGAATCTTCCCATCGTAAGTCATGGTTTACACACTGATCTTCATCTCCTCCATAAAGACACAGTTCCGTACATCGCATGGTCCGAGATCGACATTTGCATGCCAAAGAACATTTACTTATTGTGCAACCGCAGTTAATCAACTGCAATACAGTCTCTGGAGCGCAAATTAGTGTGCACATCACAGGCACAATATTATTTTCGTCACTGGTTTCTTCTTCTCATCCACAATCTAGTGGACTTGCCAGATTTGGATGTGATTTTCCGGCACTTTTCCACACTAGTACTTGGAAGTTCACCCTTTTAATGAAAGGTGTAAGAGCCGCTCTGGTTGGAGAAAAGACCTGAGCCTTGAATGTCCCTTTTCGTCATCCATCGTAGTTTTCCAGTATCTTGAATATTAGTGTTCGGCACATAAACATTGCAAATGAACTTCTCAATTAGGCTTTCATCATCGTCATTGAACTTACTAGAACCGAGATTTCCAAGAGATGCAAGCATGTCAACTCCAGCGTTGTAAAATGCTTTCCCAAACATCTTCTTTGACTTCCTTGAAAATGCCCCAGTAATATCACACCCTGAAATAGCATACAATCCAAGTAAGGCTTCTACTCAAGAAGACCCAAGAGAGGTATGGATAGTATGAATATCTATCATTCTCTTATTAACTCCAACTCCGGTGACAAACTTCGTAAGTGTCTAGACCACCACACACAAAGAACAAGCATATCAGTATCTTGGGACACTATGTGGATAGTCTGTGCCCCTTGAGACGCTGCATAAAGACTGTGAAGTATTATTTTTGTATCTGCTTCTTCATGACTATTTTTTAACTCATTGATGTCCTTCAATTCTGAAGATTTTGCTTCTGTCCTCCAGCTGGCAACTAAGCGTTTTCCCAACTTACTCGCATGAAGGAGAATTTTTTCTCAAAGATAAGCAGTAAATGCATCTTTAGTTTTTGGATGAGACATATCTTGTATTTGATTGTTGGGCTGTCTCTTGCTCTTTTCTTCCACATTGACATCTTTAATGACTTATTTCCATACGTATCAAAAACAAGATGAGTTTCATCGTATTTCAACATTGTTGACTCTTTTGCAGAATTCTGTAAACAAATCGAGACATGTGTTAACATGCGCTGGCCTTTTCAACGCTTGGAGTTCCGCCATGCCATCAAGAACAGCAACAGAATAAGAAGTACTTGATTTGTATGTGATTGAAGCTTCAGTACATGTAATTACGGGTGTTGTTGTATCTCTTTCTTCCAGTTCTACTCTTTCGTCATCTTTCACTGCTGACTTTTTCTCTCTCCAACTTTCTGAACTGATATTCTCATCTTCCTGAAGCAGGAAATCTTCTACAGGTTTCCCATTTCCTTCTGTAGCTTTGCCGATATTCTCTAGAATTTTCATAAGAACACTCTTATTTTGGGGCAGAATCATTGATCCATCCAGGCGAAATAGTAAAAGTGGAACTGGTGAAAATTCATATGTACTAAGAGCAGCCTCTAGATCAATGTCTGTTCGGGATCTTGAAGCAATAACCATTCTTGTAAACAAGGAACGATCAGCTTTAAGCTGTAAGATAGTATCACACAACCTTGTCTTCACTTTTTTCCGTGCAGACTTACAAAGCTTTAAATTCGCTTTTCTTATGCTTTCCCAAAAATTTGTTCGTTGATGCTCGATGCGATCCTCTTTGAAATTATTGAATAATTCAAGTCCTTTTTCAGTCATTGCACAACAATCATTCTCAATAGGTTTATTGAAAACTGCCTTTGTATGAACATTTTTGAGTTCATTGCCATTGTACATCACTGGATTAGTGGAATTACACACTGCTGTATAGACTTGTCTCAGATCATTCTGTTGTCTTTTCGATCTGGAAACTGAAAGCTGATGATGCTCTTTTTTATGGTCACTTTTCGTCCACAACATAGTTTGAGCTTCATCAGATACTGTAGCAAGTTCAGGGGCAATCAAGAAAAATCTTGTTAGTGCGTTTTTCTTCTGAGTTATATTTTGACGCCTCCCAAAACTTTCATACTCCTGTTTTCGTGTTCAAGTGCTTCGTCGGATCCCAAAGCACAAAATGGTTCCTTTTAGGAACTCAGCCCATACATCTGGATGCATCAGTTTTACCTGCTTCATTTCAGACAAGTACCAAGATATCATGCTTGAATAGTTGATTAGGTCAAGAGCGAAGAAATATTTCACAAAATTTTCTAGTACCTTAAGATGAAGCAACCAATGACCAGTTGTTACAGATCATATAAAGAGAATCATAAAATTGACCATTTCTATGTACTGCCACACAACCTTGAATGTCGGACTTTCATGCGACTTAGAAGCTGCAAACTCTCTCATCTTAGAAAGAATATGAAGACGAGTCAATACTTGTGCCGTATTTTTGTGACTTTTCTTCACTAACTCGTCATTCGAAAGCTGCAAACCTATTATGATGTTATTAATTTCCTGTTCAATCTCTGCTTTACATTCCACATGCATTTCGAAAAACATGTCAGAGAAAAATTTGAAAAGAACCGTTCGCAATGTTATGTGAGCATCCACAGCCCTCCTCACATATTTGCCAGCAATAATTTTAGAAAGTACGTTCTCATCGTAAAGTTCATTCAAAAATGTCTCAAGTCCAGTTCCATCCACAAAAGAACCGATACTTCGTAGCATAGCCATTAGTATATGAAGCTCGCCGGGTCGTAAGATCCATTTCTTCGATTCTTCTTTCTTCGCCATCGATAGTTTCAAAGTAGGTCTGTAGAAACCAATATCAAGTGTAACAATTGTCTTTGAATTTGGACCCATAACTGACGTTGAAACATCTTCAAGTCTTTTCATAAACGTAAGCTGAGTTGAAGTATTGGTCAAACTGCTATCAATCAAAGATAGTAGACAAACTCTCGTTTTGGGTATGGTCTTGTTAAGAATCGAATTGTAAGCCGACCATGTCGGCACCACAGGAGATTCAGAGTTTGTAGTAGTTCTTCCAGAAGATTTCGTATACTGTTCTTTTGAATCTACAAAATCATCATCAGCGTGCGATCGGATAAATTGCAAACTTGCCATCATCCAGACTATGTCATCTCGTTCGTATCTTTGAATTAACTCAGAACTTTCTTCTGGGGACTTTGCTGAACTTACCAGAGAGGGATTTGACAGTGTTAATAATCCTGACATGATGCAAGGTAGCATTTTAGACATTGATTCGGGTATCTTCTCGAGTGATCTAGCCGTAGGTTTTCCTGACAAACTGATTTGAGAAGATACATCTTCCTCCTGTTTCTCTTGATAAATAACCATAACAGTACCATGTAGAGTTCCTTTACCATATGGCAAGAATTCTTGGAAGTCAATATTATCTGCCTCGCAATACACGAACCTTCCTGGAACAAGTTGTGATGGTATATAATGTCCACCTGAGGAATCCATACTCTTGATAATTTCATTTGCTATTTGAGTCTCGATACGAAGAATTTGGTTATATTCGATAGACACACCTACGTGATGTAAAAACTGTACAATAAACTTACTTCGTGTTGCTGAGTGCATAGTGAGCCCAATTGCCACTTGTAATGGTAGATCATGAGTGTGGCGTACAGTGCCTTTAGAACTTTCTTTTGTATATGCTGCTTGACGAGGAAACAATATTTCGTACATGAACGTCTATAATAGTGTTTGACTTCTTTCATTGATTGCAAAATCTGCGTTTTCACATCCGATTTTATTCTCTCCTATGCAACACCATTTGAAAAAATGAGAGATCTCTGGAATTGACTTCTTTACATCACTTTCACCCACAATCCCAGTAAACGACCACTTTTCACTTTGGAAAGCATATTTTCTCAAAACGTCTGCTGCTTTAAAAAGAATCTTCATATTTCTTCCAACATCATCAGAGTTCTGCTCAGCGTTAGCTACAGCAATATCGTTTGTAATCTTTAAAGAAATTCTTTGAGGCTCGTTCTTCCTCTTCGGATGGGAAAACACAACACCAACATTTTCCAATTCTTCCTCTATCAACGCTTTCAACTGTTTTCTAGTCAGAAGTTCATTGTCACTCAAATGATTGCTTTTAGCAATGGAATTATAAAGTTTCTCTACCTCACCCATTGACGTAACAGGACCTTCATGAAGGAATTTGCTTACTGAATAAATAAATTCTGTTTTGGTAGCCTCTTCACTCACAGAGCTAAGACCAGAATCCTTCTTTCCTTCGCTTTTCCGCAACACGTTAACAACATGAGTATTCCAGCAAAACTTGTGATAGGATATGTCCTGTACATGAGCATCTCCAGGATCAATGCAGTTACTTAATCGTATTTTGAACACTTCATTCTTTGACAAAATTACTGCTTCTTTCAAACAACTATCGGATCGATCGTAGGCGATGATATACAGCGGGTTTCTTCGTTTTCCTTCTCCGTCACAGAAGAAACATTTTGTTTTCTCATAAGTTGGTGTTTGTGTTCTTGTAATATATGAGTTTGAAACCTCCGCGTCTTCATAATGTGTAATGGGGATTTCCTGTTTCTCTTTTTCAAACGATCTTCTAGTTCTTTCCATCATCTTCTTGTGTGTGCAGTTCTCATAGCAATCAGCATGCCATGATGCATTTTCATTTCTTAGATCTTCACCTGTTGCTTCACCCAAACGTCTATTCAGTTCAATGTATTCTTTGTCCATCCATTCTGCTCTCAATTTTATACATTGTAGAGCTTTCTTATAATTGGAGGGTTTGACAAGTGGTTTCTTTGTTTCCTCTTGACAAAAAATACATATGGAATACTTTGTACTTAATTTTATTTTCTTCGCCGAAGGAGGTAGCTGCACTTGCAGATGACTTTTGATATTTTTCTCATGCTCTTCCATTTTCCTATTTCATTCTACTATACTGTTCATGCCTGAAACAGAGAAAAAATCTTTCAATGCCAAAGAAGCAATAATGAAAATAAAAACTATTTTAAAACTTCACACAGAGAGAGAGAGCGGCAGCCATATTGTTTCCCTCCTCCCGGTCCCCTGCCACGGTTTTCGGCTTGCCACATGGTACCATATGATTAGGTACCTCCTAATGAAGATATTCCACCTACCCGCAACATCCCTTCATTCAAAATCTTACGGACTAGGAAATATTGACATATACTCCTGGACTAATATGATACAATGTAAATAATTAATAATTAATAATCATTTTATTCTTAATAACATTGTTCCCACTTATGAACATCAGCGCAAATCTGTCTTTAGCATTGGCAAGGGAACGGGTAAGACCATTCCCATATTTTTTAACGATGTTGAAAATATTTATGAAGTTGAAAAACAATACTGTGCAGGGTTAGGGGAGCAGAGTTGTATTCAACATTGGCAGGCGGGGAGATTTGATGGTTATTCTCGGGGGGGGTTGAGACTCATATTACTGTAGATGAATCTGATTTCTGAGATGAACCTGTTGTATATTATACAGCAAGGGACATTAATTTCATCTCGCTTTCCTTTGTGGCAGTCGGATACAAATCATCACATTTCTCCCCAAAAAACATTTGTAATCGGATTATTGAAGGGAATCTCTACTTCCAAGATTGGGGGGCATATACCCTCATCTTCCCTGGATTTGCGCTAGTTTGAGAAAGATGTATGACTTGAAAGATAAATGAAACCATGGACATATATTTTGCATTAGAAAAGAGAACACATCAGGATTAAAACACTCAATAAAATAATTTAAATACCTACACTTTGTACTAGTAAAGGACTTGGGTGGCCACATGGTCAATCCCTTTACGCCCATAAGAAATTATTGACATCACAAATTTGCGTAGTTCTGTTTCATTGCAATCCTAGATAGGGTGCGGTGGCTAAGTGGTCGAGCGTTCACCTTCGGTGCATGGGGTCCCTAGTTCGATCCCAGCTTGCGTCATGTGGACTATGTGGTGGACAAACACCGTACTCATGGGTTTTCTCGGATTCTCCCGTTTCCTCCCACTTTCTTCATTCCACCATTTTATTTATTTCTCATAATCACCGGCTCCTTTAGCCTAATGAACATAACCGTAGGACGTAAATCTCAAAGATTTTGTTTCATTTCATTTCATTCATTCCTAGGTGACCCTAAAATGTTAAAAATTGTCTTTTCTGAGACAGTAAAAGATCAGTCCCTAACAGGTTAAAATAAGAAGGTTATGACAAGTTGGGAGGAGATAAAGAAGTATTGGAGAGAATAATTTTAGAAACGTCTTATGATTTCATTGACCTAGAGAAAGCGTATGATAGAGTGACACCTGGTCTTCTTTGGAGGGGCACTAAAGAAATGTGTTCTGAACAAATATGTCAGTATAATGTAGTATATGTTTGATGGATGTATAACAGAACTGAGGAGCGCTTGTGGTATAACAGAAGGGTTCACAGTTAAAGTCAGATTTTATCAGGGATCTAGTCTGAACCTATTCCTTTTTTGTAATAATGATGAACGAACTTATAATGGATATCCAAGAGTTAATATCTTGGAATATGCTATTTGTGAACAATATCGTGCTGGTAATGTGAGACCAAGGGAAGAGAAATTAGATACCTGGAGAAGCATGTGCGAGGAAAGACCTTACAACTGTAAAAGCAAGACAGGGTATTTGCATTGTGGTTTCACGAAAAATGTAATCAAGAATAGAAGAATAAGAGTGGACAAAAAAGAGATGGTAATGATGACAATATTCATGTACTTGGAACTAACACTGCAGGAAAATATAAGAAGAGAATATGTAAATAGCAGAATTAGCAACGATTTGGGAAAATGGAAAGATGCGACTGGAGTATTGTATGACCGTAGGGTATCAATACCACTTAAAGGATAAATTTAAAACTTAGTAGTAACACCTGCCATATTATACAGTAGAGTGGAGTGCTTTGCACTTTTGTTGGAAACTCGATGACGGCTAGTGCGGAAAAGGTGCCATTAGTGGCACCGACCTTACTGATTTTATTTTATTTTTTTGTACAACCCCTTACCCTGCCCCAACGGAAATAAAGTTTTTTAAGTATTTGGTTAGGCAACACGCACAACACCAATGACAGAAGAGCTACTTGTGGCCGTTTCTAGAGTTACCTGATGGACATAATACGATTATTTTATTAATAGAAACTTGTAGCAATGCCAGTAAATAATTTTAAAATGTTTATGACTCAAAGTACAGCCATATTAACCCAGTTGTAATTAATGTCCAGATTTTGTTTGGAATGCCACGTTAACGATGATTATAGGCATAGGCCTTGATATAACACGATTTTCTTTGTGCAACTCTTCGCTTATTTTGCTCTGTACGCAAAATAACCCAGAACTCATCACGGGGATGTGGTTGCATATCCAATTACGCCCACCCACCCACCCAGTATTCATACGTTGACATTTGACTTCAGGTCACATAGTTCTTCTTGGTCTCGAAGCGGGGCATTCTTGTTCTAGACTTCAGTGTGGCTCTAACGTAGATATCTCTTGCGTTCTGGCCACACTTTTTCGACGCTGGTTCGGACACCAGCTTCACTGTGCGTTCCACAGCTTGACTATGTCAAGGTAATGTTGTTGTTAGAGTAGCTGAAATTCGGATGTTTTCTTCAAACTGCTGATCAGTTATGTTTTATGTGATTCGCGGATCTGTTAGACATTTAGGCCAATTAATCATGTCGTGGTAATTTTCAGCTGTAAAGTTCAATTTTGGAACAATGAAGTCACGTGGGTGGCTTGATCTCGGAGTCTTCTGGCTGCGGCACTTTTTTATCCTTCTCCAGCCTAACGTTCGAATATGCGGATTTTCATCTGCTGTCATCACTATTAGCAGGTTTTCATGATGAGCGTAGTATTCGTTTGTTTGTAGGACAGAATGAACTATGTGTTGTAGATTTTCTGGCAGAAAACGTGATAGCTTAACTATGCTAAACAGAGCATGGCGCCCATTTCGCACGAAGGATTTCGCTGTATTGAAAACCAGACGGGAACGTATACTTTAACAATGTACTGCTGACAAAGTAGACACAAACTTAAACTAGGTTTATCAGTACTGATGTAGTGGCAAAGCATCCTACAGGCCAATGTAAGCCATCGTGATAATGGTCCTTGTTTTCTGTTTGCTAGATCGCTAGTACACATTCCTGTAGCAACAGATTTACAAATTTCAAAGAGATAATTCTGGTCGCTAATTAAATCATCTGTTTTTTTATTTCAGACACTCATTCAACGGGAATCGGTGTAAAGGAGACGATCGCTGAACGTTCACAATCCTTTAATTTCTTTCCGAAGGGGCCATGCGTTTAGTCCGTGTAACAAAAGCCGCCACTGAATCTGAGTTGGAAGAAAATCGTCAGGACGTCTTTTATTACAAAAGCAGAAGCAATTAAAAGTATAACTTATATTGTAAAACATCGAAAGAGAGAAAGAAAATTGTTGTAACGTTCTTTAAAAAAAGAAGTAAAGATCTTGGCGATTAAAAAGAAGAGAAAAGAAAAAGGTGATAAATTGTAATAGTATTTCCAGACGGCAACACTGATTTCTTCCTTCCTCCGGGCGAAGCGGACTCCCGGCCGGTGAGTTACGCTCGGCATTGCCACGGTGTGAAGATGTCTGTTTGAGGCTAGTGTGAACAAGAGGAAACGTGGAATCGCTACACGACCACGAGTTTGTTCGATCGGTGTATTAGTAACTTCGTGTGATTTTTGCATGGTTCGTTTAAAGGAGACAAAGTTTAACAATTATTAATAACGATTATATCTGGAAGTATAAAAAAAGAGTGAACCGAAACACTCTCGTAAATGTTGAAAAGTGGGGCACGAAAGTGGAGCCGTAAAAATCAAGGGATTGTTTTAATTCCCAGTGCAAATATTTGATCCTGGTATTAAAAAAAAAGGAAAGAATTGAAAGTGAATGATTTGTTGGTTAACTACATATATTACCAGATCGTTGTTTTGCAGAAAGATTCGATGTAAAATCGAATACTCCACTTTGTTTCGTCTACTTGGATACGTTATTAGATTCTTTTTGAGAGGATAGTATCTTACGTCTTTCCTTTCGTTATTTGTGGTGTATGGAGTGGGTTGAGTAAGCCAAATTGAAGGTCGATTTCCATCCAGAGGAGGACGGCGAGATACAGTTGGTAAAGAAAGGTATTAGACCACTATTGAGAGGTAAGAACTATTTCAATTTTTGTACTTCCTTGTGACCCTTGTTAAATGTTAGGGATATGTTTTCCACAGTTTTGTTGGTTGTCTCATAGTGTTCTTCCTTTGATCAGGATTTTTTGTTTTTTGTTAAATGCGAAGTTGTCTGGACCGTTATCGAAATCAATTGCCGTTTTTTGACTAAAAATCTCAGCTCGATCCTTGTTAATGACATTTTCAGCAGTCGAAGAAGGAGAAACATTCTATTGTTGCCTGGAAATACTACGTTTTGTATTAGAAAGAGAGTAATTGATAAAATTAATATTAATAAATTGACGGGATTAATCCCAGTGCCATTTGATATAAGTGTGTGGCGTGACCACTCATATATTTTGTCTCTTAACTATACAGACCTGATTTGATTTACAATTTTTTCAGTAAAAGAAAGAAATTAAGGAAATATAATTACCTAAAAAACATAAGGTTAGGTGGAGGTTTGCCCCCCCATAATTTGTGAATCAGTAACGATTGACAGTTGCTTGTATCAGATTGTCACTAGATAGCTTTGATAATTGTTAAGAATTGGTATATATACGTAAATAAAATAAAAGATATTAAATTTCTTATTGGAATTATTGTTGGTTAACGTCGCATTCAAAATACGTCACTTCATATATAATTATTATTCGTTGGAATTATTGTTGGTTAACGTCGCATTCAAATACGACATTTCGCTTATGTATTTATTATTCGTTCTAACAGTATATTTATTGTTATCCACTTTTTTGGAATTTAATAAAAACAATAAAACAAGGATTTTGGTGTGATTACTTCCAGATTTTGTGTATATATGTTTGTATTATATTATTGCAGCCGAAATTTGTATGCTATTTTCTACTGAAGGTTGGAGGAGAAAAACACTGATTGAACCAATAAAAGGTAAGGGTTGTTGGGGAGACTGAGCTGAGATCTCGCATACAAGAAGCTTCAGATGTCCCGCACCCAAAGCGCCCGATTGATGAAGCCTGGTTTACATTTTTTTTAAAACTGACCGGATTCTTTACGGGCGCGTTATAAGTTTGTGCCGAGCGTAACTGCGGTTCATTCAGTGTTTTTTTTCATTTAGTAATAAAGGATACGAGTTTATTTAGAAATAGCGTTCAGTATTTTTCAATATATAAGTTTAATTTGTACATTCAACCGCATAAGTGTTTACTCCTTAATAGAGTTCGGTTGCTTTGGATTGTGATGTTAAGTGAATAAGTATTAATTGTTAATAAACGGTTTGTTCACGGAATCGATAATTAGAAACTTGAATACAAGGATTTGGATTTAATTTGCGTTAATATTTATGAGAATTTCATATTAGAGAATAAAATTTCTGATCGCAGTCATAGTTGCATTTGTTCAGTTGATATTGAGTGGTGTTGTTGGTGTAGTGGTACTATCTCTGTAGTGTTACCGTACTTTAGGTATTTTGTAGATAATATATTATTTGTTTATATTAATATTTATGTATAAATTGTTGGTTATATTATTAATTATGTGTTCTTCACAGCTGAATGATTGTATTATTGATATTCCTGAGGAATTTTCGGAATACATTACGGTTGATCGTACTAGCTTTCCCGATACTAGTAATAGTAATTCTGGTGAAATTTCAATGTGTCTTACACCTCCATCGAATATAAGGGGGATTAATAATTATTCAAGGTTGGGAAACGTTAGGCTTAATCTTAGTGAGCATAATCTTAGTGTTCTAATTTGTCAAGGGCGAGTCGAGATGTCAATGCTTCCTCTGTAAATAACGTTAATCCCTATTATAGGCGAGTTGAATTTGAAATGCCTAATCAGAATAATACGAGAAGTCAGGCACAGGATTATAGATATTTAAATATGCGTAATTATTATCAAAGAGTAAATCAGATTAGGAATTCAACGCCGAAAGGTTTTACTGCTCACAATACATTCTTTAACCCTTTGACATCCAGATTTCCCGAGTGTAATGATATTCAGTTTTCACAACCTAATAATTTACAATCAAATGAAGCTGGAGCTTCTAGGCAAGATTTATATCAAGGCATTGAAGGGAACTTGATGTTAAAATATACGTTTAATAAAACTAGTCAATATCTTGAGGAAAGGTTCCGGGATATTAAACATTTTAGTGGTGAAGATAGTTTACAGACCTTTAAGGTTTTGTATAGAATTGAAGAGCTGTTGAATTCCACTAGTTATTCAATACAAATGATTCTGACTGTCCTTATATCGAAATGTGATGGAGCCTGTTTGAGAGAAATACAGTGTGCCCTACAAAATCATTTAAATTGGGATCAAATTTGTAAGAGGTTTACCTCATCATTTATGACTCCTATTTCTAAACATACTTTAATATCGGAGAAAATATTTCGTAGGCAAGGTCTTTCGGAATTAGTAGACCATTATGTTCGGTCAATTATATATTCAATTAAGGTCTTAGGATTTGTAGGATCTGAAGGCGAATTAGTTGAATTGATATGGAATGGTATGAACCCTTCGATACGTTTTCGAATGTTAGATGATTATGTTCCTGTAAGCCGATCAGAATTGATTGATATTTCTGAGAAATATGTATTAAGACAACGTAGTCAATTAGACTTTAATAGAAGAATGACATCTAGTAAAAGTCAAAACAATATTATTCCTAGTTCTTCTCGGAAATTTGATAATAGAAAGTTTTCAGGACATAATGTATTCTCCGTTAATGATTTTTCGGGGTCAGATAAAAATTTTGTAAAACCTCAGAGACAAATAATCGAGTCTGATGTACTGGGTTTTCCAGGTCGAGAGATTATTCCTTCCGAACGAAGTGATACAGTAGCTTCTTTTATCGACGGAATTATAAATGGACAGAGAGTTGATTGTTGTTTGGAAAGTGGTTCATCCTTTAATTTAACAACATATAGGTTGGTGAAAAA
The DNA here is from genome assembly GCF_964235325.1 of Thermobia domestica. Taxonomy (NCBI): domain Eukaryota; kingdom Metazoa; phylum Arthropoda; class Insecta; order Zygentoma; family Lepismatidae; genus Thermobia; species Thermobia domestica. The sequence goes on along the minus strand of NC_137455.1, from coordinate 337,898,136 downwards.
GTGTGGTGCACTTCAGTATATTAGAAAAGTTCCTGAACGAACTGTAGATGCAGCATCTGGTTTACAATTTTCGACGAATGCTGAAATTATTTTATTTCTTAATTTTTCCGGACACTTTGAAAAAATTAAATTTAAAGTGGTAAATGATTTGCCATGTGACTGTATATTAGGAACACCATTCTTACGTGGAACTCAATCGACCAAAGACTATGGATCGAATTGTTTAGTGCTTAGGAATGGCAGTAAACGTCTTCGATTAAAATTTAAAAGAATTAATCATGTGGATGGTGATTATGCAGGATTTAGATCCGGAGATAGGGGTGACCAGTCAAGACAGAATAGTAATTCCGGGAACTTTAGAGTCCATCAAAGACAGTCTTCATCGGATGTTGGATCTGGCGGTCGGATTGACCATCGAGATCCGCAATCTAGATTTAAGTCAGGAGACGTGGTAGGCCACTTTCGAAAGGATAGTTCTAAAACATCTTTTGGAAGTTCTACGAAATTTAAATCGAAACAGAGATATTTTTCCAGATTACCATCGGGTGATCGTGATGGCCAAGGTTCGGATGGTCGAGTTTCAGTAATGATAGATAATAGAGAACGTCGTAAGGATGATGGACATGTAACTATGAAAGAGAGTGATGATCTCTTGTACTCACATCCTGGTGTATCCTATGGCAATGAAGAACATATGGTTTCGTTGTATGTTCGTTCGGAGAAGAAATTGAATCGATTTCAGAACATCGGGGTGCAATGTGAAATAAGTTTAGATGACGTTGAACGGAAATTATTGCATATTAGTGCTCCAAGTGATTCCAACTTAAAAGAACTTAGAGATCTGGTTCGTAAGATGGAGGAGAACCCTATAGGAGATCGAAGTATATGCGATAATGGGATTGAAGCAGACGTTTGTAACATTTCAACTAACACATCGCATTATGGTTTTGCTTCAGTAGTCCCAGGCCGGATGAAAGATCTAGTTGAACCCAGTGGTGTTGTGAACGTCAATCAACGTGTAAGGCACCAGGCACTCCAACATGTGTTGTCACCTGTTGAGGATATGAATATTCGTAAAAAAGAAATAGTTTCTTATGTTGAACAGAAAAAGAAGAAAAAGAATAAAAATAAGAAAAGGAAGTTTGAAAACAAGAGTGATGATGTCACCTGTAATCAGATGGTATCAGAAGAGAATCCATTAATACAGAAGGACGTTTCTCCGGTGGATAATGTTGAGAGTGATTCGCAAGCCTCGGACATTGATCTAGAACAGGCTAATAACTTTTATAAATTATTACATCGAAATAAAAAGTATTTAGACCCGGAGTTAACTCACAAGGGGAGGAACCAATCTGAACTAAACACACAGGTGAATAAATCTACTAAAAATGAGTATATAAACATACAGGTGAATAAACCTACTCAAGAGGAAGATAAACTAAAGACTTGGAAATATTCGGATTCGGATATTGAGGATTTTGTATCTGAGGTTAAAACATCTTATAATGATGTTATAAATAAAAGAGTAGGGTGTATTAAAGACTTCGTTGGTCGACTATACTTGAAAGAACAAAAACCTTTTAAAGAAACACCGTTTCCAATACCTCGACAAAAGGAACAGGTTTTTGATTCTCAAATTAAGGAATTGATTGATCAAGGGATTTTAGTCGAAGTCGATCATTCTAATTATGCCAGTGCGTGTTTCCTCGTGAAAAATAAAGATGGTACCCATCGTCTAGTCGGGAATTTCTGTAAAGCTAATTCATTGATTGTTAATGACGTATATCCTTCGCCTAATCTCGAGGAATGTTTGACTGCCTTGGCGGGTAATACAGTGTTTTCCAGATTGGATCTCAAGAAAGCATATCTACAAATCTACCTCCATGAAGACTCTAGAGAAATAACTACCATAGTAACACCTAAGGGTAGTTATCAATTTACTCGAATTCCGGTCGGAATTAAGACTGGAGGTAACATACTCGCCCGGGCAATGGAAAGGATTCTCGGAGATTTGGTTAGTGAGGGTGCACGCATATATTTTGATGATGTCCTTTTAAGTACAAAAACTATAGAAGAACATAAGAAATTGATGATTAAGGTGCTTGATCGTTTTCGAAAATATAATATAACAATTTCTCCAGAGAAGAGTTTGTTCTTTTATAGGAAAATTAAGTACCTTGGTTATATTATAGACGGTAACACTATGGAAATAGATCCATCTAGAGTGTCTGCGATAAGAAATATACCTCCACCCAGGAATAGAAGGGGTTTAATGAAGATATTAGGACTTTTTTCATATTACTCTAAATTTGTTCCTCAATTACAGGAAATTATTGTTCCCCTAAGTGAGCTTAAGTCTATTAATAGAAAATTTACTTGGACAAGTGAGGAACAAAAGATTCTGGATAAGTTGAAAGATCTGTTGATTAACAATGTAGTTCTTAAAACACCAGATTTAAATAAAAGGTTCATAGTCCATGTTGACGGGGGAGGACGTGCGATTGGAGGGGTCCTCGCTCAGAAAAACGATGAAGGTATAGCTGTCCCTGTCGCATTTTATAGTAAACGACTCTCGAAAGCAGACAAGCATAGAAGTATTTACGAGATTGAGTTTATCAGTCTTGTAAAAACCATTTCAAGATATAAACATTATTTAGTTTCAGAATTTGATATATATACCGATAATAAAGCCTTGAGTTGGATACTAAACAACTCAAAGAGATTATTGAAATATGGCCCTTTGGTAGAGACCTTGTGTCAATTTAATTTTGTTATTCACCACATCCGCTCAGGAGATAACATTGTAGCCGATTTTTTAACACGGATGCATGATCCTTTTGAGTTCAATATTTGTGGCAGTCTTATTGGTTTGCCTTCATTTAGGAATAATATGAAAATAGCAAATACCTGGCGTTTGCCATTAGTTAGGGAGCCAATAGATGTTTTACAAAAGGAAGATCCTGAACTATCGAGAATAATAGAAAGACTAGAAGCCGGTGAACAAGTTACAGGTTATTCCTTAAATAATAATATTTTGATGAAAAGAACGAATTCTGTCATAAATCCATTCAAAATAGTTATTCCAAAAGGAATACAACGTGTTATTATTGAATATTTTTAATGATGATAGAATTACGGGCTCTCATTCTGGAGTTTTTCGAACGTTAAGGAAAATCATGAAAAGATTTACGTGGAATAATGTCGTGATGGATGTAAAGCAATATGTGAGATCGTGTGATATTTGTCAGCGTGTTAAAGAATCGAATCAAAGGAAGATGGGTCCTTTAGAATCTAAAATAGCAAAAAGAATAAATTCTTGTTGGGCTTATGATATTATTGGCCCACTCCCATCCTCACAGGGCTACAAATTCATTTTAATAGGAGTCGATTATGCAAGCAGGTTCGTAGTCCTAGAGAAAATTAAGAAGATTACTTCTACCTTGTTAGCTAAGATGTTTATGGATATTTTCAGTCGTCTAGGGTATCCGGAGACTCTAGTAACTGATAATGCTTCGGTTTTTGTATCGGTGTAAGTTTCTCTTTGGACTGGGTATTAAACATATAAGAATTAGTCCATACCACCCGGAGGCGAATCCAGCGTAAAGATTCATTAAAACTCTGAAATCGGCGATGAGAGCTTATTGTTCAGATAAACAAACACAATGGTCAAATCTTATTCCAGAACTCCAATATTCTTTAAACATCTGCGAACATTCAGGACTGAAAGGTGTTCCAATGCAGCTTTATTATGGACGTCCGAATTTTACACCATTAGAAAACCGTTGGCACATTTCAGATCTTGATCTTGAGGTTAAATCAGGTAAGGAGTTATGGCAAAATGCCTTATCCAATATGGAGAAGGCTTGGAATAAGAGGAAAAAACTAATGAATCAACGGAGACGACCAGTTGTTGTTGAAATTAATGACGGAGTTTTAGTTAAAAGTCATGTAAAATCGTCCATAAGAGAAAATATATCTAAATCGCTTAGCGACAAATGGATCGGACCTTTTGTGATTAGGAGATTCCTTACACCCAATACACTTTTACTTTCGAATGAAAATGATGACCAAGAGTCATATAGAAGGGCTCATGTTTCCGAAGTGAAGAAGTATATTCAGAGGAGAAACCAGAACGATAGTAACGCTTAAATAGACAACAATACTCAGTATCAACTGACAAAATAGTGTTTTAATATCTTTGCGTGTATTAAATGTGTTTTATCTTTGGCCAAAGATAAACTTTTAATAACGGTATACGTAAGTTGTCATATGTTGCAAATAAATATTTCTAAACATAAACTTTTAGTAAAGGTATACGTAAGTTGCGATATGTTACAAATAAATATTTTGAAAGATGTTAAGAATATAAGTTTTAGTAATATATATATATAAAGAGAAGTCTGACATGTTAACTATAAATAAATGTAAATTTATTAGTCGAAATAATTTGCTTGAAAGTTTTAAAGAGTAATACAAATTTTAATGTGTTTGTCTAGATTTTAATAGAAATTTCTAATATTTGCAATATAATAATGAGAATTTTTATATTCCTAGCAAAGTCTTTGTATCCTGAGTTCACGTTGCTGCCAGATGTGTCCTTTTTTCCCTCAAGGCGGGGGAAATTGTAACAAAAGCCGCCACTGAATCTGAGTTGGAAGAAAATCGTCAGGACGTCTTTTATTACAAAAGCAGAAGCAATTAAAAGTATAACTTATATTGTAAAACATCGAAAGAGAGAAAGAAAATTGTTGTAACGTTCTTTAAAAAAAGAAGTAAAGATCTTGGCGATTAAAAAGAAGAGAAAAGAAAAAGGTGATAAATTGTAATAGTATTTCCAGACGGCAACACTGATTTCTTCCTTCCTCCGGGCGAAGCGGACTCCCGGCCGGTGAGTTACGCTCGGCATTGCCACGGTGTGAAGATGTCTGTTTGAGGCTAGTGTGAACAAGAGGAAACGTGGAATCGCTACACGACCACGAGTTTGTTCGATCGGTGTATTAGTAACTTCGTGTGATTTTTGCATGGTTCGTTTAAAGGAGACAAAGTTTAACAATTATTAATAACGATTATATCTGGAAGTATAAAAAAAGAGTGAACCGAAACACTCTCGTAAATGTTGAAAAGTGGGGCACGAAAGTGGAGCCGTAAAAATCAAGGGATTGTTTTAATTCCCAGTGCAAATATTTGATCCTGGTATTAAAAAAAAAGGAAAGAATTGAAAGTGAATGATTTGTTGGTTAACTACATATATTACCAGATCGTTGTTTTGCAGAAAGATTCGATGTAAAATCGAATACTCCACTTTGTTTCGTCTACTTGGATACGTTATTAGATTCTTTTTGAGAGGATAGTATCTTACGTCTTTCCTTTCGTTATTTGTGGTGTATGGAGTGGGTTGAGTAAGCCAAATTGAAGGTCGATTTCCATCCAGAGGAGGACGGCGAGATACAGTTGGTAAAGAAAGGTATTAGACCACTATTGAGAGGTAAGAACTATTTCAATTTTTGTACTTCCTTGTGACCCTTGTTAAATGTTAGGGATATGTTTTCCACAGTTTTGTTGGTTGTCTCATAGTGTTCTTCCTTTGATCAGGATTTTTTGTTTTTTGTTAAATGCGAAGTTGTCTGGACCGTTATCGAAATCAATTGCCGTTTTTTGACTAAAAATCTCAGCTCGATCCTTGTTAATGACATTTTCAGCAGTCGAAGAAGGAGAAACATTCTATTGTTGCCTGGAAATACTACGTTTTGTATTAGAAAGAGAGTAATTGATAAAATTAATATTAATAAATTGACGGGATCAATCCCAGTGCCATTTGATATAAGTGTGTGGCGTGACCACTCGTATATTTTGTCTCTTAACTATACAGTCCTGATTTGATTTACAATTTTTTCAATAAAAGAAAGAAATTAAGGAAATATAATTACCTAAAAAACATAAGGTTAGGTGGAGGTTTGCCCCCCCATAATTTGTGAATCAGTAACGATTGACAGTTGCTTGTATCAGATTGTCACTAGATAGCTTTGATAATTGTTGAGAATTGGTATATATACGTAAATAAAATAAAAGATATTAAATTTCTTATTGGAATTATTGTTGGTTAACGTCGCATTCAAAATACGTCACTTCATATATAATTATTATTCGTTGGAATTATTGTTGGTTAACGTCGCATTCAAATACGACATTTCGCTTATATATTTATTATTCGTTCTAACAGTATATTTATTGTTATCCACTTTTTTGGAATTTAATAAAAACAATAAAACAAGGATTTTGGTGTGATTATTTCCAGATTTTGTGTATATATGTTTGTATTATATTATTGCAGCCGAAATTTGTATGCTATTTTCTACTGAAGGTTGGAGGAGAAAAACACTGATTGAACCAATAAAAGGTAAGGGTTGTTGGGGAGACTGAGCTGAGATCTCGCATACAAGAAGCTTCAGATGTCCCGCACCCAAAGCGCCCGATTGATGAAGCCTGGTTTACATTTTCTTTAAAACTGACCGAATTCTTTACGGGCACGTTATATCCGGTCGTCCCACCATCCAATTCGATAACCAGGTGTTGAAGTGACAACTCGTTGCTTTGAAGAAGGCAAATAGCGTCTTTTTTTTTCGTCGAAGTAGATACTTGATATCGCCCGGCCTAGGTGAGCCTTTTCTTTCTGGATCTTCTCTAGATCTGTCACCAACAAGATTTTTGTCCTCTGGCGTTATGAGTCTAGCGTCTTGAAGTACGCCAGAAACGATCAAAGGAACCTGTCTGTCTGAAGCTCCCGTTCTAAACGCTGCCTCCGCTGTATTTTGAAGACAGATGCGCTTTAGGTTATGTTTCCTTCTTGGTCGGGCCTCGAAGTCAGATCCTGACGTGCTTCCCGATTCAACAGCTTCGCTGGATTCCCCTGAGGCTATTATCTTTGACCTGTGTTTATGCCTAATCCGACTAGTTAAAGGACTTGCTTCAACACTTCCAGCGTCTTTCTTGGTTGTCTGTCTCTTAAATCTGCTTACTTTACGGGAAAACATCTTTGACAGAGATTTGCTTGTTCGGACTTCAATGTTACCAATGTTCATTTTCCGTGATGTTCTCTGTTCCAAAAGAAACTTGAATTCTCGTTTTGGAATCTTGCGTGTCCTCTCACAGTTCAATCTTCGGCGGTTTTACATTTGCAAGACGCAATATCAAAAAGAGACTTTTCCGCGTGTGCAACAAAACCTGCACGAAGTGTTGCTTCTTGTCCTTGTTGACTGAAATGTTTTCCCTTGGTGCGACACTTATTATAAAATGTTTTCAGCATGTCAAAAACTCTCTTTTCTGAAATCACAAGAATGCTTCCTTTACGCCAAATATGTACAACTCTTTGTCCAACTAGTTTACAAATGTCAGTCACTGGTAATTCAGTTACACTTTCGTCACCACTTAAACCACTTCGAAACCAATGATAATGTCGCATAACGTCAGCGTACGTGGGTAACTGCACTTCACTCATTTCACTTAGAGTGCCAAATAAGCCTCGTTTCACACTTTCCCACGTCGGTCTGCTATAAGGCGTTTTCTTCACCTTGCTTTCCATTGCCTCCGAACTTGCACATCAAAGTATACAAAATGTCTCTGAATCGTATCGCACTAAGAAGACTGTAACTTTAGTTACAATGCACAAACTCTCTGTCTTAATACAAACAGTAGCGAACTAAAACCGTTAAAGCTTAAGCTGCAATAAACTGGAGTGATGGATTGGTTGGCCGAAGTACGCAATATTTATACCACCGAGGAAGTTCGAGCGAGAATATTCTAGAAACGTCGGCGTAGGTTCTGGAGCCAACGAGGCGAGCGAGAGGTGCGCGAATCTCCTGGACGGAGCCGGATGTTGCGACGACGCTCGAAGAGCGTGGCCAAAGCAAGCAACAACGAAGTTTTGTAGCCTGCCGCTAGATGGCATTTGCTGTCGTTGTACATAACAAGCGAAGAGTTGCCAAGAACAAATCGTGTTATATCAAGAGCTATGCCTATAATCATCGTTAATGTGGCATTCCAAACAAAATCTGGACATTAATTACAACAACTGAGCTAATATGGCTGTACTTTCACTCAGAAACATTTTAAATTTATTTACTGTCATTGCTATAAGTTTCTTTTAATAAACTATTTGTATTATAGCCATCAGGTAACTCTAAAAACGACCACAAGTAGATTTTCTGTCATTGATGTTGTGCGTGTTGCCTGACCAAATACTTAAAAAACTTTATTTCCGTTGGGGCAGGGTAAGAGGTTGTCCCAAAAAATTTCTAAAAAACACAGTAAGGTCGGTGCCACTAATGGCACCTTTTCCGCACTAACCGTCATCGAATTTCCCACAAAAGTGCAAAACGATCCACCCTATTATACAGAACGGAATGTTCGACAACAAAGAAGAGAGAGTTTCAAAAGTTGAATATAGCAAAGATAAAGGTGCTGCAGTGTTTGCGGATTGACACAGAAGGACAGAGTTAAGAATGAAGTAATTCATGGAACAGTAAAGATGAGACTAGTAGTAGAAAAGCTGCAAGAAAGAAGACTGAGATGGTTTGGGTATTTAAGAAAAAATATTTTCGAAATATGTAGCTTACCTAACAGATGTTACAGAAATGAATGGGAAACGAGCGCGAAACTTGTCAAAGAGGTGTTGGGGAGATTGTGTAAAGAATGACATGCATCACAGTGCATATGATATAAGATAGAAACACGTAGAAGATAGAAACACGTAGATGTGATCACAGTGGATATGATATAAGATAGAAACACGTAGAAGACTACGATCAAGAAAACGGTCTCCGGCTAACTGAGAAGAAAGGTTTAAAAGAAGAATACGATGTAAGGAGTTAAAGTTTTGGTAGTGTAATGTAACTATTAATTTTCTTTATCAGCGTTTTAAATTTTCGTTTCGCCACAATCCCTTTCACACTCAATATCCCTTTCCTTTCCCAGGGCAAGGTAAGTGTTGGTTTGTAATATTACTCTCGTTAAGTTATCGATTGTAAAATGGAGATACACTAGATTATATTAAATAACTATAATTTAATATTTGTTATTTAAAACAATTTAAACAATAATATCCGAGAAATGAATTAAAACATATGTTAAAATAAAACTAAAAGTACGGCCCGCTAAACTGAACTTCATCAGTTCTATTTATTAAATTAAATGAAGTCATGTTACATTTATTACTAAAACATTTCGGCACTTATGCACCCCAAGGGGACAGAAAAATAATACTTCTGAAATGATCCTTCTCCAATAAATGGATCGGCGTTCTCCACAGTGTTTGCAACAAACGACTGTAAAGAAATACAATCCCACATGATGGCTTTAAAATGAGACAGCAGAAAAAGTTGCGTACTCTAGTTGTGCATTTTTTAACACTAGTAACCAATAGAATGTTTGTGACACAATAATTATAACATTTACTATATTCAACTTAATGAAATGAAAATATTAACATTTGGCAAGTATTCCGTCAGTAGTTGCGTATCAATAATATTGGAAAAGCTAGATGTCTCTGAAATCAGTTACCTAGTTCTTGTTTACAAAATTGCTATTAATAATAAGCTTAAGTAATCGCTTTAAAGAAGTTTTGTAAAGTATGTAAATAGTATTATTATTGTGCAAAGATATATTATTATTGTAGCTCTTGTTTAATATGTTGCAATAATTATTATGACCGGCAGAGTTACTGGTTATTTAATACATGACTAGCGTGAATTTGCTTTTCTTTCCAAACTAAATTTTAAGTTATGTTCATAGACTTCCTCGATATTATATTTTGATAGGCTCCAAAGAAACAATGTATACTGGGTAGGAATGCATCCAAGATTTATTTACGCAAAATACTGTTTATTTATTGTATTTGTATCTAAAAATGTAGCAATTTTCTTAAAACTAGAAAGGTCCGGTCTAACTGAACCCACTACCTGCGTACATCGCTCTTATTAAGATTATTGTTATTAATTTCCTTCAAAGTAGCAAGCTTGGTCTGACACGCACTTCACTTAACTATTCTTCCACGGTTCTAAGCAGCGCTGCTACGCTTCTGGAATTCCACGCAACTTGTCAGCCTGGTGCCTTCTGACGACGGAGATCTGGTTTCTTTCTTTGTAGGGCGTCTTAGCCTTGGTGAAAAGCTACAAATAACAGAGTACTGTCGGGAGAGAAGAAAGCTTGTCGAAGCACAGGTTCTATGTTTGGCTGTGGAAGTTTGCATCAACTATAAAGAATGGACGGCACAAAGTTCGCTGGTATCATATACCTGAGAATTCATATTTAAAATATTTTGTGATCAATTTGTGATCATCTGCACTCAAATTATTAGAAATAATTATGCTATAAAAGTTCAAAAAATTAATTAAAAATTGGTTGTCAACTTCACATGAAGTTAGCAGCAATTTTTAGAAACAATGAATATCGAAACAATCTGATTCACTTACTCCAAATGTGTGCTAATGGTTTCGAAACATAGTTTCCAAAACTGTGAATTAACTAATGGAAAATTATTTTATGGCAGGAGTAGACACAATAAAAATCCAGCTTTCACCATTCCTTACATGAAAATCTCAAATCTAACTATGGCAAAGGATTCTCCATCGCACATTATAATTTGTGTAATCAAAACAAAATTTGTGTTGCTACTTTCAATTAATCACAATTAATAAATTAAGATACAGCGGGAGGAAAGATTAAAATTCCAGCTTCCATCCTTTCTGACATCAAAATCATAACATAATTGTGTTGATGGATTCCCCTCTCGATACAATCATTTGTGCGGACAGAAAAAAAATTTACGTTGCTACTCTCAATTAATTAATAAAAATGACTGGAGACAAAGTGAAAATCCAGCATCTATTCCTTCTCACATGAAAATCTCGAATTTACGTAGGCCTACACCGATGGGCGCAATCGAAAACAAAATTTCTATTTGCACTATCAGTTGATTACAATTAACTATAATTAAAATGCAGAAGAGGGGAGAGAATGGCAACCCTTCTCGCTTTATTAGGGACAGTTCTTAATTTGCCCTAATTCAATGGATCTATTCTTAAATGACAGAGGTTATACAGCGTGTCCATAAAAATATTATATTTTAAAGTCGCTTTGCATAATCGTATTTAAATAAAATTGGCCACATTTGAAAGAAAAACTCAAATATTTTTGCGCATGTCTATAATGGACGGGATGACACACAGAAAAAGTAAATTTTTCACTCATGTTTACTTTGTGCCCACTAATTGGTGAGCACACTTGTGTTTACATGCTCACTAATTGGTTATTTCCACAAATGGAAGAAGAAGAAGGCAATGACTTAATTTCCCAAGAAAAAGCACCTCCAGGAAGATGGATTGGACGTGCCGTGGATATCAAAGTGTGCACCCCTAGAGACAGCGACCGTCAGTATTCAATTTCTCTTCGTGTACTCGCCAGGAACTCCAAGGTGTGTTCAAATTCATAGTAATGCTTGTCTGCATGTCCTACAAATCTCTAACCTTGGTTTGGTACACTTGCTTTTTTTTTTTTTTTTTTTTTTTTTTTTAGAAAACCCTGTGACAGTAAATCTAGTGGCATGTGGTCAGGTGATCGTGGCGGCCCTGAATCAGACCATCTCGCCTAATCCAGCTATCTGGAAACTTTTCACCCAGAAATCGAAGGATATTTAGGGACCAGTGAAATGGTGACCATACTGCTAGAAACAGACGTCAGGTAGCAGGTGTTCGCATTGTGGCATAACAAATTCTTGTAACATGTCTAGGTAAATATCACTGTTGATGGTAGACTCGCTGAAAAATAATTTAGGACGCGCGACCAGTCGTTATTTCAGAAAAAGTGATCCGGAGGGGCACACGTAGTATTCCAGGGGGCACTGCTGATACTATTTCATTTATTATTATATTGTAGACTATTATTTTGGTCTCGTCCGGGGAGGCACTCTCAGAGCTCCGGAGAGCAGTGCCCCCCCAAAAAAAACCTGTTTGGAAGAAACACTGCGCGCGACTATAATGTAGCAGCACTATTTGTTGGTAGAAGGAAAATTTGCTTTCAAATTTTGCAAATTTCTGGGCCCGTTTTCGACAGTAGCCCGATTAAAAACTAAAAACTCAAATTCTCTAGCAATTAAAAAACAAAAATACTTATGCCAACGCTGTCTTGAAAAATAAATCTTCCTTGTTTCTTCCTATTGACTTATCATTGTCATATTTTTCTTCTAGATCTTAGATTTCTACCCAGACACAAACAAGAATCGGAATCAATGACGACGGCTAGCGTCATCTGTCAACTAGAAATGTAGAATCTTAGGACAGGTCAAGTAATATAAAATTACTATTTTGGATATGCATAAATTGTAAATGGAAAAAAAAATCTGTAAGTTTTATGTCCCACTATTATGCCGGCTAGGCTAATGGAGACGGTAAAGATGGGAAATGAATGAAATTGTGGAATGAAGAAAGTAGGAGGAAACGGGAGAACCCCGAGAAAACCCACGCACTCGGTGTTTGTCCACCATAAAGTTCACTTGGCGCGAGCTGCGATCGAATCAAGGACTCCATGCACCAGAGATGATTACTCTGCTACTGAGCCACCGCGGCCCCATATGCATAAACATAGCTTCTCCCCCCAAAAAAGCTGCCACTACATTTGCTCTCCCAGACCCTATGCAGAAATTAAAGTGGACGTTGTCACTTGTCGGAATTCATAGAATTTGACACTTTTTGTATTCTTTTTGATTACGATCTTTTCTAAATCCATATTTGTGTATGTTCACTCCGCTTACTACGATTACCGACATTCAATTACCCTTGTTACTTTTTATATACCGTATAATTGAGGAGTTTCCAAGAAATTACTGTAAAAAGTTTTGCTGTAAAAATGTGTCTTCCTCTTACCTATCACTCGTTTCAAGCTGTTTTTTAATTTCTTCACCTTGAAGTTTCTTAAAACGATTAGAATTAGTTGAAAATAAACAATTTCGTACAAATATCTCAATTGTATTTTTGTATTAATATACACATGTTGATCAGTGGCGGATTTAGAAGGTAAAAACCTGGGGGTAGCCAGAACCCAGACTATGATAGGATATCATGAGTTTACTATAAAATTTCAAAAATATATAAAGAATAGTTTAAATTATTTCTTCACTCGAAAAACTGGAGGACAAGGCCTTCCTGGCCCCAGACTAAATCCACCTGATGCATCATGGTCTGAGGAGGCACAGAAAATTTAGGGAAGCTCGCCCCACTTAATCTCAGGGGCGAATCCAGGACCGATTTCTGGAGAGGCGGTTGGTTGTCATACTGCTACTTTTAAGGGCTCCAAACTTTGGGGTGGGTTTTATTTATATATATATAAAATAAGAAAGTTCCCCCTTTGGGGGGGCATTCGCCCCAATCGCCCTCCCTGGATCCGCCATTAATTGTGAGGCTGTGCTAATCAATCTCCATGGGATTAAGTGCAACTCTACTGACTTCGTGATCATAAGTCAAATCTTCGGCGTGGTCATCGTCATTTTGAACTGATCCATTGCTATCCGATATTTATGACGAGTCCGATTAATGATGTAGGAGTCCTATGCATCATTCGTTTCATGCTCAGGAAGAATGGTGTATAGAATGCACCCACACGACCTTATTTACATAGCGGAAAGCAAATGAACTAGCTTCTCTTTGTAGGATATTAAGTACTCTCGAGTCCAAAAGTTGCACATTTTTGCATGTAATCACGATAGAGGCTCCTTACGTACACTCAAGATGATGGTGATATTTAACCTTGAAATGAGGGAGATATAAGAAGGTAAAGTAAGTATAAAATTAACGAAAGTTCCGTAATTCATAAATTCTCAAATCCTTTTGTTCTGGCCTTTTCATTTCTAACTTTAAATGATTAAAAAACTTTTCTTCTTACTTATGAAATGTTACGTTGATAGAACCTAGGCACTGCGACTTGTACTCAAGCAAATAAAATAATATCAGTTTAAAATTTCTGAACACTCAAATTTTCTTCCCACTTTTGCACAGAACAAAAGTCTTCACGGTGTTCTAGTTAACGTACCCTTCTGAAATTCGTGTTCAGATTGTCGCAGGTGGCATCCAACACATATGAACAACTAATTAATTTGAGTGAAAAAAATAATTTTAATAACTTGTTTGAGTTTTTGTCCCATTGAACAGCGTTGAATTTATTCCCCTGTGAACATGTCAATAAATTGCTCTTAGTTGAGTGCATTTAGGTTTTGACCCGAAATTTTAAAATAACAAGCTGAAAATTGGTAGAGATGTTTACATTGTTATTCTGAACAAAGTCCCAAAAAATCCCACTTGGGGAAACCAAGATATGACGTCATCAAGATGGCCGACAACAGAATTTATCCCTTAAATTTTAAAACGTTGTATGTTCTCAACATTTTAGGGTAGAAACTTTGATCTTGCATCATTTCACTCAGAATACATTCAAAATTATTGTTTATAACCACTTCTTGTCATATACTATTGTTGTCTTTAAATATGACGCCTTAAAGTGAAAGGAGTGTGTATTTCAATTTGTATTTCAGTCTTTAACTGTGAATAACTTTGAAATGGAATTATATACGGGAAAATGTTCTGAAGTAATCGTTATTCGCTGTTTTAAGACCTTTCCAACGAGCCCAAAATCATTGTTCTATCTCTAAAATTGACGCAGCTAATCTGTTTTATGTTGAGCTAGCAGTGATTTCATACTACAATTTATTATTACGCTATATTAGTTGATCAGTAGATGGCGCTACAGCTCAAACTGTTATTAACATTTGGTAACATAAAATCTAATTATGGAGTACATGCAATGTATTTTATGCAATGGAACTAAAAGTGGTGATATAATTGCGGTAAAAAGAGGTATTGACACGTTTAGCCGATTTAGTGATGCTAGAAAAGACAACATTCGTTCGCTGATCGGTAACAATGAAAGTGTCAGAGCATGTAAACCGTCGGAAAGAATATACTCGTCGTGTTCGGAACTAAGAGAATCTCGGTAAGCCAGGGACAATAAGGACCTGGCTGCACTCGCACAATCCTTTTAAAATCTGGTGGGCGATGAAAGCGTGAATTGTGATGGAGCCCAAGATCGAGGTATAGCTGCGATTAAATCAATTGTGAGTCAATGCTTTAGTGACGTCCATCTGAAGCGTAGGGACAAGATTCTATCGCTTGCAATTGTAGCCAAAACTATAAAATTTAAAGAAAGTGATGTAGAAGTTAACCCTAACCAACTTTTTTGCCATATTCAGTGTGTCGTGCGAAGCGATGAGAAATTGGCCGAATACTTGAGGTATGAGTTGGCGAAATGACTACCTGCTCTTTTTTATGATGTTTCAATGCGAAAAGGCAAGAAATGAGGATTGAATGCTATTTTGGTGTAACTTGCACCTTCCGAGAACATATTACCATCAGATTTTTTATGTACAAGCAACTGAGATATTCTATTGCATCCTGTAACGTAGATGCTTGCCGCCAACTTCCGTCAGATATGTCCTCCGTCTCCATATGTTAAATATATTCAGCAACACTACCAATACAGAGTTAATGTCGTTTTTGATGGCTACTTAGATCCAAGCATGAAAGATGAAGAGCACGAGAAGTGAAGGTGTAAAGAATCAGCAACTGAGGCAATAATCGACGATTTCAAACCATCGATTGTATCCGAAGAACTGTTTCTGGCAAACATCTCCAACGAAAGAAGATTTATAGAACGTTTAACAGAGCATCTTCAATCAGCGGGTATTAAGGTACTTCAAGCTTTCGGCGACGCAGACTTCTTGGCGGTCTCAACATCAGTCACCGTAATAAGAACAGGAGTATCTTCAGTTCTTGTAGGAGAAGACACTGATTTGTTAGTTCTTTTTGTTGTACATGCTGATGTAGATTTCGAAGTGTCGATGCTAATACCAGGAAAAAAAGACAATCCTCACAAAGTTTATAGCAGTAAAAGACTTCAAGCTGGTCTCGAAGAAGTTCTTTCTAATATTCTTTTCTTCCATGCCGAACCTGGTTGTGTTACAACTTCTACGCCGTTTAGGAGAGGGAAAAAATAGCTTTTAGAAAATTTCGAGAGAACTCTCCTTTAAGAAACGCGTAACTGTATTTAACAGATCGGACGCAACTAACGAAGAAATTGCGAATGCTGGGGAATCCTTTCTTCTAGCTTTATATGGCTTCGATACAAATGGTAACCTGGATAAAGCAAGGTATCGTCAATACATGAGAACTGTGGCAATACAGTCTGTTAAATCAGCATTTGACTTATCTTCACTTCCACCAACATCAGCTGCAGGAAAACAACATTCCTACCGAGTTTATCACCAGATTCAGCAGTGGAACGGCGTGTATTTATCACCAACGGATTAATAATGGATGTCAATAGACGGTTGTTACAAACCTATTCCAAGTGAAAATGCCCCTGCACCTAAAAATATCTTGTAACTGTAAGTTTGGT
Source organism: Thermobia domestica (assembly GCF_964235325.1). Classification (NCBI taxonomy): domain Eukaryota; kingdom Metazoa; phylum Arthropoda; class Insecta; order Zygentoma; family Lepismatidae; genus Thermobia; species Thermobia domestica. Next base: position 337,881,642 of record NC_137455.1, on the reverse strand, counting down.
TGCGAACGAAATTGCGAATGCCGAAGAAGTTGCTTAAATTGTTCGACAATGTGTTGGTCATGGCTGTGAAAACCGTTCACACATTCTAGATGAGAACAATGATACAGAAGAGGTTGAACTATAAGCAGTGGCATGAGCAGTTCAATATTCCATTGACATGTGCATTTTCACGCTCATTAATTATTCTTCTGTCTAACAATTATTGTTTGTTATGTGATAATTTTCATGGCTGAAGGTTAACTTGTTTCACTTCATAATCATAAACATCTTGTTTCACAAGACAATCATATACATCTTGTTTCTATAAGATATAACCTATACATCAGAAGACATAATAGCAATTCTGCTAGTATTTGGCATAAAACACCTCCAGAAAGAATTGATCCGAAAATATAATTTATTCTTTCAATATTTATTTTTAAAAGGAGTTGTTTAAAAAAAACAATATGAATCAGTTGAATCATTAAATAGAGAAGTATTTTTTAGTATTGAAAAATTAAGTTTTAGAAAAACTATAACGTACATCTACCTCTTAAGAACATTTCGTAAGCTATATGTTTCACATTTATTTATGGTAGAAATATAATAGAGAAGGCCTGTTTTAGCCTTATGGTAGAGAAGTACAAACCCGTGCCCTAGGGCATAAAACTCCGTTTCCACCAGCGATCATGTTCGTTGTGAAAGCCCCGGTGGTGAACGATTGCACGACATCGTAGTTTCCACTAAAGGAGACCTCTATTGAGCACTGCCTGATCCAATTTCGCCCACTCATCCTTGCACACTTTCCAAAGGCCACTAAGTGTGGTCGGACGACGCTTATTGATGTTCCGTTTGAGGAGGTCGAAAGCACAGAAGTCCATAGGGGATGCATCTGGTGTCTTAACGGGGATGTCTCGAAATGGGATAACCTTTACACCTGTCTTCTGTTCCATACGTGTCATGTAGGCCACCGTTCGTTTGGCAGTATGGCTGCTGGCCTTGTCCTGGTGGATGAACACAGTGTCGTTGCCATACAAAGCAGGGGCATGTTGGCGATAGATGGGTTCCAGTACATGCTCGATATAATACGCTGCATTCACCTTGACATTTGATGACACCCGGTGTATCGGAAGCTTTCCTTTTGCACAGAAACCCGTCACAACCATAAATCCCTTTGGAAAACTCTCCTTGCAGTAGCGAACTCACTTTGCATAATCGGTTCCATTACTGCGGCGGTAGTAAATTGCACGCATCTGCTGGGATCCTGTCAAATAGACCCATGCTTCATCTAAGGTGATCACATAACGCCATTTGTGACCTGCCAGGTAACATTCATGCAGCCTTTTGCATGCCACCTGCCGTTCTGCGATGTGCGTTGGCTTCAGAACATGGACCCGCCGCTTGTGTACACTTCTGAGTCCCAAATTGTCGCATATGATTCGGTGTACAGTTGCAGTTGACCGTCCAACACGCCTCGCTATGTCACGTTGGGTGGGTGGATTCTCCTGGGTCACAAACCGGCGGACCTTGGCAATGACGTCTTAACTGTGTTGTGGAGCCGGTTGCTTCTTTCGCCCCTTTTGACGACGCATGGCAATGGTTTTTCAATGGGTTTGCATTGCGATGGATGGCTGCATTAATCTCCTTATCAGACACTGTGAAACATTTCTTCTTGCACTGTTCTTATTCGGCAATAGCTGTAGCCTATATCAGAAAGTGCTACGATGAAGTCCTCCCAAAAAGGGCCGATTTTCGGCAACATTCTGCTCACACACCACTCCTCTGCACGGCTTGTACACAAGTGTCTGGCTACTCCGTACTGCGTGCGTCACGTTGCTGGCGCGAAACTATCGCCTCTGGTGGCGACTGCAAATTGCTACCATAAGGATGAAACAGCCTTTATTATTTGCAATACAAATTTTGTTTACTTCCGTTTACACCGTTATAAGTGATTTTGATGCTCTCATTTTTAAAGATAGCCAGTTACTGCGAGTTCAACATTAAATCGGCTAGCTCCGTTATTTTTAGAGACAGAACAATGGTTTTGGTCTCGTTGAAAAGATCTTAAAACAGCGATTACTTCAAAGCATTTTCCCTCATATAACTGCGTTTCAAAGTTATTCACAGTTACAGATTGAAATGCAAACTGAAAATATACATAGTTTTTATTTTAAGACACCATATTTAAAGACGACGCTAGTGTATGAAAACAAGTGGTTATAAATAATAATTTTGAATCTATTCTGAGTGAAATGAAGCAAGAACGAAGTTCCTACCTTGAAATGTCGAGAAGATACGACGTTTTATTATTTAAGGGATAAATTTTGACATCATATCTTGGTTTCCCAAGCGGGAATTTTTGGGACTTTGAGCGTGTTGTTCAGAACAACAATGTGAACATCTCTACCAATTTTCAGTTTATTATAAAATTCAGGTTTGGACCATTTTTTGTTTAATTGCACTGGACTATCTTCCGTGTAGATTGAAGTTAAATAACAGGAGTATAGTATGAAACAATTCGAGACTTTCTAGTTGGGCATCCAACTGTACTAATTGTGTCGTGCGTACTAGATACTGACGAAAAATATTTTTGTTAAGAATATATTTTCATTACAGTAACTTAACTTCCCAACATTTTACCACTGTATTACTGTCTCTCTTGTTATATTCTAATTTCAACATAACCTATTATAATAATTGTAATTATCCAGACGCAAGACACAAACAAAACAGATAGCAAGCTTTATGAAATTAGATAAATTTAACCGTTACTGTGCCTCTGGTGGTACGAACAGATAAATAAATGTATTTCGACGTCGAATGATGAATTATTTATTATCATTTCAATAATTCGCTGACAAAACTTTTTGTTGTGATATTTAGTACATACAGGGTCAATCCTTAAAGTAGTAGGACTGATTTTTCTTTTCTTTTTACAGACTGACGGCGGTTGCTCCACCTGTTGTTGGTTGAAGTGGGTCTAAGGAAAGACAGGAAGCAGCGCCAATCGGCTGCCAGCCATAGCAGGGTAAAGATCTCTCGTCATCGTAACTTCTGTGAGTGACCCACGTCACGTTGCGTTATGTCCAATCTTTTGGAACAGCGTTACGCCATCAAATTTTGCGTGAAGCTCGATAAAACTGGGAAGGAGACTCATGAAATGATCAAGACGACGTACGGTGATAACGCCATTGGAAGATCGAGTATGTTTGAGTGACACAAGCTGTTTAGGGAGGGGAGAGAAGAAGTTGGAGACGCTGCACGGTCAGGACGACCTTCAAGCTCCAACACGGAGGAAAATGTTGCAAGAGTGAAGAATTTGCTGGACAGTGACCGAAGATTAACTTTTCGCATGATTGCCGATGAACTTGGCATTGCTAAAACCCAAGTTCACGAAATTGTGCACGAACAGTTGCAAATGAGGAAAGGTTGTGCACAGTTGGTGCCGCGAGTGCTGACAGGCGAGCAAAAGGACGTTCGCAAACGGATCTGCCAGGACCTTCTCAAAGAAGTGAGTGAAAATCCAAACTTGTTAGACAATGTGGTCACTGGAGACGAGACGTAGACGTTTGAGTATGACCCTGCGACCAAATGTCAAAGCGCGGAATGGCACACCCGAAATTCCCCACGCCCCAAAGACGCGCGCATGATGAAATAAAAATTGAAAAGCATGCTCATTTGCTTTTTCGATTCACAAGGAGTGAGCCACAGGGAATTTGTTCCACACGGACAGACTGTCAATGCAGTTTTTTATCTCCAGGTCCAGGAACGGCTGAGGAAACGCATCGTCCGCGTCCGCCCAGCCATCGCCAACTCCTGGCGACTGCATCATGACAATGCGCCGAGCCACACAGCCTTCCGAGTGGTAGCGTATCTGGGCCAACATAACATTGCAACCTTGTCTCAGCCACCCTACAGTCCCGACCTTGCCCCACCAGATTTTTTCCTCTTCCCCCACCTCGAAACCACCCTGAAAGGGCATCATCACGGCTCGGTGGAAGCATTACAACAGGCCGTGACGAGGCAGCTGAACAGCATTCCAGTTTCCGCCTTCCAGGAAGCGTATGAAAACTGGAAATCCCGCTGGCAGCGGTGTGTGGATGTAGGAGGATCATATTTCGAAGAATATTAAGCGTAAGTGTTATTTCTGTCAATATCTTAATTTTAATTGACTCAGTCCTACTACTTTAAGGACTGACCCTGTAAGCTATTAAAAAGTAGTTCTACATCAATGAAACATTAAACCCAGATCTTTGATTACAAAGTAATGTCCATTACAGTCTTTTTTAGGCATTGTAAACTTTTATCATAGACATAGGTTCCATGTTTATATACCAATGTAGTACGTTGAAAATGTGCATTTATATTGATTTCGAATCTGGGTATCATTTCATTCTTTTACAAGAAATGATGCATTTCGGCACAACATGTGAGTGGAATTTATTTCTATTAGTATTCAACAACTTGAAATGCTCGTTCTTTACACGGGAGGAATAGATATATGAAAAGTATTAGGACCACCTTCTCTTTTCAGAATATTCATGGTGGATGAATTGGACATAAACAGTGTCGGGAGCGTTATTATGCACCTTAACGATTCTAAAAACTATGGATTTAACACTCACATCGATCGTTTACGATTATTTTTATATGTTAACGCCGTTGCATCACCCTAGAAAGTGTCTCTATTTCTCGTAGTGATTCTGGAAACTATTTACTGGACACTAACATCCGTCAGTTTCGATTATTTTTACAAGTGATCCCTTCCCAGAATTCATTGCAACGTTTTGCTAAAAATATTTGTGAGACGGATTAGGCGGTAGTAACCAAGGTTGATGGGATCTGTATTTAGTTTTAGAAATACGTACCACTGAAAGCATACAGTAATCGGTGAGATTTCAGTGTTACTTCCCCACAAAGATTATGTGTTGCGCTATAAGGGAGACTTGCCCAAGATGGGACAGGTCATAAGACGGGAAAGTGGCAACACTGGTTCAGAGACAGCATGAGCTCACGTGATTGTGGCGTCAGTTTGATGAATACTCAAGAAGGGATAACGTACTGTGACAAAGGACTAGCAGCTGGACAAAACGAAAGAAAGAGAAGCAACATGTAAGAATATACCATATTTTCTAAAATATATCTGAAACATTCAAAACCTGTTTTCTACTACTCAGGCACACTTTTTAAAAATGTTTGTCTGCACAGACATGTGTCATTTTTTTTAAAAAAAATGGACAAAGCATTGTAGTGCCACGTTGGCCAAGGTGATTTGTAAAAGGTGATGAAAACTATAACGAAAGTGTATTTCCTAAGGCGGGACAAGCGCGAAATCCTAAGATGGGACAATGTCCCGTCTTAGGAGAAAAGAGTTTTTCAATATATAGGCTAATACCAACATAAACTGAAATGGATTAATATGTTCTACGTTACAGAATAATAATTATTTATGAATGGGTATCATGAACATATCTGTGGCCATATGGTTTACGTGAATGAGAGTGCAAGCTATCTTGCATAAAAATAAACACTAAAACAATATTTAATGGAAGCCTTTAGGCCTAGTTATTGGATTGAGCCTAAGCGATTGGTGTTTCTTCTCGAGATTCGCATGATAACATGGTTATTCTCAATATGATCTTGACACTAACGAAAATCTGTGTGTATGTATTTTAGTCTGTGTGTGTGTCTGTAAGAGAGAGAGAGAGAGAGAGAGAGAGAGAGAGACTTTGAACCGGTACAGCCATTGTTTTTAGTTTTCTTCACTTCTGTTCAGAAATTAAAATAGCTAGTTTTGAGAAGATTTTAAACATTGCTTTTACCTTCATGAGTTCCTAGATGATGTTACATAGCTATTGCAAATGTTGTTTCCTGACAGATCCGGTCCTAATAAAGAAATAAGAATAGCCTTAGGTGGTGTTGGTAAAACGATTACCTCAGGCAAAATTTTCAAATACATTACTAAGTAACATTTCCACACCACCAAGTTCATTCTGAATTGCAACACCTTAGCGAGAATATTAGTTTATGCGCAGCACGTAGAAATCAACTCTCGGTGACCCAAGTATAGTTAGTAAATGCATAGCAATTAGCGTACCTGGTAGTTCTGTTGTTTATAGAAATCTCACAGCCTAGGTCTATTCCTCTTTTTTTATTCTTCTTCTTCTTCTTTTACGTTTCTTGTCAGGACTGTGGCTATGTGATGGGGTCAGCATTTGAAACTTAATAGGATCTCAAGTTGTTTCCCTACCGGGAATGGAACCTGGAACCACGCGAACAAAGGCAAGCGTGCTAGCCACTACGCTACACAGAAGCACTGTAGTATAGGTCTAGAATAGTGTCTTGTAGCTTATTGATACTGATATTCCTAAATTCTATTGCTAAGAAAGTTCTTATTCTTCTACTTTCAGAATGGCACCTACTAAACATTACAAACGGAAAACTGATCGTGGAAACCGGTTGGAAGATTATGTGAATCAGGCCATATCTGACGTGCGCGACAAAAAAATGTATGTCAGAGAAGCAACCAACAAAAACAATATGCCAAAATCTACCTTAAGCAGAAGATTTTTAGCAGTTGATGGTAAGGTACATCTTGGTCGGTTTGTCAACACGTTTGATGAACGTTTTGAAAATGAACTGTGTAATTACATCCTTACCATGGAGACAATGATGTTTGGTATTACGTGTTCAAAAAGGTAGCGTTTCAACTGGCTGAACGCAATGGCATTAAAAACAGATTTAATAGCGACAAGAAAGAAGCTGGTAACAAGTGGTTGTACAGTTTTCTGACTCGACATCCAAATATTAGCATCAGGTCACCAGAGCCAACGTCACGTGCGCGAGTGTTTGGATTTAATAGAGGAAGTGTTAACAAGTTTTTCGATCTTTTGGAGGCCGTGTGTGATAAACATAACTGTGACGAAACGGGAATGAAAACCATGCATAAACCTTCAAAAGTACTTGCTAAGGAAGGTAAGAAGCAGGTTGGTGCCCTAACGTCCGCTGAACGCGGTAGAAATGTGACAGTTGTGTGTGCTGTGAACGCCTGTGGAAACTATCCCTCCAGCTTTCATATTTGCACGAAAGAAAGAAAATCCTGAGTTGAAAAAGGTCCAGAAGGTTGTGTTCAATTTGTTAGTTCCAACGGATGGATCACAGGTGAAGTATTTCTCGCGTATCTCAAGCATTTTGCCTCTTACGTTAGACCAAGTAAACAAAACCCGGTACTATTGACTGTTGACGGCCACACCTCGCATACAAAGAACCTTTCCACATTGGATTATGCGTCAGAAAACGGTATAGTGCTTTTGAGCTTACCACCACACTGTACCCACAAACTCCAACCACTAGATGTGAGCGTGTTTGGTCCTCTGGAACTTTATTATGATCAAGCGGTGGAACACTGGCTTCGGCATCATCCTGGAAGGTCTTTTACACAGTATCACGTTGCGGAAGCGTTTACAACAGCTTGAGATAAAGCAGCTACTGTGGCAAATGCTTCAAGTGGTTTTCGTAAAACAGGAATCTGGCCTGTCAACCGCCACATTTTTAAAGACGATGAATTTGTAGTTCAACCTGTGATTAGGAGGCCTGATACGTCTGATGTTCGAGATATCAGCGACGGTGCAGAACCTCCCGTTCCTACAAATACTCAGCCTACGCATTCTGTTGACCTAGCACCTAGGGCTATAACCCTTTCCCCACTTGCTAATCAGTCAGTAGTCAACCAAGATAATGCCCTTCCATCTACATCCAAAACACCATCTTCTAGCACGTCTGCACCTCAGGCATCGCATGTAAGCCCAGAAGACATCAACCCAGTTCCTACATTAGGCCTATATTCTCCAGAGAGCAGTCAAGAAAAGAAACCTACAGCATCAATGGGAGCGACTATACTAACCTCTACTCCATATAAAACTCTTCTTCGAACAAGAGTGTCATATGTTCGCCCTACCCAGGCTGCAAACGCGTCTCACAGTGGTGCAAAAAGGAAACTCCAGCTGGGATCTACTCAAACTTTAACTTTTGGATTCCCGGCGGGAGCTCATGTGGTTCGGATTCCACGTTAATTAGTAGATCCACGTCTCACATAGCCTCGCTGCTGAACTGGACGTTAAACTCAAAATCAACTCAACTCATTAACTTTTGCAGTAACCAAGAAGAGAAATGTAGTCAAGAACAAAAAGAAATGGTATTGTTTGGTGTGCGAATATTCTACTTCAACTGTAGGCTGGATTCAGTGTATGGGTTGTAAGAGGTGGGCTCATTAATCATGTTCAGCTGCAACCAATGGTGTGTATTATTGTGCGGAGTGCAATGATTAGGAGTGAACAGTGTTGACAATTGTGATCTTAATTCACGGATTAAGGCTTATCTAAGGTACATTAGTGAATGATACCGGTTAATGTAGTGCCCAGTAATCTATGGTAATGACTTGTGCTTGTGATAAGCAGTTTATAAATTCATAACAAAACCTACGTTATAACTTTTATAACCTACACGATGTCCCATCTTTGGAACTGCCTTGTCCCAACTTATGCGCACTATTTCTTAAGACGGGACAATCACAAGCATTTTTCTTTCTTTACAAAAATAATGTTTATTATTGTGGCATGCCACTTGGACTTTGCATTAGTGGAGCAGAAGGACCATACATTTGAATGCATGTGTTATCTTTCTTATTATTACATTTGTATCTTTTAAATAAATTTTTATTTGAAAAGTGTCCCATCTTGGGCAAGTCTCCCCTACGAATGATTCCATTATTTTGATAGCTCTGGATATATATTGAATTAATTAAGTCCCAGAATGGAATTTTTTGCAAGCAGAGAACTGCTTATCATGGAAACGACAATAGCACCCGAACGCACATATCTGTCAATTAGCTGAAACAAATTTCAACACGCTCCGACCTACAGAAGTGCAATATAGTTTATTTCTGCTACACGCTGAACATTAACCCATCGTGTTTTCAGCATGGACAGAAGATTGCAATCAAGTTTTGTATTTTAAAAAAATCAACCACAGAAAATAATGGCAGAGTTGTTGTATGCGAGAAGCATTAATTACAGCAATTAGATGTGGGAGGCGCAAGCACTTTGAGAAGCCAATGAGAAGCCAGGACCCCCAAACACGAGAAGAAATTACAAAATTGTAGACTGTGAAGAACTTCATTTGCTGATTTAAAAAATAAGCAGCGCCTTGTCATCAATCAGGGAACTCTTAGCCGTATCTCTCATGAAAATTTGCGGAAAAGGAAGCTTGTGTCCATTTTGAACCCGGATGGGAATGAAAAACATGTGAAAAAAATATTTCTAATGATAAACAGATGAGACAGCGAGTTTTAACAGGAGATTCCTCGTCACATTTCTTCAAAACTAATGCCAACGGGGTTGTATTGTGATGTATGAAGTACGAATCTTTCTACCAAAAGACAGCCGTACGATTGAGTCAGTCTAGAGATACCAAGACCAATCAATGTTTGTATGTAGAAATCACAAGTTAAAATTTTCTTAACAGGCATTTTGTTTATGCCAAACCATTCATTTACCACTATTTCCTCCTAGAAGGCCATAACAACAACGGCAACTTGCGCCTAGAGGTCATGAAACGAAATCGCCAGCGAATGACCCTTGTTAGAAGAGAACAATTCAGCTTCAGCAATTGGAGTCTTTCCTCAATTCCAGCTCACACAATTCTAATTTTGTCAGAAAACAGAACAGTCACAGAATATTCACCATACTCCATGGAACCAGTTCCCAAAGATGAAAGTCCACCTCACGAAAATTGCGTTGGTCAATGAAAACTTGATCCATGACCCACTGTAAACCACAACCCACCGTGATCAAAGACCCACCATGTTCCAATCTGACCTACCAAAACCTATCATTATCAACTGTGACCCATTATCCACGTCCTCCTCTCCACTGACTAAAGAGTTTACACTTGTAATAAAACCAGGTTGTGAAATTATCACTAATCGGAGTTTGCATTTCTACGACTAATAGCTCAAGCACCGCTCTGTTACAATATTGGTGGATCTGACCTTTACAATATAAAATGGTAATGTGTTTGTCATGGGCCATATTACGATGAATTTCAATTTAATTATCATACATAATTATTTCCTTTTTGAATTACAGATACTTTTCAGTGGAAAACAATAAACTTTGAGTCTCAAAATAAGTTAAAGTAGGACAACGTAAAGGCAAAACAAACTGTACAATTCGACTGTGTCTTGAAAGTAAAGTAGGAAGTCCTACTGCTATTATTACAATTACAAATAGCAATATCCAAAAGTTCGTTTTTCACTTAGATATATTCATCTCAGGTAAGTAAATAGAGACAAACGAAAAAGAAAGAAGGTCTTGAAATCAAAACGTAGACAAATTCGCCAGTGTTCAGAAGATGCTATCTATACCCTGAGAAAAATGATTGGGTTGAAATTGACCGTATTGGTGCATATTTTAACCCAACCACGTGGCTAAAACTGCTCCGACCCAAATAGGGTCAAAGCGTTTAGTTAAATTGGGTTGAAATAAATTCAACCCAACGTGTAGTTAAATATAGGGGTCCAACCCAACGACCCAATTGGTTTAAAATCGCTTAACCGGTTAATACGTTTAACCCAACTTGGTGTACAATATGACCCAACAAAGTGTAAATTCCATTAACCCGATAATGCGTTTGACCAAACGTGTAGTTAAAAGTAAATAAACATGGGGTAAGAAATGACCACAGTGTGGGGTCGCTTGGAGAAGGGGAGTGTAAATAACCCACCAATGAGATAAAATTGACCATGGTTGAGTTAAAACATGACGAAATAATGGGTTAAAAGAGTAAAGGTCACATTAACCGTTACGGGATTTAACAAACAATGAGTTGGTTACAAAGGTGACCCAACACTACACAATATAAAATGATTACCACTTTAGCGTGTTACTTGGAATTTCATTCAACACCAACGATTTTTTTGTTTACCCGCTTAAAGGGTTGCGCCCTTTCTTCGGGAAGAGGTCGGATTGTATAGGAGCATCAATTTTAATATGAGAGGGTCTAGGTGGTGTTTAGTCATCTTTATTTAACATTTTATTCAGTTCACTCATAGGGATGGGCATCAATTAAGTGAGGGCAATTTTCATCTGCCATGGATGCTAAGGAAGATCGTCTGGCTGACATATAAGTCGTAGTCGTAGTCGTTCCTTAACTTCGGCGCCTGAAATGAAGAGAACATAACAAAACACAGTTGCGGTGATTCAGGTTCATCTGGAGCTATAAAACATACGGTGCAATCACAGAAATAGACGGTAGGCAAGACAGGAAGAGTGGTAGATGTCATGAGGGTGAAGTGCTATGACGTCACAACACATGGGTATTGTTAGTAAGACGAATGCTGTTAGCTTCTGTTCCTGGGGCAACTCAGGAACTAATGAAGACAAAGGCAGCCCTGTTAGTGGTTGATTTACTGTGCATGAGATGGATAGATGAGCGGTGAAACTGTGCCAGGATGATAAATGTCGAAAACTTCCGGATCGACGTTCTCGCGGCCGATGTTCAAATGATACAGGGTCATCAGATGTTGTAAAGGTGTCGGATAATAAACAGCAGGGGTGTCATAGTCTCTATCATAGCGGAGAATGTTCAGGAATACTGGATGAGCAGTTGTAATGCGTTTCGTAATGTATTTTAAGCGGAGAGCCTCAAGATGGGATAAGAGCGGGGGAAAATGAATACGGTCGTAGAGTAGACGGGTTGGGTGGGGGAGCTGGATACGGAAGGCTAAACGAAATGCATGGCGTTCGAGTATTGCTAGCTTTCGATAGTACTTAGGAGGAGCTGGCAACCAAGCTGTGTGACCATAGGTTAAGACCGGACGCATGAAAACTTTGTAAGTGTTTAGAAGGAGATTTGAATGTAGACCCCACGTGGTACCAACTAGTCGTTTCAGTAAGTTAAGTCTGTTTCTGGCTTTCTCGATGACAGTGAGAAGGTGCGGTTCAACACCAACGATATCGCCTTCCGAGTATATCAGAAATAATTCCGTACTGGCTGTGAATATTTTTATTTCTCATAGCCAGTAAGTAGTTATTTCAAAACTTTTCGCAGTATATTTGACATTTGTGCAAAGCAACAAATAACGTTCTAAATTTCCTGTAATTGGCCAAAATAATCTTTTTTTAAACTTGTGAACAGTCTGACAATAGTTACACAGTAACGGTGGCGTCATCTGTTATTCTTATATGCTAGGACGTAAGAATAACATTAGGAAAAAAGATTACAGCACTGTTATTCATACATTGTGGTTTCGATGCAATGTTTTTTTTTCCTTTTTGGCGCTACTTTCTTCCTCCGTAGCCTTCCGCTTGGACCGGAGCTAACGTTGCTATTGTAATCGTCCTCTGTCAAGATATAACTCTGTATAATTTTGACTGAATAGACAGTAAATAACAAACATGTGTTGTAATTTTTGTAGTACTTAATAGTCCACTTAAATCAGCTTCGACCAAACTATATGTTTCACGTATCATGACAGTTTCCGTTAACCAGGTATGACTCAAGTGTTGGTTTAAAATACTCTACGGTGACATATAGTCGTTTTGTTGACCCAACGGTTAATGCAGTTTGGTTGCAAGTGACCACCCATCGTTTCTAAAAAAACCCAATTTGGTTTAAATCTTTTTAACCACACCACATGGTCACGTTTCAACCGAATCATTTTTCTCAGTGTAGTACACTAAGCAGAGTGGGTCAGAGTGGGTCACGTCCTGTTGATCCATGACCCACTAACCATGCTTTATGGCGTAGAGTAAGCCATCAAGACGGCCATATCAAGTAAAATGGTCATCTAACAAGATGATTTCTCCATCAGTTTTCAGTCGCTGTATCAATAAGCAAATGTGTACGTCGAGAGAGCAGGGACTACGTAGAAAGTTCAAGAACATCAGCTTAGGTGATATTTTTTACTTCATAAAATCAGTCCGGAAAGCTTTCTGCCACAATGAGTATCTTAGAAGTGGAAAAAAATCATAGCCATGTCTCTGGAAGTTCTAAACCTCAGTTCATTCGAAAGTGTAATATTTACATTATGAGTGGAAACATACCAACGCATGAGATTTGAATGGAAATTCTGAAGGTCATGTGGTTTCCTTCTTCTCTTCAATTTACTGAACTCTGCACAACTCATCACGGTGAACTTTCCTTTTTGTTTCTCTTCTCAGAGCATTTGGAATTGCTTTCAGTATCGATTTTATTTTCAACATTTGTTTGGTTCAGATTTCTGGGAAAGCACTAATCACTAGAAACACGTCAAGGACGGTGTAATTTCAGAGAAATGTTTCATATTCGCTTGTAGTTGGAGGCTGTGCAGATTAAAGGCTCTCATATTGTAAATCAAACTTGTAAAAATATGGTTAAAGAAAAGTAAATAACAGTGAAGGGAAAACGTTGCGGTTTCCGATAGATGGAAGCAATTAGATAAAATAATACACAATCACTGAGACAACTTCTAGGAAAGGATGAAATGTTATTTTGTAGCATTAAAGTGGAATTCATTATTACATACAGGGTGTTCCAGGAAGAATTAGTAATACTTTGGGGAATGGTAGTACGGGTGATTATAAGCAAAAATGTTCATATTAAATTTTGTTTGCTTTTGAGATACGAACATAAAGAAATAGGATAACTAAGCATAAAACGTGGAATTGTAAATGTACTTGTGTAAGTAAGTACTAGAAAGGACATACCGATACTAATTGTTATTGAAATTATCTGTGGTGCAGTAGAACTCAGTACAGGAAAATGAAGTAATTAAGTAAGTAACTAACGGTAAAAAAAAATACGATTTTAGTGCTGGTTAGTGCTGACATAAATCATAGTAAGGAAATACTGCCACCAAAATCAATGCACTGCGCGGATTAACTCAGCAACATTCATAGTTCGAACTAGCAATTCATCGCTTGTATTCATCCTGTTTTTGGTAAGTTTCCTGTGTTATTTACCAATATAAACCGAAGTCAAGGGGGGTCCAGTCAGGAAGGCCAAGACCAGTCCATCGACTGTGGTAGGTGGCATTTAGATGTTTAGTAATCAACCGACTAGTAGGAGCTGGTGCTCCGTGAGGCTGCAAGAAGAGGTTCTTCTTTGATGCAGAGGAACATCGTCTATATATAGTGTCTTGTCCATCAAATCATCTGTAACAGATAAACATATCGCTGTGCAGTCATGTGTTTATGGTGGATAAGGGGGCCAATAAGAATGTCGCTAACCATGCCACACCTCATGTATATGAAAAATTTGTCTTAATACCGTGTAACAAGGGTTGTGATAGGATTTTCATGAGCCCAAATGTGTCTATTACTCACACCTGTATGAGTGAAGGTCGAGTCATCGGTAAATAAAAATGTATGACACTTGTACTTCAGTGTGTAGTAACCAAAGACAAACCTAAAGATAGGAAGCGTAATCAGCAGAATGTAAGTGCTGCATCGACTGCTGGTGAAATGGATATAAAATTGTTTGCAAGTAATGTCCGCAACATACATTTACGTCCGATAGTCAGATGTGTTGACATTCGTCTGGTACTTGTGGTAGGGCTTCCTTCCAGGGCAATTATTTGCTCCGTTTCTTACACAGATTGTCTAATTTTATGTTCGGAGGTCATTTTAGCACTGGGAAGTGTTCCACGCTTTCCCAATATATGAAACGTATTCGTAACCATTGCCTTACTTCGTGTCCTACATTATAAAAATCGACTTTTGTAATCCTTAACACCCGCGTGAGCATTTCAATTACAAAAATATACACAAACACTATGTCCGCATACTCCTTATATACAGTGCCAGATTTACGTATAAGCTAAACAAGCTATAGCTTAGGGCCTCACACTCTTGCCCCCCTTAAAATATTATGGGAACGGTCTTACCCGTCCCTCCTCCAATGTTGAAAACATTTGCGCTGCTCGTTGTATGTAGGATTTCGTTTAAGCCTGTTTTTGATATGATCCTATCCCTTTCTCAACGCCTATCGCGTTCTTTCTACAGTGCTTTACATCTTAATAGAATATGTATTTCATTCTCCATTTCTCCTCATAGACTACATGAGTAATTTCCGGTTTCATCTTTCGGGCTTTTTCACTTGTGTACCCTATTCAAAATATTGTAATGGCACGTCTTTGTTCTCCTCCTTAACTCGAGATATTTTTGTGCGTCATGGGGCTGCGATGGCTCAGTGATAGAGCGCTCTCCTCTGGTGCACAGGGTCTTTGGTTCGATCCCAGCTCGTGCCAAGTGAACTTTGTGGTGAACAAATACTGTATGCGTGGGTTTTCTCGGGGTTCTCTGTTTCCTCCCTCTTTCTTCATTCCACGATTTCCTTCATTTCTTATCATCACTATCTCCTTTAGCCTAGCCAGCATAATAGTGGGACGTAAAACTTAAAGATTTCATGATTTTTTCTGCATCGTCATTTATTTTAATTTTTACGTTAAGTTTACAAAGATCATTTAGCTGCGCAATCATCTTTCAACTTTTCAATTACATCTGCTATTACTTTCTGTTTAATTGCTTTATATACAGTATGTCTCTTCACTTCTAGTTTTTTTTTTTCAGAAAGTAGATTATATTTACCGTTTGCAAGATTGTCAGTACTTCCGTTATCCATGAATTACTACTTCTCTGTCTCATTTGACAATGAAGGAATACTTTCTAAATTTCCCTCCCATTTTCTGTTTCGCACAGATTTAGCCAACAATTTAGTTCCCCTACTTTCATGACTGAGTTCACGGGATACCTCTCTGTTTCAAGTGTTACCGCGCTATTTGCCGATTATGGTGCCCCTGGTATTTTCTTTATGAACTTCGTTCTTGCATTATTAATTACGTTATCAGCACAGTTTCTGTTCCAGATTTCAAACCTGTACAGAATGGGCTGCAGTAAATATGAAATATACGCGTGGCCAGCTTCAGCGAAATATTGTTGTCTTTTCAGGGTGTTGCAAACATGCTTTTTTCTGTGATAGCTGCCAATCTTGTCTGCTGGTCGATCCAAGTTTCATTATATAATATGTTTATTCTCAGATATTTTAAAAGTTTTAACTGTTTCTAAATCCTATCCCTAATATGAACATCTCTCGCCTTTCGCCAGTTTGTACCCCATTGTAAGTACAACTACCTTGGTTTTGTTCTCGTTCAAGAAGTTAAAAAATGGGAAAATATTGCTCTAAATATTACAAATTTTACAATTTTTTGTTTTTCTACATAATTAATAAAAATCCCTCTTTTCGAAATATTTTCACATGTATTAATACATATATTATACTATATACAGTGTATTTACAATATGTACATCTCAATATCTCATGTGTACTAGCTTTATATTTACAAATAAACATATATTTACATATGTACAGTTTGATATGTTACATTAATGTTAATTTTTACGATTATTATATACAGCTCAATACACTATGTACATTTTTATGTTTACAACAGACTATGTGCATTTTTACAATTATTTACAACAGACTATCTACATATTTACACTTATTTACAAAGTACTTAATACAAGTAGACATACGTATCTGTGGAAGCTTAATAAATCCCAATTCAACATCAGAAGAGATCGCAAAATGATAAGAAACAGGAAATCACTCCTCAACAGCAGATAAATCTTCTCCTAAAGCTTCATATTCTATGGCCAAGATTTGCTCTCATCTTCTCACAACAATACCATTATCATAATTCTTCTCAATTTGAATTAATTTCATTGCAAAGTCATTTATTTCTTTTAGATTTGGTTTCAAAATATCCATTATTCTTCTTCTTTAGTAGCTTTTAACCGAAGAGTTCGGAACAGCTCGCTGTCCGTCACTAAAACCCTCTCTGGAAGCTATTCATTCATTCTGACTCCATGTTATTTGAAATATCTTTGTTAACTTTGAAATAGTAATTTACAAAGTGTTTCGTGCCTTCCAGCTTTTTTTCTGAGGAACTGATTGATACAGTTCTTAAAATAATGGCACGCGTTTTGCCTTATTTCGACGACCATCTTTATCAGTGCGTCAGAGATGAAATGACAATGATGATTGTCAAAATCCTTGGGGTTCCCTTCGAACTGTACGGTAGTTCTTATCTGTATCTGCCTTCAGATACTAAAAGGTTGGAATAACAGTGAGATAATCACCTCCAACTCCTCTTCAGTGTGAGTAGATATGCTGTTGCTGGTTTCACACTTACTTTGCATGATGTGGGATGAAGTAAACCTAACTCCAATGCTAAGGTAGCTTCTCAAGATGTTCTGATCAAGCAAAAGACAACGGTTGGTGTGGTGTATGCAATTTAGCTGCTGATGCGAATGTACTCTTACAAACATTCTCTCCCTATAGCTTTGCAAAGATGTTCTTACTCATTTGGATATTACCTTACTCTGCAGAAACTATCTGTGGGTAGTAATTGTTAGTTCGGTTTTGTCTGCTAAATCCTTATAAGAGCTCGAACACAAAGTACTCTCCATTATATGTAGTTTCCCTGACATTTCACTACTCCTCTTGTTGTGACATTTGTAAGAACAGTCTCCGAGTATTCTATGCAGATTTACAGCATTTCCTCTTTAAAGATAGAAATGGAGAGATGTTGCTGCAAGAGAATTGACCGGAGAATGTAGATGACCTTATGCTGCCATTATCCATGGAGAAAAGTCACTGCAAAGGAGGAATAAGTGGTGCCAAGATATGGAAGCAACGAGAACTAGCAAACACTATTCTTTCGATACCAAATGAGTCATTGTTGGTGATGACTTTCTGTAGGAAGGAAGATTTTCCAGTACTACACAAGCTGTTTCGTCTTAAAACAGTTCATCGTTGGAGAGACGCTAACAATTAAGATAGTGCCATGTCTTTATCTAGCCCAACAGCTGCAATGGAACTTATTTCAGAACCAGAATGGTTGAAGAGAGGTCATAGATTATAGTTGACTATATTTACGAGTCTGGTAGTTTTCACGTAGAAGGTGACAGTCAGAGACAACTTTCCGGAGTTTCCACTTTGGTTACTTTTATCTCAAGGATGGAGGACAATCTTCTGAAAGCACTGCGAAAGATTTGTATTTTGAGGCAGAAGTAAATGATTATTTTCTCATTATTGCTGAGCATCTGTGAAGGACAATTCCACTGGTGGAACATTGTCAAGCTGAGAGGAGGGCATTTGAGAGCTAATCCGTAAGTGGTGAAGCATTTCTGACAGGATGAAGTTGATTTTCCATAAATTCTTCCATTGTCGTCATTGTTTCTACAGTAGTGCAACTACGGTCTGGAGATTCATTTACTTTTCTTCAGACCATTTTTCCTTCAATAGGACAGTGCTTTCTCAATCCACTGCAGAGGATGAACTGTCCTTTGGATCACGAGAAGAGAGAAAGTAACATCAAAACACCTTTACATATGCTTTTCGATTTTCAAGCACGCTTTTTATTAAAAGTCTCCTTTTGATTCAGTTTCTTGTCAACCATTTCACGATGTGGCGTCTTCATGAGAATGATTTCGTTTGGCTCAGACACGACATTGACAAAATTACTTCCAGGTTGTGCTAAAGGCGATGGTAGATCTTTCTGTATCTCTTGGCGAAGGGATTTATTATTTTTAATCACCTGCTGTGCTGTTTAAAGGTACAGGCTCTTGCGCTTACAAATTTTCTATACAATATAATAAGTAATATTTTCATAGAAACATTCTTGCCTTCATTGTAGTTTCAAATCTTTGTTTAATTTTATTTGAATGCAAATGAATGCAATTGTTAGCTTTGATGTCATTCCAATGAAATAACGATACACTTATGCTGTATATTCCCTGTGCAAGTACATTCCATATGTAAAGTTATTGACTTGGGAACACTAAACATATATATATATATATATATATATATATATATATATATATATATATATATATATATATATTCAGTTAGCGCAAGAGTCCCGAGAACACAGCGGTTTTATTTATTATACTCAAGTTCTAGGATCATCAAATTTCTCAAATAATTCGTAAATGGGTAAAGAACATGCAGTTTTCAAATTCAAGGATACAGGTACTTCACAATGACTCTTCCTAATTTCACACTGATGTCCTGTAGGACCAGTAAATTTCCTAGATTTAACGGTTTAATGCAAGTACATCTTAAATGACTAAATATAGATTACTTCTAATTTCAAAATCAAATAACCTAAGACCCAGAGAAGTGCAGTGTATACAGGGTGAACCTGAAAGATATGCACGAACTCCGGGAGGTGATCAAAAGAAGAAGAAAAATCCTTTTTATTTCGTCTGATGAGTATTTTAACTATGATCTTAGTGATTTACTATTTACAACACATCATTATTGAAAATATACTATGTGATCAAAAGTATCCGAACACCTGGCTGAAAATGACTTACAAGTTCGTGGCGCCCTCCATCGGTACTGCTGGAATTCAATATGGTGTTAGCCCACCCTTAGCCTTGATGACAGCTTCCACTCTCGCAGACATACTTTCAATCAGGTGCTGGAAGGTTTCTTGCGGAACTGCAGCCCATTCTTCACGGATCGCAGAACTGAGGAGAGGTATCGATGTAGGTCGGTGAGGCCTGGCACGAAGTCGGCGTTCCAAAACATCACAAAGGTATTCTATAGGATTCAAGTCAGGACTCTGTGTAGGCCAGTCCATTACAGAAATGTTATGGTCGTGTGACCACTCCGCCACAAGCCATGCAATATGAACAGGTGCTCGATCGTGTTGAAAGATGCAATCGCCATCCCCGAATTGCTCTTCAACAATGGGAAGCAAGAAGGTGCTTAAAACATCAATGTAGGCCTGCGCTGTGAGAGTGCCACGCAAAACAAGGGGTGCAAGCCCCCTCCAAGAAAAATACGACCACACCATAACACCACCACCTCCGAATTTTACCGTTGGCACTACACACGTTGACAGATGACGTTCACCGGACATTCGCCATACCCACACCCTGCCATCGGATCGCCACATTGTGTACCGTGATTCGTCACTCCACACAACGTTTTTCCACTGTTCAATCGTCCAATGTTTACGCTCCTTACCAAGCGAGGCCTAGTTTGGCATTTACCTGCGTGATGTGTGGCTTATGAGCAGCCGCTCGACGAATCAATGTCGCCACACGCCTGACTGTCATAGTACTTGAAGAGGATCCTGATGCAGTTCGGAATTCCTGTGTGATGGTCTGGATAGATGTCTGCCTATTGCACTTTATGACCCTCTTCAACTGTCGGCGGTCTCTGTTAGTCAACACACGAGGTCGGTCTGTACGCTTTTGTGCTGTATGTGTCTCTTCACGTTTCCACTTCACTATCACATCAGACACAGTGGACTTAGGGATGTTTAGGATTGTGGAAATCTCGCGTACAGACTTCTGGCACAAGTGACACCTAATTAGCTGATCACGTTCGAAGTCCTTGAGTTCCGCAGAGCGCCCTATTCTGCTTTCTCACGATGTCTAATGACTACTGAGGTCGCTGATAATGAGTACCTGCCAGTAGGTGGCAGCACAATGCACCTATTATGAAAAACGTATATTTTGGAGGGTGTCCGGATACTTTTGATCACATAGTGTATGTTTTATGGTTGATAATGTAAATATCATCCAAAAAACTAAACAACCTCCCTCTTAGTTTTGGTTTCACGACCTCCATGATATAAAAATAGGATATAAAAATAGGATATTGCAAGTTGATTTTTTTCACAGTACTGCGCTAATTCTATTTGAGTTCAAGAGAAAAAAGTAACTTGAAATCTACTTGATCTCCGATTCCAGTATCACCACCACAAAGATCAAACAATTTACTCTTGGACATTAGCTGTAAAATATAGTACCTTGGTGCTGTCTGCTATTCCAAACGGATAAAGAATCTAATTAAAGTTCTTGATGGAAAGAAGTGCAAAGTACGTGTCTATTGCGTGTCTTGAAGTTTAAAGGAATCAACAAGAAGATTTTCAGCTGTACACATTTGTTATCTGCCAAGCTATATGAGAAAGAGAGAGAAGGTTTGACAATCCTTTTCTGAACTGCTCACTTCTTGGAATTTTTCACTTCATTTTGTACAAAATCCCGCTTTAAAACACAACTTAACGACAGCCACCTAACACCTGTGTACAATCTTAGCTACACGTGACGGTTGCCACCAGTGGTAAAAGTGGAACTGAAAAGATAGGGAGACTCATGATGTCAAGTCGTTCCCCGTGCCTTATTGGCCCATTGTTTTTTTTTTCAAAAAGCGCGGGGACGCCACAAATATTTTCTGAAAGTGGGGGACGACGTACCCCCGCGCTCCCCATCACTTTTACTCCTGGTTGCCACCCATTTCATATATTTTTGATTCCAATTTTGTATACCTTTCCAGCACCGAAGCTAGACTACGTACGCTCAAGTACTGAGGTACGTTTAAGTACTTACGTTCTGAGGTCTCTTTTTAGAACTATTTCTTTTTGGAATTTGAAACTTATGTCACTTCTCTATCTAATCTCCCTATAGACATACACCACATTGACTCCATGATTTCACAGCTGTCAATAGTGTTCTTTACATATACTTGTATTTTATCCACTGGAATATCACTGACATCAGAACGGCCCGATTAGAAAATGAACGAATTCGGACTGAGAGTGTGTCCTTCATTATCAGAAACAGCTAAACATCACTAGCAGCGAGTTTTGGTGCTTGGGAAGTATTAGTCACTACTTCGAAGTTATTGTTACGAAGAAAACGTTGAGATAGAAGTGCCTAATGAGCAGGAGAATTGTCTTGATGGAAATACGCAATAGTATCCTGAAATCAGCTTAGTGTTTGAAACATGTTCGTAACATGGATATGTCACTATAGGGCTCTCAGAAACCCAATAGTGAATATTCCGTCTTGGCTGTGCCAAATCATGGCACCATCACTTTCTAGAGTAACCCGACAATTCTTTCGTGGAAAATGTGTGTTTTGATTGTGATCTGCTCCTTCCTTTCAGGCTCGAAACGCGGCTCCCGCATTGTCACAACTGATGAAAATAAAGCATTATTGATGCGACACCTCGCGTTAATATTAACTGACATATTGCTACAAGCGCACCCTTGTGGTCAACAGTTGATATCCGGAGAACCCACATTGAAGAAACTTTTCATATTTTCAGGTCATCATACAGAATAGTCTCAACAGTTCCCATGTAGAAATGGTAAGTTTAGAGGCGAAATAGTCCAACTAATCGACCAGAAGAAATTTTTCTACTACCACAACCATGCCGGTCCGGATTGGTCGGGGTCGAGGTTGGTTGGATTCGTTATCACACGATGTTTGACCGTCTAAAATGTTCCGCACCCACGAATCCATGTTTTACCGTCAGTACACCTTCCCCACACGTTTACATGAATGGTCAATGAATATTGATAGATGCGACACCTGCAGATGAAGAAAACGAATAGCCATAATGTTGTTGAACAATAAACGTTGCTACCGTAATTAAAGCATTGGAAACGCTGCTCATTCTAGCAGTGTCTGTGAAAACTACGAACGGTCTTCTATATCACAAGTTTACAGTATGTCCCCATATTTTAAGATAACTGCACCTCAGGGGTCGATCCAGACATTTCTTGAGAGGGTAGGAGTTCTCGGAATAGTGATTTTTCATATCCATATATATACGTGTGTGTGTGTCAGTATGTATGTTGCTAAGTTCAACTTGAAATGTTAACGTTTGTTGTGGGTTTTCTCGGAGTACTCCCGTTTCCTGACACATTCTCATTTCACCCAATTCTCTATCATTCCCTTGCCTTAATCATCCATTTCCATTTCGACCTAAACAGAATCGAAAGAGTTTAAACTGAAAGTTATCGTTTCATTTCATTTTCAGTTTTGAAATAATAACTTCCAAGTTTCGGTGTTGCAGGGAAACTTTACACCTGGGAACTACTACCAGGGAAATAATTTCCTAATTAATTATTACCTCCTCGAATTCTCGTTTATTAGAAATATTTAACTCGAAAATCATATCATATAAAAAGATACATCAAAGAAACACGCTGACAAGAGTGGTAACCATATCTTAGGGAACCATTACTCCCTATGGAATTTACATTTATTTGACAAGTCTAGGGTAATAATACCTTAAGGAGTTACTACCTCTTTTAATTTCTATTTATTTGAAATATGTGAACGGAAAATTATACTATTTCGAAACATACATTAGGGAAACTCCCCGAGGAGGGTGCTATATGATATCGAAGAGAATTAATACTTTTCTTGAATTCCAATTTATAACCAATGGAATTATTACTACCTCGTCTGCTTGTTTTGTTGATGTATCTTTTGAAACAGTATGATTTTCCGTTCCGATGTTTCAAATAAATGGGGATTCGAAGGGGGAAATAATTCCCTAGGTTATTGTTACACCCTCGTCTACGTGTTTCTTGGATGTATGTTTTGAAATGATATGATTTTCCATTCAAACGTTTCAAATAAATGAGAATCGAGGGGGGGATAATAATTCCCGGGGGTAAAGTTTCTGTGCTACACCGCCATTCCCTACATTTGACATTTTTACATTGTAATAAAGCCATTTGTTGGGGCCCTTTTTTTGTAATTTATCGTTTATTTTGAATTTAGCCTTCCCAATTATTTTTCTTTAGTTGATTACACACTTTTCTGCACGCTAACGATATTGCGACACCTTCTTTAATTTATTATTATTATTATTCTAAGAAGAAGAATACATTATAACGTAAAATAATAAGTTTCTATAAATACACAATTGAATATTGTTGCTGTTGCTGGACGCATTGACGTTGCAGCCTACTTCAGAATAAATTTTAACTTGTTTCATTATTTTCAAATTCTAAAATTTCGTGACACGCCGCTATGAAACTCATGTACTAACAGACACACCTAGCTTCGCTGTACTCAGAAAGGTAAGAAAGTGAATACATTTCACACTCTGCAGATGGATTTTAGCTTTCTGCGTTACAAAATTCAATTTACGAAATGGGGTGAAAATGCATTGTATTTTTATACGACTTAAAAGAATAAAAGCGAGTATTTGCATTTCCCCAAGTATCTTGTTTCATTTTCCATCATAACTTTTCTTCCATAAATAAAAAAAAAAAAGGAACATGCTTTAAATTGTTCATCTGCAGTGTTTCTTCAATGCACACAACCTGGAGATCTCCCAGAGTTAACCAACTCCTCCCCCTCCCTTCGCTCAAGACAGGGTAAAATAAACTACGACTGCATGTTCCTCTTGTGCAAGATGCGTCCTTTAGCAGCCAGTGCCCCAATGCAGTCACCTCACATTTCGATTCTGTTCTCGGATAAAGTTGAGTTGATTTTCAGTTTAACGTCTCTTTCAGCAGGGAGATTATATCAGAAGGGACTTAACTGATTAACGTGGAATCCGAACCAGATGAGCTCGCACCGAGAATCGAACCCGGGTCTTCCACTTCAAAGCCATGTATGCTAACCGCTTAGCCACGAAGGAGCTCAGGTTCTCGGATAAAATTTTCTGGTAGAAACTGTTCAACTGTATGTTTGTGCTAAAACAGGAGCGGTGTCAGAAATTTCGAAAGGACGTAACTGATACAAGGTTTGTCCCAAGACTTCCCGGTATGATTTTTTAAAGTCATTTATTCAATGTCAGTTTACAATCTTTTCAGTTTACAATCTTTTCACACTCTTTAAAATATCAGTTTACAATCTTTTCAGAACTTTTCAAAGTATTCTCCCCCTGCTTCGATGCACCGTTGCCAACGTTTCACCCAATCATTGAAGGCGTCCTGGAAGTCGTCAACGGGGATCTTCTTTAGTGAGTTCATCGCATCTGCTTTTATCGCTTCCAGTGTCCCATGCCGAGTTCCTATCAGGGTTCTTTTGATTCTTGGGAACCCAAGAAATTCGATGGTGCGAAATCGGGGATGTGCGGAGGCTGGGGCAGCATTATCACATTCATTTTGGACAGCAACTTAATCGTCGGTCGTTGTCCAAAACTTGACGCACTTTTTGCACCGAGTCGCCGTCGTTGACGGACTCCCGACCTTTCCGAAACCGCTTGTGCTATTTGAAAGTTTGGCTTTTTTTCATCGTCCCGTCACCGTAGGCATTCCGAAGCATTTCGAGCGTTTCCGCCCCGTTTTCACTTAGTTTCACACAATATTTTATTGCATAACGTTGCTGCTAAAACTGGTCCATTTTTTGCTCGACGAGAGTGCAGTAGATGCTTGTGTGCGTCACCCTGCCTCCACAACTGCCCGCAGGCAACTGATACCGGTGTGGTCTCGTTGGACCCAGCACCGACTTCTCCGCCCCGTCAGCTAGCGTTGCCAACTACAAAACATCATTCCGGGAACTTCTGGGACCACTGTATTCCGGGAACTTCCGGGAACACTGTATTAAATCATTTTTCATAACATACTAACTTAGGTGAAAAATAAATAAAATAAAAGTTTTACTCTCTTGGGGCCCCAAAGAAATGTAAAGGGAAAAATTTATGTGGATTAAAATATGAAAAAATAAAAGTTTCACTTTGTTCACTTCTGTTCTACAGCTTCTTTAAAGAATCCTCTGTTTAAACCAATTTGAAGTTACTTGTTTTTATTTTTTAATGTCTATCTCTGGCCAGTTTGGAAAGATTCATATTCATTTCGATACCAGCGATGAGGAGTATATCTTCATAAAACAGTCTCCAATTATACTACCCAGCATTTAAAAAAAAAATCTACGGCAAGAGATATGATAGTTGATCTTAACTAATTTTGGGTAGCTGAACACGAATCCGCTGTCTGTTTCTACGTATTACGTCAGGTTTCCTCGTAACAGATACACCAAGATAAGAAATAGATTGCATATTATAATAAAAAGTACTGACTAAATATAAATTTGGAAATATTTACAGAGGAACACAATGGTATGTTTATACAATCCCTGACATATATATTTCATGTTGTTTGATATGGACCAAATAAAAAGACGTTTTATCTATTATAATTGCCAATACTTAGGGTCGAATCCCAGTGCCTGGGAACATAAGTGACGTTCGTGGTTCCTGTGGTCTAGCAAGAAAGTCCAAGCAAAGAATTTACCAAAAAGTTAATTTATATGTAAAATAACAACTTAGTACAAGAGAAACTTGTACTCATTCTAATTTGAACAGTCCTAGTTGTTCCCTTGGAATGATTACTTGGCTGAACAGCTTCTGATTGTTGTATGTTTGCCACCTGTTTTTAACTCTTTCGCTGCCACCTTAATTTCAGTACCCTAACCCAATCCTACACTTTTGCCATATTTAGTCTTTTGCAACAAACTAGTTACATCTAGTGGAAACCAAACACAGAAATTGATCAGGCCAACACTGTGTGCCACCAGAGTATAAAAGTTTTTTTCTTGCGTCCGACTTTACAAAGAATTTTTACAGTAAAAACTACCTCTTGATGCCAAATGCCATCAATGGCATACAGCAATATGTATGAATGACGCCATATGGCATCAAATGGCAACGAACGATTAAACACCATCAATAATCGCCCATCATGGATATATCCCACACTCCATGGTGTTTTCTTTTCTGTTTCCTTGATATCTTTGTGAAACCTTTCTCCCATCTCTCCACTAAAAGCTCCAAGATTTTTCCGGAAAATGATCGGAATGAAGGAAGTGAAGTTTCAGGCTCATTTTAATCCCAAAATTTTTCAACTGATCCATCATCGTTTTCACGATTGTTTCATACTGCTGCTCATCCTTGACATTTCTTGGAACTTTGTCATGACTACCCTCATTGAATTCCATGCAGCGTGCTCTACGTCATTCATTATCTCTTCAAAGTTTCAGTCTTTCAAAAGTTTCCTAATTTGTGGTCCATCAAACGTGCCTTCCTTGATTTTTGTATCCGATAGATGTGGAAATTTGTTTTCAATGTTCTTGTTTGCAATATCTTTGTCCAAGACCTTCACAAACTGCTTCATGATTCACAGTTTGATGTGTAGCGGTAGTTTTGTTTTTGATGGTACCACGAACTGCAGAAACGCTTGATCTAGTGAGTGAAAAGCAAAATTGGGAACACTGCATTCCACATGGCAACAATTCTTAAAATAACGGGTTACAACTAAAAATCTGCACAAAATGTAAGGTAAGGTAAAAGCAACCAGACGACAAATGGAAACTGTGTTTTAACTTTTATTTACAGTATATACATAGGCAGAAAAGAAAATGCTAATGGCACATTGCAAATGGTCCGTGATCAGCTACAATCCGCAAACGTGTTGGAATAGACGCACAGGCTGTTTGGACGCCAGTTGGGTCAATTTCTTTTAAACATTTGCGTATTCTTCTTTGAAGCTGCTGAACAGTTTTTGCCTTCCAATTATGTTTGTACATCTTGTCACTCAATTGTCCAAAAAAATCTTCGATTGGGCGGCACTGGGGCAAGTTAGTTGGATTTTTCGTTTTGGGCACAAAAGGGATGTTTTGTGACATGAGGTACTCCTGAGCCTTTCTCGCATAATGAGAGCTGGCTTTGTCAGGCCAGAAAATAAAATTATTGCCAGAATGATATTTTCGTATAAAGGGAACTAAGATCTTTTGAAGACATTGCTTCACGTACACATCTTGATTGATTGCTAACCCACTAGGCTTGAAATAAGGCTGCGACACACCTTTGTCCGATACAACTAAATAAATCATCACTCTGCTTTCAAATTTCTGCTTGCCTTTATATTTTATATTAGAAGGAGTGTGTTGCTTGTCTGAGGAATAATAAATGTCATTTCCGGGCATTTGGAATTTAGAAAGGCTACAGTAACTTTCACCATCCAAAACAAACGATTTTCCTTTGTAATTTCTGACCATCCAACGACAATTTGATTTCACAGTTTTTATTTGCGTGTCTGTGTAAGATGGAGCTTTTTCGTTTTTGCATGCTTTTATTCCCATTGATTTTAATGTTTTAGATATGTATTGCTGTGAACACTTAAATGTTTTCGCTGCGTCGTTCTGATTAATGGTGTCTTTCTTGTCAAACATCTTTTTTAGTCTTTGTTTATTTTTATTCGTCATAATTGCTGCCTTTCGACCACTTCCTGCTTTTCTTTCTATTGTTCCGGATTTAAGTATCGCATAAATTGTTCTTTCTGGCACACCTTCAGCGGCAAAGTGTTTCACACAATATGATTTCCCCAATTCGTGGAAATTTACAATGCGTGCACGGAGGACTTCTTCCTTTGACGCCATTTTCTACCAATTACTTCGCATCTGAAAGAAAGCAAACATATTGTGAATTAGACAAAGGGTGTACTATCAACATACCAAAGAATAGCGATGACTGTGTCAATAGGTTTTATTTTATGACTCCGCACATTTTGTGCAGATTTTTAGTTGTAACCCGTTAGACTGATACAGGTCGAATTCATTGTATGGGACAAATTTGGTGGAGGAATGTTGGTTTCACAAGCATGCTTATTAATAATAAAGCAAACAGGGTCAAACTGGTAATTGCCGACCCGCTGTTATTGTAACGTAGTATTTATATCCCAATGGCAAGTATATAGACAGTAAATGAAGATTATTACGTAAACTAGACGTGATGCAAGAAACCTAATGGCATTTCTGAAATCAGGAGACCTTATTTAGTCAAAATTACTTATCACATGCTTCGCCGCAAAAATTATGCTGGATAATGTTAATCTTATATTTTTTTTTCATTAAGTTAAATATTTTGCCTCTTGCTTGCACAAAATATTAACTACTGTAACATTTCGGGATTTTAGCTAATTTGTTCTAACAACAGATGAAAATCAGGTTGTTGGCCTGTAATATATTGAGAGAGAAAATATTCCTGTCGTCTCATGTTATAGAAATAACACAACAAGAGATACTTTCTCTAGAGAGGCGCGCAACCTATTCTGGTTGGTCGCCAGAGGCGGGTCCACTGGGTGTTCAACTAGTCCGGACCCCCTCAAAAAACTTCCTAACTCAACATACATTTGTACACTTTCTGAATAAAACCAGGGGTAAAAGTGCGGGATAACACGAGAGGATTCCCTCCCCCACTTCTAGAAAATATATGTGGCGTCCCCCCACTTTCTAAAAAGTTACAATGGGCAAAGATAGGCAAGGGGCACGGCGTGACGCTATGCGTCCCCCTTTCTTTTCATATCCACTTTTACCCCTGAATAAAACTGTACTTGTATAACAGATAAATGATTGATGTTGCATGAAAATTTGATCTTACACTTTATCTGTACTCTTTATCTTATAAAAGGAATCTAGTACTATATTTTTTTTCTGAAAATAAATGAGGAAGTATTTTACAATTACTTTTCTTTCGGGTGCAGAAATATACCAGTTTAATACTATAATGCAGTGGCTTGTAGTTGGACCCCCCTCAACAAAATTTCTGGATTTGCTCGTGATCGTTGCTGAGCCACTGAATTAGAATGTATTATTCATGTGTATAAAGTGGAAAGTTCGAAGGGGCACAAGTATTATTCGCTATAACATTTGACGATAATAGCTAGTTTGTACTAACAATAAGCTGAGAACAGATTTTTCGTCTAATATATTGACCCCATAAAAACTTTGCTCATCTCATCTCGTTAAAATAATACAAAAAGAGTTATATTTTCCTTAAGGAGGGGTCGCAACCGCCTCTGTACCATAGAATGTTACCGTGAGCATTTCTTTATTCATGCTCAAAATGATGCAAGGCACAAAATATTACACGCTGTAACACTTCACGGTAATAGTTTGTACTAACAATAAACTGAGAGCAGATTATTGATCTAATACAGAATTTGTAAACCTGGGGCTCGCGACCTCTAAAGAAGTCTAGAGACAGTTTCATGCAAAATCGCAAAGATAAGCGGAAGAGATAAATATAATTAAAATCTAACACCGGAAAATATTTTTAAATATTATCTTGAATTTTGTTGTGAAACGTATAACGAAATACTTTGGATAGGTTAATAATTACCTGTACCTTGGGCAGAAAGTGCTCATACATGTGCACTATACTTAATGGAATGTTAATTTAATAATAACAAAAGAAGAGTGTTTTTAAGATATGTAAAATTATTATTATGGGATAGTTGTTGCTATGTAAATGTTTATGGATACCTAGTCAGCAAGTTTGTGTGCTTGACAGTTTGAAGGAAAATATATTATAAAGTATATCAGCTAATAAACCATTTTAGCAACGTTCATCGACGTTATCATTCTAATAGAAAAGGTGAGAATAATGGTATATAATTATTAAAGATAATTTTTACATGCAAACAAATACTACCACTTAAGATCTATATATCTTACTAAGCCGAACCAGGTTGACGACTATCCTTGGTAGGTCGTTCGTTAAAAATTTTGGTGCCTTCACACCGGGATTAGTTAAAAATTTTGGTTTACCTCACCCGGGATTTGTTGTAAATTCATATCCCGAAGCAGAGTAAGGTTGAATTTACTTTTGTCATAAAGTTAATGAGTACAAATTTCACCATATTGAGAAGTGGTAGAATAATTATAAGGAAAATGGACACTGAAATAATGGAGAATGAATCCACTAATAGTGACAACGGTGAACCTAGTGTAACATCAGGATTGACATCAGAAGACCGAATCTTGCTAGTCTTACAGCGGCAATTGATGCAAATGTCTACCGAGTTAAAGCAGACGATGAAGCATAACTCTGAAGAATTAAGTAGACGAATAGAACAGAAGTCTGATGAATCTAACAAGCAATATGAAGAATTAAGTAGACGAATAGAACAGAAGTCTGATGAATCTAACAAGCAATACGAAGAATTGAAGCAGACGATAGAACAGAAGATGGAACAGAAGTCGGATGAAACGAAACAATTAATTATCCAGACGATGAGCGATATCACCTCGCAGTTCGAGGAAAAGTTAAAAGGAATATCGGAGGAATGCCAGGGTAATCACAATCACCTGAGACAAGAAATCAGTGATGTAAAAAAGGATTTAGAAGTAACAGAATCTTCTGTTCAACAACAAAAGATCCAGGTCATCAATAATTCTAACAATATACGTGCAAATACGCAATTGATAGCTACGTTACAGGAAGAAATTAGAATGCTACAGGTTAAGGACAACACATACCGTAATAACATGTGTAGTGATCGCATGGAGTTTCCCCACTCACCAGAGATGAACTCGACTTCGCCGGTGTCTGATGAGGATATTATATTGGAAGAAATACATCCGAAGGGTACAGATGGGCGAAACATAGATGGTGTAACGACACATCACGTCATGAATAGGAACTATCACCCAATAAATACACGGAATGATAAAAGGAAAGTAAAATTAAGTGTTAAGATGAGTGAAATTCGAGCTATGAGCAAATTCAGTGGTAAGTGTAACGAGAATGCTACTTCTTTCTTAGAAAAGTTCCAGGACGAATGCAATATAATGTGTATAGATAGATCACAATATATGAAATTAATCCCTCATGTATTACTCCCACCTTGTTCATTATGGTTTAAAGCAGTACGTGATCACACCAGTACATATGAAGAATTCAAAGCGGCACTGATCGCCAATTATGAAAATGACTTTTTGCTTGCGAATAGAGATGCTACCATTAGAAATCAACACTTCAATCCTCGATTGCATAAATCTGTTGTAGAGTTTGTTGTAAATACCTACAACGAATTAAAGGTCGTTAATCCATTGCAATCGGAATCGAGAATAATAGCATCGATTCGAAATTTGCTTCCATTTAAATTACAACAGATCTTATTTTCCACACAGTGTATGAGTTTCAACCATTTATTAATGCTTGTCCAATGCTATGAAACTCAATACCATGCCATGAATCAACAAGCAGGAATGGGTAAAAATAAGAATAATTCAGATCATTTGGTGCCTGTTCGGAATTTAAATATCCGAAGTGTGAATAATACGGAACATAACCTAAGCCGAGTATACTCTAGCAATCAAAATGAGCAAAATAGGCAAAGTTATGTAGGGAATCCGCCTAACCTAATTAATTGTAGCAATCCATATGTTAGACCATATAATCAAAATAGGTTTAAAAATAGACGAAATGTATGGCGAAATTCCAGGAATACAGCGAACTACGTGGATATACGTAATGGGAGGACAAGAGATGGCACTTCGCATCAAGATCCAGGTATTGAAGTAATTTCTGTACAGAACAATAATGCGGGACATAATCATGATTGTGCAGTACAATGTTTTTTATTAGAATCGTATGCAAGTACGAATGTAACCTGATTACCGTTAATGAAATTAGGTTAAATTCATATCAGCTATAGATTTTCATGAACATTTATTTTATTTTTATTCAATTTAATTTTCTTTAATTCTCATTAATCAATGATAATTCTCAAATGTTTTTAATATATGTAAGAATTATAATTCGATTCATAAATGATTAAAAGCAAAGGTTATTTATATTAGATTGATTTGTGTTGAAAACTTAACTGTCAAAGATTATGTTAAGAAGAAGATCTATTCTATAAAACTAATTATTCGACGACTGTTTTTATGAGCTATCCTATATATTATCCGAACAAGATTCTTCTTTATTATGACATCTTAGTGCCACGATGTATACATTAAAATGCAACATCTAACTTATTTGTTATTTAATGCGCCCTGAAAGATCAAACATTATTTGTAACATCACCGTTTTAATAATGATCAAAACTATTAATCATAGTAATTCGTGTTTCACCCTCGTTAATTATATTAATAAGCGACGATGTTTTTGATAATAATGAAATAAATATAATTAATGTAATAAAAGATAAATATTAATGAAGTGAAAAGATTTGTTATAAATGTATCTATATATATATATATGAAATGTAATGAAGATATATACGAGGTGTGATCAAAATATAAAGAACATATGTAATTTAAGAACACTATTGTAAACGGACCAGTGGTTCTTGAAGATAAAAGCCAAGCTCACTCATGACTTTTATATTCAGTCCATTTGTCGGGCGACATTTTTATATAACGAAATACTTTGGATAGGTTAATAATTACCTGTACCTTGGGCAGAAAGTGCTCATACATGTGCACTATACTTAATGGAATGTTAATTTAATAATAACAAAAGAAGAGTGTTTTTAAGATATGTAAAATTATTATTATGGGATAGTTGTTGCTATGTAAATGTTTATGGATACCTAGTCAGCAAGTTTGTGTGCTTGACAGTTTGAAGGAAAATATATTATAAAGTATATCAGCTAATAAACCATTTTAGCAACGTTCATCGACGTTATCATTCTAATAGAAAAGGTGAGAATAATGGTATATAATTATTAAAGATAATTTTTACATGCAAACAAATACTACCACTTAAGATTTATATATCTTACTAAGCCGAACCAGGTTGACGACTACCCTTGGTGAGTCGTTATAAACGCATAATTTTATATTTATACATACTCTTAAGAACAACCAAAAAAATCTACTAAACATTTTCAACAGGTGCAGAGTTGTTTAAAAATCAAATTTAAATGAAAGAGGTATGATATGAAACTAATGAGAACTACATATTGAAATACCAGAAAAATACAAATACAACATAACTTGCACCTTGAAATACAATTAAAATTTAAAGCTAATAAGATACATAAGGATGGTGTTATTTCACTAATGTAGCAGTGTTCAGTTCAGTCTTCGTGATTCACATTTTCAAGTCATTTAAAGTACTCAATAACTTTTTCAACAACTGCCCAAGATTTTAAACCAAAATTAGAATTTTTTTTTATCATATTGCCCAAAATTAAAGGAGTTATGAAGTTTTAAAATTTTCAAACTGCCTTCGTCTTGAAACAGTATGTCGGATTGGATTCGATATTTATAATATGAATGAACTGACCAAATTTGGTTTTAATCCATTCACTTTTAGAGAAGTTTTTGTATCCACTATATAGAAGAAATGGATTCTACTGTTATAGAAATAGATGGATATCGTGAGATCTCTTCAATAGGTATATTAAAAACACCATACAAGCTTATTACAAACCAGAAATTATAAGGGGGTGGCTGGCAAGAGGATGTGATAAAATGGGATGTCGTGATAAGAATTAGGTTGAGAACCACTGATCTAATGTTTATAGAGAGAAAATGCTCTTGTCGTCTCATGTTATAGAAATAACACAAAAAGAGATACTTTCTCTCTGGATCTGTCGCTCAGCCACGGAGTTAGAATTTCTTATTCATGAGCCTAAAAGTGGAAGGTTCGAAAGGGCGCCGGCTATTACTCGCTGTATCACTTGACGATATTAGATAGTTTGTACTAACAATATGCTGATAGCAGATGTTTCGTCTAATATATTCTTTACTTTCTTTATTGGTGCTCAAAATCATGAAAGGTGCAAAATATTACCCGTTCTAACACTTCAGGACATTACTTTGTACTAACAATAGACAGATCAGGTTATTGGTCCGATAAATTATCACAAAAATACCCTAGTCGTCTCACTTAGTTGGAAAGAAACCCGAAGTTTCTCTTAAAGGGTGCACGACCTCTTCGAGGTCCACCGCAAAAGTTTTATACCTGTTCATTCTTGTGCAAAAGGAGAAGGTTGGAAAACGATTGGATGGGGAATATTACCCACTATGATACTTGGGAATATTAACTATGCTGTCAGAATAGATAGAGATCAGATTGATTTCTTGCATATAGAGACAAAAAATACCTTTAAAGTCTCTGGAAACAACATACAAACCTTTGTAGAACACGGACCCCTTTTGAAATCCGCTACGGAAGGTTAATATTTCCTTACTCATGCTGAAAAGGTTGAAAAGTTTGGAGGAGGCACAAAATATTACCCACTGTAACGTTTGGGAATATTATATACTTTGTATCAACAATGTACTGAGAGCAAATTATTTGCTTTATATATTGGTAAAAAGTAATTTTGTTTTCTGTGGAAATAATACAAAAAGGTCATATATTCCCTTCTAGAGGATGAACGTTTTCTACGCTCTTTCTGTATCCGCCACTGCTGTACTTTCCATCTCTTCACAAGACCTAGAAAAAATTGGATTCTAGAATTTAAAGACATCTCGTATAAGATATAAACCTACAGTTTAAGGTAAGATCTTAATCCCGTATTGCGTTCAAATTTTAAGTCTGTATTAGAAAGACTGGAATCTGTAATTCCATGTATCCTCGTCGCCATAAGTGCCTTTACATCGCAGTGACGGGTATGTGACCGCGCAGTACTCCAAGGAAGGGATGGTTGTATAAGAATTTGTGATTAATTTTGAAGAGTTTTTATTTTGACTAGGAAATTAACATGGGTGAAGGGAGTAAAGACACAGATTTGAAACATCAGTTCACTGTTATTGAAGCATCAGTGCACGAAAAGATTCGTATTCTCAGTTTTTCTATTTGTTGTTTTATATGTTAAGTTAAACACCACAATATGTATCACTGATATCGCAGATCGTATTATTTTTCAAAATCGTGTTTGTAACCTATTGTCAAAACATTCATCTCCAGACATGATGTAGAGAGAAGAGAAAGAGATACGACATCTGTAATATATGTATATGTGATTCACTAAGTAACTGTAGAAATTAGTTAAAGGACACATAAGAGAGCGAAAAGGAGCTCTAGAAGTCTGAACTTTTTAGAAACGTCCTAGATAGGTGAAAATATAGTTGAAAATTGCAAAGGGTATCATGTAATTTACCTCTCTTTTCTTATATTCTAGTATACTTTTTCTTTCACATCCAAACATCCCTATTCAGATTTACGAGATAAAGGTGAAGAGAGAAACATTTCCATTTCAAGAATTATATAAGGAAAAAAATCTTTCGACTCAGACTAGATTCGAACTCGCAACCCTTGAATCCATGGCTCTGCGCTCTACCGATTGAGCTAACTTCTGCTGGAAAATCCTGATTTCTACAACTACTGGTTGCTTAATGATGTGTATTAACCAAGTTTGCCGAGATAATTGCTTCATATAGCTATAAGATAATTGCTTCATATAACCTTCATATAGTTTGGTGAAGGTTAATATTATGATTGGAATCCGAAATTAAGCAAATTACGTTTCGAGCAAAAAGCAATAACATCTCGAAGAACACTGTTCCAGGAAACGCACATTACTTGGTGTAAGTTCCATTTTAATCAGTGCTTGTGGAGGAAGGTTCAGGAATTAGGACTCAACTATAAATCAGTTCCAGAGGTGAGGCTCCGCCTCAGAATTTCTTTTGCCCTACCATTTCTCCCTGTAGATGATATTGCTATTGGGTGGCTTTCCATTATCGAAGATGCATCACATCACGAAAGACTTTAGGTTTTTAGATTATCTTGCAGAACAGTGATTAAGAAATAATGCCGGTTAAATAATACTGGTATTGACATATTCATGTGAAACTACTCGAATCAAGAGCACAGAACGAATAATGCTGTTGAAGGTGGAATTACAGAATCAAATCATTAATAAGTAAATCAACTCCTAAGTGTGTTGTTTAGAAGTATCTAAAAAATGAGGCTGTGTACAGCAGCTAGCTGTATCAAAGAAGACCTTTAAACATTGAAGGGAAACGTAGACAACAAGTGTACATAGAATTGGACGGAAGAATAGAAAAAGCATTAACTGATTATGTATCCTCAAAAGATGTCAAGAAATTCTTGAGGAAAATGGTACACATTCAAAAGTTGGAGTAATTATTGTTTCTTCCAGAATAGAGGCTACGTTGTTTGTTGTTTTTATTATTGTGATTGTAAGTTGTCTCAATCTATCCATCATAATTATCTGTAGTTCTTGGAAAAGTGTTAATGAAAGCTATGAAAGAAAACAAAAATATAAACATTTCTAGAAGTTTCCTTTAAATATTATGGACAGGCATTTGACCAATGAGAGATAAGAATTTGTTTACATTTTCCAGTTTTGGCCAATCACAAACAAGCATTTGTTTACATCTTTCGGATGTGTCTACCATGTATCCTAGTAAATGTTTTTCTTTTCACTTTTCTGTATAATTGATCCTTATATTTGAGTTTACATGTTCTTAGTGTTCTGAGAAAAGTTTGTATGTATGTATGTGAGTTAATAATGGTTTCATATTCTGAAAGAAGATTTTTAGTCTGCTTTTAGTATGCAAAAACCCGAGTCCCCTAAAACAGTCATGTTATTTTCCCCTAAAACAAAGTGCTAGCTACACCAATGTTATAAAATTTGGTCGTTGTGTAGCAGTTGATACTGCGTGCTTATCCTGTAACTGAACACTCGAAAATATTTTCTCTTAGCAAAGAGAATAAGAAGTTATTTCAAATAGTACCGCAAATGTCCCAATACCACAAAAGTCAATACTCGAAGTACCGCAATTGTTGCAGTATCACAAATGCCGATACCGCAAGTGATTCCCTTTCAATTTTCTAAACAATCTTCATTTAATTCCTTTCTCAAAAGCAATTTTCCTGCACAATTCTGTACTTTGATTTTTCTACAAAACGAAAGGAACAAATAGCAGCTGAAATACAAACGGATAAGGGCGAATTTTACTTCTTTCTGTTCCTTGTTTGATCTACATAAATAATTTTAGAAAGAATAGGATTATTTTTTAAACGATACATGTAACATTAGGGTGGTCCAAAATCAAATGCAAAAATTCAATTTGTTCAAAATAATAGTCCACAAGGTTTATTTTTTCCTCTGGCCATAACCTATTTACTTGCTTAATTTCAGCTCTGTTGCTTAATATTTACAGGTCGCTCCATTTTAAATCTTTTTGTTTATGTAGTATTACCAATGAACTAACGCTAGAAGTTTTCTGAGGTATAAGCTGGACCGTACTCAAAAATATAGCGTATACCCTTCTCCGTATATACTCGTTCATTCGTAAATTTAAGGTAAATATATGCTGCAGTAGAAAAATATTAGGTTCCTAATGGGTATTATATTCATGTATACTATATTATAGGCGTCAAGACTACAATGTAATTTAACACAGTTGCTGTGCTAATAGCCGGATAGCCGGATAAGTTCGTAGCTTTCATTGTGATCATTAGATGGGTTCATCATGTTATGGAGGCAGTCCTCTCTAGTGTCTTAAAAAATAAAATGAAATTTTTGAGTTTTACGTCCCACGGTTATGTCGGCTAGGCTAAAGGAGATGGTGATGTTGAGAAATGAATGAAATGGTGGAATGAAGAAAGTAGGAGGAAACGGGAGAACCCCGAGGAAATCAACGCACACGGCGTTTGTCCACCACAAAGTTCACTTGGCGGGAGCAGAATTTGAACCCGGGACCCCATGCACCAGAGGTGAACGCTCTACTACTGACACACCACGGCCCCTCTCTAGTATCTTCAAATGTTTGTTTAGTCCGGCAGAAGGTCTATCAACTTCATCGTTCAAACAATTTCATAAACAGTGGTCATCAGTAAATCAGGATGATTTACAAAGACAACTGACGACCTATTTGAGAGTCCAGTGATGCACAGATGCTATGCACGAAATCCATTGATGCACAAACATATAAGATGTTAAAATATTTACCAAGTGCTCCTTAAGCCAAGAAGCCTAGAGATGATTATAAGGAACTTTTGCGTTTATTTCTCATATTTCTTGGTGGATGCAACGACAATCAGTCATTTCGAGCTCGAGACCCAAAACATCACGCTAGATGGATGGGGAAAGGCATTTAAGCATTGAATTTTTTTTAAGTCTCAATTTAGGATGACTGCGCGAAAGTAAAATTATCACATGTTTAGCGCTGTTTGTCAGCCTTGTTTATGTGAAAAAGTGGAATGAAGCTTCCCTTGTCAACCAAACCCCTCTCAATGACTAACTTTATGTCAGGTTTGAAAACTTACTCAGAGGACTGCATTTCTAGTAGTGCATGTGCAGCATTTTCAAGATATCTCTAGTTTTTGTCTGCACTTTTATCAGAATTAGCTTTTTTTTTTTTTTGATAGCCTGCAGCGATATCCAAAGCCTGCAGCGGCCAGCATAACCAAACGTTCCACTACGACTTAAGTTGACAAAGAAACCCGAAGAACTTAATTTGGAGGATCTAGCAACAGCAAGAACACTCAATATTTGATGTCCTAATGAAAAAAGGCGAAGAGAAGTCTCACTCTTTCCTCAAACAAACCCTACAACGCTGGCGAGATAATGCTTTTTTTTCAAGAATTTTGTGAATTATCAAAATAAATGGCTGTGGTGAATAATATAGCTGAAAGAGGTATCAGTCTCATCCAAAAGTATAATGAAGCCTTGACAAAAGACTAGGAACAGAAACAGTTTATTCTTCGATTGGTCGAAAACCATCTTAAAAATGTTTCCACTCCACTAAAGAAAGCGTTTTTTAATTGAGGATACAAATAGTGACATTTTTCTAAAAGTTTTGGCAACAAATCAGGGGTAAAACTGAGGGGGAATGGGGGGACGCCGTTAGCCTCACTTCAAAAAATATACATGGCATCTTCTACTTCCTAAAATATTACAAATGGCAAAAATAGGCACGCGGGACAGCGTGACCGAATGCGTCCCCATGCCTTTTCAGATCCACTTTTAATCCTACAATAACTAAAACAAGGCAAAAATGAAGCGACTTGTAAATATGACTTAATTGTACTGAAATTTCGTTGGTTATTTGTATACATCATAAGGAATAAAATAAACCTTGTGGACAATCGCCTACTGTTCGTTTTATATTTTGGCCCACCCTAATGTGACATATTAAAGGAGAGTGCTTAAGATTGACATTACTGTATAACAAAAGCCTCAACTATGAAAATATTCTAATAAATTATCTTCTATCTTTCTGATAAAGAAAATAAAGTTGATACCAGATATAAATAACGAAAAAAACATATGAATTTAAATGTAAAATTTGAGTCCAAAATACCCACTTATAAACAACTGCTGAATTTTAGAAAATAAACACATGTAAATTGAAGTTATGTGATTAATTTGGAGCTTCAAAAACCAACACCCAGAAACCGCCGTGTAAAGTTTAACTGATGCAAATTTTTTAATTGCATAACTTGCTTTCGGCTAGGCGGGGAGTCCGCCCCCAGACGCTTGCATTTGCTCTTTCTCCGGCCTCTCACTTCTCATATCCCTAAGATCTCTGATCTTAAGTGGTTTCGAGATATGGCATATCTTATTCTAACAATTTCAACCCCCAACTTTGTCTTCCTGCTGTTTTTCTTCTAACCGTAATATCAAAAAACTGAAATACATCTTTAATCAAGATGTTTATACTCTTAAGGGATTTTGGAATATGGCCATTCTATTTTACCAATTACAATTTAAACCTTTTTTTTCTAAGGAAAAATGAAAAAACGCAGAAACATGTCTTTAATTGTTTTACTTGCAAAACCTAAACACCAATTTTCATTCCCGGTGGGAGCTCATGTATTTCGAATTCCGCGTTAATCAGTAGGTTCGCGTTTCATATAGCTTCGCTGCTGAATGGGACGTTAAACTCAAAATCAACTCAACCAATTTTCATGTCAATAACCTTAACGATTTTCGAGTTATGACCATCCAATTATAACAATTGTAACTTTACCCTATTTTCTTCCTTTCTAGGGCAAATATCATAAAAGCGCTTACATACATATCTAATTATTTTAAATGAGAAGTCCATATACCAAATTTCATGTCGTTAACACTCAAAGATTCCAAGGTATGGGCATTTTAAGATAATTGCCACTCCTCTTTCTCCCTTTTCCCTTCAAATTTCCAAATATTCTTCTTTTAGTGGGACCTTACATTACAAATCATATGCCCTTTCTAAACTTCAAGTTTCTAGCTTAAGCGGTTTGGCCTAGCGTTGATCAATCAGCCAGCCAGAACTTGTTATTTTATATAGAAAGATACATAATAAGCAAATTAATGACAAAAATATTATTACAGAAGCAGTATAGCAAAGAACTCATATACTGTGTTAAAATATGTAGATA
Organism: Thermobia domestica; assembly: GCF_964235325.1. Taxonomy (NCBI): domain Eukaryota; kingdom Metazoa; phylum Arthropoda; class Insecta; order Zygentoma; family Lepismatidae; genus Thermobia; species Thermobia domestica. Next base: position 337,840,710 of record NC_137455.1, on the reverse strand, counting down.
TTCATTAATTTGGTAAAATTCATAAAACTAAGGGCACAAGCTTAGCGTACGCGCGTTTGGCGTGGGAGACCCAGGTTTGATTCCCGGTGGGAGATCATGTGATTCGGATTCCACGTTAATCAGTAGATCTACGTCTCATATAGCCTCGCTGCTGAACGGGACGTTAAACTCAAAATCAGCTCAGCTCTGCTAAGGGCATAAGCAGCGTGGACTACGGCTTTTTGGGTCCAACCACAGATGACAAAATTACACCCCTATTGCTTTACAATTGCTGTATATCTCCCTGCTTTGGAAATGAACGGAACTTAACATTCTCTTCACCAACTTTTCTATTTCGTGTGTTCATTTTAAAGCCGTACACAGCGCATGAGGGCATTGCTAAAGTTTTCAAAGTCAATGTAAGAAATACAGATGAGTTCTATTTACACAACGTGTACAGTACAAAATATACAATAATATTCCACATAGAAAATATCATACACAACAGTGTGTGAGAAATTCATCAAATGTTTAAAAACCAAAGAAAACGTACTTCAACACAAATGCAATTAAAACCTGACTCTGAGAGCGCGACAATATTATCTTCTTCGAAGGGTCAGTGATTTTGTGTCGAACAGGCTGAGCGTGGGCTTATATTGTCTTATGTTTGGCAACATTGCTCTTGGTCAAGTGGCCTATTGCTTGTGCCTTTAGGTATTTGCCCTAAAGCTATACAGCGAGTTGTGTGCGTTCTCTTACTCCTTCCCTGCCCCTGGCTATTTGCGAAAATATCATTTGCTTTTCATGCATTGGGATAAGGGGCAAGACACCTTGCGACCTTGAAAGGAAGTAACATATAAAATGATCGAAAACGACAACCGATGTTCATGTAGAGTTCATAGTTTCGAGGTCGCTGAGATGGTTAGGCGTAAAGCTATCTGCTATTTTCTGTTAGTGATTTCTTCATATACGTCTACCAAGTTAACGAATCAGTGGTAGAGCGTTCACCTCTGGTGCTTGGGGTCACGGGTTCGGTCCCAGCCCCCGCCAAGTGAACTTTGTGGTGGACAAACACCGTATGCGTGGGTTTTCTCGGGGTTCTCCCGTTTCCTCCCACTTTCTTCATTCCACCATTTCATTCATTACTCGACCAACGATATAGAACCAAGTGAGCATTTTATAGTAAAAGAAAGCTACAAAACGTGAAAGAAGATAAGAGGCAACCGAAGGCTCTAAAAAGTTTCTTTCGAGTTGAGTTGATTATAGTTTAGCGCCCCTTTCAGCAGCGAGGCTATATGAGACGTGGACCTACTGATTAACGTGGAATCCGAACCACATGAGCTCCCGCCGGGAATCGAAAAAGTTTCTTTCGAGTGCTGGACAAAATCATACAAATATTGAGGTGGGGAGTTGTCAATATCAGTCACTGTTAACGAAAGAATTTGCAGGTCGACATTCTTTTGACTCTGTAAATTTATTTTACCTGATTACAGTAATTTAATTGTTGAATTAAAATGGAACGATACGGCCATTTCGGTTACGGGTCTGAATTAAATTTCATGTATTTCAAAATTTGTTTGAATACAATTAGTTTTCCCGTGGCATATAAGTATATAACTTGAAAGGATAAAATCGAAAGCGACGAAAGGTCATTTGGATGACAAGTATTATTTTCAGTACTCTCACTTTCAATCACAACAGCGTATACAGATGCTCGTTTTATTATGACAGATAACAATAATTATTAGCGTACGCGCCTTTGGCGTGGGAGACCCGGGTTCGATTCCCGGCGGGAGCTCATGTGGTTCGGATTCCACGTTAATCAGTAGGTCCACGTCTCATATAGCCTCGCTGCTGAACGGGACGCTAAACTAAAATCCACTCCACTCCACAATAATTATAATCCATTTTCTGCTAATAAATTTAGATGGAGCTATATTTTAAATTAGCAATAATTATAATGCAAAGTAGAGTTTTGATTATTAGTTACTTGTGTTCAGGGATGTACCGACATAGGTGCTACGGATGTGCACGAGACGAGTCGAGACAGGATTTTCCAGACTAAATTCGAGTCGAGACACGGCTCTTCCAATAGAGAAATATACATTTTTCGAGTCGAGCCATCACTTTTACAGCACATTTTCGAGACGAGACAGCCACAAATCTTGTATCGTGCGCATCCCTAATAGGTGCAGTTTTCCATTCAGAAAAAATCTTCCGGGGGCACACTTAGTATTCAGAGGGCCACTGCTGGTACTCTTTTATTTATTATTATATTATAGACGTATTATTTTGATCTCCTCCCGGGGGGAGTGGCCCCCTAAAATATGTGTGGACGAAACACTGAACAGGTAGTCTGAGAGTCTGGATCTCCCAATTAGCACAATTTCAGGGGGCAAATACACAAAATTATTTGCATTTTGTAGGCTATTCCGAAAAACTCTTCGGACCCCAAAGAAAAATCTTGGGTCATCATTGCTTGTGTTTACATTGTGTTACTGCCTGATTTCGAACGTCTATGTTGGAAAGAAACATGAAAGAATTGAATTGTTCTATAGGCATAAAGGGCCCTGAAAAGAATTTTTGCGGAGAAACCTGATTTTAAAGTTCTGCCACTGATCGGGGACAAATTACATATAAATTAAGACACACACTTTTGTCATTTGTTGTGTATTGAACTAGTTTAACTAAAATTAATAAAGAATTATTTGAAATCAAGTATATCTCAAGAACGATTAAATGGACTAGCTTTGATGGCCAGTGAAAATGACATTCTGAATGAAATTGATATGGATGCAATAATAAGAGATAGTGCCAAATTGAAAGCCAGAAAAGTGTCTTTATAACATGAACTTTACAGTAACAAAGAAAACGAGAAATTAAGCTAATTACCATATTTGTATCACTAGAAAACACTATTTAAATATACTTTTAATGAAGTGTAAGAGCATATCTCTTTGTCAAAATCAAACCTGTGATAATGTTAGACTTGAAGCTCATTAGTTTTATTCTATTTCGACTTTTGTTTCAACTGTATTTGTCAAAATACATCTTAGGTATACATTTTAGTTGTTTCCTGTGCTTATTTAATAAAAAAAGATATAAATTATTAAAACTGGAACTTTGGTCATGATTCATCCACAGTTAATTAGGTTTAATTTCGCCATTTTCCTTTAATACTCCCAGGAAGACTGAATTATTATATATTGAAGAAATTTGTAATTGTAACAATTATCTGAAGAATTTTTGTCCATTACAGCATTCTATTATTTTATTATCATATAGGCGGGGCGCCTAAATATTGTTTGCTTACAGTTACGAAATGTCTACAACCGACCCTGTTACTGTTATATATATATATATAGAGAGAGAGAGAGAGGGAGACAGAGAGAGAGACAAAGTTTTGACTCAGAAAAAGTACAGTTGAACGTACGATGCTACATGAGCTCCTGGAGGGATTTCAAATGAATTTAGTATACGTATATATTACCATCTGGACAATTTACCCCTAAAAATGCTTTCGATCACTGAAATAAATTCCTGCCTATGTCCCTGTAAAGCAGTAAGAATTTTAGGGACTGATCAGGGGGTAATGCCTCGCTGGAGCAACGCCAGTTCCCCAGAAATCATACCTCTGATAGGTCCGGATGTGACACCAGTATTTGTGTGTTACCACTCTTCACTCTCAGTGTACTGAAACTTAAGTCATAGGAACTGTTCTGAAATCTTCACCGGTTCTCTTCTCTGAAACCGCATGCAAATGGGGCCGACCTTGGTCATATACCACATCTGGAATATTACTATTTATGTCAGAGATACCGAAAAATATATATTCGACACAAATATAGGATATTTTCGATTTTATTTTATTTATTTATTTATTTATTTATTTATTTATTTATTTATTTATTTTTTGCCTGTCACCCTCCCACTCTGACCTCCATGCCAACCAAGGCTTAACTTGTTCCTAAGCAACATCGACAGCGTCACTATTCATCTGCGACCACAAAAACTATGATTTCGATACTAATATTGTTCATATTTGACTACTTTTACATGTCCCTTCCCCCCTTATTACGAATGACTTCAGTGTCTCGCCCCACTGGAGCAATTTCAACAAACTTAAGTATAGCTATAAACCACCACCTGTAAAATAAATGTGCGGGTGATCTTTTTCGGAGAGGAATTCATTAGCTACTTTTCCAATGTGGTGGCTTTATTCGCTTCCCATGCTAAAGATTGCCAAAGAGCTCAACTTTATTTGCACCACTGTGCTATGAATATATATTTTAATGGCATTTACTTTACTGAATGCTCGCTTAGGTGTTGCTCCCGTTACAGGAAAAGTGAGATACTGTTATAAATGAGTAGGGATATAAACAAATACGGAAAACTGTTAGCAATGACACCACTCGAAATGAGTTTTCGCAATATAATGGGGCAGTATTTTATTCGAATGTGAGGGAAATCATTGCGTAAATTATCCCTTCCCCTCCTTAGAAGTCTAAGCTAGAATACGTATCTAATAATTTTGAATTAGAAATATATGCATCGAGTTTCATATCCTTAACTTTAAGGTGTCCTGAGTTAAGTAAATGAATAAAATTCCTGCTAACGAAAGAGTAAAGTTTTGGGCTTTAATAGTATCGGGAGTGTAATTACCGGTATTCATTTCAGCGACCCCGAAAGCTATTGAATAGACAATCATATCTTTCAATTAGGAATTTTTAATTTTCACCCTTCCCATTAAACCTCCATGCCGATAATGCTAAACTTTGATGTGAACGATATAGAGGGTATCATACATAATTCATGTACTCAAAAGCTATGGATTTAACATTAATATCGTTCATTTTCGATTATTTTTACATGTTCCTGTGTCTCCCATAATAGAACTAGAGGTGATACGGGTTTCGATTCCCGTGAGGAGTCGTGTGGTTCGGGTTCCACGTTAAGTCGTAGATGCATGTCTTGTATAGAGTAGTAGCTGAAAAACACGCTGAACTCTATATCACCTCACCTCGTGAGATATTCCACGTTTGCATAATTTCTAAACCACTTTTCTTTCTTTCGATCTCCTCCTTCCTCTTAGGACACGCATAGGTTCAAACCGAAACATTCTTCACGGTTGGAGAACGCAAGGCTACTGTACCATACTGTACAACCCTTATGGGACTAGGTGGTGAGTTGCGCAGTTTGAGTAGCACGCACGAATAAACCACGCTTACATTTATTATGTATAATTAATAAAATCTCATATTAGGACCTATTCTGCACGTCAAACTTTTAACATATGCGACTTTTTAAATTCTGATCTTCTTCTTCTGCTTTCTTCTTCTTCTTATTATTATTATTATTATTATTATTATTATTATTATTATTATTAATAATAATATTGCAATAGCTATATATTATCTCGGCAAACTTGGTTAATACACACCATTCAGCAACCAGTAGTTGTAGAAATCAGGATTTTCAAGCAGAAGTTGTTAGCTCAATCGGTAGAGCGCTGAGCTATGGATTCAAGGGTTGCGAGTTCGAATCTAGTCTGAGTCGAAAGATTTTTTTCCTTATATAATTCTTGAAATGGGAATGTTTCTCTCTTCACCTTTATCTCGTAATTCTGAATAGAGATGTTTGGATGTGAAAGAAAAAGTATACTAGAATATAAGAAAAGAGAGGTAAATTACATGATACCCTTTGCAATTTTCAACTATATTTTCACCTATCTAGGACGTTTCTAAAAAGTTCAGACTTCTAGAGCTCCTTTTCGCTCTCTTATGTGTCCTTTAATTAATTTCTACAGTTACTTAGTGAATCACATATACATATATTACAGATGTCGTATCTCTTTCTCTTCTCTCTACATCATGTCTGGAGATGAATGTTTTGACAATAGGTTACAGACACGATTTTCAAAAATAATACGATCTGCGATATCAGTGATACATATTGTGGTGTTTAACTTAACATATAAAACAATAAATAGAAAAACTGAGAATACGAATCTTTTCGTGCACTGATGCTTCAATAACAGTGAACTGATGCTTCAAATCTGTGTCTTTACTCCCTTCACCTATGTTAATTCCCTAGTCAAAATAAAAACTCTTCAAAATTAATCACAAATTCTTATACAACCATCCCTTCCTTGGAGTACTGCGCGGTCACATACCCGTCACTGCGATGTAAAGGCACTTATGGCGACGAGGATACCAAATGCATGCACAAGGGGAGGGGGCAAATACGTACTGAGGAATTCGTATTTTAAAGTTTAAAAGTATCACTACATAAGGTATTCTTATTTGCAGATAATTTCTGGCATACATGTCTTCCGTACGTTGAATATGTGACACATTGTTTTTCTTTCTGTCGCCATGTCTAGTTGACTAGCTCCGTGTCAATGTAGACAAGGTAGCAATATACAGTAGACTCCTGAGTATCCGGCTTGCAACTATACGGCCTCCGTACTATTCGGCCTAGTTTTATTTTATCGTAATTAAAAGAAAGAGGGAAGGCGTAGCATTCGCAACATTGTCAAGGCAATGGAAGCGGGCGTCTGCTACGATCCTCCTTTATGTAGTGTGCAAAAGTTGTGACAGGAAAAGAGCAACGTTCTGCTACTTGTTCATTGTTTCGTCAGTGTATAACGGACCTCAATACAGTACGCTTGCCGCTTTTCCTGTACAGTACGCTGAGCTAAATAAGAAGTGAAAAATGCGTACTGTATTATAACAGCGAATTTTAGTATTAAAACTTTGTCTTCTGGTATTGGTCGGGCAAAGAAATAAGTTCATAGAATTCCAGCCTATTAAACGTTTTTCTTATTCGTCCCGCCCTTCCTTCACATTACGCCAGATACTCGGTAGTCTACTGTATTAACTGCTGGAATAAAAGATCGAGGCATTTTTTAATATTTCTCAAGATGTGTTAAAACTGCAATCAAATTGCTATTAAATTTACAATCTACCCTTTCTAGAATTGAAAGAGAGAGTATGAAGAAGATTCCTTAACGAAAAGCGGTTTTCAGTTATTTTATAAGTTATGTTAAAAGGAGGTGGAATACATGGAGATTCGTTCTGGTTATGCTGAATTCATGGAAACGTTACAAGGAAAACGCATTTCTATTTACATCCCCAAACCTCTTACCTCTGCACGAGCTTCCTAATTCATTCCACAGAACATCCCACAATTTACGGCTGGCATGAATATACAAAAGTTAAACGTTATTAGCAATTTAAATGCATAAAGTTAGTTTCCATTATAACTAGAAAGCTAACTAAATGCTAGAAAAAAGTATGGACGGAAAGCATAGAATCAACATTGCTGTTTGTCGTTCCGAAAGGATGGATAAACCGTAAACACCTTCCATCTTCTAATACAAACGTAAACAGGCTCTAAATACACATTATCTAAAGTACAAGGCGTCAAACTATGTGTCACCCACGAAAGAAGACAACAAACTTGAATGAAACATTTTATGTATTATTTGTTCTATCTTATGTTTCAAAAGACTGATATTTATCATCTGTTCTTGTTTGCAGTAGTGAAGAACGTCAAAGTTACATTTAAAAATTGAAAAACAAATAACACCAATTGTTTGTGCAGCAAAAAGTTTCGTTTGTTCAACTATCATCATCATCATCATAGGTATTTTGCCATTGTAGCCAGGTCCCTTGCTGCAGCTGAGAAGCTTCCATACTCCACGGTCTTCCGCTAACCTCTTTGTCTTCACGTACGATTTCTCTGTTCTGATATCGTCGATTTATAGTAGTCTCCTTCGCCCTCTCCCTCCCTTTCCTGCCACAATACCCTCTAAAACATCCTTCATGATACAGTTCCTACTTAGTCAATTTCCCAACCGGTTTCTTTTCTTCTTAATAATAATATCTAAAATTTTCCGTTTCTCCTCCACCATTTCTAATATCTTCTCATTCGTTCTCCGCTCCACCCACCTAATTATTTCCATTTTTCTCCACACCCACGTTTCTAAAGCTTTCAGTCGTTTTTCATCATTTTTGCGTAGTGTCCATGTTTCTGACCCATACAGCAAAACACTCCACACGGAGCATTTTATAAGTCTTTTTCTCAACTCTTTATTCAAGGTCCCAGAATATAGTATTTTCATTCTTCTAAATACTTCTTTCGGCAATCCTATAATTCCTTTTATTTCACGTTCACACTTCATATCACCACTAATAATACTACTCATGTATCGAAAACTAGTCACGTGTTCTATTTTTTCCTTTCCTTTTATATTTCACACCGAATTCTATATTTAATTATAATTACAAGATTATGAGAATTTAGAAATGGAGCTTTCAACTTGAAGTGGAGAAATGAGAAATGGGAGAAAACAGAAACACCTAAAAAAAAAAAAAAACGCTGTGTGGTCCATCAGAAAAGTAGAATGCATGAAATGAAACCAGGGATTTCTTCAACTAGAGGTGAACCCTGTACTATATTTAAGATAAAAACAAAATCTTTGCTCCTATTTTCTTATCGTTACAGTTTTGATTTCTACCAGACTCGAATAATTCGACACAAACACAAACACAGAAGCTTAAAGAGGATAACTATTGAACAGTCATGCTCTTCAGAGGTACTAGAACCTCAATGAGTTTCGCTTCACGTTTGGTAGCTTAATTCCTCAGACCACTCTAATATAGCACCTAAGCCTTCACTAAGTAGCCTTCCTTTCTTATCCACTTCAAACGAAGTATTGATGTTCGGAGTTTAAACTACTTTTAAGGCTATAGTTCACAATTTTTTATGGTTTCATTTAAAGCATTAAAAATAATTTTACCATAAATGTCATATAAACATTGCCGGTCTAGAGTTTAGTTTAATGGTTATTTGCATAGATTAAACTCCATTAAACCCCGCCGCGATTATTCATATCATGGTAAACCAAGTAGAACCTACTTTAATCGAAACTAGTATAATCTAACCTTTTCTAACCTAAACTAACTTCACCTAACCTAAACCTAACCTGATGTGTGTTTTATAAACTGACGGGAATTAACGGAATATATATATCGAGTGTTCTAAAAATGGCGCTAATGGACTAAAGAGCAGTATTCTACAAGTCAAAAAATAAAGCAAAAAATATATACATAACGGTATCACTTGCACAAAAAGACAAAAAAAGTATTGAAATATTAGAAGATACCTTATAAAATATACTTGCATGAAAATGGCTTTATCGGTATCTAACTTCAAATTGAAAGCGCCCGTACGATACATGATGCATGTCAATAAACGTAGGAAGTGAGTTTCCAACGTAAACCTTTAACTTTTCCAAACTCGAAATGCACTTTGTTCCACACAAGTTTACTGTAACCAACAACACCAGCCTCAAACAGATGATGACGTTATAATACGGGAGAAACAAGGAATATTTATGCCAGAATCTGCGGAAGGCAAACTCTCAAATGTTCTTCCTCAAACGCCTTCTTTTACCCATTGATGCTCCATTGAGCGGCTAACAATATGGACATCCGTACGTGTTCAGAGTACATAAAACGTCTAAATTAGGTTATGATTGCACTCGAAGTGAGAAAGAGAGTTTTCTCCGACATAAAACAAGGGTGTCTACCCCCGCTCTTTCTTCTTCGTCTTCTCATTTGCAGACGTTCTTCACAATCAACTCCTGAAGACGAAAATGCTCCCTAAAGCCCTGAAGCTCTCGAAAATTGCCACAAGAGATCAGAGCTTGTCAGTAACACTGTTTCTCTGAATAAAACAGATACTTGAATGACGAATGCGATTTGTACGTGAGTGAATATCAACTAGCTAAATAGTGTTTAAGTAGTGGACAAATAACATCTACTTTATTAACATTTGTACTGAATTTAATGACCATAATCCATCATAGCCCCAGTCCATATAATAGTAAAATTAAATAAGGATTTCAAAATGTATCACTTTCCAGTTAATTGATTTAGGTATACATCTTTTAAGGTTAAAAACAGGTCAATATTCACTTTATTTTGTTAATAATACCTTTGGTACCTAACTGATGTGTCGCTTAGTACAATAGAGTGTGTCACGAAAAGTTGAGTTTAAAAATCATGGAGCTGAAATGCTATAAAAATCCATCCAGGTCCGCAACCAGCCATAGAGGTTTGGGGGGCCATGAATATGTTAGAAGGGGCCAGGTCATTGAACATTCTCTTATTGATAGCTAAATTGTGTTTTTTGTATTAATAATATTTTGTGTTAAGATCTGGAGGGGCCACGAAAAGTTTAGGGAGGTCAGGCCCCCTAGCCCCCCCTCTCTGGTTACAAGTCTGATCCCATCTCGAGAGGGAAAAAATCCCATTTATCATCTTAATTTCCCACGTTGTACTATTAATAACAAGAATAAAATATGAACGTGAATGTTATGTATGTCACCTGGTACTTACTTTTTTCAATTTCTGAATAAATTATCAATAAGTTTTGATCTTTTACATTTATAAAATAGTTCGTGAATAACTATTTTCCTTAATCGAGAACGTGTATGTTTTGTTATGCTGTCAAAAATGCAGTGACTCCATCCCACCTTTGTACCATCATCTTATACTGAGCTGAACGATACTATAAAAAAAAAAAAAAAAAAGTTATTTCCTCTACATAGGTCGGTAGCCAGTCCAAAAGTGTACGGGGGGGCGGCAGTAGAAGTTAAATGGCCGATCCAGCTATATTATAGTTCATTTGCAAGCCAACCGTAATAATTTTAGGTGGCAGTAAAACTTTAGGGGGTCGGCGCCCCTAGACCCCTCATGGATACCTTCCTGTCTCCACACATTTCGTGTGGAACGTTTGAAAATTGATTGTTTCTCGTTTGATATTTTATTATCTTCATTCATTCGTTCATTGTTTTGTTTTTTGCTTCAAATACCAGCGCACATATTTCGTTTCTTCTTAGTACTTGATCTTTATGAGTCATATATCGTTAAGTGACTCCTCAGTAGTATGGACTTTATCGATAACAAACACGAGACTTGAGAAAGTAACTTAACTTGTTTATTAATAACTCATTATACCTACTTCCCGCTTGTAGAGAATTTTGTTAGTGTGAATTATACATATGGTGGAAAATCCCATATATGTTTCCAATTTCAACGAAAATTCCCTTTATCCCATTTTGAATGTCAAAATATCCCAAAAATGGGATTTTTCCCACGGGTTGGCATCACCACTGCACTAATTGTGAAGAGAGGATAATCTCATCTGTATGCTAGAGGTTAGAAAACCTTCTAATTAAAATGGTTTTAAAGACAAAAACGAAGAATATATACAGGATGTCTCGAAAGTCTTCTGACATAGGGTAACTGTTATTATCAGAGTTATAACAAAATGTAAGAGAGGAATCCTTCTCCAAATATGATGTTTTCAATTTGAAGTGAAAGACTTTTTTTAAATCGGATGAGCCGTTTGGGCCGTACACTCTTTATGCTCCCAATGTTAAATAACAATGCATCGTTGCCATTTACGTGCACCCACAAAATAAGTAAATGAAGTTACTGTCTTTCACGTTAACGCCTCGATAGTCAGCCCCCATTTCAAACAGCGATTGCATTCACTTATGTTCTGAACCCAGATAAATGGTCCGCCTCTGGCATTTGAAGCCGGGGCGGACCAAGGGTCGATTGCCCGGGGTGCCACAGTCAAGTAGAGCCAAAACGAGCCTTAAAAAGTAAATTTTATTACGTGTTTTCTACTGACGTTTTCGGTTTATATATTCCTGTAAAGTAGCAATTACATCATCTTTTTATTCCATCATGTAAGAAGAGAGTTTCATAGTACTAGGGGGGATTGTATCGACAAATGGAGACACGACATTTTTTATAGTTTTACGTCCAACGTTTATACTGTAGAAGGAAGAGAGGAGGGGGAATTGGTATTGTTTATAGCGGGCCATGTTCTTTTGAAATTTTCCCAGGCAATGATTTTTTAAAATTTTATATAGCCTATGTTACTCTTGTAGAATGACTGCTTATGTTATTGATATAACAAAAACTATTTACGATACAGCGATAATCATGTCACCATTAGTAGTGTTCAATAAATGCTGTTCGATATTGTTTTTGTTTATACATATCAGTACATGAATAATAATAATAATAATAATAATAATAATAATAATAATAATAATAATAATAAACACAATATAATTGATAACACATGCATATTTTTAAGTACTGCACTGTGAAAAATCCGTTCTCATGACAGCGGTATATTGTACAAATATACGGAATCCTCATGCTTACTACAGAAATCAATACGGAGCATACGTTATCTGTATGTTGCATAGGCACTGCCCTTAGATGTTACATCATGCCGTTGCTGGATATAAAAGTCTTCCTTATATGACATACATATATGTATGTTACCTTTCTTTAGTTATATGTTGCGTACGTCCATTTGTATGTGAGATCCTGACCGCCTATATTGTTTCATACGGAAAGTACATATCGATGGAACACTTATACAGAGTGTATTATGAAACATGCGTTTTCAGTTATACGTTTGCTGTACGTTAAGTCCAAAAACAACCGGATTTACAAATGTACCATACGGTTTTACGTACGCCACATAGACCCTACATTATTTTTCTCGGTGTAAATGTACCTATATCATGTATTTGAGTATTAATGTTTCTTTTTGAAAAATGGGTTTAAAATATTAAAATCACTGTAATAAAATGTAAGATAGAGGCTAGGACTAGGCAGGGGGCGAAAAGTCATTTTGCCCGGGTGAAAATTTTGCCTTGATCCGCCCCTTCTTCAGTGGTGCCCACCCCCCTTATGTCTATGACGCACCCCCCCAATTGTCTATCCGTAGGTCTTCTTCCATGAACAAAATCTTCTTTTCAATTAATTTTACCCCCCCTCATCAAACATATTTATATAGATTTTAACCCCCCAAATATTTCAATGACGCAGTTTGCGTCATAGCCCCCCCCCCTTGTGGGCACCCCTGCCTTCTTTGAAGCGTACTTATTTTTTTTAAGTTTTGTATGGAATCTACTACAAAAAAAGTTGGAAATATTGAGGTTGCTATGACCGGCCTTACGCAGAGTCGTTTTGACGTATGGTTGGCGCCCTACTAAGAGTTTCACTAACGCATGATTGTCGGAAGTGTATTCAGAATCTCTGATTAGCAAGTAGTAGTTAACTAAGCTAATCACATGTTACTAATTAAATTAGAGCAGAGGGTACCCTGGTTTAGCCACGGATTAGCCACAATAAACTTACATTATGAGAATACAAAGACTGTCTTTCTTTCGTTTCAACTTATCGGGGAGTTAACTATGAAGCAGCTATTAAGCCCAGTCCTCTACAATAGCAGAACTGTTTCTTAAAGTGACCAGTGAGAGATAAGTAGAAAATTTTCAGTTTTCTGGGGTGATACATATCGGTAAATTATCTTTCCTTACGATTATAACATAATCGTTCTATTGTCAATAATATTAATTGACTTCTACTAATATATCCCGTAAATACATCTCTCATAAATGAATTCGTTAATAATAAGTCGGTTTCGTAACTATTTATGTTGTTTAGATATCAAACCACAAAGAAAACATTTCGAATTTCGTATTTCATATACCTTTATTTCTACAGACTTTGCATGCGCACGTTTAGGTTTCCGTAGTTGCCACATTTACTTTTCTCACTCAAGGTATTGGGGTTATATTAGTTAATCATACCCGAATCAACTTATTAGCTGAACTCGAAGCAGACTTTGAATACCAAAAATTACACCGTCCTTAGTACAGAGTTAATAGAACACTTGACTAACACTTCATTAAGGAATTCTCTCTGAATACTGCTCAAGCGTCAAGCGACAAGAATACTGCATGTCTAAGCGTCAGTCTAATACTTAATAATAAGAGGCTAAGTGCATAATTTGTTTGCCCACCTGACGCCAAAAATTGTCCTAAGTGTAGAGGAAGTGTGGGTATTATTGAATAGTCGGCTAATATGGAATATATCATTATCTCACCTGCCATGTGTTGTTTGCAAGCAGAGAGCAAAGAAACTACTATCTCACGTTCTTATGATGCTCTACTGTCAGTCTGCTTGTGATTGTGACATTCGTTGTGTTGGTAGACGTGAAAATCTGATTTCGTTTTCGTGAAAACTTTTACAGGTATGTATTTTACAACCTGTATTTTCTTATTGAAATGTAATAGAACAGCAATTCTTTGTTTACTATGACGTTGGATATACAGCGTGGTAGTTTGATAAGCGCCATTACCCTATACGCCTTCGAATGCGTTTAACAAGTCTTTCGTTTCCAAGATGGTATGGAGGGCAATATGGAATAGTATTCCATAATACCCGCAAGAAAAGCATAATATTCCGTATTCCGTATGATATTCCGATCACAAAAATATCTATCGGAAGTTGGCCAATTAAACATACAATTATATAACTGCCTTTGAATATGAATAGTACTCTACGTGCTTTCCTACTTGCATTGACAATATGTTTGGATCTATGTAGACGTTTTAACTATTTGGGTTCTGTGCTGTCTACTGCAGATCTTAGTGTGAAACCGTCCTCACGATTGCAGATAAGACAGTCGAACAACAGGACTATTGCCGCCAATGAAACAAGATCTACTCAAAATTCATATGATGCTAACTCAATTGAGTGTTTTGCATCGATATCCTGTTCACCTCTATACAGACAAGAACAATATGGCTGAGGCTGCGACTACGTGACAAAATAGTTTCCAAGATTCAGAAATGCAATAAGTGGCACGTTTTTCTAAAACCTCAGATGTTATTCTACCACGGAAAATATCTCATTTACCACATAACAAGAAAACCTTGAATAAAGGACCAAAACGAGAAACTGCCTCGATTATTACCAGATCTCCTTACAAAGCTCACCTAGAAACGAAACTTACTACCACAGGCAAAAAAGGTGATGAATGTGTGAGAAAGAGGGTTTCTCAACATAGTGCCCATCTGCCACGTCAATAAAAGTCAAAGAAAAGTGCTAGCAAAACTTTAGTGACAGTTTACGGAGAAGAGTGAAGCAATGACGATATGTCATTTAAATCTGACACTTTATCAGAACCTGACTATCTACCATGTTACAGTGCCTGATGGCAACGATGCTAAGTGTATTTTTTGTTACAGCAAATTTTCTGATGATACAAGGAGTGAGTTTTGGGTCTAGTGTTCTTCATGTTTAATTTCAGAGCACAATGACTGTACCGGTGCTGAAGCACAGTATAATATTTGTGACTTTTGTAAGTAATTACGTTCACTTATGGCTTGGCATTCAGAAAAATCAAACTATATTGTTTGAATTTAATTACTTGAAAATGGATAATGATGATGCAGAACACGAATGTGCTTTGCTATTTATTGTGAAAACAAATGTCGTATAACTATATTTAGATTTGAGCATTAATACTTGTAAAACACATGTTAGTTAAATATAAAAAGAAACTTAAATAAAATCAATTACAGCTCTTAACTAAACACGATTTTTAACTTATTAAGTACAGCAGGCAGCAATTAGTTTACACTAAACAGAAAAATGTTTTAGTTTATTATTCTACGATTATGTACCGAGGCTATAGGACAGAGTGACGGTGAGATTAATGACAATGTTGGAATACCGAAAGTGGAAGGAAATATAAGAACATCGAGAAAACACAGACAGTGTTCGCCCACCATAAAGTCCACTTGGCGGGACCTGGGATCGATCCAGGGACTTCACATACAAGCAATGAGCGGTTTACCAGTGAGCCACCACGTCTCCAACACAAAAATATACTTAAATATGATGAAATTAAGGTTTTCCAGGTAATGTCAATGAAATAGTGGTAAATTTCAATTTGAAAGATTCACAAAATAGGTTTGTTCGGTATATATATATATAATTTAATATCATTCTACTGTATTTTTATTATTAGTAGCCTAAATATCGATCTCATGTACCAGTGGCGTCGATTCCTGTATAAAGTTGGGAATAGGGAGGTGTTTAAAAAGTGCTTTGTTGTCAGATATCCATGTAATTATCTCCATACATTTTTATCAATATATTAGAATACAGTTGATTTTTTCTAAAAAATAATTATATCTCAGACTCAAAGGGTAAGTTGCTCGATGTTTGTACCAAAATGACGTCTCTGTCTAATGTATTTTGCGTATCAAATACTAGATTGAAACTCGGGGGCGTGCTCGTAGACGCAAGGAGACTGAGGTCTTTCGTTTGGTTTGTTTGGTTATAGACTATACGAAACGTGAACCAACAGTCAAAGGTAGAATCTGAATCATGGTGATGCATTTGCATCCAGGATCCCGTGCACCAAAGGTGCGTGCGCTAGCCACTAGACTAGTGATCGAGTCCTCTCATGCAGACATGTACGGAGGAAGTTATTTCAGGATGTATCTAAAGCTTTTAGGGAGGTCCAATTCCATATGAGGATAAATTAAATTAAAATATGTAAAATTATATTTAAAATTAGACTAGATTTACCGGAAAGTCAGGTTTCTAGATAAGGGGGATCACGAGGACAAGCCCCTGATGTATGTTCCTTCTCGAGCGTGTATATATATTTGAAAAATAATTGTTTAATGTTCTTTTCTAATAATAAAAGATCACGTATTAATTTTATGGTCAAATTAAATTTAAGCCCTTTTTAAAAACAATAAATATTATTATTAAATTATGAAACATGTCTGAAACATTTACTCTTCTTTCTTTTATTCTGTTTCTTTTCTTTTTTTTTCTATTTAGAGATGAAAACTTTGTTAAATTGAACGAAGGTTATAAAACACGGCCCGAGGCAATTTTACGTAACAATGCGTTGCGTAACAATCTCTACCATCTCTCTCTCTCTCTCTCCTCGTCCACATACACCCTCACTCTCTATCTCTCTCTCTCTGCAACTTCCGTTCAAAAATAGAAATCAATATATAGGGAGCAATTACTTTATAATTAATGGTCCAATTTTCACACCACTTTGCTTCGTTATGAAACTTTCAGCCCAACCATGTTCGTTTGCTGCTTCACTTTCACTCTAATATAACAGACATAGTACAAAACATAGCTCGTTTGCTTATACAAGTAATATGAAAGATATGAAAATATAATATACATAGCTAAATAGATATGGGAATATATATGTATATTAATTTCTAATATTAAAAATATTAAATAACGATAGGATTTAATTAAAAGATATAAAGAAATAGTAATATATGTCAGGCAAATACCGTTAAACATGAAAATCACTGTTGGAACATGCTTTAAGTTTAGTAATTCAAAATATTGTTGAGCAGCACGGGGGCTAAGTGGCAAGCCTTCACCTCTTGTGAGAGGGGTCTGTTGCTCAATGTTGTACACCAAAGTTTTGCTCTCTAGCCACTAGAACAGCAAGGAAGATTTCTTGTAGTAAGTTGGATCCACTCGCTTTCGTCTATACAAGCAGTTTGTAATATACATTGATAAAAAACTATTTATCTTGAGAATCGGTATCAAACTCGAAGAGATCAGGGTTCTAAATGTTATCCAAAGAGAACCCTATGAAATAAATAGTCCAATTTCCTATTCAAGTAGCCCATTATTTACATTTGAAAATAAGGAAATAGCATTTCCAGAGATGACCGAGATAGACATTGAAATGATGCATGTAGTATGCTTACACAGATGTCAATGCTTCAGTACAGTAAATATATACACTCAGATAGCTTTGACACTTTACTTGTTACTTATAGAGCTCTTTGTAAAACCAACAAGTGAAGTATTGCAATTTGGTTTGCTAACAAGAGGTTTACATTTATCGCAACTGTTGAATAAACTGAGATTAACACGATCACCTACCTAAACAACACACTCATAACTGACAAGAAAGTACTTGGGATCGAACCGGTGAATACGCACAAAAAGGAAAGCATTTGTATTATTAGTACCCCGGAAGCAAATAGTGATGTCCGTTTTTCTGCAAGATGCTGTAAACGTCCGCAAAAGCAGGGCAAAATAGAGCATGTGCCATAATTACAGGAAGTCTATAAAGTCTGACTCCGGTCCATTTTGGCAGAAACAGTTGGGTGGATGAAAAATTCGGCGAACACTTATCCCATTATTTTTAGGGACACACATTTGGAACGAGAAATTGTATCCCAAGGTCCCCCGGAGAGTCGCAGACAAGATACAGAAAGATATTAAGACTATTCATGGCTTTGGATTAATTGTTTTAACAAAAGAGACACTGACCAAAGCTTAAAACTTTACTTTATTTTAAATTATAATTTGTAACTGTTTCGGATATCTAGCATATCCTTCTTCAGACACGATCGAAATTAATGAAAATACAGACATATATATAAATGTTGCTATAACAGAGTTTAAATTCTTTAACCGTCATATATATATTCATTGTTATAAAAAAATTTTAAATTCTTTTAACAGTCATATATAGAGTCATTGTTGTACTTTTTATTTTTATTTATTTATTTATTTTTCTTATTTATAGGAGAGACAGGAAAGAGAATGAAAGAAAGGATAAAACAACATGAAGATGATGTTAGGAAGAAAAAAGATACCAATGCCATATACAAACATGTTAAGGAGACGAATCACGCAATTAATTGGGATAAGACGGAAGTATTGGAGATGGAGAAAAGAATGATAATAAGGAAGTGGAAAGAAGCGGATTGGATAAAGAAGGTAGGAAGAGATAAACTGATGAACTGGACAGGGGGATTACCAATTAATGAATCATGGCAAGGAAGTTTGAATAACATAGAGAAAAAAAATAAATAAATAAAAATAAAAAAAATAATAAAAATAAAAGGCCCTTATAAGAACCAAAAATAAAGGAAGTGATTAAATGGAAAGTGAACACGAAGAATTATAGGATGTGCTGAAGGCCTCGGTAAATAAGAAAAATAAATAAATAAATAAAAATAAAAAAAGTACAACAATGACTCTATATATGACTGTTAAAAGAATTTAAACTCTGTTATAACAACATTTATATATATGTCTGTATTTTCATTAATTTCGATCGTGTCTGAAGAAGGATATGCTAGATATCCGAAACAGTTACAAATTATAATTTAAAATAAAGTAAAGTTTTAAGCTTTGGTCAGTGTCTCTTTTGTTAGAAAGATATTCTGAAAAGAAACAAGATAAAACAAGTTCCCTTCCATTCAAGCAACTGGTGATGTTCGTTTGTCTGCAAGATGTTAGAAACATCCGTGAGAGGTCACAGTAGGAGGTGCACGTAGATAACGTGAAGAAAGTCCCGCTACTACATTAGGAAGTCCCAAATCTGTATGTGCACCCTATGCAAAATGGAGGTCACAGACTCTTCCATGACAACTGTGTCGACATTTTTCCTGCCTACCATTTTGTACATAGCGACTCGGGTGATTTTGAGACTCGGGACTTGGTCCATCTCATTTCTTTCCACAATACTTTTCCAACGATATACTACTTGAACCCCCCTTCCCATTTGAAAATTTTGTTTGGACCCTGTCTGGGACCCTCCTGGGGACCCTAGAACACAACTTTTTCATTCAAAATATGTGCCCCTTAAAATGATGGGATACGTGTTCGCCGATTTTTGCCTTTCACCCAACCGTTTCCGCAAAAATGATCCGCGGTCAGAGTCTATAGACGTCGTGTAGTTATAGCACGTGCTCTATTTTGTCCTGCTCTTGCGGATGTTTACAGCATCTTTCAGAAAAACGGATATCACTCTTTGGTTCCAAGGTGTTAAAATTACAAATGCTTTCCTTTTTGTGCGTTAGAGTCCAAGTACTGAGTAGGACATTACTGCCATGGTGTGCACAGTAAATGCGAAGTGGGTATCTTTGCTTAGGACAAAATACCCCCTTGGTCAAAATGTGTGGTCATTTCATTTAAGTGTAATCATTTCATAGTTGCACTTTGAGCTATCTGGCTGCCACAGTCGGCTACCTCTTCTAGTTCTTAAATTTTCAAAGTCCTGCAATGTCCTGCAATGGGAGGCTCCCTCGTCTCACGGTGGCCTGGAACCAACTGACACATTTTAACAACTGAATATTATCCAGGTTCAATAGCTTGGAGTGTGTTTGCAGTTGAAGGTGGGAAGTGAGAAGTGAAAATGATGCCATTTCAGAAGAGTACTATAACAGTTGCAATGAATCTCTGCAACGATGTTAACTAACAATGAAAAATCTGAACAATCGAATGACACGGCTAATTGACTTACTTTTATAATAAGTAAGAACACAGAAAACACATCGTTGAAGACTCTAACCATGTCCGTAGTAACTGTTATTGTGTTCTTATAAAATGGCATATTACAATGTTGCAATCACCGATCCACAACCCACTTCAAGTTATCGCACCTGCGTAATATTCAAGTCTGAAATTTGTCAGTCGGTTTCTAGCCACCCTATCGAGAACGTGGTATTAGGAGTTTATAGAATTATAAGGTCGGTGAACAAGTTTAGGAACATTATGATCAATATCTATGCTTTGTTATTCCACATACATTAAAATTTCTCTTATTTGAATGACTTGAGAGAAGAGTTCCTTTATTAACCAAATAGCATTGTCTCACAGTCAGTTAATTATTACGACAATAGTGTACACTCATGTCCAAAATGATTGCCCCATATCTATAATTGTCTTCTTGTTAGAATATAATTTGATAATGATTTTGCAGAATACTTTTAATACTGTACTGATGCTATGTGTATAATCAGGAAATGTATATTTGTGGTAAATTTCATAGAAAAAGAATTATAAATGCGAAAATTAGAATGAGTAAAACAAAATGTTACTAAATGGACAAGAAAGTTCTATTTTCGTTTTATTGTTCTTATTTATTGCTCCGTTAACATGAAATTCGCCACATACATGTTTGCCGATTATAGACATACTAACATTATAAGAAATACCGGGCAATTCGTTATCAAATTATATAATTACAACAACATATTTCTAAACATGCGACAATAATTTTGGACATGAGTGTACATAAGCCTACCTTTTCATTAAGATACAAAACCAACATTCCATAAAGGAAGAAAAGGAAATTTAATTTTATCTATAACTATTTTTATAAGCGTAGAAAGAATGTACCGAAATGAGTGTAAATTGTTAAGAAAGCTGAATCAGGAGAAATAAGGAATTCGTACAATATTGTAAAATTGTTTCGCAATACTGTCCAAAACTGCCCAAACACCCAAATATGTGCTAAACGTTGGAACATATAAGCAAAGCAACAATGGAATTAAGGAAAGGGATGGGGAATATTTTTGAGGACACACCACAATGATTCTACTATCTTGTGGTCCGCTACATTGAATTTTACGCTGTATTAAATGAAAACCATAGCACTTAATATGTAAGTTCAATAGCAAGTTTTCGTAGAAATTGAATGACACTGTTATTTTTGCTATAGAGCTGACTATTACGAAGATGTGACTGTTTCTTTGTATTATTGCAGGTATCTTACTAGTAAAAAATGGCTTTAACATAGACATAATACATTGAGATCATGCTGATCTCCGGAGAAGATGGTTGGAGATGATTTTAACCACCGTCATCCGGAAAGGATCCTATCCGCAATGATAATCTGTTGAAAATGATAAAGAAATAACCAAGAAACCATATCTTTGGCAGCTCGACCCAAGACTTGTAGACCACACATGGCGACAGACGAGGCAACTGGAGCAGTATTGACGTTATTCAATAAAAGTTCCAGGAGAAGCATTTAATATAGTACGTGAAACTGGTGTTAGTCGCACTTCAATCATGCGCATTATATCAGCGAATAAGAGGCACCCATATAAGCTGCAACTTAAACATCATCTTGCAGAAAATGGTCCAGAACGTCGTCTGGAATTTGTCAGTGGGCCACAGAGCAGCTACGATTCACCTTTGACATCTGTTTACTACCTATAGAGCAACACTAACAAACAGAATGTGCGCTATTGGTCGGATAGTAAACTGCATTAATTTGACGAATCCGCGGATGCTTCCGGAAATGGGATGGTGTAATGTAGTGGCGTGTGTGGGGGGAGGACTAATTTGTATGTCCATTCTTAATCAACAGGACCTTAACGGCAATGGGTTATCAGTGCATGTTTGAAGACGATATCTTGTCATCACCTCTTTCGGCAGTTTCCTAATGCATGGATTGGTCGGCAACGTTGTGTAGAATAATCTTCTCATTCCCTGACCTGACGCTACTGTACTGATATCTGTTTAGCGTATCAAGGAACGAATTTGTCGATGCATGTTCAAATATTACAGCCGGTTTTGTGTGACTGGGAACTCAAGATGCATCTGACAATCCACCGGAATGAGGAACACACTGAACTACTGTAAAGGTGAGTGGTTCTTGCCGTATGACCAATCTCTTTTGTTGGGAGAACAAAAAGGCCAGAACTGAAATGGTTAGCGCTAGAGCAAAAGTATCAGTGCCATTAAATTTTTAAGAAAATTTGCTATTAACATGCTATGATTATATCATATGCCATAGTTTGTATTTAAGATAATGACGTAAAATTCAAGATGGTGGACGTCACTATGCTTTGTCCTCAAACGTTTTCCCTTATCCCTAATCCCCACCTACATTGTTATTTTTTTATATTTTGCAGCATTTACCACTTATTAGGGTTTTTCCACACTTTTGGACCACACTGTATTTGACCTTTAAACTTCAGACCAATTCTTAGTTGCATGACATTCATTACCAGAACCTTACCCACTGTAATTGTCATAAAATGTCTGCTCAACATAAACATATAGACAAAAGGGATCAAGACAAATATGTAATATAAGTAGATCTAAGTGAACCAAGGAAAGGACAAATATACGCGGGGCAAATGTATAAGGTGACATCTTCCTGTTAACATTTCCTGTTCACTGTCGTGAGACTTTATTCTTTATAAGAGAAGTAGTGGGTAGATATATTAAGTATGAATTTTCAAAAACTGTGTAGTAGAACCAGAAGAGAACGAATCTAAATTACGCCCTAGATCTACTCAGCACTGAGTAATTGCAAACATCGAATAAGCACTTTCTCTTTTAGAAATTCATTCCTTTATTATCGTTTACTCCCTGTTAGTGTCTATTATGCTGCACTCTTAAGCATTCTTATCTTTCATTTCTTTTTTTAGAAAGATTAATCACATTTCTAGTATATATATATCCTTTGTTCAATAAGTTGTGAGACTGCCTCAAAATCATATACTTAACAATGACCGAAAAATGTATTGCCAAGTTAGTTTTGTACACATATCCCTTCCCTCACCACACACTGGAATACCCAAAGAAAGTCACCCGTTGGAATGCTGTTCAGCATCCCTGTTACATTCGTTTGAATCAATGCACCATCCTCCAAACGCTCTCAGTTGAGGGCAGATTTGAGCTTAGGGAAGAGAATAAACTCCACTGTTACCAAATCAAGGACAAACACAGAAGAAAATGCACAGGATGCACCAGTTTTTTATGCGACAGGTTTTGGCTAAAACAAGAGTCAGAATCCCTGAGCACCTATATCGTCTTATTTCACTCCAAGGATTTCATGCCCTTCTCTAAGTTCAAATCTCTTCTCATGCAGGAGAGTTTTGAGGATATCTTTTGAGTATCGTTATGTACCGTATAATATTTTGAGGTAGTTCTGTAACTTATTGATCACATAGTGTATGTTGTACGGAATGGATGATACCTCATCTTGACCAAACATGACATCGTGGTAAACCTTGACTAGTTAAATACATAAATGAAATATTAAAGTGTGCAGAATTTCGGCTTGCCAGTTACGGGACGTAAAAATGGGATTTCCTTTAACAAAAGTACTAAATGATAATACAAGTTATTAGCTATGTTGTAAAACAAGTGTTTACATAATAATAATGATTTTCCTTAAAACACCAATGAAGAACAAAATGTTTTCCTTAATAGGAAAACTCACTAGTCAATAAAAGGAAAATGAGAAACCATCCACATGGAGAGTTATTTAGATTCTTAATTATTTTTACTCTTCTTTCTTTCCTATAGATATACTTTTCATCCCTTTAAACACTCTACTTCAGCTCAATAAGTGGATATGCAATTTCTATCTTAAGTAAAATTTATCTCTGAGTCGTGTGGAAAGAAACGCTTTTTACACCTTAATAAGAAGGTAGTATACGAACTACGAAAACTGATAGGGTTGAAATAAAACTGAGGAGGGGAGAACTATTTCCCCTTCTAAGACATCCACATCAGAGCCAGAAGTGGGTGTAATTAGCGAGTAAGTTAACGAAAAGTTTAGGGAGGAAATGAGACCTTAAGTTACGGAGTAAGAAAGGAATATGGTTTTCTTAGAGAGATTCTTCGCAAAATGTTTCCAAAATGACAGAATTTTAAATTTCAGTCTTTACTTTTCATTAAAGATATTTAAAACAACATAAAGTTTTCATTTACTATTTTTCTAATTATTAATATGAATTTTGTAGTACATATAGTGATTAAAATTTTAATAAAAAAATGAGTACGTATTATTGATGGTGGCGGAAGCTTAACAATAATCGGGCCCGAATCTTACACCCCCCCCCCAAAAAAAAGAAAGGAAAGGCCTTCATCTACCTGGCACCCACAAACTAACAGTGGAAGGCTATGAACATCGCAAATTAGACACATAATAAATACTTACTTGATTATAGGAATGCGTTACTTACCATCTGACTTCAATATTTTGATGCAATTGAAGACTACAGGGTAAAAAGGAGGTAAGTCAAGAAAAGGTCGAAAATGAGTTAATAGTAGAATAATGTAACTTGAAAGGTGCAACTTACATGGACTAAATCCCAGAGTAACAAGATTAGTCACTAAGAAATTTAATGTTAAAGATCTCGCCTAGAGTGGAAGAAGAAGGTAAGTCAGTGGAAAACAGGGCAATTGCGTGTTAATTATAAATAACTGACTTACCTCCTTTTCCCCTTGTAGTCTTCATAACCATACAATCTAACCTCAACTACTATGTTCTAACCGTCTTATACATACAATAAAACCTGCTGTGAAACATTATGTTATTACAGCATAATCGATCGTTTAAATGAGCTTGCAATAAATTTTGGTCTGTAAACCGTTACATGAGAGAGAATCAAGTTTTTAATTATAAATAATGGCGTTATTCTACTCCGTAGAACAAGACACATATCCAATATATTCAAAAATAAAAATGAAATGAAATCTTTCAGTTTAACGTCACACGACTATGCGTGTTAGACTAAGGGAGACAGATGATTAAGGCAAGTGAAAGATGCTGTAAAAAATGGTGGAATGAGAATGTACAATGAGGAATGGGAATGCAATCTTCACGAATTTTTTCATAACAATACAAAAAGTGTAATCTTTAAATTTTACGTCCCACAGTTATGCCGGTTACGCTAAAGGAGATGGTGATGATAAGAGATGAGTGAAATGAAGAAAGTGGGAGGAAATAAGAGAACCTCGAGAGAACCCACGAGCACGGTGTTTGTCCACAATAAAGTCCACACGGCGCGAACTGGAATCGAACCAGGGACCCCAAGCACCGGAGGTCAACGCTCTACCACTGAGCCATCGCGCCCCCTTAATAACTATATAGTATCATTGAAAGAAGAAAACGGATCTTATGCCATTGTCTTTTTCGATTGATTACATGCGTGAAAAATGATGATCTAAACAATTACCAAACACATATAGCAGTGAAATGTGTATTATAATCTTTATCGTCCCAAGTATTAGTTAAGCGAATATATTGATACTTTTTAGAATGTCACGACACCACAAAAATTTGTTTACACTGCCTTTGTGACTAAACTTACATCTTAGTCACCCACCTTGTTAAAGTCGATTTAGTGCAAGACTAATTTCGAACCGTTATGTACCGTGTATGTGTTTAAATTTAATTTATAATAAGGTGGTTAGTTCCCCATAGACAGTATACAATATAGAATTTGAAACTATTAAAAAATAATACATTAGACGAAGTAAGGCTCTAAAATATTCGCTTCGTTGATTTTACCGTCAATACTTTGGAACTCTGTCTAATGTATAAATTGAGGGTACAGATTGGAGCAGCCACAGCACAGGATGAAGTCAAACCAAATAAGTTAATTTTGTGAAGAGTTATTTGTAGCCAGAAATAACAAGGATCTATTCTTTGTCTTTGAAGAACTGTGGCAGAGATATCCCTCCACCGTACTAAATAAAAGATAATTTAGGATTTCAAATGCCACTTGGATATTTGCATATTTTGTTTGCATAAACTGATATGTTTTAAGCCATCTTACATCAAGAATGTGTACAAGAAACGTTAGAAAGGATATATATATGGCTGAGAAACGAACAAAGCACAGGTTCTTTACCACACTTCTGTATGTTGTTTCCACGTAGAGAACAAGAACCACTTGCACCAACAAACTTTCTATGAGCCAATAACTGTGTGTAAATTTTACATAGAATGCAAAGACGAGAAGATGCGGAGAAAGGCAGAAAGAGAAGGCTGTTTTCATCTTTTGCAGATGCGACGGGGTGATGTGGGGGTGAGGGCGAGATGCTGGCGTTGTAACGAGGGATCCAATAAATGTTGGTTCAGAAATGGAAGGAAGGGCGTTTTATAACCTGATAGAATATGTAAGAGGTGCGTCGACGACCTCCGGGGCAAAAAGTGAAATGCATTTTTGTTGTATTCTTCAATGGCAAAAGAGCAGAGAAAAATGATAGCAGAATAACAGAAGCGAAAAGGAAATGGAAAAAAGAAGTGAGAGAAAAAGAAAGCAAATTGATGTTTTGAGGTAGGAAAGGTGACGGAAGAAAAGGTGAAAGGAAAGCACAAAAGAATGCTAACAAAAAAGTAGAATTTTTAGGGAGATGCATTTGACTTCTCTTTTAGACGATGAAAATAGCGTTAATATGTGAAGAAAAAGAGAAAATATTAAGAAAAATAGAAAGGTAAATTTATGTTGATATGTAACTCTAGACTGCTTTCTCGCTTCCCAGAATTTAATAATAAAATCCGCGTACTTCAACATAAGATCATATATTCCTAAATATACTTAACTTAGTCCATACCTATCCTTGTTAATGTATGAAAATATTGAAATGTAATTTTTAATCTTGCATCACACAATTATAAGCTGTATGCTACAGAAGATGAATGACTAATTAAACTAAAACAGGTAAACCCAGAGAAAACGTGCCTATATAATGTCATTTACCACAAACTCATGTGACTTGGAATCGAAGCATGTATCGTTGCCTCCAGAGATGGACGCTCTACCACTAAACTTGTGTGTTCTTCTTTGATTATATATCTAGTGTAATTAATTGTATGATGAAAATTTATCCGTTTAACGTAAATTTAAAAGTAAGCGGATGTGTAAGAGACAAAGATACCCTAAGTCAAAGTCAGAGTGGAAAGAAACATTTAGGTAAATCCAATCATACAGCATTTGAACCTAAACTTTAGGTAAATCTAAATTTACTCTGCGTCACTTTACTGTACTACAATAGTTGAACCTTAACTTCGGGTAGATCTACGAGTACTACGCGTCACTTTACTGAATACTTATAATAATTGAACCTAAAAGTTAACTAAATCTAAAAGTAGTAGAATTAATTTACTATATTAAAATAGTTGAACCTAAACTTTAGGAGCATTATGTAGGGTCGTTCTGACGCGTGATTAGTAACATACTAAAGAGTTCGACTAACATATGTTTTCTGCAGTAGTCAGACCTTTAGTATGACGCTAATCATACGTCAAAACAACTCTGCATAAGGCGGTAGATAGATCTAAAAATAATACACGTCACTTTATTGTATTACAATAGTTGAACCGAAGCTTTACGTAGATCTAAAAAGAATACGTGACATTTTGCTGAATTACAATAGTTAAGAAGTAAATGTTAGGTAGGTCTAAAAGTAATACGCGTCACTTTACTGTATTGTCTGTATGGTAATGGAGGGATGACTAAATACAACTTAACAAGTATGAAGAATAATTTTGACATAGTATCAATGTAAAAGGAAACGAGGTAACCCTCAGAAAATCTACGGAACAGGTGTTGTATACCACAAGATAATACAACTTGAGATCAAAACAGATGCCTTAGACTAGAGTATTTAGTAAACTGAGGCATCCTATTGCCTATTTTATGTATTATTCAATGTATGTGTGTGTACATTATTAAACATTAAATTGTCATGTGCTTCTTCAGGGTAACTCTGAAGTCTAGACTCAATACCAGATTAATGAACAGCATATTTAAAGAAAGAACGGAATAAATATAATGACAATCAGAAAGGTAATAAGAACGATATAAGTTGTAAGATAATGAATAATTAACACTTCTTTCAGTTAGGCAGGAACCATTCTTGCAATCAGGACTTTCCTTATTCTCTCAGTTTTTAGCTTAGAATATCACGCGTCCTACATATAGATGCCAATCCAGAATTTGGTCAAAGAAACTGCTATGCTTTTTAATTTACCATTTTGAAAAGATTCTTCTTCGATGAACGCTGGCCTCGATGTCAAGAAGTCACACATGAGAAAATAAATAGCGCTGTACATCCCTGTATACTTTTCTACTTTAAGTTGGAAACAAACATTAGGGAGTATTGAAGAAAATTATTCCAGAAATTCAACAAGGACGTGCATATGAGCCTATTGGCGCAAATCTCGAGGGGATGAGGGGGACATTTCCCCTCCAATCTTGGAAATAGGGGAACTGTCCCCCATAATAATTCGATTTGAAATATGTTTTTTGGGCAGAAATATTTTGATTTGTGTCCGATTGCCACAGAGAAAGTCAGATGACGTAGTTGTTCCTCCAGAATAAGCCTCAAATCTGCCCGCCTCCCAATGTTGAAGACAACTCTGCTCCCCTGATCCTCCATACCATTGTTTTTCAACTTCATACATATTTTGAACATTGCTTAAAAAAATGTTTGGGAACGGTCTTACCCCCCCCCCCCAAATGTTGAAGACAGATTTGCGATGCTGTATGAGTCAATAGTTCCACGGGAGTTTAATAAATTTACGAAGGATGATGACGTATCCTTCCAGAACGAAGTAGGTAGAAGAAGTCTATTGAGAGAGATAATGAGCAATTATGAAAGGCAAGGTTATCAACCTGGAGGTCAGGGCCCCTAGGAAGGTCGTGAAGCATAGTAAAATGATAAATTAATTAGGATGTAATAGCAAAAGAATATATAGATTTAAAAATTATTTTGAATTTCTAATTTCGATAAATTATTTATATTTCCATATTTGTGGTCAAATACAGCAAAGAATATTAAAGAAATCTTCTTGAGTTATTTAAGAAACAGTTGGAAAAAAAATGTTGAAAAACTGCATATTGAAATACAAGAAAACTTCAAACACAGCAAAAATTACAGAGTGAAATACAATTCAAATTGGAGGCTAGGGTGAAACTTGAGCTTGAGGTAGAAAGCTAGCGATGGAGATGCTGGGAAAACTGGGAACTATTTTTGAGGCCACGAAATTGACTAAATGTTCAAACGTTACTGCTGATAATCTCAACTAAGTTTTGATCAAATTCAAGTTGGAAAAGCTCCTTTATTCAGATGCCACAATCACTAGGATTGTCAAGAAAAGCGTGTATTGCAATATATTCATGTGTGTATTTAGAGAATGGCAATCGAGATTTAACACTTTAACTTAGGGCCCGAATAGAAGCAATCATACCAACCAGCTTTAATCCACCCCTGCTGGTGCGATTATACAGGGTTCACAGGCGATAAGCAGATGTAATCAAAAAAAAGTTATCAGAAACAGGAAATTAAGTCACTGGCAAGAGGATGTAACAAAATGGAGGTTGTGCGGATTGTAATTTCAAATAGTTTCAAAATGCCTGTTGTAAGGCGTTAAGAATGGCATTGACATCAATATACAGTTGTAGTGTATAAATTATTTGTCAGGCTTCATTAGTTTTGGAATCTATAAATTGGGGTGGTGAGTTGTACACGAGTTAACTGCAACTAAAAGAGCAATAAGTAAATGCTATAATTAAAAATTACAGATATCTCCATAAAAATTGTGTGGAGTACATACAAGCAAATGCTGTTGTTTAATTATTGTCTATGATGAATCCGTTTGTGAACAGTCTGCTGAGCTGTGATGAGAATTGGATTCTTTAATATGTTCTACGGTGCTATCATGACTATTTGTCGTCACATGAGCCCACTTCCCAACCGAAATCACCGCAACATAAACAGATATTTAAGAACTGTTCGAAGTATCAAACATTGCGAACTGATACCATCTAACGATATATACGATCAATGCAATTGTAAGCTTGCAGAAATTTAAAAAAAATGTGCATACAGAGCTAAAGTCTGTGGAACCAAATATTGCTCTGCTTCAGAACAAAGTTAAATCAGATGTTGCTAATTTTATCATCGTTACAGTTACCCCACTTGATTGACAAACGTTGATACGGGTGAGGTTAGATTTACATTGAAGTTGCACCAACCAAATGTGACGTAATGTCACGTAGTATTATCATGGGGGCAAATGTGGAATAAAAGGAGTCTGCGGGGCTTCTAAGCCCCTTCGATCGCTGATGCTCGCTCAGCCAAGTTTCGTAACATAAGTAAAAATCTTTTAATATCCAGGGTTAAAAGTGTATCTGAAAAGGTAGGGCGACGGTAGGTAGCGCCATGACGTCATACCTTTTCCCCTGCCCATCTTCGGCCATTGTAGTTTTTTTAGGAACTAGGGGACGCCGTACATATTTTAGGAAGTGGAGGACGACGTCTCCCCGCGTTTCCCAGCACTTTTAGGACTAGCTCGGGAGAGTAATGCTCCCGGAAGTAGAAACGAGAAACACGGTTCTGATTGGTTGGCGTTATCCACTTCTTGCCACGTTGCATTAAAATAGCAGAAATCAAAGGCTTGCTGCTGTCGGCCTTCGTGGTTGAGTGGGCTAGCGCTACATGCTAGTAATAAAAGTCTATTTTGGCGCGAGTTCAAACCCGGCCCGAGTCACTTTTACCCCGATTTTTATCAATAAAGTTGTGTGCACAAAGTGGAATACTTACCAAGTGGCATTACGTCACTACCGGATAGTGAAACTTCAAAAAAATTTAACTACACCCCGTTGATACATTCTACAAATTATCCTATATTATAACCTTGGATTACAATTTAACATCTTGGTTAATAATTGTTTCGAATCCTTATAAGGACACAATTAGACTGCCGATTGTTCCGAATCCTTGATAAGAAAACATCCTGACTGACGATGATTCCGAATCCTTTATAAGGAATCGTCCTGATTGAAGATAGTTCCGAATCTTTGATGAAGAAACATCCTGATTCACGATGATTCCGAATCTTTCATAAGGAAATATCCTGATTAACGATGGTTCTGAATCATTGACAAGCAAAACCTTTACATTGGAAGACTTCTTTGCTTTGCGTTCCATTAGTTTTATTATTGTAGGCTGCGTTGCCAACAGGTGCCTTCAGAAAGTACCGTAGTTAAATGATGCACAGGATCTGACTTTGAAGAAAACAGCTAAATTTACCTTAAAGGGTATGGAAAAATTTAATAAAATAAAGAAAACATTTCTAGACTTTAGTGTACTCATTTAAAATATGCTATATTATTCTTCGTAATATTCTGAAATCAACAGTTTTACTCTTTACACTTACAAAATTTAAAGTGAGTTTAACAAGAAGCTCTAAAATTATTTAAATTATGTATTTTCATTCTCCTGAATTCATGCAGTAAAGTTGGTTAATTTTGGTGGTATTATTCTTTTAGTACACCATTAAAGGTACAGAGCTCAAGCAGGAAACACAGATGAAACAAAAGGGACAAAATACGTTAAAACTCTGGAAAGAGAAGACCAGAACCACGATTTGCTACGAGGCTAAGGGGCATCGTGAGACGTTAAACTGAAAGATTTCAGTTTTATTTCTATTTTATATATATATATATATATATATATATATATATATATATATATATATATATATAAAAGTTTGTAACAATTCAAATATTTCATTCCACCAGACTTAAAATAAAAATAAATTAAAATTTGTACAGAAACGTTGAAAAGAAAGTTGTGGAAAAATAAGCTTATATATACCTAGGTATTTTTAAAATTCCTATTGCATTCCAATTTCATACAGCAGGGGTGAGGGTTGGCAATTCTATTTTCGACCTAAAGCTGGTAAAACATACCCTATATAACATAGGTAAAGTTCAACCCTATATAGGCATATGAACATGTATCCTTTTGGAATGGAGGCGGTTGCCTCTACCAGCTTCCCCGTGGATCCGAAAGCAGTTAATAAGAAATATATTTTATATATAGTGCATACATAAACAAATAATACAGATATTCTAACATAATCT
The DNA here is from genome assembly GCF_964235325.1 of Thermobia domestica. Lineage (NCBI taxonomy): Eukaryota > Metazoa > Arthropoda > Insecta > Zygentoma > Lepismatidae > Thermobia > Thermobia domestica. The sequence continues at coordinate 337,808,351 of NC_137455.1, read as the reverse complement.
ATTGCATAAGACTGGTAACGAACTAAGAACCTTTTATGGTCATAAGATTTTGTTTCTCTTAATTTTCTTGAATCTTATGAAGGAATGACTATCATCAAGCAGTTCAGTTCTATTTGATATGTAAGGCGTTGGATGGCAAATAGCGTATGTTATTTTATTTAGAAAATGAGATTAAGCCATTTCCGTGAACTTGAAACCATAACCTGTTGGATGGCAAAGTTGCGTATCTAACTTGTAAGAGTTAAAAATAGGCCAAGAGATGGAAGCATAAAGAACGTCATAAATTCAAATTCACGATGACCCTGCACGGCAAAGTGGCGTAAGTCTCAATCTCAAAAGTGACTTACGCCACTTTGACATCTAACGCCTCTTACATGGGCGCCCGAAGGGGAGGACAGGGTGGAGCCCGGGTTCTCCTGGCTCACGAAAATATAGCAACCCACGTATATTAAATACCAGACGTAATATAGGAACCATAGTGGTGGGTCCCTCTCTAGAAAGTTTTCTTCTCGCCTCATATATATGATATATATTGAGCTCGATTGAATATATATATTGGAAAAATGGAAATACCGAACTCCCTCCTGCAATACATATACTCTTCAGATTATGACGTCATCGTTCATCAAAAAAGTGAGCAACCTGAAAATGGTTACTTCACATAAAATAGAGATTCTGAGTTACTCTAGTTACTTTTGAAGCATTCATTAAACTTACCTATTCCAGTTTTCATTGAGTCGTCACATGTAATTTTTGTAGTCTACGATCAATAATACATCGCATTTAAAACAGAAAAGCAAATACGTGTAATTGGCAATATAATTATGACATGCACAAAATATACTTGAAAAATAAGTCTTACCAGCTTCTCTGGGGTTGGTAATGTCTCATAATGTTTACATATTTTTACTGGATCAAGATGCATTATTTAATTTGAAGATGTAGCTGAGGATGAGGTAGTGCTAGCTGCGCTCTTGACAATATACTTTTGTTCACCTTTAGTAGTTCAGTAAATTTGCTCGCCTTCAACTCTTCAGCAAATCCCACGCACGACAGGTCGTTATGAAAGCGACTTATAAGCTCTGCTTGTTTTAACCATGTCCGTCGACAAACGATTCCTCTCGGCACTCAAAAATAAGCTGAATAGAACAGAGAGTACGACTAGTAAGAGGAAAAATTACTGGACATGTTACGTCCGGTTTTGAGCTCGTATCGGACACTGAACAAGAAGGTCAAACACAACGGTTGGCAACTCTAATGTGTATATATATAGGTGTTACAAAAGAACACCGACAACGTTTGGAAGGTGATTCCTGACACTAAAATAAGATGAAAAGTATAGACCAACCTGCGTGCACAAATGCTTCCTTTCGGAGTTATAGGCTGCCGGAAACATGATATGGACTATTCACGAATGACACATATTATCGCAATCTGGACGATGTGGAATGAATTTGATAAAGTCGAGAAAAATAATCCGTCACTCTTAGAACTATATGCTCATTGTTAGAACTTCGTGTTTCATTACATGAAGTATATGGGTCCAGTGGCGGATTCAGACGGGGACGTAATTGCGTGCCCTCTGAAGGTCAAATAAATCTTCTTTTGATATTTTAAGAGAGGAGACAAATAAAAGTTTTTTTGCTCTCACAGTATATTAGACTTAAACTGTTATCAAATCTATTATAAGTACAAACTAGTAATATCAAGTGTTACAACGGGCTATAATTTGCGTCCCCTTTAAATGTTTCATGTTTTGTGCAAGAAAGAAAGAAGAGATATAATCCTCCGTGTCTTCGGCGGCGAATCCAAAATTTATCACGTTCTCTCTTCAAGGAAAAATATAACTCTTTTTTTGTGGTTTTTCAACGAAACAAGGTGACAAATATATTTTACTTTTTGTCAATATAAAAGACCAGAAATATGCTCCCAATCTATATAAATCACTTAATGTTCATAAGGGTATTTAAGAACAAGATCTTGAGACAAATATTCGGACCCAAGGGGAACGGGAATTGGGAATGGCGGAAACTTCATAACGAGAAACTACATAATTTATACGGTTTACCAAACATTGTCAGGGTCATCAAATCCATAAGGCTCAGATGGGCAGGTCATGTAGCCAGAATACATAAAAGTAAGAACGCTTTCAAAGTTTTAACTGGAAGTCCAATCAGAAAACGGCCATTAGAAAGACCTAAGTGCGGATGAGAGGACAATATTAATATGGATCTCGCAGAAATACCAATACAAAGTAGAAACTGGATCCAGTAGGCTAGGGATGAAAGTCAATTGAAAGCTTTTGTGAATGCGCCATTGAACCTTCTTTTCGCGACATTGAACGCTTCCAATTTAGCCAGAGATATTGAATAAAAAGATTTACAATGTCAACACTTAATGTTGTCGCAATTTACTATGATATGCTCTTTGCTGTATGATGCACTAGCAATATATTCATGACCTGCGAAGCTGTTTTCTGAAATTATAGTAAATGTTGCTATAATAAAAATAGTATTTTGTGAAATCTATAAATAATTATGCATATATTGGATTCTAAAAATATTTTTTGAAACAATATGTAATGAAAAATTGAATAGATAATGCCAATCGATACATGAAATAAAAACAATATATATTATTCTTGGCCTGCCACCTGGACATTATTTCAAAATTCATTTACTTTGTCGTAACCATACGCTTTCTTTACTTGGTTTCCATGGAATCAAAGAGAAACAATCTTAAATAGGTACATAATACAATGAATTAGTTAATAGTTGGAACGGTTGATGTTGATCGATTAACTTTCAGAAATATATATACGTTTATTGATATTTTTATTATTCCTCCGTCGTCAGGTATTAACATAAAATATCTAAATTGTGTTTATATTGTATATTAGTAAGTTTCAGACCAGAAGTACATTTGCAAAACTCATCTGACAGCATTTCCTTAACACCATGGGTAAAAGTGGATCTGAAAAGGTAGCGGGACGCTAAGTAGCGGCATGACGTCACGCCGTTCCCCCTTCCTATGTTTGACCATCGTAATTTTTTAGTAACCGGGGAGACGCCGTACATATTTTTTCGAGATGAAGGGACGACGTCTCCCCGCGTTCCCCGTCAATTTTCCCCTGCTTAACACTGAACAGTTACCAATCTCAGAGAATAAAATTATCGATTTTTGACTTTAAAAGTAGCCTATCTACAGGGTTGTTACAAATGATCCATCGGGTTTTATATGAATGTATTTCACAAAGGATTACATACAAAATAATGATTGATACTTCATTTGAAAAATCATATTTTCTAGTATCTTATATATTACAAATGTTCTATGTGCGCTCCTCGTGTTACACGACATATAGCTATGCTGTAGTAAAGCTAAACTCATACACATTCGAGTATGTCCCAGTCAATATTCGCTAGCGCAGCAGTGTCCTTAAACTGCAGTCTGTGTCCTTAAACTGTCGATACCATCGCAAAATGGGTTGATATGTTCGTGGTTGTATGTTGCACTGTCTTCAGAACGCACCCTGCATGGTGGTTACGGATTCTGTCTTCACATATTCCATCACACAAAATGCTTTCTGTTGATTATTCGTCATTTTGCTAACTGTTATTACCCTGCCACCTGGTGAGTCAGAACGGAACCTTCAATGACATAAACAAAACTTTAAAGTATATTTTTTCGATTGGTTATTAAAGATTTAGATTTAGATTTATTGACATATAACACAACAGGCACAGTCCTAATTACAGTGTTACATAGTATATCGTTATACAAATTATATAGGTTAATAAAGCTATTGGTAATAATTACATTTGTCTTACAAAATTAATAGACTTTTTAAAACTACTTACATCCATTGCCAGTACATCCAGGTTGAAATTTTCTTTAACTAACCTATTGTAGGTTGCACTAACTCTCCATATAGGAGTTCTGCTTAAAACGTTTGTTTTCGCTGTCATACAAAAAAATGTATTTTTCGAAGCAGTGCGCAATATAATGGATGGTACTTGGATACATATTTTTTCGTTAAGATCAGGAGAGTCTATTTTGCCATGAAAGAGTTTGTGTAAAAACAATAAATCAATATTTCTTCTCCTGAGTTCTAATGTTTCAAAATTAAAATTTTCAACAAGGTTAATGTAGCTTTCAAATTTTGGATAGAATTTTGTTTTCTTAAGGGTAAGAAGCCTTAAAAACTTATTTTGAGTACGCTCAATCAAGAATGAGTATTTGTATATATTAGGGTTCCATATATTACTGCAATATTCTAATTTTGACCTGACGTATGAATAATACAGCACAATTAAAGTTTGATCATTTTGAAAATCTTTACTGACTCGATAAATATATCCAAGATTTTTGTAGGCTTCTTTGCAAATAGTTTCAATATGTTGAATAAAGGTTAATTTTTAGTCAAAAATAACTCCCAAATCCCTTATAAAATCAAGCTTTTTTAGTTTTTTTCCTAATATTGAATAATTATATTGAATATATTTTTCTTTTCTAGTGAATGTTAAATAACTGCATTTACGAACATTTAACTTAAATTTATTGTTTTTACACCAAATTTCAAGATTTTGTAAGTCACTCTGAAGTTCTAAACAGTCCTGAATTGTTTCAATTCTGTTGAATATTTTAAGGTCACCAGGAAAGAGTAGATTTTTAGAAAATTGAAAGCACTCAGGAAGATCATTTACCGCCAAAATGAAAAGTAGAGGTCCCAGATTCGAGCCTTGAGAGACTCCAGATGTTGCATGAAAGATTTGAGATTTATGATTACGATACAATACAGTTTGTTTACGATTTTGAAGGTAGGAAGCAAAGTATTGTAAAGTTGATTTCGAGAAGTTAAAGGATGCCAGTTTGTTTAAGACAATGTCATGGTCAATGACGTCAAATGCTTTAGAAGAATCAGTATATATTACATCTACTTGTCCTTGTTGACTTGACATCTAGTTTTCCGTTCCGTGCGCTGCTATCGGATGAAGGAATTCCACTCCCCTTCGCCAAAGCTCTCTACCTTAGCAACAGCCGAACCTTTATTGGCTCAACGCATAGGTGTGTCAAGGGTGTGAGCTTTAGTTGGCATTTTTGCCACGGTTCAAGACATTTTGGCAGCATTATAGTACAAATAGGTGGACATTAAATATTTAAAGTTATAAGACTTTAAAAACCTGATGAATCATTTGTAAAAACACTGTATAATACAAAAGAATCGTATATTCGTTACGCACGTAATTGTAGATACAAGTATAATACTAATAATATTTCCAATAATGTATAATAAACTTTTCTAGTAATCTTCGGTTTCAAACTCCAAATCCCCATCATTGTCCTCACCCGTTATTCTTATTAATAGTACTCTATACAACAACAATATTTCCAACCTCTCGTAAAAGTAATTGAATTCAAAGAATGGATGCAAGATTGCCATACGCCAATTCTCAATTTCTTACTGATTTATTTTATTGGGGATGACCGTTAAAAACCTTAGTATATGTAATTTATAATTATATGAGGGTTAAGCTCAGAGTTGCCTCTCCGTTTTTTATAAAAATTAGGAAAATCTACAGGAGAAATGAGGTAAGAAATTATGATCTGGAGTTCTTATATGATGTTTAGGTGTGTAAGTTGGGCAGTAAAGTTATGCTTAATACGAGAAAGGATATATGGAAGTTGGTACTATTTGCAAGACGCGCAAGGTTTCATGATTCCCATTTTATATCGAGAACAAAACCCAACGAACCCCTGCGGGGATTAACCCGTTCCTACTACTACTACTACCCCTACTCATACTACTACTTATACTATGGATTTGTATAATAAAAATGCACGTTTTATTTTTTGCTCCTTTTCTGTAGGTTTGAAACTGGAGGAGCTACTCTAAACTTAAGCCTTATATAATGCAAATCAAATGTATTTGGACATTCAAAAACTGAAAACAAGTGTCCGTTCTAAAATCATGTGTATGCATGTATTATAGCAAGGCCATTATGGTATATAGCACTAAGGCTTAATTTATCGCATATCATAATAAATATCGTATATCGGATGATTGGCAACCCGGACACTAAATAAAGTACGAAAATTTGGAAAACGACCCTTAATTGATGATTTGGTAACAATTTGTTTGAATTGCAAGTAACTCAAATATTATTATAGATACGAAAAATAACTAAGATCATAATATTTTGGGATGCCGACTCACGTAGAGACTCATATATAAATATATTGCATAGTTATATTTATGACTAAATCTGTACTTTTAACAGTAGTGACCTCTCTATATTATTGAGCTTACCACTGCTAAACAAATAATTAAAGTATAATTTATTATAAAAATTCTTCAAAATACAACTTAAAAAATTCCCTCTTTAATGATATTTGCTGTTTTTCAGTCCAAGACAGACAACACCAGTACACTCTAGAGGACAAAAAATCATTCAAGTATATCGTTACAGCATGGCGAGGTTGCTATACGTATCAACGCATGAATCGCAGAAGAGCGTTCAGGAAATGCAAGTCATATTGTAATGCAGACAAGTTGATCGCTAAGTCTCTGCGAGAACCTCGAAGGTTTCTGCTGAGTCATACAGAGCGGGAAGCTTCCTTTCATGTAGGGAGTGAAGCGGTTTTGGTGGTCTCCTTGTAAACATTTGGGGTCTTTCACCGTAACAATTTGCGTCAATCCAACGTAAAATCTGCGCTTTGGGTTCCGATAATAGACAGTAGATATAATAGTTTTTTTTTTTTTTTACATTTTGCGTTGCGTTACGCTTCGCAATATTTTTAAAGGCAAGTACGGAATGACGCTTTGCAACTATAAAGAGACGACGTAAAATCTATTGCTGCCATTGACAAAATTAAAAGTATTTATCATATTTAATCGTGCCAGTAGGTAAGTGATTAAAGTATCGGTTTCCAAAATGTAAATGAAATAATACAATACTTAATTTGCAATATTTTCTGTTTTCCATATGTTACTTTAATACTACTTTGTTCCTATTTGGATACTACCCTACAAAATAGTGAAGATGAGGTTCAGTAGGCCAAGCAAAACAAATGATTTTTTTTATTTACATTTACAAAAAAAAAACTGTATGTAATTAGGATTTGATCACTGAGTGCGTTCGAACCAAGACCTCATGAACCAACAGCGCTCACTGTACTCACTAAACTAAAATGATAACCAAAAAAAAAAAACTACAGAAGAATTCATGATTGCAAGCTTGTGTTCAGTGGGGTATTTAGGGGGGTGGCTTCCGGGCTTAAGCCCCCCCCCGAAATCTTACTTAGTATAGGAAAGTAAATGAAATATCTTGCAAAATTTTCACATTTCCAGGCAAAGCTCCCCCCCCCCCCGAAAGATAGCAAAGCCCCTCCCGAAACAAAATCGTAAATACGCCACTGCTTGTGTTGGTTATGATTTGTTATGGTAGAGCTCTTTTTTTATTAGTATATTCAAGTTTCAATGTCAAATTTTGTGGCCCCGCATAGAGTAGTCGCTAACGTTCTCGTCTTTGGTGCGAGCGGTCCCGGGTCCTGGGTCACTCAGTCGAAAAAGTGTAACATGCTTTTTCAGGTCAGCCAACCTGAATGTGTTTCCTGGGTTTTCTTCATTCACACCAGACAAATGGTGGAGTGGTACCTAACTTATAGGTCCTATGCCGCTTCCTTTCTTCCTTCCCTTTCCCCGGATTGTGCGCTATATTAGGGACGTCATCCCTCAAATCGTGACGGGCTAAATGGCCTTAGATGTCGAAAGCCCAGAAATCTAAATCCTAAATCAATGTCAAATTCAAGCATTCAGCTTGTCGTTTCAAAATGTAACATTAATTCTGATATATTATTCAGAAAACAAGAGAGAAAAAGGTTTAGAGTATGCGTCTGATCAAACAAATGTTACGAGGGAAACCCTACAGTATATATATTGTATATACTGAATTTGGATTCAACCTGCATCGGAAGCGTCGTTGTTCGTCTCAGCGACCCGAAAGCTATGGATTCGACACTAATATCAGTCGACTCCCTCTCTCAAGTTGCACATCTGAATTTGGATTTAATCGAAATTGGAAGAATCGGTCCGAAACCTAATATCGGCACTAATATCGGTCATTTCTTTATTATTTTTAAATATCTCCCTCCTCCCCTCCCCTAAGCTACACTGTCAAAGTGAAATGATAGAAACTACCCCGACTTCTAGGTCAGAAACTATCAGACCCGAACGTCTTCTACGTTGAAAAGCATCGGTCGAGTGGCTCAAGACGTGTGAAGTCTAAATATATTCACTTTCATTTTCATATACAGTGTATATGCTAGCAGAATACGTTTTTCGGAGGAGCAGAATTCATTTCCTTATGAACATAAAAGGCTGAATTTGAATATATATGTGGTATATAAGTAGCACTGTGTAAAACCACATTGTAAGTAAATTTCAATTTTTTTGATATGTTTTCCTTTTAAATAAATAGGATACATTTCTTCGAAATGTATTTTCTGATTTTCGCCTTCATAGCTTCATGTAATATGTTTAATTTACAGGTTATAGTATATACATGATAATTGGTAAGCATTATTTATGCATGAATTAAAAAAAATTAAAGAAAAACAGTATGTAGCTATCGTGAAATGCTGTTGCATTGTAAACATTTTATTCTATACAAGCTGTGGTAAACACGTTCATATTTTCAGAATACGCTACTGAGTCTTAACAATCCATTGTTACGGGCGGAGTTGCACACCTCAGTGCAGATTCACTTTAGAAGAACGAATTAGTTATAGACGTAAATACAGCGTTCTTTCAGTAAGTTTCGACGTTAATATCTTTAAAATGTCGTCATGCAGTTTTACAAGTATGCTACAAAACGAAAATCCATACAGATTTGTAATAAGCGTAATAAAGTTGTCATCAAAAAAACATCAAGTGTGAAAAGCACGCACCAACTTGTGCTAGCTGCCTTATTTTTTAAAACATAAATTATAGTTTTCTGTCGTTATTCAGGAATAGTCTGTTGGTGAAAATTAATGTCATAGACAATCGTCTTCCACTTACTTTAACAGTAGTATAGACTCACTCACTTTAAGTGTAAAATTGCCATTTTTATGATATTTCACTGTAAAATTGCACTGCAGACTTAATGATGATAAAAAAATATGTAGTAATGCAATATCACATTCAAATTGTATCTTTCAAAATATGATAGTACCTGAAGAAGAAGTTAACCATATTTGCCCTAAACTATAATACAGCCCTTACTCGATTAAAGTATAAAGGGATTTTTTAAAAATAAAACATACGGGCCCCAGGCCGCTTTCTTCTCTTTCCTCGGATGGTGTGATCGCCGAGGGACGTCATCCCTTATACGTCACGAGCTAACATAACCATTAATACTAATTCTAATGTCATTTTCTTCAGCTCAATGTGATATATCAGTGGATATATGTCTTATCTTTGATCAATATTATAGTTTTAAAAAATTAAAGATATTTAGCAAAATATTGTTTTATTCCATACCTCCTGAACCATATTTGGTTGGTACTGTTGTCTTCCTAATGTTATAATAAAAAGTGTTGTGGTTATTGTACAGTATCTGTTAGGAAAGTCTCGCCTTCGGTGCGAGCGGTCGGGGTTCGATTCCCGATGGGGGCACTCGGTCACAAAAACTGTAAAACGCTTTTTCAGGGCAGCATCCTGAATGAGGTTTTCCTGGGTCTTCCTCATTCCCATCAGGCAAATGACGGGATGGTACCTAATATATAGGTCCGAGGCCGCTTCCTTCCTTCCCCAATCTTTTCTTCCTTACCTTTCCCGGAATTGTGTGCTTGCTGACGAACATCATTCCTTATACGTGACGGCCTAAATACCGAAAGTCCAGAAATCTAAATCCTAACTGATGGAAATCTTTGAAGAAAACCCTAACGGTGGCTGGATTAAATACGATTAAAATGCATGCTTATAGGCAACCAAGCATTTCCTACCGTCATTACGGTTGCATAACAACCCAGTAGTTTGTACTGCAAAGTCTCGGGAAAAATCCATACTATATTATAAAATGGTCCAAAAGTGTGGAAACACCCAAACAAAAGACAATGTAGGTTAGTAGTATAGGTGAAGGGGAAAACTTTTAGGACATGTGTTGTCGATGGCCGCTCCCGTAATAAAATCCGTCATTTTGAATTCATTTTTTTCTTCTTAAATAGAAACCATATTTTGAGATACCTTGTTCTCATCTGAAATTTTATCAGGAAGTCAATACTGTGTTTGTTCTTGTTTTATCACTAATCATAGCGGAGATATGACCGTTTTTTGTTTGTTTTTACAACGTCACTCACATACCATACATTTCTCCCGATTAAAGGATGTATTTGATATGTTGTCCATTCCATTGAATTCTCAGAGTCATTTTTCCCATTCATCTAAAACCTTGATCAATATGCTTTTTAGGTATGCATGTACAGCGTTTGTTAAGCATACCTTTAGATGGTCAATATGTACAGAGCGCAAAATCAACATAAAAGCTTAACGCTTTTGAAATGTGATGTGAAGAATGAACACACAATGAAATCGATATTTTAGGACTAATAAGAAAGAAAAGAATTATGTCTCTTAAAGAAGTAAGTGAAGCCGGATGAGAATTAATCGATTAATACTATTGGAGTTAACATTCCTTTCAACAGCGAGAATATACGAGGTGTGGACTAACAACTTAAGTTGTGAGATTAAAACTCAACTCAGCCTGAAATATAACCCAAGTATTTCGAACCGTAGGTGCGTATGCTAAGCCAAGTCACCAGTTGCGAAGGAATTGCATTGTGAGGAACATGCTTTAAGGTACGTTTGCAGGAAAAAGAAGGAAGTGCGAAAGATGATACAAATTTATGGACGTTATAATGGAAGAAAATAGCTTCATCAATACGAAGAGGTTATTGAATATCATAGTGCACACAAACAACTCAGTTTACAGCTAGTGTGCTGTCAGTAACGATGGAATACCATGAAGATCATGATTGTGTATATTAAAGGATGTGACATAAGGTAAACACCATTTCACAGAACTTCCAATTTAAGAAACTTCCAATCTGTAGTTTACAGGTGGAAAGCATTGTATTTTGAACTCATTACAGTGGTTTAAATTGTAAATACATGTGTCATACAGCCTCAGTGCTGAAAACTGTACTGAACCTCAACAAATAAACAAAATTAGCGCTTAGGAAACTTCCAATATAACATTTATCCATCACTTCCATATGATCATGAAAGAAAATAGAATTTTGAGATTTTGTACTCACCTTGTTATTTGTATCAACCTTTATAGTAGCAGAAAATGGTCAAAGAGAGAGTGAGTGTTTGCTGGCAATCTGTATTTTGTAAGAAGTTACGCAATATTGTCGTTATCGAGAAAACCATTGGTTGCAACATGAATGCTGCTGACGGGAACTAAATCGAGATTAAAAAAAAAAAAATAAGTCTCAAAGCCTTCAGCCTTCAGGTTGTTTCGTAGTCACATAGAAAGAAGGGGGGAGAGGGAGAAGTGTTAATCTCAATTCGTGTGAATGCGGTCGCGAAATGCGTGCAACACAAGAGAGACAAACGGCATGTCAATAAGCTCGAGTAGCTGCCTAAAATTGAAATGGGTTTTCGGGAAGTGGAAGAACGCATATTTTGAACGCAGACAACTTTCGCTGAGTACAAGTTCGCCTATTGCCTTTGCGAATCTACACTACTTAGTTTGCTATCGAATACATCTATTGCGTGCATGTGTATGTGTTAAACAGAGATGGAAAGAGGAAGGAAAGCTAGTGAAAAGAGAGATTGCCACAAAATTTCCTTTGATTAGCCGCGCATGCGAAAGTATTTCGTTCTGATTCCATTAATTTCGTATTAGACTGAAAGAAAAAGCCTTAGCCTATATAGTATAAGATAGCACCCGTTTTCCTTCTAGTACGCATCAACGTCTGAATACAAGAATATGTGACAATTATGATCTATCTTCCACTGAAGAATTTGAAGAAGAAAACTTCTGAGCTATTTTATATTATGAAAACCTAAGCTATTTCCTATACAGGGTGATAGATTATTCATGTTACAGACTTCTAGTGGTGGTAGTGGGAACTGACTACAGTACATTTATAGTAAGAATCCATATCCGGAAACTCACAGTTTGTCTGCTTCACCGAAATAAAAACAAAATAGGCCTGGAAGGGTAATTACTTATTACTTATATTAATGAACGCCGTGTTGCACAAGGAGAGGACTACAGATGTTCTGCATCACGGATCATCTCATGTTATCTGTCTCGTTCACCTCCTGCCTGTCCCTGCGCATTATATTCACATTGTTGATCTTCCTTTAGTATGTATTGTCTGACTTATTGGGAGATGTGACATTGAACATTCTCCATGAAACTTGGTTTCAATATGATGGTGAACGTTCACATGCAGTCCATGACAATCTCAACCAATGTTCCGGAGACAGCCGAACAGGCCGACTAATTTGGTTGCCTCATGTTAACCTAATTTAAAGGATTTTTTCCTGTAGGGCATATTATGAATCAATTTACGAACAAACTGGATCAGACGAAGATCCGTTTGCACATGTTCTGGTTGCTTTGCCGGCTATTCAACAAACACCATGGATGTTCGAGCGTGTGTACAGTAACATGCTTTGCAGGCATAACATGTATGTCGAAGTATGAGGTCGCCAAGCCGAGTTGCTAGTGTAGATAAACCCCACGTAATACATTGAGTCACCAACATTCATAAACGATGGGTTTTTCCCTGGAGGTGGAATTGAGAAACCATGCTTTTTTCACTAGACATACACAATTTCCACACTTCCTTCGCTGATGTGTTTCGTGTAGCAAACAAACAGTATATTTCTAGATATACGTTCCTGTTCTAAATGTACGCAACTCTTAGAAGTATGTAACATAAATTATGTATCACCCTGTATATCTAAATTCAATACCATAAATGAATTTGCATTTATGCATTATTCTTTATGCTATATTATGTATGTTTTCACAGAATACTAAAACACTTTTAAACTAAACGTTATTACTAACTAGTTGAAATCCCTGTTCTTCGGACGGGGAGAATAAGTTTGTGGGAAATATTTGAATCCTTTTCTAACTAAAATATTTATTTCAATGAAAATGTATTGATAAAAATACTGAAGATACTCTACTTTTGGAATAAATATTGAAAAATATTGGCATAAATACTCTATCCCTACAAAATACGTATTTAATCAAATTTGTATGAATATGAAATTCCAGCTTAAGGTGAGTGCTAAATATCTTCCAAAATCATTTCGAACGGGTGAGAGGTTCTCCTATCTTGAAAACTATGAATTCGACTCAAATCTCAGTCAGTTTTGACATTTTATTTTTCACCTACCTCATCCCTCAACCGATGGGAATGAACGTGGACTTAAACGACATTGGGTGCGTCACTCTTTATTTCAGTGACCCTAAAAACTGTGGATTGAACACTAATATCAGAAGTTTTGCATATTTTTTACATTTCACACCTTCGAATTCCCACCTCTTGGAATGTCTCATTCCCACAGTAAGTTCTCGTATAAATAGTGTGTTTTAATGGTGTTGGTAGGGCTAAACAAAGAAGTTATAGGACTTCAGCCAATACGTTTTCTTTTTCGGTCTGTCCTTCCGCTGCATTACGCCAAATAGTAGACGTATTCTGTACTTGTAACCTGTGAACACACCTTAACTCTTATCTACTACTCAAGCTTACTCTACTACTCTTATCCTTAGCTTAAACTGCTTTATCAGTTACCAAATGTAATCACAATAGAAAAATGTGACGGCGTAATGCACCAGCTAGAAATTGCTGTTGTAAACTGTATTTTTTAAAAACAAAACACTAAATTTCGTATCATACCGAGAGAGAAAATGCACTTGTGACGAAATTTCTTCCACCAAACTCAGAGTTCTCTAACCTAAACATTGTTCAGCGTAAGCTCTGAACTCCGATAAACAAAATATTTGTATCCTTCCGCTTGTCACAAATACGATTGGCTAGTGATGTATCACTCCCACTCCCCACGGGGAGGAGCAAATTATGCACGTGCATTTTGACAATAATGTCTCGTGTTGTCCAGATACTTACAGCAGCAGCAGAAAAGAAACTCGAAAGATTAAAAAAAAAAAGTATTTGAATTTCGCTCGTAAACAATTGTTGCTTAGTGAGTAAAGGTTTACCTTGTTGGTGTTTCACCACAACACTCGCGGAACCGGGATTCATGCCAGCCATCTTTCAGACTTTAAAAGTAGAACATCCGTCTACATTTGAGTTGGCGCCATAATTACTGCGCATGCTTAGTGTTTATTTCTATTGTTTCATTAGCCACACTCGATTGCAGTATTATTAGATAATCCGTATTATATTTTTGTCATTTATAATAATATAGCAGTTTTATATGAAGCTTCATAGTAAAAGTAATAATGTAATCACATGAACTATTTTGCGGAGGAGTACAAGTGTCAGTAGGACAACAGCAAATCAGCAAGATTTAGTTTCACGTGGCTTTGTTTATCGCAGTTTAGAGCTTACGCCGAACAATGTATAGTCATTCCAAGCCTTTTTTTTACTTACGACATACTTTAGTAAACAGGCACGACATTGCGACAGACTTAGTTAATTTTTAGTAATAATAAGGAAAATTATAGTAGTGTAAGGGTATAAGTCTCTACGAGTGACGCTATGCAATACTTAGCATTGTTGCTTCGGCTGGAAACGTTCAATCGAACTGGTACAATCGATCTTAAAATTGATCTTAAAAGTAATTATTATTAAATGCTCTATGATTTTTTTTTATTATTTTAAAATTCTGCGATACATTCTATAGGGATGCGCGACACACCAATTGGGAAACACTGCTCTAGTCCATCAAATCAGAACAACGAAATAAGCTACAAGAACTATTTGTCTGCTTTTTGTTTTGTTTCGAGCATATATGATATTTATCTTAACCATTCATTTTTCTAGTCGCCATTGTTTTAGCTGTGAGTTAGCTTCAACGATCAGTAGAACAGGTTGAGCACAAAAGAGGAGGAAAAGAAGAAAATGGATTGGAATGAAACAAGGTTGCCAGTGTTCTATAAGTCATGAAATTGTGAGTAGTGGATCTTCAAAATCATCGACTACGCACTTATTTCAAATCACCACTGTCTGCTACTAACGGTAGATTTGGTGGCTTCTACCTCTGTTTGAAGGGTTTGCTCGGGGACCGAACACCAAGCTGTGACATCACACGCATGTAGTCGGAAATGACTAATCTAAATAAACTGAAAATTTCAGGTATTCAAAATTTCAGGTAAAATTTCAGGTATCCTCTGATTACTTCTACCTACGTGCCTATACTATCATATACCATGTAATGTAATCTAGTTCATACCATTCACAATTGTCCATCTTACTTAGCAGACTGGATACACAATGGCTTCTACAAGACATAGACTCGAAGCCGGATAGAGGCATCAAATTGTAAACAGAATTCACGGGTATTTTAAACGTGAAGAACGGCTATAAATTCCTAACTATCGTGGTTCGTACTACTCTAGGCCTATATGGATTTTGCATGCACATCTTTCCTTCCACAGCAATGTCCTTTTCATTAATATTTTTTTCATCTTATTTAATTTCATATTGCTTCGTTTAGATTAAACTAGAGTCAATTACGCGCTTTGCTGGATTAAAATAAGGGAAAATTATTAATGTTAAGTTAGTCACTTTTTACTCTTGCTGAAGCGCCCTTAAATAGACAATGTTTATTGGCCGTTTTCAAACACTTTTATGTATCTCCCCCGCCCCTTCTTCCAAGTCTCGGGGCTAAATTTGGATTTAAACGGCATCGGAAGCGTCACTGTTCATCTCAACAACCCTGAAAACTCTGAAAACACTACTATCGGTCATTTTTGATCATTTTATATATATCCCCCTCTCCCAATCCCCTAAGTTGCACCATCGAAGTGAAATCATAAAAAACATTCCAGGCCCAAACCTCATTTATGTTGAAAAATTGATCTAGATCGGTGTGGTTGTCAAAGAGTTATTAACTCAGAAACATAGCCGCTTTCATTTTTACTGTATGTATATAGATAGATAGATAGATAACATAAATGTTTCTATGTTAAAAATGAAACTTTTTTCAAAAAATAATAATCATTGAATGGACTAATAATAACATATTTTCGCATTTTGGAAAACCGAAATAAATATTTTCTGCTTTTTATTTCCTTCACCAAAGATTGTTTTCTAAGTGATGATCCTAAAATGAGAAAATCTCAGCATGGAAACTTGCGTAAGTTCACGGGAGAACTTCAGATTAACCTCTCTGGTTCATAGGGTCTGGCCAGTGCGTTAGATTTTTGGTTCTGTGGTAATATATGTTGTCGTTGTTATTTTCTAGTTGGTGTATACCACAGGGCTCTATTTCTTTAATTTCTTCGTGAATTTGTGGGGATTCTGAGAATTGTTAGCTCTTTCTAATGAAAACACGTACTAGCAAACAATCTCCTAAACAAGATGTCCTCTGAAATTAGGCGTAGATTGAATTTATTTCCTCCTTAATTCCGTTATATTAATAGAAGCTTGATCCTCCTAGGAACTAGAACCAACGTCTAATACGAACTTCGTTAACAGTAATTGGTACTTATTTTTTGCTAACCTTAGCTGGAGTTTATTAGTAATGAGGAAATTATTAAAAGTTGATAAAAATAACAGATAAGTTTTTGGTACGAAGCTAATGATTCTCTTTTTCCTCTTTGAACTTCTTTATTATTGATAAGTATTTGTTATCTAGTTTCTTTTCTGGGAAGAAAAAGAATTACATGAAATGTTTCAGACGACCTTCATAATCACATGCTATTTATTTCATATTACTCCTTACTGTTTCCTTATTTTTTTAATTGATAGCATAAGGTCGAATTCAACATTTTTAGCTTTTAATGGAAGAAAGCAAAAAACAAAGATGAAACGTATGATATCAATTGATAAACCAGATAGAGCGGAACAACATTCAATGGATTTAATTTATGAGAAATACAAGTTGTTTTGTAAATTTAAAAATGTTTGCTGTACAATAACCATCTTAGCTTTTAAGATGAAGAAAATTATGAAGAATACCTTGCTTTTCAAGATATGCCTCATATCATGCTCATACCTCATATTTTGCTCATGTCATGCTCATATTATGCTCGTATCATGCTCATATCAAGCTCATATCATGCTCATATCATACTCATACTTTATTTCATACTCATACCTAATCATGTGATGTTTCTATCATGCTCATATCAAGCTCATGTCATGTTCATATTGTGCTCGTATCATGCTCATACCTCATATCTTGCTCATGTTATGCTATCAAACACATACTTCATATCATGCTCACATCATGCTGATTCTTCATATCATACTCATGTCATGCTCATATTATGCTCGTATCATGCCCATACCTCATATCTTGTTCATATCATGTTCATATTATGCTCATATCATGCTCATATCTTAGTCATATCATGTTAATACTTAATATCATACTGATATTTGTATCATGCTCATATCAAGCTATATCATGTTCATATTATGCTTGTTTTGTGCTTATGATTCGTATCATGTTCACACCTCATATCTTGCTCATGCCATGCTGATATCAAGCACATACTTCATGTCATGCTCATATCATGCTGATTCTTCATATCATGCCCATGCCATGCTCATATTATGCTTGTATCATGCTCACATCTTGCTCATATCATGCTCATATTATGCTCCTACCATGCTCATATCAAGCTCATATCATCCTCATAGCTCATAAAATGCTCATGTCATACTCATATTATGCTCGTATCATGCTCATGTCATGCTCACATTATGCTCATATCATGCTCATACCTCATATCATGCTTTTCATTATGAGACCACAGTATACACTATGGTCAATGACATATAGCACAAAATTAAGCTTACTTCTATTTTTTTGTTTAATTAGGTTATTATTCAAAAATGAGACCTAGAACTCACCTATAGATCAAATCGATCTCATTAGGCTAAACAAAATGACATTCCTGAGAGTAAATTTTCATTCTTTTATTTCGATTAGGATTAGAAATTAGATTTCTGGGCTTTAGGCATCTATGGCCGTCTTAGAGCGTCACGTATGAAGGACATCACAACTATCGGAGGAAAGAGAAGGAAGGAAGAAAGGATTAGGTAAGAAAAGAAACGGCTTAGGACCTGTATGCTAGGTACCATCCCGGTTTTTGCCTGGTGTGAATGAGCAAAAAAAAAAAACAGGAAAATCTCACCTTCGATGGCTGGCCTGAAAAAGGTTTTACACTTTTTTCGACCGAGTGTTACGACCGGGAAAGGAACCCGGACCGCTGGAAATAAAGACGAGAGTGTTAGCGACTTCCACCTGCATAAATTTAGAGAAGAGAAGATAGAGAAAACATAAAGTTTCGTTGTGTTGTTGCACTAAAATATACTATATCGTTCGTTGCCGATAATAATCGTTACTACATTATTTATTTATTTATTTACATAACATGTAGAAGAACACAATGTTACGTACCAGATTGCACTAAAAATTCCTTTAAAAATTCGAAAAAAGTTAAAAGCTCTTTGATTTTTCTAATAACGTCTGGAAAAAGTTTCCCATACGTAACAACCTACAGTGACACAAACTCCAGACAGTAATGCAATAATTGTAAGAGTGACACACATACTTTTAACATACTCCTCAAATACTCCTTGTATAATTTTATGTTTAAACTACAAGCAAACAATTTTCTACCCTAAAGTTTCATTGCATTGCATTTAATTATTTGCCGCTCATAGAACGAAAGGTGTTTGCGTTACCCATCCCGGTATGCACAAATCTTTAACACAACACAAAGTAAAAAAAGAAAAGAAAAAAGGAAAAGAAAAAGAAGCAATCCCACGTGTACAACGCGTAAAATTCGTTATTATTATTTTTTATTTGTATTTCACATCAGAATTTTAAAATGCCTTCAAACTGAAAAAAGGTCTTGGAGATCTGAAAGGCAGGGATCAAAGCCGGTTTCGTCATCTTTGTACATGTGACTTCCCTCTTCTATAACTGGAGCCTCCACTGCTTAGAACTACTCTACAAAACCTTGTTTAGCACAACCTGACTTTTATAATTTAGAAAAAGATCAAATCTGTGTGTCCCCAATCAACGACGGCCGCACCTACATTGAAGGTGTTGCAAGTCCTAACATTGCACAACTGATTGTGTATGTATTTGAGCCCGAAACCAAAATAAATAATTAAAATGTGGTAATACCTTGTTCCCCACATCCAAGAGGACTAAAATACATAATTCATTCAGAAACGTTATCTCCATATTTTGGGACCATACCCTAACAGCACAATTACATAGCAGGCATATGCCTATCATGTTCCCTCAGGTAAATGGGAATATGTCCAGTATGTGCCTTATGCACCTCTGAGAGAGAAATCACATGGATGGCAAGTGACATTCACAGTCTATATCCGCCCCTTGGCACATGCCTGACATGTACCTGGGAAACGTGCCTAGTAGGTTCTAGGTATGTTTCCCATGCCGTAAGCGTCAATGAACCACAAAATTACTCCCCCAAAACATGTTAAATCGGGTATATGCGTAATATGTTTACTTTAAGGTGAGTCTAAAAAAACACTTTAAACAAGTAAAACAAATGTACCCCAGGATAGGCGCGAACCATCATCCTTTGGATCACACGCCGCGTGCTCTTCCAACTTGCTCACGGAGACGATGAAGAAAACGTTGTTGCAGAAGGATAGATTGTTAAGTTCTTTTAAATTTTGCTAATCAGAGTGCTCCATTAACCACATATATTCGATGATAACTGTTTGGGATCAGATAAAATCTGCTCGTCATGTAATTTTATAACAAAATGAGTGTCTATTCACTTTATTTCATGGTTCTTCCATATTCACTTTCTACTGATCGGATACAGTTGTCATCTAATAAAGTTGATGCGTTTGTTGCTTCTAGTACACACTCGCTTAGAAAAAAAGCAACAAATGCATCAAATGTGGGAGGTGAATTTAGAACACCTAACTGGCGCATGCCTAGCACATATTGTGTTGTTGGGTTATCTGAAACACAATGTACCTAAAGGGCGTACCTAGAACATGACAGATATACTCCCAAGTGACGACATAAAAACAAATTACTGTTAGAGTGCGAAACCGAGTCAGGTATATAAATGCTATATTTGTGGTTTATAGTTGCAAATATCAATTAGGTGTAACAAGTACCTAAAACTGTAGGTAGCTGAAGTACATACTTAGCACATGAATATCATATGTGCCAAGTGTCGGGTACCTAAAAAGTAGCTGGGACACCTAAATGGCATATACCTAGCACATCTTGTGCTATTAGTGTATGGATGTAATCTTGACTGATTACTTACAAAAAGCGGCTGCAATCACTAAAACACATTACAAGAACCTGTAGCAAAAGTTATATCCAACCAAATTGATGTGGTTTGCTCTCGAAAGGTGTGTTTCTGCTAGTGAACAATGCAATGAAACATCAAGCAACAGAAACAGCTATTGCATATTTCAAATGATAAGCGGCATGGCCTTGAGTTGGCTTCACGCGGCGTCCAATTGGCTTTGAGCGGTGTTGACAATTCGCGACAAGCAGCCCTGCACGCTGACTTCTCGCGCTACCATGAATCTTGACAATACCAGAGGCACTTATTAGAAATATTGTATCAGCACATCAAGTGCTCACTTTACGAAGTAGAGAAAAGAATTACGAACACATACGTGAAAACTACATCTTTTTATGTCAACTGGTTGTTAAGATACACGCTTTTAAAGGTTTTCATATAAAACAGTTAGTAAAACGAGCGATGAGTATCGCGTCTAATTTCCAGTGGATTTTTCTTCAATTTGGAAATAGAACTCAACTTTTATTACAGAATAATCATGGGTGTAACCAGCAGCTTGTTGTAGGGGAACATTACTTTCAGGGGGAGGAAAGCTTTTCACACATTTAAAAGAGAACAAATGATCTCTTTCAGAATATGAAAGCATTTTAACTCACCTTATACACATGTTATACTTTCAAGATGCTACCTTATCAAAAGAAGGATCTTGACAGTACTAAGTTGAAAACCGGATTGTAGATGAATCAATATGCTATTCATAAGAAAACAAATGCTGTTTATAGCAGTCTGTTTATCTGACTTTGTATTTATATGGATATAAAATAGTAAAGGAAAAAAAACTCGAAAAAATATCAATTCAGATATTATTATGCAATATTCTAATAGAGTTCATACGGTGTGCTCCCAGTTAGGGAAATGAGAATATAAAGCATATGGTTAATTTTAGTTGTTTTAATTAGGTACGGAAACCGTATTGATGATGTTTGATTTTTTTTTAATTTTCATATTTTATTATAAACGTCCCTTATTTGCATTAACTATTAAATAAGTTTATTAAACACATACCAAGAACTTCATTTTCGAGTTGGAAATAGTTTGGAATGACAGGGCCCCCTTTTCCCCCGTGGCTACATGCCTTTGGAATCTGATTCATTTATATATATATGTATAATATGCCTAACATCGTAAGAACAAAGTATGGGAAGTACGTGATATTGTTTTGAAATTTACTTCGGGATAAATTCTTCCTTATTCGACAGAAAAAACGCAGTATGTTTTTATTTCTTTCTTCACGTTTCACTACCTTACATATATGCGACCACTTATTCGCTCTTTCCTCCTCCAGCAGGGATTCAAAAGCACCAGGCGTCTGAATGGTGTCGTAAATTATCGTAACCCAAAACAAACTCGATCATATGGACTTGCTTAGGAATCAGACGAATTGTTTTTGTGTGACCTAGACCAAGCCCAAGAATGTTATTTGTTATGAAAACTGAGAAGGAAACAAAGGTGCTAGTTGTGTTGGAACGTAGCTTCTCTTTTAGCATAAACAGAATTCATCAGTGTCTGGGTTACTTTCTTTCGTGGTAGTTCGTTTCTTTTCCAAAATTATAGTTGACAATGTCTTTAAGCAAACCGAGTACAAGTGCGGAGCTTTCTTTAAAAAAATAAAAATAAAAAATAAAGTGCTACGAAATCAGGCTCGAAGAATTATTTTTTGTGTTTACATTTTTTTAGCACATGATAATAAATTTACAAGACTCAGATTCAGACAATGACGAAATATTAACTGACATAGACGATAGTGAAAGTAGTCTTGAAGACGAGTGTTTAGCATATCCACTGGAAAAGTTAATAGGTAAGTAATTTAATTGCTATATATACTTCTAGGATGCACAGTCAAAATTCTTGAGTTTGCTAGAATAGTATATTTACATTGCGAATAATGTTGCCAATGTATGTGTCATAATCTCAACTAGAGGAAGAGCGAGAAGGGAAAGGGGATTCCATGATCCGGCAACACCGCGCGGAATATCGCGCACCATTGGCTATTGCCCGTGATGCTTTACATCTGAAACACACAGTAGATATGTGCGCCAACGTGGCTATGAACCTTTGCACCATGCACTGCATTCACTCGATCTGTTTCCACCTAATTACTTCGTCTCCCCAAATATGAAGAAATATGTGCAGAGTCGGTGATTTGCGGATTATTAGGAAGTGATTAAAGCGTTGTAAACCTAGTTTGCTTCCATGGTTAGCGTACGCGATTATGGCGTGGGAAACCCAACTTCGATTCCTGGCAGAAGCTCAAGTACTTCGTACTCCACTTTAAGTTGTAGGTCCACATCTTGTGTATCCTCGCTACTGAAAGGGACGCTAAACTCAAAATCAAAATCCTACTTTACCTCGAACTTCTCACACTTTTAAGCAACTGATTTCAAGAAGCTTATCCCTAGATATGAGAAATGTAAGGTAGTGCGAGGCGAATATGTTCCAAAGGACGTGTCTTTAGAACAATTGCAAATATCTAGTTTATTTCTATCATAGTGAGAGAAATAATTATCTGCACCTTTCCTCGTAATGTGCAAAATGCTATTGAAAAATAAAGTTTCGAATTTTTTTCGCCACATCTGTTTTCTATGAAAGCTTTACTATTTCCTGTATGACATTAGTTGAGCATTGAGAAACAATGGCTTTATTGTAGGACTGGGTACGATTAGTGTTAAATTAAGTGTTATGCACAGCAGGTGACGTTCACAGCCCACGCAACGAACGAAATCGCATCCAATGGTGCATCACTGAAACTCAGAAGACCTGTGCTAGAGATTATCCGGAATATAGTATAATGTGATAGGCCGTTACCAAACAGATGTAGCCAAACGATTATATATAGTTTATTTAATCGTGAATCATAAAATATATACATCATCTATTGAAGCTGGAAACTTTCCTGAAAACCAGCGTGCAAATGTAAACACCATAGCATATCGCGAAGTGAACGAATAAACAGACAATAATGCAGGAGCGACACCTAAGTAATGATCGCTGGAAATTTTTTATGACACAGACATCGCATGTAGCTACCTAAATGACTGTGAAAACGTTCGGGCAATCACCTACAAAGACGTTCATGAAAAAGACTAGTAGTATAATATAATAATATTGTGAGTAAATATTGTATAATATTGTGAGTAAATATAATATTGTGAGTAAATTCAAAGAACGTTGGTCGAAATATTTTATGGGTGCTATTGGCTTTTGGTGCAGAGAGAAGCTCCAGATTCGTAAGAAGAAAAAAAGGTAAAAATCAATACTGCTTATTACCAAGAACACGCCTAGCCATAGTTTACACAGACGAAATATAAGTATCGCGATGACAAAAATTTTTGGAACTGCACCAACATAAAGCTTTAAAACATAGCTGGCCTTCTACCAAGTCATGAGAGTACCAAGTGGTATTCATGCTATTCCGTTCGAGACTGTTCCCTTTAAGATTACGGATGATAGTTCTGTGTATTACCGTGGTTTTAAACTTCTCAAACGACGATTTTCATCACGTCGGGTTTCGCATGGTATATCGTCTCGAGAATGTGTGCAGGCAGAAGTAGAACAATATGCTCCTGTTACACCTACAAACAAGTCTGCTCCAATGATCCACAACGATGACCATCACATCGAGCGTGATCGATGGTAGTGGGGTGGAATATATTAGATGAGCAACAACTTTAATTTGATTGGATGGAAACAGACCCGTGTCTGTATAAATATACATGGGATCGACAAAAAATATGGAAAGATCTCGTATGAAAGAGGTAGCTATTTCAAACACGATTTTCGTCTTAATGGTAGCTGTCGCTCTGGTTACCGGCACATCCTGTGAAGTAGACAACCTGACCAATCGAACAGATGAACTAGTTACAGTTCAGCGACCGGTCCTTGCAGGTTATCGTGAATCATGTTTGAGCTGACAGAGTTTCAAAGAGGACAAATTGGGGGTGCGCGTGTGGTGGGAGCTTCCATGGCGAAAGTAGCGGAAATGTTTAGTGTGCCAAGAGGCACTCTCTCGAAGATTGTGATTGTCTACGACTGTTTCGAAGAAAAACACATCTACGAAGTACTAGCGTAGACACAAGTGTTTGTATTGCCTGACAGAGACAGACGCACATTGGGTAGGATTGTGACCAAGCAGAAGATCCCCACGGCACCAAAAATCACGGCTGAGATGAATATAGTGCTTACAAACCCCGTTAGTGTCAAAATAGTGAGAATAGACTTCTACAAGCAGGGTATGTATGGCAGGTCTGCAAATACCAAACCACTCGTGACTGTTAACCATGCTGCAATACGGAGACAATGGTGCAACGCCCATGAAATCTGAACAATGGAGCAGTGGAAAATTGTCATTTGGTCGGGTGAGCCTTCCTTTACATTTTTCCAACTGTTGGGAGGGTTTACGTATGGAGAACGTCCATAAGTGTACAATATAGACTGTCTGTTAGCAAGAGTGCAGCATGGTGGTGGTTTTAATGATGATTTGAGCAGCCATATCCCGATATTTTGCAGGATCAATCATCACCCTGCATGGACATGTCACTGCCAAAGACTACGTAACCATTTTCAGTTAATGGTTGCATCTCATAGTGCAATCCCAGGTGATAATGTCGTGTTTCAAGATGACAGAGCCCCGGTTCATATAGCTCACATCGTCTAGGATTGCTTTCATGAGCACGTAGATGAAATGTAACATCTGCAGTGACCTCCACAATCTCCTGATATCAATATCATTGAGTCTTGTGGTAAGTTTCGGAGATAAAGGTACAAGCCCGCTACAAATTACCATAGTCTCTACACCAACTTGCAGCTGCTTTGGCTGAAGAGTGGTACAACATGCTTTTGACAAAAATATGCAACCTGTATTTCTCCAGTCTCCGTTGACTGCAGGCCGTTTTGCGTGCCAAAGGTGGCCCTACCCGCTATTAATAAAGGTGATGTGCAATTTCTCAGGTGTTTCCATATGTTTGTCCATTTCCTGTGTACTGAACATGATGCTGACTGGAGGAATCTGTAATTGGAGAATACGAAAGTACAGAAAAGTGAATTAACTTATAAGAAATAAAGAGAATAAGAGAAACTGGTGAGAAATTAATGAACTGAAAAAGAAGAAGTAACAATTAATACTAGATAATGGTAGAATCAACTATCAAAAGAAGAAAAGAAATTGTTATTTAAATATAATAAGAAAGACTAACGGTTTTATTCCATGTGTTATTTTTCATAGACGTTAGAGGTAAGTAAGCTCCCAACCGCAAATTGTTGGTTTGGAAAGTGAAAGTGATCTTCCAATTAAAAGCTGTTCTGTAAGGAAAGTTTCCAGACAAAGCAAGGGGAGAAAGTGTGTTTTTAATCAATATAAAGACAAGGATGAGCTTCGGATTTCTGAGAAATGTTTTCTGCCTGATAAAGATACTCGCATAATATATAAGCCGTCACATAACATTAACTTGTATGAATATGCATTTAGTTTACGTAGTAAATTTGCAAAATATGTACTTTCACTTCAGTTAATAGTACTAGACTATGGACAGATATGCTCCAAAAAAAATCAAAATGTGCATATACAGCTATGCACTCAAATATGCAGTAAAGACGTAAATATGTACTAAAGTATGCACTACAGTCGTAAATCTCCAATATTCTAACTCTCATTCCCTAGTCTCAGTATCGTGGAGCTTAATTCGGCATATTTAGCACCCTTCCCTTCACCTTACTTATTAGGTCTATCGAAAAGTTCTGTCCATTTCTGCAGCGCAAAATTCTATTCCCTTCTACACATTAATAATTTCTGTATTAATATCATACGTCATGTATTTTTATTTCATAAATATTGTATGTTTTTAAGAATAGTAATTCATTTTTATTCTATAATTCTTACAGGATCTGTGATCATAAAAGACATATCACATCACTGAACAATTTATGAATTACAACAGGAAAACAATGCAGCGGGTTTCCACTAAATCTTTGTGTGTTATGTTTGGATAGAGCCAAACATGCAGAAAATGGATCGAAAAATTCAAGAAGGAAGATCTAACCCTTAAAAGATGAACCACATTGTGGATGATCTCTTCCGTGATTGGTGGCAATGATCTTCGTAATATTTTCACACGAGACACATTTTGAATACATCAAAAACAACACAGATCCTTGGTGTTGGTCAACTAATAGTTCCTGATCATCTCAAACAGTTACGATTTGTGAATATTCCAAATGGATTCCACGTGAACTGTCTAAGAATTATCGACAGGACTGTGGATTGTGTGACTATAAGTTCTCTCCTTGTTAGGTATAGAAATGAACTATTTGTAGACCGTCTTGTAACTGAAAGTACAATACGGATCATCTGTGAGAAAATATTTACTGCCAATCAAGACAAGCTGTTCTTTCTACACCAAGATTTCAATGAAGAGATTGCTTTCAATATCGTGTGATATTAGAGGACTAGTTCATAATGAGTTTTTCATTAAAAAAAAAAGACAATCAATCCTTCAGCTGGAAATCTTGAACGCAAACCACAAACACAAGGACAGCTGTACTAAACAGGAAAAGTGTCATTTTGTTGCATCAAAATGCAAGCGTCAGCAGAAAATAGCGGAGTTTATTTGAGAAGATTTTAAGTCACCCACGGCATTCACCTGCTATGCTCCTACAGAACATCATATAGTTTTATCCCTTCAAAACTTTTTAAACAAAAAAAAACAATTCAGAAATCAAGATATTGTGAAGAATGTAGTGGCACAATTTTTAGACTCAATAAGGATGTTGCGTCCTACAGAAGAGAGAGAGAAAAAGCTACCATCCAGGAGAAAAGAGGTTCGCATGACCGGTTAATTACGTGGACCAATAAAGTAATTCTTAACTTGAAAATAATGTTGATTTTATTGGAGGTTGGTCCCCAGTTCGATTCCCGATGGAGACACTAGGTCGAAAAAGTGTAACAGCTTTTTCAGGCCAGCCATCTTGAGTGAGGGTTTTTCCTGGGTCTTCTTCATTCACACCAGTCAAATGCCAGGGTGACACCTAATATACAGGTCCCAACTTGCTTCCTTCCTTCCCCAATCCTTTTTTCCTTCTCTTTCATCGGATAGGGTGCTTGCCGAGAGACATCATCCCTCATATAGGTGATGAGCTAAATGGCCTTACATGCCGAAAGCCCAGAAATCTAATTCCTAATTCCCGTTATTAGAGCTTCAAAACGAACATTACTTTACGATAGATCTAATATTTATAGAATAAATTAATTTCTATGGAGGTATTTCTGCATTACAGGTTACAATATAATTTTCCCTTTTCAATTGATCCTACCATATAAACTTATTGAACAACGAGACTTTGAATAGCTGTAATTGAGTGCTGGATTCATTATTATCAATAACAATTTGATCATTGTAAATTGCAGCAAAGTCTAGACGCTCTACTAAAGCATTTAATTTGTTCATATATTGCA
The DNA here is from genome assembly GCF_964235325.1 of Thermobia domestica. NCBI lineage: Eukaryota > Metazoa > Arthropoda > Insecta > Zygentoma > Lepismatidae > Thermobia > Thermobia domestica. The sequence continues at coordinate 337,780,382 of NC_137455.1, read as the reverse complement.
ACAGAACTGTCAATGACAAGGAAGCAGCGCCTTCAAATTCAGTTAAGTAAATGTATTTGAAGTTACATTCCTTGTGGGGGTGGTTCCATCTTAAGGCGGAAGGGTATGTAAATCCAACCCTGCCTAGTCTATCTTTTATTGAGCAAACTGAGCCTCTGGTAATTTAAGTAGGTATATTCAATAAGAGTGAGTTATAATACAAGAAATTGCTGATCATAAAAAATATATAACCCAAATTACAGTGCCTTTATTAATTAGTGTGGGAAATTTACACTTTGACCTAGAAAAAATATTCCTATCAAGCTGGAAGCTTACTATGTAGTCATCTTTGATAATATCAACAATTTTTGAACCACCCTATAGAAGTTTCCTCAAGGCGGATTTCGGTGGGGTTTTACTATATTATTTAGTATTATAAAATGAATCGAATGACCCCATTTCCAGCTTTCTATGATGTGTCTATAGGCTGTGAAAATATTCATTTAGCGTCCGTGTAAAACAAATTTGTTATTACCAGTGACTTTTGAACCACCCTGTAGAAGTTTCCCCAAGGTGGATTTAGGTGGGGTTTTAGTATGTTATTCAGCACATTACATAGCGTCAAATGACACCATCTCCAGATTAGTAATTTTTTTCTAGATTGGGCCTCTTTTTCTCGTTAAATAACTAGATTAAATGTGAAAACAAAGATTGGACTTCAAACAAATGCGTTATTAATTGGATTTTTGAGTTGTGAAAACAACTATAAGTGTAAATTTTCCAATATTTTCTGTAACTTTCCACTTTTATATACAGACAGTGATCTTCCTGTCTGACAAATAGTTAGAGGGAATATTTTTATAATGAAATGTCACTTCCTCAGAAATTCAGGAAATTTGTGGTTAATTTTTCCTTGAAGCACTTCATTTACACCTGATATAAATTTTACACCCAAATGTTTTTCCAACAATCAGCTCTGTATTACACATAAATGCTTTACAATCGTCCCTGGAGGTAATTGCGTTGTTATTGATTAGCACAAATTGCAATGCGATGGAAATTTTCAAGCCATATCCTTTTAATTATGTTTTTTGCTAGTGATACTTGGAGCTGTACAGGTAAACACATGTATCCCAAAATTTTAGGGGTAAACGTTAAAAAGAAAAGAAATCTTTCTGAAAGTTTGAAGAGTTTAAACTTACGTCATTTGAGTCTGGACGTAAAATATTGCCTTGGGTTAAACTTGTTGAAAGTAAGAGATTAAGAGGCCTTATCACTGTGAAATTAAATTACCGCTAACTTTACAGTAAGTATGCGGTATCTTCAAATAGATAAAAGATAATCAAAATGTGGAACAAGATCGCCCTAGACAATATTATTTTGCATGAGGTACCGTTATCACGAGTCACCTAGTGGCTTTCCGTTTGCAGCCATTAGAAACGCGAAAATAAATGCCAATTTTCTAAATGGCTGGAAATCGAAAGCAGATAAGTGAGTCATGATAACGCTATCTCATGTAAAATAACATTGTCTAGGGAGCTCTTGTTCCACTTTTCGATTATCTTTTATCTATTTGAAGATATCATATAATTATTGTAAAATTAGCGGTATTTTAATTTCGCAGTGATAATGCCTCTTAAGTCTCTGAATGAAATACAAAGCAAAAAGAATTTCCTTCATTTTTATTCTTATTGCCACGGCTAGTAACAGCTTAAACTGTCACAGGAAATTATGATCAAATCTTTTGCCGAACCAAATAATATACAGCAAACATACAAAACACATAAAAAAAATATGCTATTGTTTTGCAGTTTTGCTACTAAATTGTATAAATGTTACAGATTATGCAATTGAAGCGAAATAAAAAAAAACATATTTATAAATACCAATCCCAAATGGACTGACATTTTTCAAATAAATTTGTCTACATGTTTTACATATAGTTTATCACATTTCAACAAAGTAAATTTACATTATAGTATGTACTGAGGATGGTGCAATTCTAGGTGGTAGTAAGTGAAATGAGAGAATGAAATCTACTTTTATTCCAATACTAAATTTGATAAAACTAAATTTTCCCTCGTTGTGGGTAAACACTGTGTGCGTGGATTTTCTAAGAGTTCTTCCGTTTCCTCCTACATTCTTCATTTCACTCTCTACCTTTTATTATTATCATCACTGTTTCCATTAGTCTCGAAGCGTACTAATAGGACGTCAAACTCACTAGTAACTAAATAAATAAATGAATAAATTTTTCTCCTCCTATGTAACACCCCTACATAAGACATTCCCCTATTTAGAAAGTCTAATATCCTCGGACGGAAGAAGTGAAAAAGACCTATGTTTAAGAATAGCTCAGGCTAAACAAGCATTCAATAAGAAAAGAAAACTGCGAACACCAAGAAATGTGTCGTTGAACGTTCGAAAACGATTTGTTAAGACTTTGGTATGGAGCGTGGTGCTTTACGGATTAGAGACGTGGACATTGAAAAAAGCTGAAATAACCAAGCTGGAAGCATTTGAAATGTGGTGTTGGCGCAGAATGCTGCGCACATCATCAACCGAAAGGAAAAGTAACGAAGACATAATAAAGGAAGCTAATGAATGACGACAGATCATGAAGATAATACGAAAAAGAAGAATGCTTGGCCATCTTATTCGACACTCCGATTGGATCACCGTGTTGACAGATGGAAGACAGAAGGAAAACTAGGAAGAAGAAGACCGAGGTTAGAATATCTAGATGCAGTTACGAAGAGGAGACCTTATCAAAGTATAAAACAGCCCTTCCAAGGGGGAAAAAAGTTTCATGTTGGAGACCAACCTATCGTTGAGGAGAGAAAAAAGATTTAATACCCAATACTGTTCAACGTAGATAGTTATTTTAGTGTAAAATACGATTGGCAGAGTTATTTTGCTCAGTGTAAAACAGATCAAGTGTTATTTTTGTAATGCAAATGAGCTCATCAATATTATATAGTCTCTATATTTCCCTTAGAGCGGCACTTGTATGTATATCACTTATGAATCAAACATTTTTGATCATCGTAGTTATTTTCATTTAAGTCAAATATGATGGAAGAAGAAGAAAGAAATTAATTTTTCCGATTCGGTTCATTGAATCTTGCTGCTTCTAATATTTTCTCAGAAAGAGCATCTTTGAAAGAGTAGGGAAGAGAAACAACAAGAATGAATGAGACGAAAAAGGAAAGTAAAAGACGTTGGATGAGAAATCAGTCCATCCTTGGTGATGGGAATTTATAATTCTTCATTTCCCGGTTCATTTGACGATCAGTTCCGGTCTGCCGAAAATCCCGCTTGGCAACAAATTGTCAATTTAACTCGGGAGCAAACGTTCTCCGCTCCGATGATAAATTTCTCGCCAACGAAACGAAGGAAGGAAGGAAGGGAGCAATGCGAGTGGAAATTGAAGAAGATGAAGAATTCCAAGCAGTTGCATTACGCGAGTTCGTTTCCACCTTCCAGGCTCTTTTGCTTCAAGCAATTTATTTCTCTCTTCCACAGCAATTTTCTTCAACTTTCTCGTTATTCATTTCTGCGCCTATATCTATTTCGAAAGAAAGCAATTATTTTTTGAATACAACTACTAAAAGAGAAGGAGTTATTTTCTAATTTTCTCTAAAGTTATTGAGATGCTGTGCTGCTAGAGAACGAGAGCGTGGATATTGGTTATAAATATACAGTGAATCTCCCGAACTTACTAGAACACAATTTAAAGAAGTACGTATACGTATTTCGTATAAAATAACACTAGTGAAAAGGCGTATTTTCAGAGCAGACTGCAACAAATTAGAATACCGTGCACCAGCACATGAAACCACTTTGTTTTTCACCAACCAAAGTGGCGAAACGGTATAATCTTCTTATTCTAATGAAGAAACAGTTTTAAGTATTATTTTTACGTTATACTGTACCAAAAATGTAATTGGTCACTATAGAGTGTCCTACTGCACTGCCCGTAAAGCTGGTCACACAAGTGCTGCTTACGACTCACTGATCTGCAGCCCCAAATCTTCTTCGCTGTTTCACTGTTGACAAGCAAGTGCGCGTTAGTCCGGATATGGGAGTTTATTAATATTCTACGCAACGATTGTTGTTGTTTGACGCCCTCTAGCAGCAAAAGCTGGAACTAAAGTTGAACAAACACGGCCCATAGATCGCCATTGGACTGTTCTCCGTAAATAAGATTCTGTCAAGCCCGTCGGATGGAGGATAATCAAGTTACATTAATACTGCGTATCAAATAAGCAAGATAAGAACGAAACATTTATCGGAAGTTTGTGGTAACGAATTAAAGGCATTGAGAATTTCAAATACCATTTACTATTTCACGGTATTTGAAATTTTACCAAATACCATTTCATGAGGTTAGTAGATCTAAACGTGTTGATAACGTAACTATGAAACTATATCGGAAGTAAAAAAAAAGTAAAAATACTTTTGAAATTTCTCGCACTAGATTTGGTAACACTGCTACTATCCAGCGCTAAATTGGTGTAGTCTGCAACACGTCTATGCAACGTGAAACTCTTATTCCCGCGTTAGTCGTTGGAGCGTAGCAGACTGTTAAACATGGCAGCTCCATTGTCGATCTGGAGGAGGAAATTAGAACAGTGATTCCCTATTTGTTTGTGGAAGGTATTAAATCTGCAGAATGTAAAGGCAGTATGTTGAGAGCTGTTTATCGCGAAGCAAGATCTAGGACTGGATAGAGCGTTTCAAACAGGGAATAACTTCTTTATGTGACGAGGGAAGATCAGGCAGGCCACCGACGTAATCGACGATACTTTACATATGAGTCATGGCTCAGTGTAAATTTTCGGAAAGTGTGTGCAAGGTAGGTCCCGAAAGATTTGCAACCGATGCAGAAGTCATTGATGCGTTGCAAAATTGGTTACAAGTGCAACCGAAAACCTTTTTTTTTTTTTTTTTTTTTCAATGGAATCAAAAAACTTGTGAAACGTTGGGAAAAGTGCGTTGAAGTACAGGGAGATTATGTAGAAAAATAATGTGTTTCTAGTTTTCTATCATTAGAATAAATATGTCTTTTCTCAAAAGCCCCTTTACTTTCTGACTTCTCCTCTTATGTATATATTCTAGCATACGAAATTGTCGCTAAAATAAAAACTTATCATTAAACAATGACCATAATATTAAAGTAGATTTAACACATATATTGTATGATCCAAACAATACGTACATAAGGTAACATGCCAACTTCACGTGTAAGTATTAGGTTATACAATAGACAAGAGTATAATTAAAACACTTCGTAAGAAGATAAATATGAGAAGTAAGGTAAGTACTCTTCAAGTTCAGATTTCAGGAATAACACCAGGTGAATAAACGTAGAAAATTCTATTAAGTATAGTACAATTGATGATTTAAAGTAAGTAACTAAAGCTGTTAATTAAGTATTTACTTAATTAGTAAATCAGCTTAACTAAGATTGTCATAAACATAGGAGCAAAGGTAGTTTGAAACGTGAAGGTAACTAGGAAGAACAATGTTCATTATTTAATTGAATTACTTAATTAATATTTATTTATTATCACATTAGTAGCTACTTTCACTCATTTATTTTATATATTTCTTCAACAATTACTTATCAACGTATACTACTTAGGATTTCATAATATACAAGCAATAGTTCTATAATAATCATATAATGTTTACTATTTACTAATTAATTTTATTCAAATGAAATATTTTTACTTATATTTCAGACGATGAAACGAATATACATGTTATTATCTCCATATATTATGGTGTTTTTTTTTATTTATGTAACCGCATCAATATTTTGCGACCTAGCGTTCAAAGTTCAGTAAAATATACCATATGACTGATTATCGTCTATGCAAGTTGCTGTGCTAAGTCCTTGAGATACGGAGTACGATATTTCATGAATACGTGTAATATACCGAAGAACTGCTGATTTAGATGGTAGGCCTAAAGCTAAGAATTTCAATTACTCTTATTATTCCAACAAGTTTAACGCAATTTCAGTTTTGATGAAATATGTATTTTGGAGGCTTCGTCTCCTGAAAAAAAGTTAAACTTCTTAGCTGGTCATTATAACAACAATATTAGTCAAATATTACAAATAAACTTTTACCGTAGCTCTGCTACACGATTATATTTGGCTTTGCTATACTCACAAAAATTTGATCAGACTTCCAAAACAATTTATAGAATTACTTTTTCTCTTTCTTTTTCATCTTCCAATGACAGAATCGTAGAGAGGGATTTTCTACTACACGCAGAGAAAAGGCTGATACATATTTGCAATGTTCTACACGTGTTCCCAATCCCATGCTGGCTGTAAACGACTTCAGAAGACAACACGAAAAAGATGTTGTTAACCATCGTCAACAATCGTCAAGTACCGAAGATCACTGAAGTCAGTCAACATTTCTGGATAAAAGTAGCCACAGCATCTCGGAAGACATCAATCTTCACCGATTGACTATGATTTTACTACTCTTTAGCCTAGACTTTGAGAGCGTTTTCGCTTGGATACCTGGTCCTCACGAACACCTCATCAGTCTCTAGGACGCTCACTTTGACAAGGAAAGGTAAATCGAGTTGCTGCCCGATACATACGTGATAGAGTAGTACCTAGTGTGGTCAATATGTCAGAAAAATTTTAGGTGCAAAGCTCAATAGGTTTAGGAGATACTCATAAAAAGTAAACATTGACTCATTTATTTCTTTTCCTCATAACCAAATGCATACAATTCTGTTTTTCTTTTTCTTACATCATATTCCCCTATAACTAAAACGTTGCGATGTAGTGTAGACCTAAACATCATTATGTGAAGATTCCATTTTTGCTCCTGTCATCTTCAAAATATAGTTTACACATTCATATTTAATGCTTTGAATTCTTGAACTCACTATCAGTCGCAGAAACACAGCCAACTCTAACATACTTTTACGTATACTATGGCTTTTATTGTGAGTAGAGAAGTGGACTCTCAAGCAGTTGATAAATAAATTTAGAAAAGGTCTGTATATTTAGCTTGGTTTATTCTGTATCTTTCCAGCCCCAAAGAAACAGTTTCAGGTATAACTCTTACGTTTATTTATTTTTTTTTTTTTCAATGAAAGTTTCATTGTGTAGAAGTACATTGCCCCGTTCTGCCTTTGAAAGGAATTATCAATTTGAATAATTCTGACAGTGAATAATGTGTACAGCCCCTAATTTCACGTCCAAAAGACAAGTATTTATGGTTAAGACCTTTTAAACAGATCATATTTTAAGTATTGTCTTAAAGATATCAAATTGAAGATTGAACTTACGACACTCAAGTATGTACACTCATGTCCAAAATGATTGTCGCATATCTATAACTGTCTTCTTGTAAGAATATAATTTGATAATTATTTTGCAGGGTATTTTTAATACTGATACTATGTGTATAATCCGGTAATGTATATTTGTGGTGAATTTCATAGGAAAAGAATTATAAATACGAAAATTAAAATGAGTAAAACAAAGAGTCGCTAAATGGACAAGAAAGTTTTATTTTCGTTTTATTATTCTTATTTACTGCTCGTTTGACATGAGATTTGCCACATACATGTCTTTGCTGATTATACACATACCAACATTATAAGAAATACGGGGCGAATTCCTTATCAAATTATATTCCTACAACAACATATTTATAGACATGCGACAATAATTTTGGACATGAGTGTACATTTAGGAGTTGCGTTCAAAATCCAATGTTCTATTTTCATCAGTATTATTCCAAATAAGACGTGTAAGTTTGAGCTAACATTTTCTGCAGAACTAAATTTCTGCAAAATTCAAAATTCTAGTTTTCTATTCATTAAACCCTGTTCATCTCGTGTGAAGAAGAAGCACTTCTGCAGTAATAGTATAGTTTATTATGTTGTATTCTTCAACACTAATATTTTGTATAAGCACTTGACATTTATTGTTATGACTGAAGTGAGTACCTTGAGTTGAGTTGATTTGATTTTGAGTTCAACGTCTTTTCCAGCAGCGAGGCTATATGAGACGGGACCTACTGATTAACATCTAATCCGAACGATATGAGCTCCTAGTTTGTGTTTGAATGGTGAGTATTAATTCAAATTTGTTTATTTGTTTATGTAAAGCAATAATCTCCATGTAAATCAGAAGGATCATTATGTGGTTTTCTTACATTGTACCGTCAACTGCAAAAGAATATATTGCATGTATTACAATTTTCAGAAAAGTATTTCAGTCTATCCTTAGAATGCTTACGCTACGATACTGTGTACATTGTACTGACGATTGTGTTGTATCTGACCAATTTGGAACGAATCTTGTATTATTTACTGTCTGAATTCTCGAAATAATGTATATCACGCTAATAAAAGAACAACTGACATATAGACGGAAAATGCTCTCGAAATTTCGTGTCTTCTTTTCTTTAGAAATAGATATTGTTCTTAGTTAAGAAACAACGTACATCGATTTTATCCGTAAATTGATGCTAACTAATGGCATTCCATTCCTTTTCTGTCATCAACCAAGTTCTGAATTTTGATATTACCACCCTGCGCCAACCTCGTACTAAGAGATGTTAGAAGTCGAAGGATACAATATAGTTTGTTTGAACCCAGAACAATGTGAGGTGAAAGTGGATAAAATATATTCTTGAATCAGCGCTAAACACTAAAAAAAAGCCCAGGGTTAATTTGATGCTTTAGGTTGAATTAAGGCCTGAATTTTAATTAAATACTGGTCTAGACTTGGAAATGCCCTAGTTTAAATACGATTATTAAATCTGACCCATATTATACTTGCTCCAGCGTGATGGCTGGTCTGAAAGACACATGGAAACTGGGAACTTCGATACTTGAAATAAGTCAAATATAGTCACCATTAAAAAGATAGAATACTGCAATTCACTTATAGATACTCGATTGATAAGCAGCCAGATTTAGCGACAAACCTCTGATACTATCAACACTGATTGCGCTGTTAGGTTATAAACAACAAATATAAAGAGACATACGTTTTACTTTGGCGTCCTTGTTCAAACTTGTTTTCACCCTGCAGAGTTCAAGGAGCAAAGAAACACCTAGAAGATGTTGGCCGACATAAATCAACGACTTGTTATTAGAGAGAGACTTTGTTTTCGAAGAGAAAAGCAACAAAAAAAATTAAGAGCGTGGAAATTTGATTTACGAAGCACCAAATATGAAACTTCTGTTGGAAAATTTACCACCTTCCTAGAGAATTATACCTTTATGAGAGTGAGAATGTAACTTATATAGAAGCGCTTGTGTAGACTTCTTATCTGTACCTCTCACATATTCACAGCATATAAACAATGAAAGTATATATGTACACTTAAATTATGGCTCAGGATTTTTGCGTAGCTGTTTACATAAGTTAGGGAGCACAATACTATTGTCCGTATAATGCTATTGTACGAAAATTTGAAGTGATAAGTAGATGAAACCGCCACAGGTCTTCTACACGATTGAATATTTCCAAATAATTCGTGTTATTCATTTATTAATATTTCTGCATTCGACTGGTTGTTAAGTTTCTTCACTATATACGGAAGACTATTAGATGTCAAACAACCTACAGCGCCACGATGTAAGATCTAAGCGGGAAAAAGGCAATACTTGGTATGTGATATATGGGTAACGTATGCTCCATACAGATTTCCGTAGCAAACACCGTGTGCGTGCGTTTCCTCGGGGTTCTCCCGTTTCCTTTCACTTTCTTCATTCTACCATTTCATTCATCATCGTCTCCTTTAGTCTAGCAGGCATAACTGTGGGACGTAAACCTCAAAGATTTTATTTCTGTAGTAAATATAAGGATTCCGTATATTTGTACTCCAGCTGCCAGGATAACGGATTTTTCTCAGTGTAGCTTACGGGTCTTCACTACAGCGAAATTTAATTACACCTAATTTTAGAGTTTTTCTGTAATATCTTCAAATCAAATAAAAATATTCAAAAAGCAGAAACGTAGTGAACTAGACAATACTATTTTGCATGCGATACCTTTACTACAATTCACCTATCTGCTTTTGGTATGCCGCTATTTACAGAACCCTCAAAAAATGCTAAATATATCTACAGTTGCAAATCGAAAGCAGATAGATGAGTGGTAATAACGGTAAAACAAAAATGAGTCGTGGGCTATTTCAGTAAAAAATGTCTATTATTAGGGGCCCTAGAAATAATTTATTCGTATGGCTTTAAAATTTTTCAATATTGTCCCCTTAATTAATTTGTCATGTTTGAAACGGGCCCAAGGGCGTGCGGGAGGGCCTACAGGCTACAAAGAGTAAGAGAAAGATGGAAAGAAGGGACCTATTTTCGATTTTTGCGGAAGGCCCAAAACAACTTTTTCTAAGGGGTCCAAATATTAATGCTTGAACCCCAGAAAAATCTAAGTTACGGCACTGCTCACCACCTCCGTCAAATGGGACAAAATAGACAATGGTATTTGTTATATAATCCATCCTCCTCTAAGATCAACCAAATATAGTTATTATTTTCTAAATTACAATTACAGCTAAAAGCATAATAAGTTACGTCACTATTATCAACTAAAAGACCAAGTGATGACGCTGATATGTAACAGCAAGTATATTTATCTGTATGGTATGTTATTTCTTCATACGCGAACATTACCTAACTCATTCAGTAAATCTATGAACATAGATGATACATCTTTCCCTTAACTTATATTGCTCCGGATGCTTTTTCACATTGTATAGCGTGAGGACAAGTAGTAATTTCATTTTTTATCTTAAGTGCAATTTCATTCCCATCCAAAGATGGGCGGGCCGCAGAAGGTAACCCTTCTCTGGGGCCATGATCATTCATTTAGGTTATTGGTAGTATCATTGGGAGATAAGTATCAGGATTTATTAATTGGTTGATGTATTTATCGGTTTAGACAATCAGAAGTAGGTCCCCTGAGCATGTGCAGGTAACAACACTAGAATATATCACGTTGTTGCGACAAGGGTGTTAATGCTCTGCTCTGGGGCTACTCAGAGCGGATTTAGACCCTTGGAGCCTTGGCAGTTATGAAAGGAATTCATGAAATTATGTGCAGTGGATGAATGGTTGGTGACCAGGAGTAAGAGTGAGAGGGAACGCGGGGGTACGCCATCCTCCTACCTCCAAAAAATTATGTACGGTGTCCCCCGAATCCCTAAAAAATTACAATGGGCAAAGATAGGCAGGGGGACGGCATGATGTCATGCTGCTACCTACCGTCCCTCTACCTTGTCAGATCCACTTTTACCCGTGATGGTGACAATATATATAGGGTTATAGTGAACGGTAGCCTGCCATATTCATGATCTAACGTTGAATATGAGTAACGTGTTAGAGCTGGAGTCTGGTCAAAGAGCTCATAGAGAATTGGATAAGCGTCTACTATGCGGCGTTGATTGTAACGCGAACGATGTACAGATTTTGTAAGAGTGTAGGTATAGATTTCCGACGGTAAACCTCGTGTGTTGACGTCCGTGGTGCTAAGGAATAATCAAAGCGTAAGACATGGCGTTCCAGGACTTGTAGTTTATCATAAAACTTCTGTGGAGCCGATAGCCAGGCGACATGTCCATGCGTAAGAGCAAGACGAACAAAAACTTTATATAATTTTAGTTTATGAAATAAATAAGTACATAAATACTATAAAGGGTGTTTCAAAACAACGCCGACAACGTTTGTGAGGTAATTCCTGACATCAAGATTAGACAAAAAGTATAGACCAACCTGGGTGCACAAATGCTTTCTTTCGAAGTTATAGGCTGCCGAAAACATAAAAAAATTGAAATTTAAAGATCCATAGCTCCAAAACTATGAGACGTACCGTAGTCGGTCAAGACTTCAATTAGGAACTAATATGTGCGCTATCCAAAAATACATGTTTCAGAATACAAAGGTACTCACGCAGCATTTTTTGCAGAGGGAGTTTGGCTATGGGTATATAACTTGAAGTACTCATCAACTACCTCTATATAAATTGTTGCGGAAGTACCGCAGGGCTCTGATGCATGGATATTTGGATAGAGCACATACTAGTTCCTATGTGAAGTCTTGACCCGACTACGGTAGGTCCCATAGTATTGGAGCTATGGAATTTTAAAGTTATTTTTTTTCATGTTTTCGGCAGCCTGTAACTCCGAAAGGTAGCATTTGTGCACCCAAGTTGGTCTATACTTTTTGTCTTATCTTGGTATCAGGATTCACCTCCCAAACGTTGTCGGTGTTGTTTTGAAACGCCCTGTATACATTCTATTTTACCACATGAGAACATAAAAATTAAAAACTTAAGGTGATAATTTTATCCAAGTGAATAAAAAATATTGATAGCGCTTGAAAAGCTATTTCCTTTTCTCCTGCACTTACTGTACAATTTTGCCTCGTTTATAGGGGTCTACTTATTAGAATATCTCGGACGACATCTATTAAACAGTGGCGCGCACTTCGCTTCTGCGACGGCAAAAGTGCAAAACTTCTTAACTAATCAGGGGGGCACGGTGGCTCAGTGGTAGAGCGTTCACCTCTGGTGTTTGGGATCCCGGGTTCGATCACAGCCCCCGCCAAGTGAACTTTGTGATGGACAAACACCGTGCTCGTGGGTTTTCTCGGGGTTCTCCCGTTTCCTCCCACTTTCTTCATTCCACCACTTCATTCATCTCTCATCATCACCGTTTCCTTTAGCCTAACCGGCATAACCGTGGGACGTAAAACTCAAAGATTTCATTTTCATTTTTTCTTAACTAATCAAAACCAAACGTTTCAGGAGAGCAATAAAACTGTTCGTTCTGATTTTACATTATCTTATATGCGATACTATGTTTTACAAGTTAGTTTTTCACGTTTTTTTTTTTTTTTTTTTATTGGGTTTTCGTTCACGAGGTTCTGCACACACTTAGATTCAGAAGTGGGGAATTCAATGCAACAAAAATCGAAAATTTAATAAAAAGTGGAGATATGAGGGTTTGCACTTTCGCCATCTGTTTTCTCTACAATTCCGATTTTGGACCAAGATTGCGATCCGATACAGAGTCGTGCTTTTATTTGGATCTAAAATGTTCTTAGTATGTCTTAACAGTACATTAACTACCAGCACATATTGTATCTTTTGTGGACTATTTTTCTTTATGGAAGAATCAACTGTCATTCATCTTATTGTTAGTGTTACCAACTTACAATTATTTTAGACTTTTCCTTCAAGAATCTTTGTTTAACAGTTGTGTCGTTTCAGAAAAATGGGTTAGGATGATCATTATATTATATCAGAAGAAAGAAAATAAAGCAATTGTATTTGCTGTTCTTATTTAAAATATTATGGTTCCTTATACTTCAAATCATTACATGGTCTTTCATTAGAAATGAGAAAGTTGTCAAAATTTAAAAAAGGAGAGAAAAAAGACAAAAATTGAAAAGGATAATAACTTCAAATTCATTGCAAAGTAGTGTAGTGCATAAGATTAATTCCTCATGTAGGCCTAATAATTCATATAGTGCGTTTCAAAAATGTGATCAGATTAAATGCATACTTAAGAGAGGCGAAAACTGAATGTCTGGAGTCTTAATTGTCAAAACAATCAAAAGGAATTTTAAAGATGATTTTTTTATATATATAAATGTTGGATAGGATGCTTCATAACTTTTGTGACCTTTTCCGCCTGCCTGTGGCGAAATTAAAAAGAAAGTGCAATATGCGTGTCGGATTGTGTGTTCCTTTTATCCCTATGTTGAACCTAAACGGTTACTTAGAATTCGATGAATGAGGTGTCGATAGATTTTTCATAGTTTCACGACTGATATGCATTTGCTATCTGGGATTACATTTTCTGTTGGGTATCAAATAAAAGGATAAATCGCGAGGAGTCAACTGACAATTAATGAGTATTTTATTACGTATGACAAGGGAAATAAACGAACTAATCATCTATTCAAGAAATAAGTAAAGTCAGTAGTCTCCATAGTCTTCAGCTTCTTAAAAAATGAACAATTGCTTGTTGTGAACATTATCTCGCTTCTCATGGAAAAGTACAAGGCAGTGAAGACGCTAGAGGAGGCAAGGGTGGTAACCAGTGGCGTATTTATGGGGGTGGCTTCCGGGCTTAAGCCCCCCCCCGAAATCTTACTTAGTATAGTAAAGTAAATGAAATATCTTGCAGAAATTTCACATTTCCAGGCAAAGCCCCCCCCCCGAAAGTTAGCAAAGCCCCTCCCGAAACAAAATCGTAAATACGCCACTGGTGGTAACGAATGCTCTCCAACAACTCCCCGGACATATTGTATTGTAAAGTAGGTCAAATATTTTTAAACTATTATTCCCTATTATATATATATATAAAGCTGACCCCCAAAATGTTTCTTCTCTACTTGTCCCCCTAAGAAATAAATGCTAGGGTCTACTGTCGTCACTGCTACAAGGGCCTTAATATTCAAAATGGGAACGTAAGTAGAAATGCATATGCTTTCAGGTCTGTTAATAAGCTCCCTCGTGGCTATATGGTTAACTTACGAGTCTCCGATGTGGGAGATACTGGTTCGACTCCCGTTGGAAACTCATGAGGTTCTGGTCCCACGTACGCTGTAGGTCCACATCTCAGAGCTCGCTGCAGAAAGAGATGCTAATATCGATATAACCAACCGTACATGTGGTAGTGGGACCACTAAGCTAACGGCGTACAGGTAAGAGCCGACCTGATTATATATATATATATATATATATATATATATATATATATATATATATATATATATATATATATATAGAGAGAGAGAGAGAGAGAGAGAGAGAGAGAGAGAGTATGTGTGTATGTGTTTCTTCTGTAATTAGCAAAGTTAACTTTATTCTTAGCTAAGACCCTCCAGCTTACTTGTAAATACGATTATGGCTCTCGGCTTCGTATATCTGACATCACTCATCGCAGCAAATTGACATGGAAGATACAAACAACAAAGGTATAAACAAAATTATATGTAGATAGTCCGTTTTTGCATGAACTTCACGTGTATTTTTTTAAAAAATGATATAGGTATGATTACCGATAATATTTAATTGTATTCTGTGCATTAGTACAAGCACATGAATTGAAAGCATCTACTTCTTCATTAAACGTGAATATGTGATTTCGCTTTTAGTAATTTTTGCGATTAGTAAACTAATCCAATTTATTAGCCTCGTCACCGTCTAGTAGTGAGATGGAGATGACCTTATTCAAAAACGCTTATGGTTGTTAGCAATGATCCAACGTTATAACAAGCAAATTCCACGCGAAGCGTGCATTCCATACGCAAAACGCTATAGAGACGAAGTGAGTGGCACCAAACCAGCGGAGAGAAAACGAACGAACGAATGTGCAGGGGTGTATCCGCAGGTGATGGTTCTAACCATAACACGCTTGCTTGAACGTAACAGCGCGCGCCATCAAGCGAAAGTTTTCCCCAAATGGAACTCAATTAATTTGGTTTGATAGAAGCCCTCTGTTTTCTAATTACGGAAGCGAGACGCGGCTGCCACACAGTTTCAAAGATTACGCAGAATCGATGACTAACTGCAGAAAATGTAATGATCACAATCTTCCAGCGTGGAATAAAATTTTGTATGTTGTCCGTTAATTACATTTGCTATCATGTATGATACGTACCTCACACACGTTGTTCAGATGAAATGCGGTAAATTTTAGGCATTCTCATTTTCAACGACAGCATAGTTTGCTTCAGTAAATCTTGCTTTGTTTCAAGTTATGATAAGAAACCATAGATTTAAAATCCTATATATAAATTACTGATGTATGATGTTACCAACTCCCGTATAGAAGAAGGCAGGAATATAACATTAGTTCTACAGAGTGGGCCAATAAAACCTTCACATAGTTTCAAAGGTAATAAAACAAGAAGTATTGCAAGTAGACATTTGTTTATTTAAAAATATAAAATAGTATTCAAACAGTTCAGATTTGAAAGGAAACAATTGACAATAAAATTTGAATACAACTTCTGTAGGCTGCACACGGTGGCTCAGGGGTAGTGCACTTAATGTTGGTGTTTGGGGTTTCTGGCTCGATTCCTGCCCAATTTTGTTTGAGTGGACAACATCGTGTTCGTGGGTTCTCTTTGGCTATTCCCGTTTCGTTCCACATTCTCATTCCACTAATTTGTCCATCATTATTCACTTGCCTCAGCAGTCCGTGTCCCTTAGCCTAAAGGATATAATCGTGAGATATTACACTGAAAGATTTCATTTCGTTTCATTTCTGAAGGCTTCAGTTTGTAACTGCTCAATATTGTCAGGATGGGCACACGATGACTCACTGGTAAAGCGCTTTCCTGTGTGGGGTCCCTGGTTCATTTCCAGCCAACAAAGTTTCTGCTGGGCAACACCGTGTCCGTGGTTTTCCTCAGAATACTCCCGTTTCCTCCCACTTTCTAATTCCACCAATTTTTCCATCATCATTCACTTGTTTCAATCATCCGTCTCCCTTAGCCTAAACTGCATAATCATGGGACGTTAAAATCAAACTTTTAGTTCGGCAAGATTATTTGTTTCAACGCAGAGCGCGTTGTTTGGAAAGTCTCGATCCACTACAATTTAGTCTTCCGGTCAGGAATATTGTCATTACGTGGAATATCAAGCTTTAAGCGAGAAACTCTTTGCACAATAATCACAGAATTGCTACTTTTGAAGAAACTGCATAAGTGAAATGCGTTGCTGACCACATCATAATGACGATTGAAAACAGCAGAAGAATGGAGAGTTGGAAGGGGTGACCACTTCTTCGTCCTTCGTCTAACAAGGCTGCACCAGATAAAGAAATCAGGAGGGTTTATTGGCTATTATTGATAACTGTAATGTCCATTGATGTGTCATTTCAACAAACAAGAGAACCGAGTAATTACAATCTGTTATCAATACCGTTTTACATTTCGAATAGACAAGTTTCTATCTGCAATACGCTTTTGTTTTATTAGCGTTGAAAATATGGATGGTTTTATTGGGTCACCATGTAGAAAAGAATTCGAGTATAATAAAAATATTTATATCAAAAGAAGAGACATTGAAATAGTAATTTGGCTTGATTTTGAGTTTAACGTCTCTTTCAGCAGCGAGGCTATATGAGATGGGACCTAATAATTAGCATGGAATAAGAACCACATGAGCTCCCGTCGGGAATCGAACCCAGGTCAGTCACGCCAAAAGCGCCGCTTAGCCATGAAGGAGCTCGAAATAGCAATTTATGGAACTAGAAAGTATGTTGTTACTTTGGAATAATGATTGACAGTTCTGATTCAGTTGAAACAGGCTGTTAATTTATTCACGTAAAAAGAATGCGAACTAGCAGATGGTGTATATTTATTGTTCTGTTTCTCGTAACGGGGACACAAATACAAACAATAGTGATACACATATCAATATTTACATAGGTAACTATTAAAATCACACTACTAGACGGTATAAGAGTGTAAATGAAATGAAATTATCAGTTTAATATCCTACGATTATGCTTTTTAGGCTAAGGGATACAGGTGATTAAGGCAAGTGAATGATAATGGAAGAATTGTTAGAATGCGAATGTGGGAGGAAACGGGAGTATCTCCGAGAAAACCCACTAACACGATGCTGTCCACCACTCTCTATTTCTCTGTCTTGTATTAAATATAATCTTCTGACAAAAAAAATTATATCGTATCAAATTAAAGTAACGCAAAGTAGATCTAACATTCCAATAACACAAAAATCTATGGCTCGATCTTAATTGTTTATGGTTCATTTCTCTACATATTCATGTCTTTCTAAGAGTAAATAAGTTCATGGATATTAAAGCATAATTATTAACCTTTTTTACGAATAAATATCTCTAAATTTCGTTTGAATTAAGTTTGAACTAGTTGCTCATCTTCCCCAATCTTTCGTGGTGAGTACAAGGAGCTGAAATTGCATAATTTCCTACAATCTCTCTTCAATTTGTTTCTGTAATTTTTCTAGGACCTGACGTGGTTCGAAAGTCAGGACTCTCTTTAGTTAGTCTTCGTATTCCTCACTTCCAAAGGCTGTTCCTTTGATCTTGAGACCAGTTTGGCCTAAAACTGGGTGGGGACTCTGCATTCAAATAATCTCATTACAATTATTACTTAATGATTGTGGTAAAAAGCCTTCTTTCCTGATTTAAAATAAAAACCTTGCATTGAAAGCAAAAGGTATCAAACGAAATATCAAATCACACTCTTACTCTTTTATTATTTTAAGCTTCAGTAAAAACACTCTAACGAGATTTGTAGTTCAGCATTCTCTGATGGCAACGGCCTACAACGGAAATCAAACTCAATCATAACGGGATTCACCAAGAAAATCACCTTCACTAAAGAAAGTTTTCAGTTACCCTGGAAACAGCTTGAAATCCCTCTGTCCCTGCCATTAAGTATAGAAGTTCATTTCACTTCTATTTTTAAACCTTAAAAAAGATCAATTTCAGTCCGGCTCAAGAAGTGAGGATCTTTATTCTAAAGACGTTTCACATAATTCCTAGCAACCTATCCAGAATTCTTCCACTCCGTCCAATTATGGCACTGTCCTCGGATTTACATATCCAAAAGACAACCCATATAAACCTAAAGAGGAAACTCGAAACCCAGAATGTCACTTGTATCTGGATCCGAGGCTGGGTATTTTCTAACACCGAAGAGAAATGACTTACTTGTCAGTTCTTCATTAAACAGATGATGGACAAGCCTGCGACTTCTCTTTCTATGTCTGTAGTCATGGCTTAAAAAACATTTAACAAATATATTTTTCTGCTGGGCAACGACACAAAAACACTAAGAAGCTTGTACCAAGCTAAAAAGTGAAAAAAGAAAGAAAGATGACATAGAACACTGACAAAAACCAGAAGATTCCTTTCGTAGCTTCTCGACAGATCTCAAAAAACTCAAGAACTAATGGTGAATAACTGTAATCCAAACTAAAACAAATAGAAAAATAGTATTAATTTAGGGAGCTCTCTAATTTAAACAAACAAGCAACTTACATAATACATATGTCCCTAAATCGGCGTTTCCAAACCTTTTTCAACTTGCGGCACACTACACGTATAACTTGAATTCTCGCGGCACACTCATCTATATTATTATTTGTAAATATAAAATACCGTGGTATTTTTCTGTGGTTACTGTGCTCACAGAGAAGAAAGCTCAATCACTGGTTTTCGCCCGTGCTAAATCATTGTGCTTATTTTTCATTCTAATTTTAAAATAAAAAACAATAGCAACGAAATATTGGACTCAGGTTTTTAAGACTACGCTTTCTTTTTCGAAAACTGTATCCAACCTTTCCCTAAGAAGGAAGATAACTAAATAACGAACGAACAAACACATCTCTTTTAGTTTTAAAACACAAATGTAGGTAATTTGTATGTGCTTGCTTTATCGAAAGGATTAAATATTTTAAAATTTCAAGTTACGCAAGTTACGCAATAGTCTGCAACAATAAAGAAGCAATAATGGTCATAACAGTGATAACAAATACTTTCTCAACATTAAAAATGTACAGACAAATAACACGGTATGAAACTTAAAATTGTAAAGGTTCACAGTAATGTATTCACAGGTCATATTAGAGATTCACAGTAATATAAAATACAAATATAAATTTTTCCCTATGTCTTGCAACTTGATTGCTATAAAATTAATAATTTGTTTCGATTTCCTCGCGGCACACCAACGGCCTATTCACGGCACACCGGTTGGGAAACGCTGGTCTAAATAGTCACTAGCAGTATATATGCATATTACGCATAAGCTTATTTTAGTATCATAACTGGCCAAATTATCGTTGCAAATTTGAATATTAAAAGTTAAGTATACATTGCAAATTCATATAGGTGCAAATTCACTAATTAATATACATACATATTTATGTAAATTAGCAAGACGTCGAAGGTGCCTTGGTATACTACATGGCGTATAAACGTAGGGAAAAATTTGATGGGAATTGTAATCGAACCAAGGTCCCCAAGCATCAGAGGTTCGTGCACCATGGAGTAACTGCGGATTACAATGAGAAAAGTAAAGAAGCGAGTAGCTGTAGATAGACTAAGAACTACTGCCTAACATGTAAAGGGAAGCAGGGCTGGAAAGAATATACGAAATGTCTATAGCATTTGTCACAGCACTGTGTAATAGAGACCTGCACGGGCCGAATGTTTCGGCCCGAGCCCGGCCCGGCCTGGGCCCGGTAAATTTTAAAAGCTTCATTTTGTAACATTTTTCACGGGTACACTTTTTCAACGTTTGCCTTTATTCTAATTATCGTTTAACGAAAGTCAATAACTATTAAAGAATTGCAATTAATCGACCCCAGCCCGGCCCGACCTGAAGAGAAATCAGTGTCGGCCCGCCCAAGCCCGGCCCGGCCCAAAGAAATAACAGAGTCGGTCCGCCCAAGCCCGGCCCGTGCAGGTCTCTACTGTGTACACACTCGAGAAAAGGGAAATTCCAAATGGTGACGTTTGTCAAGGGCAATTCCAGAATAACAGCTGAAATAAGTGTCTGTTCTGTGCTGGTAACAGCCGAAAGAAGTAGAGACAGAGAAACTATCAATAGGCTACTGCCGCCAGGGACATTACAAGTGGGATTTAGGTGAAGTATAAGTGTTGTGCACGTACTTCCAGTTCAATAACGCTGTTTCGTTCCCTATTAATCTGTCTGGATGTTCACGTTTGTATGCTACAATGGTACAAATGTATTCTCCGCCCAAACACTCTTTTCATACGTTCACTGTCTGCACCAACAGCAATATGTTATCAGTTTGCATATAGTGCGGCTAAATGGTACGAGGTCCACTTCTTAACTGTGTTAGATACGGACAACTAATGAATAATCTCGACTAAATCAGTAGTCCTATAGTGTCTGTATTAAACTGCGCTCTCCAGCCAGTAAGTACTTACTTTTTCTCCATGCATATGGGTATAGTAACTTTTAAACTTCTCTTGTATTAATACGAAATTCATTGATTTAGACATACTGTTCCAGAGATATGTAGCATTTCCTGTGAAGGATTTTGAGTGTAAATCGCTAATTATTACTGTATATAGAAATTCAAAAGTTCTCTCGTGATCTTGTGACTCTTTTGTGAAAGTCCGGAAATATTAAGATCTTCCGAAATACCAAAAAAGGTTATATAAATTTCTTGTTTCTCCTAATGACAGAAATGAGAGGTGATTATAAAATGATCTGAGATGTTCTTTGTAATTTAAATCACCAAAAGTTAATCGAATGTACGCATATTGCATTCTTCGAAAGCGCTTTGATTGATAATAATCTAGGAAGATGAGAATAAGTTGTTTCTTAAGATGTAAAAACACGAGTGCTTTGACGAAATTGATATTCAGATATATAAATCCATAATGATAATATATACAGTGTATTAACGTACTAGACGGACAAACTGTAAAATGTGATTCTTCACACAAAAATAAGAAAACAATATGGACCTGTAGGGCGAAGTGGATCGTTTCAGACTTAAGGGTAACCAAATCAATGGAGCTGCGTTATTTCAAGAACGAGCAACAGTGGAGCTCCTGCTCATAATCGAGTACAGGGAGTCACATCACGACCCGCTCGGGAGAGTAATGCTCCCGGAAGTACGTTTTTTTCGCGCGCTACTCTAGTCAGCTGTTTTACGCGCTATCCTAGCCAGTTGTTTTAAGTTGGTCACAAAATTTATACCATGGAGTACAAGGGAAACAAAAAGAGCCCTGCAGGGCTTCTAACCCGTTCCTACTACTACTACTACTACTTATCTGCACGAAAGTAAGTAAATCACATTTTTGAGTATTATTTTCATATTATTTTAATTTAAAAAGTGTTATAAAAATGTAAAAAAAAAAAAAAAAAAGGAGTGTAAAAATGTAAAAGAAAATCTTCGGGCCGGGTTTGAACTCACGCCAAAAGAGACTTTTGTTACTAGCATATAGCGCTAGCCCGCTCGGCCACGAAGATCGACAGCAACCATCGTTTGATTTTGCTGTTTGAATGCACCGTTGCAAGAAATGTATAACGCCAACCAATCAGAACTGTGCTTTTCGTTCCTTCTTCCGGGAGCATTACTCTCTTGAGCTAGTCCTGTCACATCTACCTGTCGAAAACTTCATCTTTCTAGTAATGTGAAATAGGTAAGCAAGGGTTTCCCCATTCATGTTCAGATGTAAAGAAAGGTTCAAAATAGACGAAAGAAAAGTCTTGACGTCAGTGGACACGGAATACCTTGACAAGAAGTTGATATACTGGAGGCAAGATGGGGGGCATTTTATGCGTACTATGTATGGCTGCAATTCAAAAAGGAGAGACGGCAATCTGCGGATTTCGACTGAAGATTTCAGTAATTTCCCTCAGGCACACCAGACAGATAAACATCTCGAAAGTAACCAACTTGCAAAATACCGTAGTGCGTAATGAGTCAAATGTAAGCAATAATACGGAATATGACACTGTCATAATGACAGACGATACTGCTGGTCAGGCATGGATTATACCATCACTTATAGTCAAGGACGAACATACAAACAAGTCTGGGAACAATAAGCACAGTCTACACTGGAAATAAACTATGTCTCTTTCTTCCCACTCCTTCACTTCTTTTCACTCTTCATGTGGTAACCTCATATCTTCATAGCTCAACTTGAGGGAGTTTGAGGAAAGAGGAATATTTCTATTATAGATTGTACTTATTATTTTCAGATATGACAGTGTGCTCATCTGTCATATTGTGTGTGATGGTATTGATCTTGTCAGGTCCACACTAGACCAGCAAGACTACCTGTCATGTTTCCTATTGCTAACTGGATCAATACGTACTCTTACATACGACGTTGTGCACCATATGCACCTCCACTACATGTACCACAAGATCTTTCGTGTTGGTCACTGAAATAATGAGCTCTTCTCCCAGAAATAGGTCTTCTCGGTGTGACTGAACTAAAATCCCGGAAATCGTCAGTCAAAATTATTAAATTCTCGTCCCGTCATGTATTTATGCAATCATGTAGTTCACACAAAATGTTCCTCATGTTGCCTCTAATTACGAAAACTCCTCGCCAACGACTTCCATGTTCAATACTGTGAAGACTTCTGTCTTACCTACTTCGAACTGCCCTTTACGTCTGAGCATGACTGGAAATCCCTCATTCTCTCTAAGGAGTCACAGTCTTACCTATTACATATTGCTGAAAAATGAATTTTTGGATAGCGTAAGTGTGACTTCCTGTATTTGAATATGCACCGGGGACTCCACTGTTCCTTTTGTTCCAAATAATGCTGTCCTATGGTTCTGGATATCTAGCGCTAAAACTATGCACATTTTCCTAAGGGTATATATGATGTTATATGTGAGGAATCAGATCATGTACTTTGGTTGTCTATTTCATTAATAACCTATGTACATCGGAGCGAGATTTAGTTTGTGTAAGACACCAAACTACTTTTAAAAAACATTTATTTGATCTGACTAGGAAAAAGTTTAGTTTACTGTGACCTCCAATTTTTTGAAAGTTGTACAAAATGGAATAACTATATTGGACAATTTTATGTTCTTTATCAGCTTAGAGTCCACGATTCTGCACGGAAGCTAAGGGAATTAACGATGATGAGATGGATCGTAATGGTGCAATGATGAAAGTGGGAGAAAACCAGAAGACAACTTGAAGAAGTATGCACACTGTGATTGTAATTACGAAAGTGGGAGGAAAGGAAAGACCCCTTGAAGAAGTATACACGCTGTGATTGTAAACTTCAAATCCTCAACTAATGATTTTCCCAAAAAAGAAAAGAAAAAGCTAAAGATTTTCGTTTCACAGTGTGAAAGGACGGTAGAATCCAAAACTATTGAAACTTAATACCAAACTTGCAAGTAGTAGAGTGTAAATTCTGGTTCGAAGAAAGGAACAAGATTAAATACTGGACTTGTTACTCTGACACTGAATCGATATTGCAAAGCCGTAATTTCCTATCTCTTTCTATGTTTCTTCTAAGAAGATTAATATTATAACCGGAATGGTGGTTTATGTCTATTACTTCCGGTTTCAATGGAAAAATAAAGTGAGAGATGAAACATAATGTTTTGATACTGAATCCTGATTAAAAAGAACTGCTTGCCGCTTGATGTTATCTACTATCATTTTTCACTATGAGAATAAACGTTGAAACCGTAAACCATTTTTCACTATGACAATAAACGTTGAAACCGGAAGAGATTAATTTTTACTACTTCCGGTTTGAAAGAGGATTAGTAGATAGATCGTAACTTATTCCTAGGGCACTGAATCGAGTCCAGTAAAAACGAATTTCGCTATATTTTGCCGTTTTTAACTATGGCTATCAACGTTGAACCGGAAATCTTTAATTTCAGAAACTTCCGGTCTGAATAGGTAGTTAATGGTTGCAACCTATTGTTTGAGCCATGAATTGATTTCAAATACCTGCTTGTCTATATATATTACGGTTCTTATTCTATGCAGAGCAATATTGGAACGAGAAGTATTATTTGTTTTACTAGTTTCTGTTTTATTAGATAGATGTAAATAAATTGAGTATCTTGTCTTGAGGAGCTGAGAGTAAGTAAGTTTGTTCTATCTTAGCACACTCCCCGCCAGTGCACTTGATTGGCCTTTAAACTATTTTCTGCTGGCACTCACGTGATCGTTTGAATCCAATAGACGTCTTATTGGTTTTGTCATGTAGGTGACGTTAGTTGTCAGTCAGCTCATTAAATTAGGTAATTGCTATTTGGCGGGTATTTGAAATACTTAGTTGCTACACGTAAATAAGTATATTACAATGATTTGTGAGTGGTGTGGCATTGTCTGCGTTTCGTAGGCATTGTACTACCATGAGCAAAATAAATGACGCGTCTCTTTGTTTTGAAGTTTTTTGAAAATATCTCCGTTTTCTTTATATGTTCGAAATTTCGGAAGGTTTCCCCAGCAGGACAGGTTAATAACAAACCCGTTTTAAATATTTGTGTTAGATATTAGCTTAAAATAAAGAAATTAGAAGCAAAAAACATTAAATCGACAGAAATCTCGAGAATTACCAACTCTGCTAAAGTGGGAAATTTTCAAGAACACGAGGGAATTCTGCATTTCAACACGAAGCAGCGACATCTATGTCATTGAGAGAAATGTGGATTAAATCTACAAACTAAACTTTTAACGAATATTTCTAGTATGTCTTATTATATGCATTATCAGCAAACTCCAAATATATGAATATATGCTAAGTATTAACATAAAGATAGAGCAAATAGTGGAAATTATCTATGGAAAAGGACGAATTGGTAGGACGATCGTAATGAAATATCGTCTTTACCGGAACAGGCTCAGTTCACGTAAAAAAACAAATAGCTCAGTTAGTTAAAGCAACGAGTCTGTATGCTGAAGGTAGCGGGTTCGATCCCGTGCAAGTGCCGTTATCATTTTTATCACTACACTACGGTTATTTTTTTTACTTTTTATTTGGGAAAGAATCAAATTGTAACGTATGTGTAAAACTCATGAAGATACCAAAAAAAGAAAAAATGCTGTTGTCGCACTTGTATTAGCGTCCCTAATTTTGTTTGCAAACAGTTTCGTAATTATTTCCCCTGTGCTCACTGCTCACCATATGCTCGCTGGCGCATAACGAATGTTTCCCAGTAAATGTTAATTCTAATTTGTAGAATTTTATAAAGTTTCACAATATTTCTCACTAGATAGTCTTCTATCTACGTGTTTGGATATTTTGATAACAGATTTCCCTATTAAATGTTTAATTTTCCCTAGATGTTTAATTACGGAAAAGTTTTACAATGTATTTGTATTGAATTGAAATTGTTTTGAATTTACTACATAAGGTAAGTAGACCGAAGGAGGAGAACTCAAGTAATTGATATTCTACGTAAAAGCAACCTATTGTAGAATGATGATGCTTCTTACCTTTAGCACATAATCTTTACGTTAGAGAGTCAGACAGAGAAAAATCCTGGTTTTTCCTCCTCTATGACCACCCATCTTAAACCTCTACATATCATTGTTCGTCTCACAAAATTTCGGTGCTCCAAAAACATTCAAATAATAATAATAATAATAATAATAATAATAATAATAATAATAATAATAATAATAATAATAATAATAATAATAATAATAATAATAATCCTGAATATGCCATCCTTACATAATGTAGGATATCTTAGTTTCCTAGTTTAAATCTTAAATATCTTAGTTTAAAATGCTTTCTTTAGTACTTATTTGAGCAACCATGTAGGAGGGGGTACGACTTTTTATTTTGCCCCTCTCATTTCAGTAGCCTTCCAACAGAAAGTAATTTTTGATAAGCAGGACAGACAAAATGAATAAGAAATATATTTACAGCATCCTCTCCCCTTTCATGATTGGAATATCACGTAATATTTTTTATTCTACGAAAGATGGCCCTGTGCGGTTAGGGGTAGGTAACTAAAAAAAATACCTAATATATAGCGCCCCTTGATTGTAATATTACCGCTTCTTTATTTGTACGAGGGAGCCCCTACACAATCAAGGGTGACAAAAAGAATAGGAAGAGTGTCTATTGATTCCAGTGGTGGATCCAGCACGAACTCCTGGGGGAGGGGAGGGGAAGTGAAACATTCTTTTGATGATGTGAAGCTGTCACAAATTACCACTTAACTAAACTAAACAATAGTGGGGGGAACCGGAACCCAGTCAGTTTAAATTGATGTAAAAGTTTAATTTTTGGCTTCATATTAAAGTTTTGGTTTCAAATGAGAATTTCAGTCCAAATGGTCAATGACCAAACCTCGTGGGGCTCTTCAGTGTAGGCTAATACGGCCCCCTTATGAGAAAAGGCAAAATTATTAACATGTTTATAACTTTCGAATTTTTCGTCTATTTTAAAGAAATATTTTGCTTCGTATTAAAGTGTTGGTTCCAAATGACAAATTCAGTCCGAGTGGACAATGATCAAATCTCCGGGGGGGTCTTCAGTATAGGGGGCTACGGCTCCCTTATGGGAAAAGGCAAAAATATGAAAATGCTTATAACTTTCGAATTTTCCGTCTATTTTAAAGAAATTATTGGCTTCATATTAAAGTCTTGGCTTCAAATGACAATTTCAGTCCGTGTGGACAATGATCAAATCTCGGAGGGCTCTTCGGTGTAGGGGTTTCGGCTTCTTTATGGGACAAGATTCACGTAGTTGATATTGCAAAATTGTTTTGTATATATAAGTGGAAACTTGCACCATTTGGTTAATTTTACCTCTTATGTTTTGCAGATTCATATTCCAAGCAATAGTTACTTCGCAGAGCTAAAAGAAGGCACTTACTAGTTTCATTAAAATGAAATGTCTTTTATGAGAGGAGCAGACGAACGAACAGGCACCCAAACGTTGGTTGAGTCGTACGGTTGAAACTCGTTAAGCTCGCTTCAATTATTATTATTATTATTATTATTATTATTATTATTATTATTATTATTATTATTAATAATAATAATAATAATAATAATAATAATAATAATAATAATAAAGCATTGCAGGGACCTTTGGTGCAGGGGGTCCGTGGCTCGATTCCACTTCGTGCCAAGTGAAATTTGAGGTGGACAAATACCGTGTGCATGGGTATGTGTTTTCTTGAGATTTTCCATTTTCCTCCCACTTTCTTCATTTCACCATTTCATTCATCATCATTCTCCCTTAGCGTAGGTGCATAATCGTCCAACGTTAAACTAGATATTGCAATTTCAATAATAATAATAATAATAATTAATTCAACTGAAAGGACTGTAATTTATGTGGACAGCAATTATCATAAATATGCAACCATTATAAAAACAATGCTTTGAGTAGAAAGATAATCCTTCCCAAGTGTTAACGAATGCGCACGAGATAAGACATGTCTCGAGAAAGAGACAAGACGCGCTTTGTGACATCCAAGATAATACGAGGCAAATGTTTTGGACACGAGATAGCTTGTTAAATGTCTCGTCTTGTCTGGAATGTCTCGAAAACCAAAGTCTAAGTTTTAAAATTATTTTTCAAGATCTATTCTCTCAGAAGTAGTTCTCTGCCTTAAAATTAATCACGACATTTGTGATTTAAAAAAAGATAAACAATGCCTAAAGTTAATAGTTAACTTTTCGAAAAGAAGCTTCATTAAGGGTGAACCTGAAAGATGTCCACAAACTTCGGGAGGTGATTCGTGACATCAAAAGGAGACAAATGGTCCTCTTGCAGTTTTCGAATTCAGCTTCGTTGTCGAGATACAGGGTTGCCAACTGGTCGTGTTTGAGAAACTCACTGGGAATAAATTCAAGTCCAAGAATAAACTACTACTCATATATTTTTCAGGTCAATTGACTTATACCATGTTGTAAGGTCAAATATTTATTTATGAAGTGTGTACAAAATTCGCCAGGGTCTTTTCTGAGAAAATCGTCGAGAAAAAGTCACCTCCAAGAATAAACTACCCCTCGTAAATTTTTCTAAGAGAAATATCTGATACTGCAATATAGGGTTGTTAATTAAATATTGATTAATGAAAAATAAACAAAATTGTTAAAACCATTTTTGAGAAAATAGCGTTTTTCGATTTTCGGCTGTTTGTAAACCACACTTATTTTAGGTGGTAGGAGAAAATGGAAAAGCTCCTGTAAGAATACTAAGTAAACCCTAAGTTTAAAATTTGGTGTAGATAAGTTGAACGGTATGGCCTCTAGGCGAGTGCATATAAAAGTGTGCCGAACGGACGGACCGGAAGGACGGGTGTCGAAAAGTCACATTTTCGGTATGTAGACGCCATGAAACATGTAAATCCGTTGAAATCTGAATTTGATATTATTTTCACAATCACTATATTTTCTTCTCTCTTTTGTCGCTCGAAAAAGAAAAGCCTGAGTTTACCACAAAAAGCTAGGGAGTTTCTCAAAAAATATTCAATTACAGGGCCACCGCACTAAACTTTTTCAATTCAATTTCTTAACTGTGTTAGGCCGCAGTTGTTACTGAAGTGTGTATTTGGATAATACGAATAAAATTATCGTATTATTCAAATACATCGAATGTCAGATTATCGAATAAAAAACTTCGATTGAAGAAAATCCATACTACAAAACTAACTCACACTTTGAGCACATTTTCATTAGACATATAATAGACCAATTAATGCAATCATTGTTTATGAAATATGAAAAAAATCAAATGAGTCACTTTGGGAAAGTCGTTCAAAAAGAACACGTCAGGAGTAACCTACCTCTTGTGAATTGTTTCGAACAATGAGTTAAGATATACTTTTGGTTATTAATGAAATATTTATTTGCGAAATTTGAACAAAATCGCCTGTCGTTCGAGAAAATTGTCGGGGAAAAAACCTTGACCCCAAAAATAAACTATCCGTTGTAATTCTTTTTCATAGAAATGACTTATACTAAAATATGGGGTTATTAATGAAATACTTATTTATGAATTATCAATAAAATTGTCCGAGTAATTTTTGAGAAAATCGTGAGGGAAAAATAACTCCCCGAATAAACTCTCTCTTGAGGATTCTTTCAGGGTAAGCGAGTTATTCCATATTACTAGGTTTTTAATGAAATATTTATTTCTGAGTACGAACAAAATTGCTTGACTCATTTTTGAGAAAACCGTGGAGGAAAAACACCCACAAGAGTAAACTACCCCTCGCATATTTTTTCAGGACAAACGAGTTTTGCCATATTGTTCGGTTATTAACAAAATATTTATTTCTGAGTACGAACAAAATTGCTTGACTCATTTTTGAGAAAACCGTGGAGGAAAAACACCCACAAGAATAAACTACCCCTCGCATTTTTTAGGACAAACGAGTTATGCCATATTGATAAGTTATTAATGAAATCTTTATTTATGAAATATGAACGAAAACATTTGAGTCCATTTTGAGAAAATCACTGAGAAAAACTCACCCCCTTAGTATAAACTACCCCTTGTAGATTTTTCTCAGATAAATGCCTTATACCACAAAATAGGGTTGCTAATTAAATATTGGGGGGATTTATAAAAAAAGAAAGAAAACAAGGTCGTTAGAGCCAGTTATGAGAAAATATCTTTTTTTTTCATCGTACAGGAAACTACCCTTGTTTTGGGAGTAGGAGGGAAATAAAAAAAAAACTATAGGAAATACTATGAAAATCTTAAACTAAAATTTGGTGCAGATAAGTTGAACGGTATGGCTTCTAGGCGAGTGCACAGAAAAGTGTAGCGAACGGACGGACGAACTGATGGACATGTATCGAAAAATAACTTTTTCGGTGTTAGGGGCTATAATACGTGTAAATTCGTTGAAATCTCAAATTTGATTTTTTTTTTCGAACACCATACTTTCTTCTCTCATTTGTCACTTCAAAGTAAAAGGAACTCAGAACTACAGATAAAAGGCACCTACTTTGACACATAGACATTTATTGATTTAAAACTGTTTTAGTTTGTGTCATTTCACTTCCAATTGAAAGGTTTTACAATGATTAACGGCATACCAATGACGTGACGGAAGTTTTCAGGAAGTAAATGCATTCAGAAGTCTAGACTGCATTACAGCCTGTTTTTATTTCTGCAATTGTTAACAGCTGTAATTTCGTCCAAACGCTACATGAAATAATTTTTGGTTGACGTCATTGTATTACTATTTTAGTATTGTTCTCTTCAGACTTGGTTGAAGTTTTGTCTTAACGGTTATACATTTTTTCTTTCTTATTTCATCGTTACACATAAGAACAAAATGTTATGGTGAGTGGATAGAT
Source organism: Thermobia domestica (assembly GCF_964235325.1). Classification (NCBI taxonomy): domain Eukaryota; kingdom Metazoa; phylum Arthropoda; class Insecta; order Zygentoma; family Lepismatidae; genus Thermobia; species Thermobia domestica. The sequence goes on along the minus strand of NC_137455.1, from coordinate 337,749,561 downwards.
TCGAACCTACGAACATTGAGTTTATATTCTTCCAACACTTTACCAATGGACCAAGCTTTGTCTTCACGTTAACGCCCGGTTACAGGGTTTACTACGATTTAAATAAAATGGCTGGCTGTTAGAATTCCCTGCTCACATATTTCGATAAATAATTTTCATTGCTTCGTAGATACGTAGAGCAATGTTTAGATACACATTTTAGGAGAGTGAATTTTGGTGTATATAATAATTTCATGCCAGGTAAAAGCTAGATAAGTTTTGATAAAATGTTTCATATGTAGTTCTCAATAATAAGCTTGCTGTTCGGAGTGAAGTTCCAAGGTTCAGCATTGCCTAGAAGTTTTTGCTATGAATATCCCTTCTAACAATATTGGCAGTGGACAAAAGTTAGCCCGTGTTGAAGCTTTTTGCTCCTAATTTAGTTATTTTACTTATTTAAGGAATATATTGAAAATTGTCAGCAGGCACGTATGCAGTAATTTATTTCGGGAGAAGTCCGACTTCAATATTAGGATAAATTATAATAAAATTTAAAAGATAATCCTTAAATTTAGGCTAAATTTACAGAGAAGTTGGGATTTCAGAGGGGAGTCCGGACCACCTGGACCTACCCCTAAATGCGTCCTTGTTTGTCAGTAACGTTTCCTCATTTTGAAACCCTCAAAAACTTCGGATATATAAAGGAAAACGAGTTATTTTCGATAAAATATCACTTCAGAAGACGCGACAGTTTTATTGCACATGGTGGTATCCCAAGTTCACAAGGGCAAGAATTCATTAATTTTGATTCTCTGTCATTGTGCTCTATCGAAAGGTTAGGTTTGTAACATATTACTCCTACGAACAAGCATGACTGGCAGATAGGAATACTGAACACAACTCCAGAGAAATGCATGCTGAACCTACGTTTATAGCTACGCTTTGGTGATTTGCCCTCAAGGTCAATCGAGTGGTAATTCAGTTCCGTCTCTGTTCTTAAGCCATGTTCGTATTACTTCGAACAGTTTTGATAATGAAAAGCATGCCTCTTAATATAACAGACTTCTTTCGCGTAAGAAATCGAAACTCAGTTGGTCAGAGCAACTAGTCTGTAAGAATTAGGTTGTTAGTTAGTTAGGAGCCCAGTACGAGTAAGGGTTTTTATTACTATTGTTTTTATCTTTTTTATGTGAGGAAAAATCAAATTGTGACATCGCGATATCAAATGTATTTGATTAGGTAGCTTTGTCTTAGCTAAACTTTAAAACATCAGTAACCGTCGAAATTATTTCATCAACTGATCACTTACTGAACATTTCAAACACGTCAAACCAGTGGCATAACATGAAGGTTAACCTCTCCTCCGCAGTCCTTAGTTATGCGTCCGTACTTTCAAGGGCGGACTAAGGGCCGGGCGACTGCCCGGGGCGCCAGAGAAAGAGGGGCACCAAAACGAGCCTCAAAAAGTAAATTTTATAATGTGCTTTCTACTGACGTTTTTGGTTTATATTCTTGTAAAGTAGTGGCAATTATATGATTTTTTCCATTTCACTATGGAAGAAGAGAATTTCATAGTACTAAGGGGGCTGTATCGAAAAATTGAGAGATGGCATGTAGAATAAAGAGTGTTAAATAATAATAATAATAATAATAATAATAATAATAATAATAATAATAATAATAATAAATATGAATGTCTTTGGAGAGCCGAAATTATGTGAAACGAACAATGATATGTAGAGGTTTAAGATGGGTGGTCATAGAGGAGGAAAACCAGGATTTTTCTCTCTCTGACTCTCTAACGTTAAGATTATGTGCTGAAGGTAAGAAGCATCATCATTCTACAATAGGTTGCTTTTACGTAGAATATCTATTACTTGAGCTCCCCTCCTTCGGGCAACTTTGCTTATGTAGTAAATTCAAAACAATTTCAATTTAAGACAAATATTTATAGAGAAAATTAAACATTTAATAGGGAAATCTGTTATCAAAATATCCAAACACGTAGATAGAAGACTATGTAGTCTATGTAGTCTATGTAGACTATGTAGACTATGTAGAAGACTGTGAGAAACATTGTGAAACTATAAAATTCTCCAAATTAGAATTAACATTTACTGGAAAACATTCGTTATGCATGAGTGAGCACAGGGGAAATAATTGCGAATCTGTTTGCAAACAAAAATTAGAGACACTAATGCAAATGCGACGATATTTTCTCTTTTTTTTTTTTTGGTATCGTCATGAGTTTTACACATATGTTACAATTTGATTCTTTCCCAAATAAAAAATAAATAAAATAACCTTAGTAATAAAAATGACAACAGTACTTCCACGGGATTCGAACCGTCTACCTTCGGTATACAAACTTGTTGCTTTACCTAACTGAGCTATTTGCTCTCTTACGTAAGCTGAACCTGTTCTACAGCAAAGACGATTTTTCATTACGATTGGGCTAACACTTCGTCTTTTTCCATAGGTAATTTCCACTATTTGCACTATCTATACGTTAATACTTAGCATAGATTCATATATTTGGAGGGTAATAGTATACAACGGGACCTCATCATCTTCTGTGCGCGTGGATACTTCCTACTGTTGCACTACCTATAAAAATGATTTTATTATATTTACAAGTGGTAATAGAACACGCAAGAAACCCAGATCATGCTGTATTCACACTCCAACATGAAGTGTGAATACACCGTGATCTGCGTTTCTTATGTGTTCAATTACCACTTTTACATCAAATAAAATCATTTTTATACGTAGTGCAACAGTAAGAAGCATCCACGTGCACGTGACATGCGATATGTGTTTCAAATGCCCCACATATACTCATACACAACGTACAAGGGCACATTATTATTCTTCGTATACCATATTTAAAAAAAAAATTCTAGAAAAACATCTAAGTACAAGGGCCATTTTAAGAATGCAATAAAAATAAGGGAGGGAGTACCAAGCGAAAACGCGCAAAGAATAAGTACAAGGGGCATACTATTGTTAATCACGAGATATAAATCACTGTAAAAGTTAATGCCTACAATGACCTAGTCAGCAACATACAAGTGATTACCGCCCTCGTGATTAAATTTTAATGAAATATATATCCTCAGAAAAGAATGACTTATTAAGTAGAATAAAACATAATATTAGCAACATTTGAAAGCAGGAATATAAATACAGATAAAAATTGTACGTCTTACTTACATGTGTTCCTACTGCCATTTTATACGATCTTTCCTCTCAGCGTGCTCCACCTACATTCAGAAAACAAAGCACAAGCGACGTCAATGCTCGCAGAACCATAACAAAAAATGGCAACTCCACGTAGGCGGAACCTCTAGCTAGAACTGCAGGACGTTATACGGCCCACAAGAAAATTCCCGAAAATGCAAATTAGCACTAAGTGAAAGTAAACAAGAAAAAAAGAAACTTCGCGTTGCGTTCAGCTCACAAAAACCTCTACGAAATGACTGCAAACCTTTACGAAACAATCCTTCAAAACCGGTAATCAATCACGGTAGACCTGCTACTACTGCATACAACTCTCAAACAGTTGAAGAGAGTTAGCCGTCGATCATTACAAACATGGAGTACGATCACAAAGGTGAAATACGCAACTTGTTTTTTCCATTCGTACCACCACGAAAGTGAACGACACTCGCTTTTTTACCCCATTTTTAAGTTCCTACATGTTCAGTGAATAATCTGTAAAAGACTGCACTTCGTACGTCCTCGGGAAGTAACGAGGCACTGTCGTATACTATATCCATTTGGAGTTCGCTGATAATGCATATAATAAGACATACTAGAAATATTTCGTTAAAATTTTCGTTTGTAGATCTAAACCACGCTTCTCTCAATGACATAGATGTCGCTGCTTCGTGTTGAACTGCAGAATTCCCTCGCGTTCTTGAAAATTTCCCACTTTAGCAGAGTTGGTAATTCTCGAGATTTCTGTCGATTTAATGTTTTTTGCTTCTAATTTCTTTATTTTAAGCTAATATCTAACACAAATATTAAAAACGGGTTTGTTATTAACCTGTCCTGCTGGGGAAACCTTCCGAAATTTCGAACATATAAAGAAAACGGAGATATTTTCAGAAAACTTCAAAATAAAGAGACGCGTCATTTATTTTGCTCATGGTAGTACCTCTCAACTGAACTGAGGCGTGGCAACAACGAGTTGCAGACAGGCCAAAACTTGCCAAGGAAGAACAACGTACTCTAATCTGTTAAAGAAAAAAAGCACTTGTTCCTTATCTCTTACTATTTTTTGCGTTATTATAATCAATATTCAGACTGAAAATGTTTAATTTCAACCATTTCCGGTTTGAGTAGTGTTTTGACAGATGATATGGGACATTCTTAAGACACTGAATAGATTCCGAAACATCGAACGTCAATATCTCTTACAGTGGCGGCTCTAGAAGGTAAAAACTGGGGGGGGCAGCCATATCCCAGACTATGATAGGTATATCATGAGTTTACAATAAACTCCCAAAAATATATTAAACTAGGGCTAGAGTCGCTACTGATAATTGTCAACAGACGCACATAGCTTCTGCATAAGACATCTAATACCTATGTGTAGCATAGTTTGAAAATCTAAAACTCAAATCCTATTTTATGACTTCATTAAATATATTCACGCATATATAAATCTATTTTTTTCTTCATTTTCTGTTAAAATTACAATACGCTTTCTTTGCCTTAACGAGTTTCCCTATTTTTAAACATAAATTTACTTCTTCATCTTTTGTGAAGCGTTTATAGTGAACTTAATAATCAATTTTTCGTGTTCGCTAATGAACAACAACAAAAGAAGGGAAATCTTAGAGGTCTACCATTGTTACAGAAAAGACTAAAGAACAAGGCAGGGATTATTTTTCGCACGCGGAACAACCTCTTTTGTGTAAAGAAGCTTGTCTTGGCGGTACGGTGGTTGAATAATGCCCGAGGCAATTAACAGAAGAACAGTAATATTGGCTGTACTTTTCAAATTAAGCAGTATTGACACTCAGTGAAGCAGATATGATGAGGTTATCAAAAAGACAATAGCAAAGGAAGGGCGAAGAGGAGCTTGGAGAAGCCGTTGGTGTCCTTGGAGATGTCTTTACGAATCTTATACAGACATTTTAATCTCCTTCTGCCTTTTCCTCATTTCGTTCCCTAGATTCCCACACAGTGTTGCCAACTGCTGACTGTAATAGTCGACAACACGAGTTCTGTATTTGTACTTTATTACATACTAGCTAAAATGTCAGTTCATCGCACAGGAAAAATAGATTTATAGAGAGTATTGAAGCCATTCTTCTCGTATGATACACATTTCAATGAAAAAGAAAAACCTTAGGTAATATACCGGTATTTTTAGATTAAATTTTTCCACATAGTATATGCTTTAATCAAGGTAGTATGACATCAATCAAACTTGAGATACATGGGTACCAACTGTTGTAAAAGTAATTTCAAACGGGTCAGCTGTTTTCCAGCAATGCAGTGATGCGACCTCAAACAATACATAGTGTCAGTTTCAATGTGATGAAAAAAGTCAAGAAAATGCTCCTATATCCATGACTTATAACAGGACATTTTCGGAGACATGTCCGCATAGTCTTAATGTGGACAGTATATGCCGAGTTTCATGTTCCTAGCTTGAGGAGTTCGTCAAATATTCTATTTTCACCTTTTTTGAAATCATGTATCTCCCTTTTAGGACACGCTCAGGAATCAAAATAACATAATAATAAGAATCTAGCTCGAGCTACAATGTTCCAAAATCCATTTCAAACTGTTTAGACAGTTTTCCTATGGTGCGGTCACAAACATCACGGTCACGAAAGTCAGAATGTCACGAAAAAGTCACGAAATTTACGATTTCGGGCCACGATTTTTTTTTAACTGTACAAATGCAAGTACAGATTGGAAAATTTCGTTCTATAAAACGTCAAAATTAACCACCCAAAATGTCTATGGTCGGCTTTAGACGCTACCAAATTGCAAGCAGAGTACGTTTCTTTTCACATGGATGAAAATTCGGCCTATTCACAACCAAATTTGCTGTTGAAAATGTTAGGAAATTTTATGATTTGGTAAATAAAAGGTCACGAAAAAGTCACGAAATTTCATTGTGGAATTTTAGTAGACACCCTGATATATATATATATATATATATATATATATATATATAATTCTCCTTTTTCCTTCTTAAATCAAGAATTTTTATCGACACTGGGAGTTATGTGCTTGTTTACTTCTAATAAGAAGTATGCATACCGATTTTCACTTCCTAACTTATCCAACTCGTGAGATACGTAATTTTTCGCATAAGTTATAGCTTTTTTTTTAGGTCTTTCGCTTAGGATACACGTTTTAATCAAATTAACATAGAAACCCAGTTTGAGACAAGTGATAACTTTACCCCAAAATTAATGTCAAACGGTTCAGCCGTTTTCCCAATAATCGATCCCCTACGAGATCAGCATAAATTTTACATATTACAAAGAGAAAAGTGTAGTGTACGTAAAAATGTAGCTTACATGCGTAATTCCTGTAGGTTTTGGACTTAACGTATAGGTAATATCCCGCAGCAAACATAACTGGAAACCTATGCTTATTGATACTTTCGGTGTACTTTCTGTATGAAACAAAGAAAATGTAGCTATATATGCGATCAGGATCTCACATGCATATGGACCCATATGACATTTAACTTACGTTTGTAATATACGGAAGACTGTTAGATGTAACATCTAAGCGGGAAAAATGCAGCACGTACGCAGCATATGGATAACGTTTGCTGCGTGCAGATTTCCATAGTAAACTTACAGGTTCCGTATATTTGTGCAGTATACCACTGTCGAGATAACGGATTTTTCTCAGTGTGGATGCATACATCGAGTCACTATATAAAGTTAGAACTTGAAGTGATAGTTGTACATACGCGTACGAGATAAGTTCTGACACTGAGTACAGGCAATGCAGACAAAATACGAAAGATTATGGTCGGGAAATATGCTTTTGTGGTAACTTCATATAACATTGTTGCAATATTTGTAAATTTAAGTTATTAGTGATTCTGTACATTGCATAAACAAGAGAAGGATATAATAATAATAATAATAATAATAATAATAATAATAATAATAATAATAATAATAATAATAATAATAATAATAATAATTATTATTATTATTATTATTATTATTATTATTATTATTATTATTATTATTATTATTATTATTATTATTATTATCTCCTTATTCGTTACCGATTCCCTGAGTCTAATAGACGTCGAAGTTTTGCTCAATACTGTGCCAAAATCGAGCCTTCAGCACTCATCTTGCAGAATCGAACAATTTATATCTGACAAATGAGAACTCAGCAGCAATTATCTGCTCACAGAAAACGGAGTCTTTTGCTTTAGTCGAGTCGTTCTGCTACCGGTGTTGCCGTCAGTTTATCTGATCACTTTAATTTCAGGAATATTAAAATTATTCGTGGTTTCCAAGCGGTTGCACTCAGACTGTTCTTTCGTCGTCAGATTATGATTTGGATGCTATACATTCCTCGATCTGAAACACCTATTGCAACCAATCTACTTCAACTGTACTATCAACTACAGTCTTCTTCATTGATTGTCGGAAATTTGAACGCGTGCTATTCCTTGTGGGACTCCATCCGCATTGAAGATCGTAGTTGCCAAGTTCTCAACTCCTTGAGGAGAATGGGATGCTTGTTCTTAACAACAGTAGTACTACTCGTTTGTCTACTGTTTCTTGTACACTCATGTCCAAAATTAATGTCGCATGTCTATAAATATGTTGTTGGAAGAATATAATTTGATAGCGAATTCGCCCGGTATTTCTTATAATATTAGTGTGTGTATAATAGGCAAAAACATGTATGTACCAAATTTCAGGAGCTGTCTTTGCGATGACATGTTTTTGAATTTTTGCTTTCACCATTCTTTTTATAAGTACTCTCTTTTTTTTGTCCACCCTCTTGCAAAGTTGACCCTTTATTCTTCACGTTAGGATGTTCGTTAAAAAGACTTCTAGTCACTATCACTGCTTGGACGTTTTTCGATCTATTCCTTCCAGGAAGAGATCTGGTAAATTTTGGAGTTGGAATAAATTCAGTGAAATAGCTGTCACTGGAGCATGGAAGCTTCTCAGCTGCGGCAAGTGACCTGCCAATAAAGGCAGAATACCTATGATGATGATGATGGAGGATGTAGAATGAGAAGACTGATGCGCAGCATTAGCTACAGGGTCATAAATAAATGGAGATGATGTTGACAGCGGGGACTGTTGATATCTTTAGTGGATGTCTGGTTATGTTGTCCAATGGAGTCCCAGTAGGAGCTTGTGTCGGAAACACTGGAGATATGGTATTTGGTGCAAAAGTTGTTTCTGGGAGTACTAAAGAATTGAATGAGTATATGCAAGTAGCTTGAAAACCAGATGTTGAATTCTGAGGTGTGGCAGCCTTAACCCAGACAGCAACGCCATTGCATCCATAGCGTTCGGCGTTACTGCAGTCATACAACACAATGAATATACCATCGTTCCACTGCTCTCTACTAACACATTGACTCACGTAAATACAGTCGATACACTCGTAATTGACCATTGTATTTTATAAAAATAATACCGTTTAAATTTCTACACATTACGCGCCTGTAGTGATACTAATATAAAGGACTTCAGAAATTTCACTTACGTTTTCTGTTCTCAGTTTTCTGGTCTGAATTGATAAAAAACTGCATAACAGATAATTACACCACAGGAAATCAACTCATACGCGAAAGCAACAGAACAGATGTGCCTCCTATGCATTGAAACATTGCAGAGTGCTACCACATGCTAAGTTTTTCTGCTCTAAACAGTTGAAAAACAATTGGAGTTATTGCATCCCTGGCGTTATTGTAGCCAGTTACCCTACAGAAAGTGTAAAGAGCTAATTGTGTTTTCCATTTCTCTTTCCAGAAAGGAAAAAGTCCAAAAGGTCTCTCATATATAATATAGTCAATCATTGGGCAATTTGTGTTACTTCTCTATGTAACCGCAGAAACTGTCTGGCATATTGTTAACTCTTATGAATCCTAATATAAAGAATGGCCCATTCATCCTGAAACATCTTCTAACTTGGAGACTAACCGGTAAGATGCTAAAAAAATATGTGTAAAATATAAATATCGACAGTTACGTAGCAATCTCTATCCATGTTTTTCATATTTCCTGAACGGTTTGAAATATCAAATTACTAGAATCCGCATTACGGTCTTTACTCTCATTGAAAATCATGTAATTGACTGTACTACGAGGCCAATTCGAAAACGCCGTTTGGTTATCAATAACATACACTCGCAAGTACAGAACTTTTATTATAGCCTACACATTAGAAAAATATACTGTACATTATATTACTTTTCAACATATTCACCATTTAAATTGAGGCACTTCTCGTAACGTTTTACAAGGTTTGAAATTCCTTCTTCAAAAAAGTATTCCGCCTCGGAATGAAGCCTCCCGCTAACAGCTTTGTGAAGACATTGTCATTGTCGAAACGATGCGACGTAAGCCACTGTTTCATGTACCTCAATTTGAATGAGTGGTAGTCCTTTGGCGCCAAATTTGTGCTATAGGGTGACTACAAATGGGCGCTCACTTCTTGCTGCATCATGCACGTTAGTTCGTCCATCTTTAAATACGCGACATCACTCACGTACGACACTTCCACTTATCACTTTTGGCCAGCGATGAATCGCAGCTGCCGAAAGGTTTTTCGAACCCAGAAATCGTATTACCACACACACTTCATATTTGGCGGGTTTTTTCTATTACAGCGTCCATTTTCAGTTGTTATAGCGGATGAGTGAACTGAAACACAACATTCTTCCTTCACTGCTCACTGTCTACTGAACTACTGCACACAATGCCACAGGACTGACGTCGCTCTTCCCAGACATTTCTCGCACATGCGCAAACGGAGCATTTTTCTTCGAATTGCCCCAGTACTTTCTAAGCAGTTTTTTAAAATAATACCATTCGAAATGCAGTCAAATTTTTAACTTCTTCTAATTTGGTTATTATTGGTTATTACATTATTATTGGTTATTATTGGTTTTGGTTATTATATACTATAATATATCATAGTATTTAACTCTAGAACACTTACGTGCATATTGCCCATTGTCTCTCTTGCTTTGTTACTGTTGTAGAGACGTAGTGGATTTAGATGTTTATGGTATTGTAGCATTCGTACTTTATAACACTGAATAATAAATGTTTGTGGTGTTGTAGCATTCGTGGTTTATAACACTGAATAATAAATGTTTGTGGTGTTGTAGCATTCGTAGTTTATAACATTGAATAATAAATGTTTATGGTGTTGTAGCATTCGTAGTTTATAACACGGAATAATACATGTTTGGGGTGTTGCAGCATTCGTAGTTTTTAACACTGAACTATAAATGTTTGTGGTGTTGTAGCATTCGTAGTTTATAACATTGAATAATAAATGTTTATGGTGTTGTAGCATTCGTAGTTTATAACACGGAATAATAAATGTTTGGGGTGTTGCAGCATTCGTAGTTTTTAACACTGAACAATAAATGTTTGTGGTGTTGTAGCATTTGTAGTTTATAACACGGAATAATAAATGTTTGTGGTGTTGTAGCATTTCTAGTTTATAACACTGAATAATAAATGTTTGTGGTGTTGTAGCATTTCTAGTTTATAACACTGAATAATAAATGTTTGTGGTGTTGTAGCATTCGTAGTTTATAACACTCAATAATAAATGTTTGTGGTGTTGTAGCATTTGTAGTTTATAACACTGAATAATAGATGTTTGTGGTGTTGTAGCATTTCTAGTTTATAACACTGAATAATGTTTGTGGTGTTGTAGCATTCGTAGTTTATAACATTGAATAATAAATGTTTGTGGTGTTGTAGCATTTGTAGTTTATAACACTGAATAATAAATGTTTGTGATGTTGTAGCATTTCTAGTTTACAACACTGAATAATAAATGTTTGTGGTGTTGTAGCATTCGTAGTTTATAACACTGAATAATAAATGTTTGTGGTGTTGTAGCATTCGTAGTTTATAACACTGAATAATAAATGTTTGTGGTGTTGTAGCATTCGTAGTTTATAACACTAAATAATAAATGTGATACTGAAAGTTTTAGTTCAATAAGTCGATTTGAAATATGAAATAATGTGAAATTTGAATTGTGTCATGTGGAAAATACAATTTTATGCTCAGTTGATAACACTGCTTATATGGTGGTACTGAAGAGTATGTAAAATCAATTTCGTCATGTCGACATTTGCATCGTAGAAAATTTCATTGTCGCTATTATTTATTAGATTCACAGTTACAAATGGTTTCAAGATAGACTATCCACTCTATATAGGGTGTTCATTTGTAATGTAGCCAAAATCCACTGGTTAAACCGTCACACCTAAAGAATAAAAAATCCATATAAACATTGGGCAAAAGACGCTTTGTTTCAAAATTCTGAAATACCGAATCCAGAAAATTCTAACTTTGAGGCAACCTAACTCGAAAACTATGAGAGATATCAAACGCGGTTAAAGAAATATTAGAGGAACTGTACACTTTCTATCTAAATACTTATGTTACAGAGTTGGGTTGTACCGGCACGCATGATTTTAGAGAGATAGATAGAAGAGCGGAACCTATATCGCAGCTTCCTCTATAAAATTCGTTGCGCCGTATATTAAGCATATTGATAAAAATACAATTCTTCCCTGAAATCAAACCATATTAAGGAATAATAGTATGATCACAAAAGGTAAAGGTCAATATCATATTCCGTATGTTGTAAAGTTTGTAATTTAACAATAATAGTATGAGTTTATGTTTGTAGTTATTCATAATCTTTTCGCTTCGGTGAAAAATTGAGTTTTCTAGTGAATTTAATCCGGAACTAGTTGGAAACACTTCTCGATCCATAAAAACAAAACAACTGACAATAGCGGTGCAGAAAATGGTGGAAAGAGGCGTTAGATATGCGGGAGAAGGAGGAAATTGCGAATGTAAATGTAAGAGAACAAAATTGCTTCTTCGGCAAATGCTGTTAATGATTCAGAAGGATTTTCCAATTCTCTGAAATTTTCGAGAGCTCAACTTCATTGACAATAATTGTTGCTTAATTTTCTTGTGTAAGTGTCGCATGAGCTGCGAATATAAATTCTAAGACTATCGTTAGGTTGTATCCCTCTCTGACGTTGAAGCTATGTTAGTTAAGACTTGAATCTATCAGTGGCGTATCTTGAAGGAAGGCACTCAGACGAGAATTAATTTGTTCTTAGCTGGAAACTAAGGGAAGAAAACTTATCTGATGTGCTAATTCTTCTATGGAAGAATTAGTACATAAAGTGAGGTTTCTTTCTTTAGTTTATAACTATAAACTTTGATTTTTACTGGTGTCAATTCATATCATTTAAATACCGTCAGTTAATCTAAGTCAACTCTCACCTAAAATCGAAGAATAGGAAGCAGGAGAGTTCGAAGGGGGGAATGAGTCCTGGGGATCCGACACCTAATAACGATTTTTTCGTAAATTTAATCTAATTTTAGAAATTCTAATATAATTTATCGCCATATTGAATTTGAACCCCCCTGAAAATCTTTGGACCTCTTCCCGTAATAAATTCCTTGGTACGTGCCTAATAAGAATTATAAAATTTCGAACACGTGGAAGATTATTATCACATGGAGCTTTCCAACTTGCGGGTCGTGACACCAGTGGTGTCGCGAAATTGTTTGTTATAAATGCAAAATATTAAAGAAATGAAACCCCTGGGATTAAATACTACTAAATTTCTTTCCTTGCATTTAGCTCACTATCTGCGCGATCAAGATGTCAGTTTCCATATTTTGTGCAAGTAACATGAATATTATTCAACAATAGCAGTAGATCACTTTGTTCTTAATGTTTTAAGAACACAAAACTGAGACTGTTTAATGAGACATAAAATAAATATGGGTTTTGGGTGTTGTAGTGATGATTTCTTGTACGGAAGTATGTCGTCATGAATCAGTGAATGCATGTCCTGTAAAATTTTGTACTAATAGGATATCGTGATACGGAAAAGATTCGAAAGCATTGCTTTAGCATTTTGAATATGTTATGTGTGAATAGTTGCTTATCGGACGTCGTTTAATGCCATATTTCAAAAGGTTTGAATCTATTTAGTTATTAGGTTGGTGCGAATGAAATATCCGCTTCATGAGTTATTTTCAAAGCTAAGAAAATTGCTCAGTAAACAGTAACAAAATCTGTTTAGTTAAAATGTCTCGGACTTCAACCTCACACTTGATCCGTCACTCAGCCAAAAGCAGTCTGCGATAAGAAAGATTCTTAACCACACGCTGCAGCTTCCAATCATGGGGAGGCCATCTCTCCCAGAAGTAATCGAATTGTCAAAACAGGGTGGTCATTGCAAGATATAACGGGGGAATACGGTGAGGGAGTTGTAACTCCTAGTGAGACTTCACTATCCTTTGTGTGACAAGTGGGCGAGCATGTCATGCAATATGAGAACACCATATCTGTTAACCAAGGCTGGATTCTTGCGGACAAGTTTGTGGTTCATTTCAACTAGTTAAGTATCATAATGGTCATGACTGTTGAATTCACCCTGCCTGAGAAAAATATGATGGTTCACATTCAACATAGACCAAGATTCAATCAACTTCAATTTCCATACATGGAGAATAATTTGGTTAACCATCTTGGACGTATATCTCGAATCATTGTTCAGCATTGTCATTGTAGAACCAATTCTAATTTAAGTTACAAGATTCAACTTTATCACTTTACCAAAATATTAACTTTATTACCTCACGGAGTCATAAATAGAAAGTGGTGTGGTATATGCCAAACTGGGCTGCAATAGCATGAACACTTTGGCGAGGTATGCTTCCACGGCGTTCCTATGGAGCTCACCCGATCATGATGTAGATCAGTGCTAATGAGGGCTCATTTTGTAATGCTGTGCTACCGTAACAAATTTGATAAACCGATGGTGAATACTGTCCATTCACTGTTCCTGAACCAAATACACTGTTAAAGATTTTAGCGACATGCTGTGCAGAATACCAGTCTGAATTTGTAAAGAAAAACGAAAAAAGAAAAGAAAGAAAGAAAATGTCTTCTAATTGTGTATTGTCTATAATTCACTTTCATACGATTCTGTTCAACAATGCGCTACATGCTGATTTTCTGGGTACACCAACCTAAACGTGCACAGAGTTCGTAACATCATACGTGTGAAAAGAGTTCTTTGAGTTGTGTTGCTGAGGTGAGTTTTCCTCCAGAGTTCAAAGTGGGCATTTCGTTGGCCCAATTAACAAGCCCATTATACCTAAATTTATCTATTGCAAATAGTATTTTTTTCACAGTATGTGGTGTGTAACCAAACTCCATTTGAACAATTGTTCCTTAGTGTTCAAACTCTTAATTGGTATTAATTTTACGGTTGTAGGCAATTGTCAATAAATTTATAATCATAATTAAAAACAGGTACAATTACGAAGAGGTATGCCTATATAGAGGGCCAGAGAGCGACCTTGTGAAGAATGATGACAAGTGGGGCCCAATGCGCCTTTTATCATCAAAATATATCACATGACTTGCATATTATAACTGAGAGCGGAATCAAAATGTTATTCAATTTACCCTTTGCTTATTGAAAACAACTGCGCGCTCGTTCTGTCTTTGAAAGGATATGAAACACCTGGACCACATCTTGAACATTTCACACTTAATTTCACAGTACAGACGTATAATTCTATAGCATGCTTATTCAAGTATTTGATGAAGAGTGTTTTGACTGGAAATCACTTAATTGAGTTTTTACGGAAATTTAAGAAAAATTTGGCCAATCGTATAAACCTAGTGTCAACAAAGTAGATTACCTGATTCACATGAGAAAACAATACAATATTACCCATAAAATATTATAATGCTCCGTAGCAAGCAGAGGCCGGTTAAGTGGCCAACAGAGCCCCGTAGCAGGCTAAGCAGCTGAGGTTAGGATTCGCACACAGAGCCCCGTAGCAGGCTAAGCCAGGAGATAGGATAGGTGTAGTCCCGTAGCAGACTAGAAGCCTGGGGTTAGGTTACTCCAAGAGTCCCGTACAAGACTAGAGGAGGGTCACCAGAAATCTGGTCTCGAGTTGTCTTCGTCCATTCAATTTGTAGGGTCCTTTGGGTGGCTGTGGCGCTACTGCTCCGATATCGTCTTCTGCTCCGTGGGAGGGGCCAGAAGCAGTTATCTGCATGTGACTGTAGGTCCATCTGGAGGGAGATCCTCTTGCCGAACCACGTGGTGGTGTTTGTAAACACTGATGCGTGGAATTGTTTGTTTACAACATCACATAGGATATTACAATATACATACAATCAAAGATGTAAAAGACCGGCTTTTTGAGAGAAAGTCTTTCCACAAAAGGTTTTTTTTATTTTGGAAAACAACGAAAAATTTTCGATTTTGTTTTACTTTTTATCATTCCTCTCATTAAAATATCAACTTTGTTTTCTTGTACTGGATTCTGCACTTGGTCCACTTTAATGCCAAGTGACTTAAGTACAAAAAGTAAGAAAACGGATGAATGCATTATTCAGTTCTATACAATGGGAAACTTTTTAAAAAGATTTTTTATAAACACTAAATTAGAAGACGATAAACTAATAGTTATTGTTTTAGTTGCCAACACAACATAAATATGGATTGATCTTTTAGTGTTGAACTTCAAACTTTTTTCCTGCAAAATTTCAAAGGCCGCTTGGCCTAAAAGTGGTCTAATTAAAAATTTTCTTTACAATATTCAGTTCTTATGAACTCTATGTTCAGTTTGACGTCAGCTATTTTAATTGGTTTTCTAACTGGTACTGCAACGGTTACCACTTTAGTATATCAAATGTGATGTTTTGGTTGCCTAACCATCTATCAAGTATCAGAATGAAATACATTTTGTCATATGTTCTGGGTTATCTACTCAAATTGGCAAGTAAAGAGGCCCACTCACGGTCCATGGTTTGCGCAAACAAGGCTGTTTGTGCAAACAGTTTGACCGTGTGTGGCGATGTATGAACTGTTTGCGCAAACGTTTGTGCAAACATTTTCCACATCGAACTCGTTCGAAAATTGTTTACACGAACATGATGTTTGCGCAAACACGTGGACCGTGTATGGGCATGTTTGTGCAAACACGAGCTTTATTTCCGAGTAGGAAGCCTAGTGTACAGACGCTTATTTCTTGCGCAATGGCGTCAATGAATAGGAATCAAGAATTCTGGCGAGAATTTATTGACCTTTATCGAAATTTACCTGAAAGGTAAGGAAAGAGTAAAGAAGAGTGGAAGGTAAAGAGTGAAGATTATAAAAACAGGAATTTGAAAAATGTGGCATATGAGAAGTTACTGCAGATTTCAGATGAGAAACGACATGGAACGCCTTGTGTTGGCTTCACACGGCGTCCAATTGGCATTGAGTGGTGTTGACAGTTCGCGACAAGCAGTTATGCACGCTGTCTTCTCGCGCTACTGCGAATCTTGACAATATCACAGGCGCTACTTAGAAATATTGTACTAGCACATTAACTGCTCACTTTACCAAGTAGAGAAAAGAATTACGAACAAATACGTGAAAACTACATCTTTCTATGTCAACTGGTTGTCATGATAGACGCTTTGAAAGGTTTCCATATAAAACAATTAGTAAAACGAGCGTTGAGTCCCGCGTCTAATTTCCAGTGGATTTTGTTTCGATTTTCAAATAGAACTCACAACTTTTATTACAGGATAATCAGCGGTGTAGCCAGCAAGTTGTTCTAGGAGAAGATTACTTTCAGGGAGAGGCAAGCTTTTCACATATTAAAAGCAGAACAAATTACCTCTTTCACAACATGAAAGGATTTTAACTTACCATACATACATACATACTATGCGCATATTATATTTTCACAATGCTTCCTTATCAAAAGACGGATCGTGACAATACTGCAGTTAAAAACCGGAGTGTAAAAGATGAATCAATAAGCTATTAATAAGAAAATAAATGCTGTTTATAGCAGTCTGTTTATCTGACTTTGTGTTTATGTAGGTTAAAATACTAAAGAGGAAAAAAACGAAAAAATATTAACTCCGATATTATTTTGCAATAATATAGTAGTGAGTTCACAGTGCACCCAGTTAGGGAAATGAGAATATAAAGCATATGATTAATTTTAGTTGATTCAATTAGGTATAGAAACCGTATTGATGATGATTGATTTTTTAAAAAAAAATTCATATTTTATTATAAAGTCCTTTATTTGCATTAACTGTTAAATAAGTTTATTAAACATATACCAGACGAACCTCATTTTGGAGCTGGAAATAGTTCGGAAAGACAGAGCCCCCTTTTCCCCCGTGGCTACATACCTTTGCAATCTTTGCCATCATCGTAAGAATAAAGCATGGGAAGTTTGTAATTTGTTTTGAAATTTACTTCAAGATAGACCCTTTGTTATTCGACAGAGGGAACGCAGTATGTTTTATTCCTTTTTTTCTTTCACGTTCCACTGCCTTATCTGCGACTTTTAACACCCTCTTTTCTCCTCTATAAGGGAATCAAAAGCATCAGGCGTCTGAATGGTGTAATAAATTATCGTAACCCAAAACAAACTCGAGCATATCGAGTTGCTTAGGAATCGTAAGCAAACCGAGTACAGCAGAAGTTTTATTTTCTGTCTTCCTTTTTTTGTTTTTCTTTCAAGTGCTACGAAGTCAAGCTCGAAGAATTATTTTTTGTGTTTACAGTTTTTGGAACCCATAAAAATAAATTTACAAGAGTCAGATTCAGACAAAGACGAAATATTAACTGACATAGATGATAGTGAAAGTAGTGTTGAAGACAAGTGTTTAGCATTTTCACTGGAAAAGTTAACATGTAATTAATTTAGTTGCTATATATACTTCTAGGATGCATAGTCAAAATTCTTGAGTTTGCTGGAATAGTACATTTACATTGTGAATAATGTTGCCAATGTATGTATCATAATCAACCACTCTTTCATCCACACCCTCTTCTTTCTTTTTGGTTTCGCGGGTATTTCCGCTTCCAAAGCACAAGCAATTACTATCGCTAAACAAGCTGCTTCAGTGGACATGCTTACGCGATTCAACTCAAAATTGAACTGAAGTTTGTGCAAACAGTTGTATCGTGTGTGGCCGTGTGTTTGCGCAAACACGATGTTTGCACAAACATGATGTTTGCGCAAACCATGGACCGTGTGTGGGGCTCTTAAGAGGGAAGTACCATAAACGAAAAAGGAAACAAAAAACAATTGTCCTTTGGTATAAAATTTCGCTTACATATTCTCCGTTCGGAAAACGTTAGCTTTTCGTATTCTATTACAACATACTATAACCTCAATTTACAAAATTGAATCCATAAACAGACATTTCCAACGTAACATTATATCAGTTCAAATGTCTGAAATAGGAAACTTGCAGATAGCGTTTCTCATTTTCTTCTCGAAATTTAAAGGCCCCAATAAATTCATTTGACTTTTATATACAAAAAAAGTTTTGTTCTACTTGATATGTTCCCACACAAAAAAGTCTCTTTAGTTTCTAAAACATCACTAAGTGTAATTTTAGTTATGCAAAACTTATAAGTAATAAGCCTAAGTTTGTTTCAAATGATTTGTCGTAACTACGAAATACTAACACTATTAAACGTTTTAACAAAACATTTTTGTCCGTAAACATTCTTCTAATACAGGGTTCCCTACCCTTTCTCTTATAGAGATACTCTATTAGTATACTAGAAAGGGAACATCTTATATTGATAGTAGCATTGCCCAATCAAACAATACGCAATCGATAGAAGAGTGAAGAAAAGTGAGAAATCCAAAGTTATACGGGCCGACACCTAGAAAGTAATCAAAATGACATTTACACAGCAGTATAGTAAGCAAACATTGTACCCACAGACAGGCTCAATAATATCATATATAGTGCAGTGTTGCCAACTGAGCACAAAATGAAGGTTTGTTAAATGGTAAGGAACACAAATTATAACATCTAGAAAATCTAATTATGAGTATAACCATACCTGTGTGTTGTCAACGTTTGAAGATAGGCCTATATGAATTCTTATATGTATCTCGGAGGTAGAAAAGTACATGCAGTACACGATTCGAACTAGTTGAAACTAAAATATGAGATTACAAACAAGAATATAATCACTGAAGTACAAAAACAAAACGGACGAAGGACAATATCGAAACACTTTTGCCAAAGGAAAATATCAGAATATTACCAAAACACAACACATAAGCAATATATAGCATGATTCATATAAGAATTCATATACGCCTATCCTCAAATGTTGGCAACACTTACTTCCCGAGATATAGCCAAAAAATGGCCGATTTCCGGAGATTTAAGGAGTCATATCTCAGGAGTTATAGACATATGATATTGGTGTTGATGAATACCTAAGAGGATGGTGAACATTTTGGTACCAAATAGTGACCGGTGCCCATTGGCCAACTTGTCATTGGTTTGGCAAGTGGCCACCAGTTATTATTGGTACCAAAATGTTCACCACCCTCTTAGGTATTCATCAGCATGAATATCATCTCTCTGTGACTTACCGTTCCCAAGGTATTTAAGGAGATTTAAGGAACCATATCTCTTGAATCGTAAGTCATAGACAGATAATATTTTGCTAATTTTTGCGAGAAAGGGAAGAAGGTGCGGACACAAAGATTTACTTCTACATGTAGGAACAATCACAGCTATCCTTCCCCCTCCAACTCTCCATTCTTTTCAAGTTCGTCCTGGGATCATTCTCAACTGGTTATTTTTGGAACTACTATTATACATTCTCTGGTACTTCTAATGATGTAAACAAAGTGGATATAAACAAGCAAAAAGGGTTAATTAAACTTAGTTAATTGAAAGGATCAAAAAGTTTGTGAATAGTTTTTTTCGTACTGTTTCATCGAGATCTTTTTTTTTTTTTTTTTTTAATGAAAGACAAATACAGTAAAATTGTTCCAATTTCTTTATCTTAGTTAATTTAAACAAGAAAAGCTTGGGGAATACTACTGTAGGTACTTATGTAGCTTATAGTTTTAGGGCAATTGGGCTGCTTATTACATTCATTTCATTTCATTTTTTTTAGAAAGCAAGCAAAAACAAGTAGTACTATCATTAATCCTCCAAGTGTAAACACTTATCGATCAAAAACAAAGTTTGTCTCTCTCTCTCTGTAACACTACTCCACAAGCTGTTCTTGGTAATACTAAAATATTTCGCACCCGTTTCCATGTTTTGAATACTTATATGAGACTGTTGTTTCCAGATTCATGAGGAAAATACAGGGAAAACTATACCAAGGAATAGGGGAGGAAAAGGGTGAATAAATTTTGCATAAGTCAGTCCACGAGAGAACCCTTAAGAGGCGAGAGAACAAGGGGATGAACAGAGAAACTCTGAGAGTTTTCTTTTGGGGATTTCCCCTTTTCTCTCCTTATACCCCCTCCCCCTTTGAAGAGGATGTGAAACTGACAGTAA
Organism: Thermobia domestica; assembly: GCF_964235325.1. Taxonomy (NCBI): domain Eukaryota; kingdom Metazoa; phylum Arthropoda; class Insecta; order Zygentoma; family Lepismatidae; genus Thermobia; species Thermobia domestica. Next base: position 337,728,957 of record NC_137455.1, on the reverse strand, counting down.
TGAGAATGCAGCTAATGGTTGAGGGAGCAATTTATCACCAGAATGGAAAATATGGTGGTAGATAGGTGGATTCGAGGCTGAAAACAGGGCGCTTGTGGGAGTGGAGGTAATATAAGGGAAAGAGCTACAGGATGAATACGACTTCCGAAGCAATTACTTGCTGATGGAATGCGATAGAAAGCGCGCGACGATGCGAAAAGACTAGTAACCCAATGTAGTAGTTTATTTCTATCTTTTTTTCCTTCTTTTCCCTCGTTTTTATGAAATCCTTTCTCTGACTATCCATTTTCCTCTCTGAGTTTCTTTTGTTGATTTTTTTCCTTTTTTAAAAGCTGAACTAAAAAGAAAGATTTAGTCCAGGAACCAAAAGAAATTTAGCTTGTAATGACTACAAATTTTCATTTCGTTTCGTATTGCCGCTTGTGACAGAGGATTTGCAATATGTTCAAATTGAAGTTATGTTTTTGAATTTACCTGTACTTTAATTTCATTAAAGATTGAACATTTTTTGTAACCAGGAAGAGGAAAGCTCCTAATTAATTAATTATTACAACTACGAATTCTAACTTCATTTAATTTAGTTTATTTATTTTGTATTCAATTGTCTGGGAAAGAAATATTAATTTAACACTCCTTGTTTTGGCTGCATCTTGTAGCATATTTTCTCAATACAAATGCCATTTTGCGACTTTTCTCAATGTCATCACCTTTTTGCACTTAAAAAAAAAAACTTTTTAGCTCTTTTGCTGTATTTTATTTCTATAATAATCAAAAACCAAACACTGAACTTGTGTAGCATCCAGCACCGGATTTACGTATAAGCTAAACAAGCTATAGCCTAGGGCCCCACTGGCTTGGAGGCTCCAAAAAATTTAAAGAAAAAACAGATTGTAATGTAATTTCCAAATAACAAGAAAAAGCAAATAAGATAAAACACACATACAACAAATGATGTTTTGTATTGTTATGTATGATCTGTCAGGAAAGTAAATGTACACCTATTTTTCGAGTCTGGCATTCCTGCGCTCCATCCGTGGAGAGTATGAGAATTAAATCAATCAAATGTTTACTGAGGGGGAAAAAGAAAAGCTTAATCTGAATAAGACATTGCAGAGGGGCACAAGCTGTCAATACAAATAGTGCATTGTGTAAATAAAGGACGACACCGAAAGAGAAAGCCAGAAACAGCTGTTAAACTTACAAAAAAAAAGAGTAAAAATTGTCGAAGTGGGAACATAAAACACAAATACAACAAATACGCCGACAACTAAATGATCACCATGCCATGATCTTGGTGTAGTGGTTAAGGTGCTGGCTTACAAATGCAAAGGACGCAAGTTCGAATCTTAAGCGAGGACATTTAAAATTTTTTTGTTAATAATACATACAACTCATGAGAGATGGTAAAAGAGGTCGTATTTAGTTTTTCGTAGCAATTATTATTGGTAATGTTTAGTACTGATAATACTTTTTGTCTTTGCGTATTGCTTTTGTTCTTGTCTTCATTTCGAAAGAGAAGAATATCCGAACAAATGCCACCAAAATTCCTCATATTTTGAATGTAAACGCCATTTGCAATTAATAAAGAATAAAAATTGAACGTTCCGATGTAGCTGCAAAAAGTAAAAAGAAAAACATGGAAGTGGACCATACTCATAGTTATTAAAAATACAATTTCTACATGCCTTACACCTCCCGACCACGTTTCTACGTTAGCAAGTAAGAGGTTTGTGTTTAGGTTAGGTTGGTCAATACGTTTTGCAAAGGGGCCCGGTTTAGCTCTGACGCACCACAGGTGCGAGAAGGGAGAAAAACACTTTTTCTCTCTCCCTCTGTGTGTCTACTTATCTATCTATTTGTATATATATAACGCTATTTGTGAATGCCATAACCACCCTAATTTTCAGCGGATTGAGACGAAACTTGGCACAAACATTAATTGTTGAAATATCTTGATGAGTTCGTTAACCAGAATAATCAGATGAAAATGTTCAAAATGGTGGCCCTTCAAACTCTTAAAAAGTTCCAAGGGAACCAAATTTCGCCCATAAATAGGTATTCAGAAAGTTTGAATAAATTTTCCTCTTTTACTGAAATATTTGTGTGCAGAAACTTATTGAAATATTGGATCCGATTAATCGCCTAAAGAAGGTTCACGCCCTTTCGCTACGGTCAGTTTTTTTTTTTTTTTTTTTTTTTTTTTTTTGCAGGAGGGGTTATTTTCCTATTGGAACAAGATGATTGTTAGTGATGATATGAAATTACACATTGAAAGTGAAGTAACTTGTGTAACGTGTTATTTGAAAGAATAATATAATAAATGTGCATTCCTCTAACACAGAGAACTGTAAATCATGTATTTCGAGTTCGGGAGCCTGAATGGCGAGGAGTGTTATTTGATTTGCTTTTTAGTAACACATTGCATTGCAAATAAAGGTAGGCACCATTAGTGGTAAGTAAAATAATAATAATAATAATAATAATAATAATAATAATAATAATAATAATAATAATAATAATAGGTGTTGTTTGTGGCAAGGTAATATCTTAATCAATTATTCTTCAAACGTAATGATTGTAACGCCATATCTCCCTTACAAACAAAATATTAGCAATTTATATCGAGAGAACGGGAAACTGTAGAGCGATGGGACCAACGTTGGACAGTATGCACTCATAGTACTCAGAAAAGTAAGCGATTTCAATGCAAAAGGAACGAAGAGTCATAGTCATGGGGCCACGGCAGAGCCCTCTTTTGGGAAAGTGTCAATAACTTATATCGAGAGGTGATACTGGGATGGGACCAACTTTGGACACCGTGGACCCATAAAGCGCATCGAAAAAAATAGGGGGGGGGGGCGCCAGCCAGCCTTACTTATTTCCACATAATATTATAAAATTATGTTGTCGAAATACACACACGAGTTAGCTACTAATATTTCATATTATTATTATTATTATTATCGACAGCGTCTTTTCATTACGTGTTTGACATGAAGCCAAAGAGAAGATCCATCATTCGTAGAAAGAATAATAGTCAGTTACTTTAACTGTGAACGACAGCGAAAAATACGAAAAGAGTGGACTACCTGTAGCGTAAAGAAGCAATATTTTCTCTCAAATGGATAAAAAATCAAGCCGAGATTAATTCGAACTCGTATGGACGGCGCGAAAAGCCAGTGCTTTGTCCACTTTTTTTTAACTGACTCACTGAACGTGTTTCAGTAACTTACTTATTGCTAATTTTACTTGCTTCACTCGTTTAACTTGTTTTTTCTAATAACTTATAACGACAGAGACACGAACACAGAAACATCGAGAACAGTTAAAAATCATAGATGCTCTCCCGCCGGGAATCGAACCCGGAACTCCATACACCAAAGGCGCACGTGCTAGCGACTAGACCAGCGGGAAGGGCACCACTCTTCCCCTGTGTCGTTAGGGATTACGACCACTGTCTTGCCAGCTATCACTTCTGTGGGTTGTATACTATGATCACATGTTTCTTCTCTGCTGCAAGAGTAAAACCTACATTATATGTAATACATGAGGTATTTAGACCTACATGCTCTTCATATAATGTAATAAAAGGGTCATGCTGGGAATAAGAAAAAGAACATTCCTTGGACAAAACGGAAACTATTGGCATCAGAAATATTTATCTACGAGGCATGCGCAGTAGTATATTTCAGAATAGTTACTGTTTTGTTCAGTAAACGAAGAAAGGGGTATAAAAAAGCAAATATGTCGCGTCAACGAGATCGACCAGATTTGACAGGGGCGGAAGCAGATTTATAGTAATACAACAACTTCGCTCAGTTGATACGAGCCGAGCCGGTTGATATCACTACCCGAGTTGGTCTTCTGCTTGGGCTCAAGAATTCGACCGTGCAGGTCTCAGCCTTAATTTTAAGAACTACAGTATAATTTTAAGTACTACAAGAAAAATACCTTTGACTCGACTCGGATTGAACTCGAGTCGAGTCGAATTTTGGCTCGACTCCTGCTCATCCCTATTCGTATTTCTATTTTGTTTCCACTTCAACAATTTCTACACTTTTTTTTCTTCGTTTACCTATTGTTTCTGGATTTCTCTGTAGGTGTCGTCCTTTATTAACACCATGCACTATTCTTATTCCCAGCTTGTGACCCGCTTCAATGTCTTATTCAGTTTAAGCTTTTCTCCTTACATTGACTTGACATGTGATTGATTTAATTCTCACTTTCCGCGCACGACCGATGAAAATGTTTTATTATTATTATTATTATTATTATTATTATTATTATTATTATTATTATTATTATTATTATTATTATTATTATTATTATTATTATTATTATTATTATACTATTGAACTTGCACGGCGAAATTACTGTACAATACGATATCATTTCAGTAATTTTATTCCATTGTATGTTATTTAATTTATTAATGGGCACTAAATTGTCTCCAGATCAACGAATAAATTAACTACGGCATGCACTTTGGTGGAAATATCATTACATGAACATGTTTGGAACGAACCAATAATCTTATTGCAATGATATTTCCACCAAAGTGCATGCCGTAGTTAATTTATTCGTTGATCTGGAGACAATTTAGTGCCCATTAATAAACTAAATAACATACAATGGAGTAAAATTACAGAAATGATATCGTATTATACAGTAATTTCGCCGTGCAAGTTCAATAGTATAATAATAATAATAATAATAATAATAATAATAATAATAATAATAATAATAATAATAATAATAATAATAATAATAATAATAATAATAATAATATAATAATAATAATAATAATAATAATAATAATAATATAATAATAATAATAATAATAATAATATGAAATATTAGTAGCTAACTCGTGTGTGTATTTCGACAATATAATTTTATAATATTATGTGGAAATAAGTAAGGCTGGCTGGCGCCCGCCTCCCTAATTTTTTCGATGCGCCTTATGGGTCCACGGTGTCCAACGTTGGTCCCATCCCAGTATCACCTCCTGTTTTCTCGATATAAGCTATCGACATTTTGACTGAAGAGGCTCTGCCGTGGCCCCATGAGTACCCATGACAATGACTCTTCGTTCATTTTGCATTGAAATCGCTTACTTTTCTGAGTACTATGAGTGCATACTGTCCAACGTTGGTCCCATCGCTCTACAGTTTCCCGTTCTCTCGATATAAATTGCTAATATTTTGTTTGTAAGGGAGATATGGCGTTACAATCATTACGTTTGAAGAAGAACTGAGGAAAATATTGCCTTGCCACAAACAACACCTATTATTATTATTATTATTATTATTATTATTATTATTATTATTATTATTATTATTATTATTATTATTATTATTATTATTATTATTATTATTATTGTTTTACTTACCACTAATGTTGCCTACCTTTATTTGCAATGCAATGTGTTACTAAAAAGCAAATCAAATAACACTCCTCGCCATTCAGGCTCCCGAACTCGAAACACATGATTTACAGTTCTCTGTGTTAGGGGAAAGCACATTTATTATATTATTGTTTCAAATAACACGTTTCACAAGTTACTTCACTTTCAATGTGTAATTGCATATCATCACTAATAATCATCTTGTTCCGATAGGAAAATAAGCCCCTCCTGCAAAAAAAAAAAAAAAAAAAAAAAAAGCCTGACCGTAGCGAAAGGGCGTGAACCCTCTTTAGGCGATTAATCGGGTCCAATATTTCAAATAGTCGCTGCACAGAAATATTTCAGGAAAATAGGAAAAGTTATTCAAACTTTCTGAATACCTATTTATGGGCGAAATTTGGTTCCCTTGGAACTTTTTAAGAGTTTGAAGGGTCGCCATTTTGAACATTTTCATCTGATTATTCTGGTTAACGAACTCATCAAGATATTTCAACAATTAATGTCTGTGCCAAGTTTCGTCTCAATCCGCTGAAAATTAGGGTGGTTATGGCATTCACAAATAGCGTTATATATATACAAATAGATAGATAAATAGACACACAGAGGGACAGAGAAAAAGTGTTTTTCTCCCTTCTCGCACCTGTGGTGCGTCAGAGCTAAACCGGGCCCCTTTGCAAAACGTATCGACGAGCCTAACCTAAACACAAGCCTCTTACTTGCTAACGTAGAAACGTGGTCGGGAGGTGTAAGGCATGTAGAAATTGTATTTTTAGTAACCATGAGTATGGTCGACTTCCATGTTTTTCCTTTTACTTTTTGCAGCTACTTCGGAACGTTCAATTTTTATTCTTTACTAATTGCAAATGGCGTTTACATTCAAAATATGAGGAATTTTGGTGGCATTTGTTCGGATATTCTTCTCTTTCGAAATGAAGACAAGAACAAAAGCAATACGCAAAGACAAAAAGTATTATCAGTACTAAACATTACCAATAATAATTGCTACGAAAAACTAAATACGACCTCTTTTACCATCTCTCATGAGTTGTATGTATTATTAACAAAAATTTTTAAAATGTCCTTGCTTAAGATTCGAACTTGCGTCTTTTGCATTTGTAAGCCAGCACCTTAACCACTACACCAAGATCATGGCATGGTGATCATTTAGTTGTCGGCGTATTTGTTGTATTTGTGTTTTATGTTCCCACTTCGACAATTTTTACTCTTTTTTTTGTAAGTTTAACAGCTGTTTCTGGCTTTCTCTTTCGGTGTCGTCCTTTATTTACACAATGCACTATTTGTATTGACAGCTTGTGCCCCTCTGCAATGTCTTATTCAGATTAAGCTTTTCTTTTTGCCCCTCAGTAAACATTTGATTGATTTAATTCTCATACTCTCCACGGATGGAGCGCAGGAATGCCAGACTCGAAAAATAGGTGTACATTTACTTTCCTGACAGATCATACTAGGCTTTAAGAAGCAAGTAATAGGGTTCTATTTCTCAGCCCCTCTTGTAATAAGGCCCCTATTATCCAGCCCAACTTATAATGGAGCGTCTGTTTCCAAGCCCTACTTATAATGTGCCATTGTTTGCATTTTGATATCCGTTAGGTCCACAAATTAGCATATAGCATATATTCAAACCTTAAAAATGGCGATATTTTGTCCCTGAAGAACCATATAGACATATAAAGAACCCTATCGATAACTTAGGGCCCCATCAAACTTAAATCCGTCACTGGTCACATTATAAGTTTCCAGTGCAGTTCCATTAGGCATAAGTTATTGAATAAAAAGTAAAGAAAACTGACAACATTAAACTGACCAACACCAATCTGTACAGTTGGGTGCTTCCAGACTCCGATATTTTTATAGAATCTTTACGAATCCTGGCAACACTCGGTGTTTTCTTCCATTATTATTATTATTATTATTATTATTATTATTATTATTATTATTATTATTATTATTATTATTATTATTATTATTATTATTATTATTATTATTATTATTATTATTATTATTACCGGTGGTCGATACTGACAATGCACAAACAACACTTCTCTAAGAAGATTCTTATGCAACAAATGCATATTAGAAGATTTCTCTAATATTTTTCTTCAAAACGTTGAATATGGAGCTTCTTCCATGTTCACTCTGGAATTATTATTTAAATAATTATTTTTCTGACCAGAGTATGCATTTCTTTATTAAAAATAAATTATTTCGTAACAGTTTCCATAACGTAACCTTATCTTAATCAGACGTTAATTTGTATGTAGAAAAATAATAATTATTTAAATCTAGTGCTTATGCATCATCTTGTCTGTAATCTTCCGAAAATAAAATTGATCTCCACCATTTTATTAAACTACAGTTTCTTATTCTGATCAAATCTTTCGCTCATTATCACAAGTTTTGCTGGTCAAATTTTACGATTTCTTTGATTATCTGTTGTTTCAAATTTCAAAATAAGATTTTCACCATGGTTGCTTCCTCTGATTAAAAAACGTAGACTGGAAATATTTGAAAATAAGATCCTGAGACGAATATCCGACCCAAGAGAAACGGGAATGGCAGAAATTTCATAACGAGGAACTACATAACTTATGCGGTTTACCGAACATTGTTAGGGTCATCAACTCTAGGAGGCTCAGGTGGGCAAGTCATGTAGCTAGAATGGAAGAAAGTATGAACGTTTTCAAAGTCTTAACTGGAAGACCAATCAGAAAACGACCATTAGGAAGCCCTAGACGCAGATAGGAAGACAATATTAAGATGGATCTGGTAGAAATAGGAATACAAAATAGAAACTGGATTCAGTTAACTAGGGATAGAAGTCAGTGGAGAGCTTTGGGATCGCGGCATTGAACCTCCGGTTTCCATAGGCCATAGAGTTAGTTAGTTAGATTTTCACCCATTTCGCAGTTTCTGATCAATATATTGTACCCCAAATAAGCATAAGTCTTATGTAATATGCGGTTAGATGTCAGACGTCCTGCAGCCGCATGATGTAAAATCTAAGCAGGGCAAAGGCTGCACGATGTAGCATATCGCTAACATTGCTTCGTACAAATTTCCGTATAAGCATATGGATTCCGTATACTTGTTTAATATATTGTGGTCCGGATAAGAGATTTTTCTCAGTGTACGAAAAAAATAGAGCGTACCATTTTCAATATTGCCACCATTTAATTCTAAATTCCTGCTAAGTCAAATAAAGCTTCCAATGTATATAAATCACAAATAACTGGGAAAAAATAGAAACAAAAACTGACATAGAGAAACGACATTAAGCGTACTGAATGGATCATGCATTTTGTCAAATATAGCACCGAGGGCACTCAGGTCATTCGAAATGTTTAAATGGGAAAGTATGTCGTTTTGTGTACTATCATTTAAAAAGCAAACATTTTTTGAAGATTTTTTTTTTTTTTTTTTTTTTTTTTGTGAGTGTGGTGGGCGCCGTTGAAGAAACGGACAGCATTGAAGTTTGAGTTTTGTACAGCCAGATAAAATGTCCAGTCCTTAAAAATCATAAATAAATGAAGATAAAAAGATAAACACCAGTGATATAAGAAAATGATATAAAGCGCATTGGATATAACCTATTGTTTGCCCCATATCTCATATAACCTCGCTGCTGAACGGGACGTTAAAATGAACTCAACTCATATTGTTTGCTCGTATAATCCCCTTTCATGGAATATAAGTATCTTCTCAGTGATAAATAAAGTGACAAACTGTCACATTTAATTGTTTCGTGTAACCCCCTTGTGCACTGTCAAAGAGATCTCCGTGGGATGAACAGCACGCTCCAATTAATGAGCCCTACTACATTCTTCAAATTCCCTTCTTGTTTGACCTCTTTAAGTTTAGCCTTTTTTAAATATAGTGTGGCAATTAGAAAACGAGACTGATTTTTTTGCTGCAAAATCTATTTTGGCTCGGAAAATTACATAGTAGTAAAACTTGTGCGTAACACCAGGAACATGTGGACAAGTTCTCGTAGGTGGATGACGCATCCCGTGTTTTTGTTTATCTAATTCAAAACAAAGAGTGAATGTTAAGTTTTGTTGCTTTTAGGGACAACCGTAACGGAGACATTTGAGATGTTGGAAAAAGTTTATGAATACAATTAATTCTCGTTATCTTAGGCCTACCGCTCACTGGCAACATTTTGTCGGGCAACTATCTTGTTGCTCTGGCTAAATGCATTGAGTCTTATGGGAGTCCGCTCACTGAGGCGACAGCGACAGAAAAGTTGCCGAGGTGTCGCCAAGCAGGGCGACAGCAGGGCAACAGCTCGGCGACGGAACAGTTGCGCAACATCTAAAAATGCATTGAGTCTTATGGGAGTCCGCTCACTGAGGCGACGGCGACAGAAAAGTTGCCGAGGAACCTCCAAATAGAAAGGTAAAAAATAAATGTTTTCTTCAAGTTTTTTTTCACGTAACAGTTCGTTCCGTGTGTAGCGCGTGTAAAGAAGTGTTCGCAATGGAAACTAATACATTCTTTGATTAGTGACTAGCATGTCTTTAGTGATAAAGACTATGAAAACTTAATTGAGGATATAGAGAAACGCTAAGCGTTAAAGAAGAAATATATATATAAAGAAGAAATTATGGAAGGAAGTGTGTTTCGCTGTTATAAGAAACTAGAATGAGCTTTTCCAGCCAAGAAAAAACAACACAGGTAGCTACAATTTTCGATAATGACATATCGCTGTCATACTACACACTACTACTTTCATTAATTTCCCACAACTAGAAAAAAATACAGATAAAATTATCATTTTCAAGTTTCTTCTATTTCAAATATAAAAAATAAAAAAAAAACTGTACTGTATAAAAATGGCCGATTTTAAAACGTGAAGAATACGCGGGAAGAACGAAGAAGGCTAATTTTTGTTTTATGGCTATACGTAGAACATTGACAGTACAGTTACTGTACAGTGTTGTCGGATTGCCGCTTTTGTTAGTTTCGTTCTGTTAGTTATTTCCAGTCATTTTATATTTTCGTTATTCTTGTTATATTTGATTCGAATAATTGTTCCCGTTTGTATTAGCTTACACAATGCTGTTATTTTTGTTACTCACTGACATTCAGGGACGTCATTTAGGGGGGGGAAGGAGGTGCAATTGCTCCTCAAGAGTTTGACGAATACATATACTTTAATCAATTGTCTACTAATATACTAGTACAAAACGTGAAAGTCTTATGTCGGTGGTGCTCTTGCCCCCCTCAAGTGAAGTCTGAAATAACGTCCCTGTTGACGCTACCTTCGAAAGTTTATTTAAATTTATTTATTTAACCATTGGAATGGGCGGTAGTTTTTTTTTTTTTTTTTTTTTTAATGTCCGAAACCAGCGATTATGTGAACTGTTCCGATTGCCGATTATGTAAATTGTGATATGAAATGCTCGGCAACTTTTCTGTTGCCGTCGCCAGTGAGCGAGGGTATGGCAACAAAACTGTTTTGTCTCCGTGAAGTTGCTGACTGCAGGCGACAGCGAATAAACTTTCGAAGGTAGCGTCAACAGGTGCGTTATTTCAGACTTCACTTGAGGGGGGCAGGGGGCAAGAGCACCACCGACATAAGACTTTCACGTTTTGTACTAGTATATTAGTAGACACTTGATTAAAGTATATGTATTCCTCAAACTCTTGTGGAGCAATTGCACCTCCTGCCCCCCCTCCCTAAATGACGTCCCTGAACGTCAATGAGTGACAAAAGTAACAGCATTGTGTAAGCTAATATGAACGGGAACAATTATTCGAATAAAAGGATAACAAGAATAACGAAAATATAAAACGACTGGAAATAACTAAGAGAACGAAACTAACAAAAGCGGCAATCCGACAACACTGTACCGTAACTGTACTCTCAATGTTCTACGTATAGCCATAAAATAAAAATTTGCTTTCTTCGTTCTTCCCGCGTATTCTTCACGTTTTAAAATCGGCCATTTTTATACAGTGCAGTTTTTCTTTTTTATATTTGAAATGGAAAGAAAATTGAGAATGATAATTTTATCTGTATTTTTTTCTAGTTGTGGAAAATTAATGAAAGTAGTAGTGTGTAGTATGACAGCGATATGTCATTATCGAAAAATGTACCTACCTGTGTTGTTTTTTTTCTTTTCTGGAAATCTCATTCTAGTTTCTTATAACAGCGAAACACACTTCCTTCCATAGTTTCTTCTTTATATATATATTTCATCTTTAACGCTGAGCGTTTTTCTATATCTTCAATTAATTTTTTATAGTCTTTATCACTAAAGACATGCTAGCCACTAATCAAAGAATGTATTAGTTTCCATTGCGAACACTTCTTTTCACGTGCTACACACGGAACGAACTGTTACGTGAAAAAAAATGTAGAAAACATTTATTTTTTACCTTTCTATTTGGAGGTACCTCGGCAACTTTTCTGTCGCCGTCGCCTCAGTGAGCGGACTCCCATAAGACTCAATGCATTTTTAGATGTTGCGCAACTGTTCCGTCGCCGAGCTGTTGCCCTGCTGTCGCCCTGCTTGGCGACACCTCGGCAACTTTTCTGTCGCTGTCGCCTCAGTGAGCGGACTCCCATAAGACTCAATGCATTTAGCCAGAGCAACAAGATAGTTGCCCGACAAAATGTTGCCAGTGAGCGGTAGGCCTTATAAGTGAATATCACAAGAGGATCACTTCTGGTAGAGAGCGTATAGACGACGAATGCCTAGTTCCAAGTAATTCTGTCAGAACAACTTAAATAATTCACGAAGTTCAGTATTTCATATTGAATGACCAAAGTGCAAGCGTTAAGATAATATCCGAACCTCTGGGTGTGATTAAGGTGACCTTTCGCGAAATATAAGGTAACCAAGAAAGTTTTGTCGCTTTTTTACCCCCCCACATTCGAACATCGATATGTCACCTAAGACGTGCCTGGAAGTTTAAAAATATTCCCAATCAGCATCGACAACCTTCTGCCGACGTTCTGGAAGGCCATGGATTCCACCGCGGTAGAACTTGGTGGGCCGTGAAGAGAAGAATTTATCAAGTGCATTTTGCACCTCTACTATAGGGATTTGAACTGGCGTCCTCTAAGGGGATTGTCCAAGGAATGGAATGGGTGATAATCGGACGGTACAATGTCCGAGGAGTATGGCAGATGCAATAGTGTTTCCCATCAAAGACGAAGAATGATGTCCAGGGTCATTCTAGCCACGTGAGGCTTAGCGTTGACCTATAACAAGAGGACTCCTTTGTGACTCTGAAATATTGGCTCCAGAGTTTTCAGTTTTTCTTGAACACGGCTCAACTGCTGATAGTACATAGTTGGATATTGAAGCTCTGACCGCTGGTAGCAGTTCTCGATGCACGATGTCGCGAGTAATTCACCAAACACACAGGATGACTTTTTTCTGGTGCAGTGCTCGTTTCGGCTGTTTTGAAACCGGTTTATGGGATGCTAACAATGATAACGGAGCCGTGGAGCTTCGTACAGGACCCACGTCTCATCACATGTCAACACCCTGTCCAGAAATGGCTTAACTCTCAGACGAGACAGCAAAGAAGCACAGGTGTCTGCTCCCGTTGCCTTTTGGCCCGGAGTCTAACCATGTGCGAACCATCGACCCAAGTTGAAGTGCTTCTCAAGTTGATGGAGGTGTTGCTGAATGGTTTTCCACTCACACTAAATTGTAGTCCCACTTTCTCACATGTCTGGTCACTGTTCGCCTCAATTGCCGCCTAAAAAATCTTCATTTTGTACATGTGTTTTTCTTCCAGCACATCGTGCGTCTTCGAGTGTTTCATCACCGTCCTTAAACTTGTTAAACCACCACTGTACTGTCCGCGTACTCACGACACTCTCAGCAAAGGCCTGGCATATTTTTTACCCCGCTGTTTGACCCCAGTTTGAACTGGTACAGCATATACGCTCTATGGAGGTCTCGTGTTCACTCTGTCCTTACGCAAGTTCACAGTGTAACTGAACTACCACAACCATTTAGTAGACTATGTTGGAAATATCCACACCAACAACTGATCTTTGCCTTATCTCCATTCGCATGGGCCAATTGAACACAGACCTCGACAAAAAGCGACGGAACTTTCTTGGTTACCTTTATAATAAGGAAAAAATTAAAGAAGCGGAAGCTTTGTACATGTTTTCTACTTGATTCCTTAACGAAGAAGCAGAACTTGAAAACAGTGCAAAATTGCCAGCAACTGATGTCACTCAAGAAAAGAAACAAAAATTCCTTCAGAATATTATTTCAGAAGACAAAACATGGGTTTTGCGGTACGTGCGGCAAAGTTCTGTCTCAAGAAATAAACAAGGAAAGTAAATAATATAAATAAAAAGTCACGACATTCTTTTACTTTTTTATCATTGCAAAAGGATTTGTTCAGTGGAAATTTGAACCCTGAAGCCAAACTGTTATTGGCATCTTTTATTCGCAATTTTGAAACGACTATTGGGAAGAATCGCATGTGTTAGATTGAAGTGATTTCTGTGTAAGCTGTTGCATGGCAACGCCCCGGGATACAATACAATGGTGGTTCGTGAGATTTTGGCTCCCATCAAAGAAGTATTTCCATGTTACTACATTCTGCATACTCGCCAGACCTCTTCCCTTGTGAATACCTTCTTTTTTAACAAATTAAAAACATTCTTGAAGGATTGCTTTCTCTGTGGTGTTTGATCCAGAAAGCAGTGACGAACCTTGAGCACCATTATAGTCTAGAACTTGCAGAAATCATTCCACGACTTATTGGAACACGGAAAGCTATGTGAGGACAAAGGAGTTCCCATTTGAGTAAACCGAGATAACTTGATTCCATTTGTTCTTCATTTATTTATAGATGATCAGACTATTTTTTCTAAATGCTGCACTATAAACAATTATGGTCACATTTACTGACCGACCATCAATTCTGGCTGCCAACCGATTACCCTAAGATTTATGGTGTTAGTGTTAAAGTTATGGCAATTAGGTATAAATAAGGCCTTTTTGTGGCCTATAACAATAAATTTTACAGTAATAGCGTAAATTTTAGAGTAATCAGTTGGGCAGTTTGAATTGCCAGTAATCGGTCAGTAAATGTGACCGTAATTGTTTACATTATGCACTGTGTTTGTACCGAATAATCGATTTTACATAGAAGAGAGGATCGTTGATTTAGGAAATGGATTTCTGGGATCCGGCATCTAAGACCATTTAGCTCGTCACGTTAGAGGGATGACGTTTCTCGGCGAGCACACTATCCGGGGAAAGGGAAGGAAGAAAGCGGCCTGGGATCTATAAGTGAGGAATCACCCCAGCGTTTGCCTGGTGTGAATAAGGAAAACCCAGGAAAACCTCATTCTGGGTGGTTAACTGGAAAAGCGTTTTACACTTTTTCGGCCGAGTGCCTCCACCGGGAATCGAACCTGGAACCGCTCGCACCACAAGGATTTAGGATTAGGGAGGTCCTCGGTTCGACACCTAGCCACCATCCTGATTCAGAGTTCCTAGTATTTGCGAGAGGCTTCCGACTAAAGTAATGAGACAGTTACTTTACTTTGTTTGAATAAAGTAAAAATAGATTCCAATAGAAAAGATATAGATTTAAATAGATAGATATAAGAGAGCCATAATATAGTTTTAAATGTACATTTCTCTTCATATTAATTATAGTATATTCTGTCCGTCGTTTCCAAGTTTTAATTCAGAACCAATATAAAAATAGAAAGAGCTCACCGCTCTCCTGGGTGAGAAACGAGGAAGAAAAATATCCTAAAAGAATTTCTCCCACAACCATTTCAGTGCCTGGGTGTTTAGCCTATGGTGTTATGTGAGCCCGCCCAACCACGACGAAATGCTGGTTTCATATAGATAAGCATTCTTAGAAATCAAAAATTACATTTTAGCCCCCCAAATCCGGCTCTTCTGGGACAAAATTTAAAAAAAGGCTTCGTAGACGATTAGATATACTTAAGAATGTCTATCTGTATACACAAAATGACGGATCTACGTCACTTCTCTCTATGTGAAAACATAATGACATATTGTGTACTGTAAATGCATTCAAATTTAAGGTTGTTTGAGCGCATTGAATATTATTCAATCGAGCTAATTTTTCTCATGGATTAATTTGGTCTGATATTGAATCGTTTTAGGAAGTTCAAAAAAACTTGGAAGTCAAAATATAAGAACCAGCCTAACATATTTATGTAAAATATGATAACTGAAAGCTTCGTATTTTAGGAATTATCGTAGATGTTATTACGTTAAAAATAGTTGTCAATGTTTGATACCACACACTATCGATCTGCATTAACTTTTTTCAATATTTTACAACTAATTAGTATCAACTTGTCTACAGTATACTGAGAAAGGAGCTTACTGAAGGGCCAAGATTATTTTAGTAATGGCCTGTTTCTTCAAGTCTAATATAGCTCCTCCACTGACAAATTGGCGTGAAATCTGGAGTTTTAAAAATTATTCCGAGCATACTTTGCAAGCCTACAAAATTTTAATCACACTTGCCTTTGTGTATCATTTTATGTGTAAGTTTTCCCGGATAAGTATATTACGAACTCCTAGAAATTAAGTGGCACATATCGTTAGAACAGTGTGGCATATTTTTGGGGGGCCAGAATATTTTGCTTAAAATATTTTCTGTATTTTTTTATGGTTTAGGCGAGTTAGGTTAGTTTAGGTTAGTTCTAGTTAGTTTAGGTAAGGTTAAGTTAGGATATTTGGATTTGAGGGGGCAGAATTATTTGCTTAAAATTCGTATTTTCTTCTTATATTTCGTCGCTGCGCCTCGAAGAACCGCTATGTAACATTTTTGTCGAAAATGAGTTATGTTGTGCAAATAAACCAGAAAGATGTCACGCATGCGTCCCTTATAATGTCATAAGTTAATATTCAATTATTTCGCCCCAACAATGACAAATTATAGATTGAAATTTTAGGCTTCTGTTCTCATCACGTACGCATTGATTAAAGTATACAAATCCTCTATGTGCTTATAAAGACGCAAAAGTTGTTACGTAAAAACAAAAATAATAATATAATACTTTTGAAGCAAGCTACAACAATATGCAGTGCATAATATTTACAGAACTAATTTTATTACATTTTTCAAGTGTTTCCGTGTATTTGGCAAAATTTTATGAGTTCTGAATGTTTTTTTCCTTCTCGTGAAAAGTTGTGGTTTTAATACATAGCGGTTCTTCGAGGTGCAGCGACGATTGTCTGTTTTTGATGGTTGATTCTAGGTTAGGTTAGATTTGGTTAGTATAGGTTAGTTTAGGTTAGGTTAGGTTAGTACTTAGTAACTATGCTTAAGTAACATCAATTCATTTCTCCTGTAAACATGGTGATTTTACCTGATTTAGCCCCCAGTTCCAAAATTATCCCGAACAGTGTTATCTCTCAGTGTAATAAATTCTTTCTTTGCAATTTCATCGCCCATGTGTCCCTTCATTTCGACCTAGTGATAAAAGTAACTTATTATTCAAAAAGGGGACTTTTATTTTGAAAATTGTTTATTTACGTATTGCAATTGTTTAAAACATTATATACATTTCTTACCAATAACGAGATTTTTGCGATATGTTGGAGTAGAAATATTTTGTGATTGAATCCTTTCGGATTTGCCCACGAATCTGGGTGAATTTTGTGTCGCCTCATTTATAGCAATGCAGGGCAATAATTCACAAACTTTTCAGTAAAGAATTTGCAACTGCTGAAAAACAATTGTATTCCTTACCCTCTATATTGAACGGTTGGTATTACAAATATAGAGAAAAAAATTAACTGTATTATTGATAGTCAGGATAGGAAAAGCATTTTACTCCTATAAAACGAGTGTAGTAAAAGCAGAACTGATTCATTTCAAACACATCTCAAGGTTGTCAAATTAAATAAGTCTTACTTTGGCATTCCTGATGCATACTGACAGGGGCGGATCCAGAGGGGGCGATCGGGGCGATCGCCCCCCCCCCCCCTAGAAGAGGAAACTTTCTTATTTTATATATATATATAAATAAAACCCGTCCCAAAGTTCGGAGCCCTGTGGGGACAAAAGTAGCAGTATGACAACCCACCGCCCCCCCCAGAAGTCGGTCCTGGATCCGCCCCTGCATACTGAAAGAAAGTGCTCCACTTCCTAAGTATTTTACGTAAGTCCGTATTTACGCATGGTGAGAGAGGCCTGAGCCCAGGGTGGCCAATTTCCAGAGGCGCCATAGTAAAAAATAATCGAGATTGAAAATATTTTTTGCGGAGAAAGAAGCTGTTCACAGGAGGAAAATTTAAAGGAAATCTGCAGTGAAAACGATGCTGGTTCTACAGTGTGATCAAATGCTCTTCTTACGGCGCTACTGGCGATAGAAGGAGTTAAGACTTATATTGCTTGTTGGCTGTCAGCCTAATCTGTGAATATTGTATTGTACGCCCCCTTCGCTATTAGTGCCTCAATGTAAGTTGGCATGACTTAGTTTTTGGATCTATACTGAAAACGAACAAATAAGAGGGAGGGACACAATATTTTCCTATGTCTCGGAGGCGCAAAATACCTAGATATAGGCCTTATTTTACATAACGCTTTGATACTTCAAGACTTACAAAAACATGTTTTCGTTCTTTCTAAATGTTTCTTTCGCCATTCCTATCCTTGATTTTGTGACCCATTTTTATTTAAGATTTGCATAAATCATATTGTTCACCTTTTCTAGTCTTTATGTTTCGATTCCTATAATAATCCCATTTCTCAATGTGATTTTTTAGTAAAAGCACTTGCAACAAGGAAGTTCAGCGTTTACTTTCATGTTCCTTATTGTTCAGCAGTACGTCTGTAAGTCAATTATCAAGTCAGAATTTTGGTAACTTAAAGTTTAACCCAGTGCCATAAGTTGTGTGGGGTATAAACAAATGTCTCCCCATTTAAAGTCTTCGCCGTACGATGGAATACCCAGCTAAAAATACAACTTTCTTACTCTATATACTACGATACAAACATAAACTTACAAATAAAGCGTGGAATAGATTTGTCATATTCTTAAATGAAACGAAAACGTCATCTGGGGAGCATTTGCTATTAGGAACTCCGTGTAATATATGTCTTGCAGTCGCGTATCTAGAAGGTAAAAACTGGGGAGGCAGCCAAACCCCAGATTATGACAGGTATATCATGAGGTATTATAAACTTTCAAAAATATATAAAGAACAGGTTAAATTATTTTTGTTACTCAAAAAACTGGGGGATCTAGTCCCCCTCGGCCCCGGACTAGATCTGACACGGTGCCTTAGTTAAATAAAACGTCAACTATATCCCTAGAAGTAATAGAAATGCGTATTAAGGATCAGTATTAGTCATATTTCATACTGTCTAAGTACCAATCTTCATATTTAAGTAAAGCGGCCCAAATATTAAAGCTTGTCTTCTCAGGAAAACTTCCAAGTTGTGGCGCTTAGCCTTTCTACCTTGGTGACATTAGTTTTCGTGTGAATGATTCCGATTTCCAGTTCGCATCTTACATTGTAGTTCCCTTTCTGCCAAAAGATTGCAGATGTTTGCTGTTCCATGATTATCAGTTGTTTTCCTTGACAAAATAAACTTGTAATTTGGAAATCTGCCAGTAGATGAAAACTTTCTTTTTGGTCGGGAGTACAGTTGTTAAAACTAATTTGTGGTGGTAACTATGAAGAGAAAGTACCTTCGTATCGCAACGATTTAAGGGAAGTGGGAAAAGGAATTATTGATGTAACCATATATACTGATCACCAGTTGAATTAGAGACAGCAGAACAATTGCAGAAACTGCTCTGCATAGGCTCCATTAATGCACGTGAGTGAAATGCTCGCGCATGTACTGCTGATGCGTGCTTCCTCTCTCGGTATTTGTGTCAGTGCAGTGTGTGATAGCAAGACAAAGAACCTGAGTGTATTTGACAGTGGTATAAACGTAGGGGTCAGACGACTAGGTGGCTTGATTTCGGAAGTGGCTGCAGCAATTGGATTTCCCAAGGTAACTGTGTCAAGATTATCGTGAGCACCTGGCTTCTGGTAAAACCGCACTCGCACGGGCAAACTGCCGTGGTCCAGGACGTGTCGACGACAGGGGTAGGCGCCGATTGGCCCACATAGTAACAGTCGATAGACGGGCCACAATGCGCCAAATCGCGGAGAGGTTCAATGCAGGACAACAACGTAGTGTTAGCAGCCACACATACCACAACCACCTACTCGCATTAGGGTACAGAAGCCATCGGTTCACGCAACTACCCCTTCTAACAATACAACACAGGAATCAACGTCTAATATGGGCAAATGAACTCCGCCACTGGACTGTGGAAATGTGGAAGAAGGTTGCATGGCCAAATGAGTCATGTTTCACATTGCTGCATGCCGATGGACGAGTACAGGTGTGTCGCAAACCGCACGAAGCAATGGATCCATCGTGCCAGCAGGGAACTGTGCAGACTTTTTTTTAAGGAAAGGAAGAAAACATGTGTTTGAAACATGAAGAAGATGTTCAAAATGTTTTAAACATGTTTTAAAACACACGCAAAAAAAAAGTTTTAAACATTTTGAACAGTTTAAAAAACATATTTCAAAATCGTGTATGAACTTTTTGTTAAGACTTTTTACTCTTTATTTGCAACCAGTATTACAGATTCATCCTGTATATGCCGATTAGTGCAACACTGATAACAGAAATAAAATCGTTTGACTAAAAATGACTTTTTGTTGCCCATTTGTTGTTCAAGATTATTGTGAAATAAATATTTTCGTATTCCACTAGTGATTATGCACCTTAATATATCAAATTTCGTTTTTGTAGCACCAGCGGTTTTGAAAATGACTTTGAGTGTCCATGTCGGATTCAAAATGCGAACTTTCTATTCTCGTAAGCTATTACTGATAACGCACCTTTTTTCTTTTTAGCTAATTTCACTTTTGTAGTACCAGTGGTATTCAAAATTACTTTCGAACGACCATTGGATTTAATATGTCATTCTTTGTGGTATGTGGCTCAAATAATTGTATTCTTATCGAATTGTACACACGTGTACATAATTTCTACTCAATTGGTCACCTGGAGGTGGATAAAATTTTAGTTGCAATATGTGATTGCTATTTGAGAACACTTTTGCTAATAAAATTATTTTAAAGCAATAAATTTTCGAAAAGTGATGTTTGAAGCACACTTCATGTTGTGCTAACTTTAGAATATTTTATGCAAGCCTATGTATTGGTTGTTGTTTAAAACAATAATTGTATTGAAGAAAAGCAATATTTGGGACATTCAGAGCACAATGGATCAAACTCCATTTTCAAAGAGGTTCAGTTTTGCTCAGCAACTGAATTCTTTTTCAAAACGTTAATATCTTCGTAGTCAAGATTACGAAATAAATGAAACTAAAACCACGTGAAAGTGCGTGGGCTAGTTTCATATGACAGCCACTAGACAGGGGCATCAGTGGGAACAGGACGACAGCCGCGTCCACCCCTACCCTGAATTTCAGATTTTGAGGGCAGTAAGACAGATTTAGAAACCTTAAGCAAAGTCCAACAGAACAAGTTTGAGGTTTTTACACTGAATAAATACGGAGGAATTATAGACGATCAAAATTGGAAAGTTGCTTAGGCCCAATTTTCGGAATTTTAAGCAGGCCCGAAACTTTGGAATCCTTGTGCCATAAAAATACAAAAGAGCAATATAGGCCTATAGCTCCTTATGGCCAAAGGAAATGGATTTTAACTGATCAAAATCCGTATTTATTCGGTGTAAGAGCTTCAAATTTGTTCCGTTGGACTTTGCTGAGCAAAAGGTTTCTAAATCGGTCTTACTATTCCAAAATCTGAAATTCAGGGCAGGAGGGCGGATGACCTCTAAACGGACGTCCCTTACTAGCGGCAATCATATAAAACTCTAGGTTGCACCTTGCCACGTAGTTTTTCTTTCTTTCGTTTCGGATTCGTGGTTGCGTAGATATGACGTTTTCCGTCGGTATATTCTTTTCGACTCATCCTGCATTTATTTAATGTAATTATGCACCACTGACTATGACATTTGAACCTTGACTTGTTAATCTTTCCCACGCTGCAGCCTAGAGCAGGGAAGGGGAAATTAGCCCCCTGTTCTAAAAACACCCTTGTCTAGCGGTTGTTCTGCGAAACAATAACCCACACTACACCCTTCAGTCATGAGATGTAGAAAAAAATCAATCAGTCATGAGATGTAGAAAAAATCTCACTGCCACTTTTGAAAATGTGACAAATATTTATTAAATTGTGCTGAGATGGGTAGAATTGTACCAACTTTTCTGACAAAAAGGGTTGAAAATGGCAGCTTGCTATCAACGGGCCGATGAATGTCAAAAAGGACTGAATTTGGTACAATTGTACCAAGTATGGCAACACTGTATGGGAAGAAAAGAGCCTTTTGAACAGTGAGCTTTTTTCGGTAATTTTCTTTGGCAGATTTTTTTTATAAAAATGAAATAAAAATAAACATATGTTTAAAACAAGCCTTAAAAATACAAGTGTTTAAAACAAATGTTTAAAACGTATATAAAATTTTGTTTTAAACAAAATCGATTGTTTAAAACAAGTTTTAATCATTTGTTTTAAACATTTTGTTTTAAACAAAATAATTCTGGCCGGTGGTGGTGGTACTATCATCTGGTCGTCATTTGCTCGGCTGCAACATCCGGATGGTTACCTTATACATATTTCAGCTGGACAATAAGCCGGTCCACTGCTCTAGGATGGCAGCAGACTCGTTTGGTAAGTACTTCTCTGATCTGGCAACACTTCCCTGGCCAGCACGGTCACCGGACCTCAATTCCATCGAACACATCTGGCACGCTATGGAACGACGCCTTCGGACTGTGGACCCTCTTCTGACCAACCTAAGGGCTCTGCGGGAGACTTCGCAGCAGATACGGATTGAGATGGCACAACAACACTTTAGGTGCGTCGTGGAATCCATGCCTTGGCCGGTAGCAGCTGTTATGAGAGCGAAAGGTAGTACATAGTATTAGGTAGGTGTCTCTAATTAAACTGGTGATCAGTGTATATGTATATGATCACTATTTGGAAGTTCTGTCAATGAAAAACAAAACAACCAGAATTATTCAATATAATGACTGCTATGGTAATCTTAATTGTTCACTGTATCTAACTTGTAATTGTTTCTGTATAATCATTCAATGTTGAATAGCAAGATTGCAAATGCAGTCAACAGCAATATATGCCCAGCCAATGAAATTACAACCTAACTTAGTTTGTAACATGGTTACATTAGCCAAAAGGTCAAAACACAGACAGATTCAACGGAGTTTCTGTGTATCTTCTTTGTTAGTTTTGTCAAGAAAATAAAAAGATAAATTGAACTTGAGTTGGCAATGTTACTATACCGCAAATGATGTTTGAATAACGTCCATGTTAACTTTGAAAGTTTGTTGTTTACAAACGTTAACTAAAAGAGTTTGTACAGGGCTATTGATTTCACTCGAATACTTTGTTTCATCTATAAAGGGAAGCAATTCGGCACACAATGTCAGTATAAGAAACAATATTAGCAAAGAAATAATTACGAAATAGCATACGATGTATACTAAAATTAAAGAACCAAGGGATTTTAATTAACAACACTAAAATATTTCATTTTTGAACGTCAGTACGAGCTATAATATTATATCATGTTTCTGTTTTGATTTTGTTATTTCTTTATGTTCTTTTCTTTCGAAAAATCTTTGCATTTGGTGAGAGGATTCCGTGCTTTGTCTCTGTCCATCTGTTTATCTTCCTTTCTTTCACATGTTTTTTCTATCTTCTCGCCATCCTCCTTTAAATTCTCCCCCAATGCGTGTTGAACGTCACGGAATGCTGAACGTAAAAATTTTCTGCTGACTTTTTTGGTCATTAGAGAGAAGAAAATGTTTTTTCTCTCGTTTGATCCAACTAACCAGTTTCTTCTATATAGATGTTATTCAGAGACAGAGAATATATACAGGGTGTTTCAAAACAACACCGACAACGTTTGGTAGGTGTCCTGATACCAAGATAAGGCAAAAAGTATAGACCAACCTGGATGCACAAATGCTTCCTTTCAGAGTTATAGGCTGGCAAAAACACATAAAATAAACTTTAAAGGTCCATAGCTCCAAAACTATGTTACCTACCTTAGTCGAGTCAAGACTACTTAAGAACTAATATGTGCGCTATCCAAAAATGCATGTTTCATAATCCTAAGGTACTCACAAAGAAATTTTTATAGAGGGAGTTTGGCTACGGGCATATGATTTGGAATACTCACCAACTACCTCTATAAAAATTGTTGCGGAAGTACCGTAGAATTTTGAAACTTGGATATTTGAATAGCACAAATACTAGTTCCCAAGTGAAGTCTTGACTAGACTACGGTAGGTCCCATAGTTTTGGAACTACATACATTTAAAGTTAATTTCTTGATATTTTCGGCAGCCTATAACTCTGAACGTAAGCATTTGTGCACCCATAATGATCTATACCTTTTGTCTTATCTTGGTGTCTGGAATCACCTCCCAAACGTTGTATGTGTTGTTTTAAAACATTCTGTGTATATACATTACGCTCCGCATAAGATGATTTGGTCCAATAATCGACAATCCATAGGTATTTCACAACTTTTTTTTTAATTATTGTTTAAAATTGCATTAGTCGTTTGAGAAACTCGACTTGTCCATAAAACTCTATATTCGGTAAGGGGGCATAGTGGTTCAGTGGTACAGGGCTTCCTCTGGTGTGTTGGTCGCTGGTTCGATTCCCGGCCAAATAAGTTTGTGGTGGACAGTATCGTGTTTGCGGGTTTTCTCGGGATAGTCCCGCTTCCTCCCAGATTCTCATTCCACCAATTCTTCCATAATCATTCACTTGCTTTAATAATTGTTTCATTTAGCCGAAAAGAGCATTATCATGGGAAATTAAACTCAAAGATTTCATTTCACTTCTATTTGCAGTAAATGAAAACAAAATTTTTTGTTCAGTGCTTAGTATTTTTTGACGTTTAAATGTTTTGAGCCTTTGGCTAACAGGATATTAAACTATTTGGATTAGATTAAATGTTTTCTTTTTGTTTGTAATACACATTTTTTGCTTTAAAACAACACATGAGTTGGTTTTCCTAATCATGAAACTAAGTCTCCACTAATAATGTTATATATTATAGTAGAGATATGTTACGGTGAATTAAAGTTTAAAATTAAAACAAACAAGGTTTGGGGTCATCGACGTCAATTCTGGAAGGTAAAGGAGCGATTGTTCCATATACTTTTAATAAATTGTATACTACATAATAAAAACGTCGAAGTCATATTAGCGGCACTGGCTTATTTAAGGGATTATATCGGGCTCAAGCCCACCTACCCCCAAATAAGTTTGTTAGCTTTTCGACGTTCAATAATAACCCTTCTTACCATTCCTAAGAATTTCACTTTCCATGCTCTTTGTTCACAAATAATACTGTGTTTGTCAAATTTCTTTCCATGTACGAACTGCTTTCTTTCTTATTTCTTTCGTCCATTCTACTCTTCTCTTTCTTTTTCTTAGTTGTTACTTTCTTTCGTTTCTCCTTTCATACTTTCGACCGTTGTTAGTTATGATTCAAGTCGGCCGTCGTCAGTAACACCAAAACTAAGAGGAGCTGACAAGCGAAACTGGTGTTCTACACCAACTTGAATGGGTATCAACATATGGAAACGGAACTTTAGTTATTATAGCAAAGGAATATTTACATCGTTTAGTTATAAAGATAAATATTTAAATTAAAGAAAGTGAAGAGGAAGAAGTAACTATGGAAATTAGGTAATCAAGAGGATGCTTCCTTTTTCTTCTATGAATATTCTAAATTTTTTGCTAAATTTTTGTATCGTATCACATAAGATTCACCATAAGATTCTTGCCATTCAAACTGCAATCAGTATATTTCAGTTTCAGTTTGTCTCAAAACTCAATATTTCCATTTTTTTTTTTTTTTTTTTTTTTTTTTTTTTTTTTTTTTTTGGTAAAATGAAATCAGTTAAGTTGAAATGAGATTACAAATACTGAACTTGTGTTTGCAGGAGCGTTATTTCAGATTTGCCTGGGGAGTATGATTCTCCACCAACGTAAGAGTTTTTCACGCTTTTTCATAGTATATTAGTGGACAATCGATTAAAATATATTTAATTCTCAAACTCAGGTGGGCAATTGCTTCCTCCATCTTCCCAAATGACACCTTTGTGTGTGTTTGGGTTTTAAAGGGTGTAAAGGAAAAATATAAGTGCTTACTCACGTGTTTTGGATAGCCTCTCGAAACAAAATCCTAAATACGCCACTGGTCAGTGGAGCTCCTCCGTGGCTAAACGGTTAGCGTACTCGCGTTTGGCGTGGGAGACCCCGGGTTCGATTCCCCGGTTCGGGTTCCACGTTAATCAGTAGGTCCACGTCTCATATAGCCTCGCTGCTGAAAAGGGACATTAAACTCAAAATCAACTCAACTCAACTCAGCCACTGGTCAGTGGACATTCTGGTCCACTCTCTCTGTCAAAACCTGAAATGATCCTACTGTTTTGAATGTATATATTACTTTAATAAGTATGAAAGAACAAAACATGATTTAAGAACAATTGACAAATCTGCTCAATATATCAGGTATCAGCCTTGCTTATCTTACGTATCTTCACTTATGAATTTAAAATTTCATGAGAAGTTATAAGAAAAAGAAAAAATAATTGCTGCACAGGCTTTGTCAATAGTAAGGACTGTTTCGTCTTCTGCAAATCTTCCATTTTTTAAGATGATGATTAGAATCTAACTAGATGGATAGGATGCTGTTATCGTTAGGTACATGTTTGTTAGACCAAAATTCACCGAGAATAGTTTAATATATGAAGATTCAATCCATGTTTGACGAATGTTACAAATGTACGTTCGCCCATTTACACCTACAGGTCTGAGGAATCCTCAAGGAACCTTTTTCTTGTTTCTACCATTCCAGTACCCGTTACAAACATTTGTATGAATCGCACATGTTGTAAAAATGAAATGAAATGAATTCTTTAAGTTTTACATCCCCCGATTATGCCGGCTAAGCTAAAAGAGACGATAATGATGAGAAATGAATGAAGAAAGTGGCAGGAAACGGAAGAATCCCGAGAAAACCCACGCATACGGTGTTTGTCTACTTCGAAGCTCACTTGGTGCGAGCTGAGATCGAACCAAGGACCTCACAAGTTGTGTTTTGCTTGACATTATTAAATTTACTCTTGCAGATGCTATTTCAACAATAAATTGATATTTTTTTGGCATGTCGGGTTTCTGAAACGACTGAGTCAATTTACTCGTTTAGAAATATTCGTAGAGTCAATGCATGTATTAAATAGTCTAGTATTAATGTATGCATGGAGAGTACAAGCAGATCGATTAAAATTGTAAAAAAAAAAAAAAAAACTTATATTTAAGATTTCTCCATTTTAATTCATGCCAGTTTTTTCAATATGTTGAAAAGAACAAGTACATAAAATAAAAATAATACCTAAAGTATTTGAGAACGAAATTCGGGCATGTATAGGAAAGGGACTTTAACACATAGCAAGAAAGATATTTGTGCGAATATTCTAAAAAATTCGTTAGGTATCAAGAGGTTGACTCAGGTGAACAAAATCCGTTCTTGTTTACAACACCCGGGTTCGAAGTCCACTACTAGCCATTCTTTTGATATTTTTAATAATTTTTCTGTATAACGGTATGGACTGGCATGAATTTTTAAATCAACCCTCGTATTATTCCAACATCAATTCTGGGAAATGAAACGCTACCAGTTAATAGTTGGAGGAGAACAATGCTCAGGAATTTGTCACCCAAAAGGTGCCTCACTTTTCCAGACAGCCCTGCTTCCTCCCGTCAGTCCATATAAGGAAGAGGAATTTTGCTACTCTCGAGATAAACGCCCACGCATCAAGTCCTCATGACGATGACAGACTTTTACGTGACAATGTGAAATCTATCAATAATCGTCAATTCTACAACTTATTGGAACAATCAGTGTTTTAATGTGATTTCTATTAACCTATAAATCATTCATTATATACAATTAGCAATATTATAAAGCAGAAACTTAATGTTTTTACGAACTATATTTTAATTGGTTAGTGTATTCTTGCACTGTTAACTGGCAACGATGAAAAAGCGCAAGAGAGTATTACTCACTCGCAAGGTAGGAGTCATCATGTGAGAGTCAAAGTGAACGAACGAAAAGGTTCTACAAATACTCTCGAATGAGAGAGTATTACTGGTTGTAATGTAAAAGAGAGCGTCGATTTCTGCTAAACGACATAGACTTATTCAACACAAGCTCTCATGTGGAATTAGTCAATTCAGTTGAATACTTTTCTGATAGTGCTACGCCAAATTTGTATACTTAACAGTTGTGATATTGTGAAATCAATAATGTCTTTTATCGTATTATTATAATGAGCATCTTTACATTTGAAATGAATGAAGAAACTCCTCATTGAGGTTTCGTGCATTCCAGAAATGAAACCATCGAGCTAAGTCATCTTCAAGTAGCAGTGTAAACGAAATCTTCCTTATGAACGTGTATTGGTGTTCGTCATTACGTCCGCCTATATCGCTCGCGTGAAAGCATTATCCGGAAATCTTTTACAAGGGCCAGTTTTTCGTTGAATGAAATATTATTCATAATTTGCAAATGTTATTATTTTTAAATCATATGTAGTCCGTACAGTGAAAGTGAATGTTAATATAGTGCTAATCTACAATTCTTGTTATTAATTCTAAAAGTGAAATAATAATGATGAAATGTGTTTTATAAGTTATTTTTCCTTTTAGCCGTTGAAATGTGTACAAGTTGAAGCATATGTCACAAGGTAAGGTATTGCTAAGCAGTGGAGGACAAACATTACTTTCCTCTCCCACTATCCATCTGGCGTAAATCTTGCATTGCTGTCCCACCTTGTATTCTTTTACAGGTATTGACCAGTATATCGTGAGCTGACGTACCAGCGACGGTGGATATATGGCTTATGCCTCTGACATATATTACGCCCGAATCCCAGGACCGTGGAAGTGAGACTATTTGTTTACTTGCCAGTTCCTTATCGGATCTATTAGTCTTTTACAAATGAATGATGTTAAGGGAGACTCCAAAAGAGATCCAAGGTTCGAATCCCAATATAATTAATTGGTCTTCCCTCACGGGAACAAACTCCTTTATATCTGTCGCATTGGAGTAATGTTAAAGACTTATATATAAAATTTTTAGTCATCCAAAATATGCTAGTATAAGTAGCGAAAGTCTTACAGAACGGATAGATTTATTCCTCAGAGCAAAAGCAGCAACAAATAGCAATAGCGCTTTTGTTTTTGAATCAGTTCAGCCTCCACAAATCCTCTATTGAAACCGGACGTGACAGAAGTCAACACTTTTTTCAGTTTCAAAGTTTATCAACATAGAATAAAGAAACGTTAACAGGTAAATAGAAGTAGAATCTAGCTTCTTGGAAAAATCTTTGAGGTTTACGTCCCACGGTATGCAGTGTGGACTAAAGGAGACGGTGATGAGAAGTGAATGAAATGGTGAAGTAAAAAAAAGTGAGAGGAAACTGGAGAACCCCGAGAAAACCCACGCAGAAGGTGTTTGTTCACAAGAAAATCCACTTGGCGCGAGCTGGGATTGAACCAGGAAACCTACGCACTAGAGATGAACGCGTTACCACTTTTTTCATTTAATTTATTTCATGATGTTCTGAAATACAAAGTCCAGGTTACAACACTACATAAGAACCATGGGTGTTAAAACAATACATAATTATGAAACTAGAATCTATACATGAGAAATATATGTTAATACAAAGAGTCAAGACGTTGTACTTGTATGTTCACATTGCTAGGGAAAAAATTACTAATCAAATATGACATTTAAAAAAATCGCGAAATATTTGTTTTCCTCCACCCGACGCCGTAGTTTCCACCGGGAACGTTGCAAATAATCAAAATATTCAATTGCTGTACAGTGAGATCTAGTGTGAAGCAAGTAATAGAGAGTAGTCCCGAGGAGCCAGGTAACGGTTGTGTTCCGAGTTGGCGGAAACCATTGATAGTCAGAGAAAAGAAAAATGTTCGCCGTAAAATACTGTTTAGGTTTACGGCAGATGAGTGCCAGCCAAGTAATAAAGTGGTTCCAAATTGGTCTAGCATCTAAACATTCCGAAAGTCGATGTTGTAAGTTATCTCTGTGTCCACAAATAAGGCGTAAGTCAGTATCACTCCGATGAATAGCGTATAAGCGCTCATTGGTGGGAATCAGATTATGAATTGCTTGGTACCACAGACTTTTCACTTCACTGGTGAGGAGAGGATGATTCAAATTCTGCCAAATCGCGGGCCAGTTGTGGTGTGGATGGTGCATGATGATAGAAGCAGTTTCAGAATTGTCGTGCTGTTGTTGAAGTATGGTGTATAAAATGCGTGTATTACCAGCTTGTTCTGGGGACAAGGTGGGCAAATATGCCCAGTTTAAGATGAGGTCACGAAGATAGGATGGACAAAGATTTTCATGGCGTAAGTGAGGAGGGTTATTTCCATGAAGGCTGGCTGTCCAGCACGTTAACCACTGTGCAGTGTGTGAATGTGCATTTAAAGACTGTACATGTATGTTTTTTAACGGTAGTGCTTTAGCTTTCTGTCGAATATTAATCAAATTGAGACCACCGTGAGCATATGGGAGGGACAGAACCGACTGTCGTACTCGGAAAAGGCATCCTTTCCATAGAAACCACCCAATGAGGGAGTCTATTTTCTTGGCATACATTTCTGTTAAAGGAAAAATTTGTGCCACATACCAAAGTTTGGAGCAAAGGTAGGCGTTAGCATACCATACCCGTTGATACAAGGGAAGTGCGCGTGGTTTATCTGCTTGACTTTGTATGCGCATTTGGGTTATGATCGGGTTCCATACATGCTGCTGTTGATTTTTGACATCATTAGTGAATGTAATACCAAGAATTTTAAGAAAGGAGACCGACTGCACGTTCCAATGGTTCGACGGGGAATCCGGACATTGCCAGTTATGAAACAATAATTGCTTAGATTTATGTGTATTGAGCATTTGTCCACTGAGCAAGGAATACCGCTCAATATGTTGCATTGCTTTCTGAAGATGAGAAAATTCAGTACAGAGCATTGTAACATCATCTGCGTATGCTTGGATATTAAGCTTGTGAAAATCATGTAATAGTGGATCTTGATCCCTCGCAATTTTTTGTAGTAGAGAGTCAAGTCCGAGACTGAATAAATATACCGAAAGTGCGCAGCCTTGTCTGATACCACGTTTAAGGTCTATAGCAGGTGACAAATGACCATTTAAATTAATTTTGGAGGATGCATTGTTGTATAACGTAGTAATGAGGCTGATGAAGGATGGAGGAAATGCATATGCCTTAAGTACCGCGTAGATATATTGATGGGTCATACTGTCAAAAGCTTTCCGAAAGTCAAGTGAAACTACACAGGCTGGGAGACGTTTAAACTGGTAATATGAAATAATATCTCGCAGTTTGGATATTGCTGCTTGCATATCATACGTAGGATTGAGTGCAGCTTGATAGGGGCTGATGAACTGACTACAGATGTGTTTTAAGCGGCTAGCGATCATTTTGGTCAATATTTTAAGATAGGTATTCAGAAGCGTAATGGGACGAAAGTCCTCAAGAGAAAATCGTCCGGATTTTTTAGGAATGAGTATCAAGATACCATCATTCTGTGGAATATTAGAGGCGTGCAATAATTCATTCATTATTTCAAGTACTGTCTGACCCACAATATCCCAATATTGCTTATAGAATAGGTACGGTAGTCCATCAGGCCCAGGGCTGGAGATATTATGAGATTTCTTCAAAACACTCATCAATTCCTCGATCGAAAAGGGGTGCATGAGGGAATCCAAGACGTCGGGAGGGGCATGCGGTAAAGGAAAATCTATAAAGTCTTGTATGTCCATCAACGTATCCTGAGGTGTGTCATACATTTGATGATAATAACGAACAAACTCATTTTGAATATCATCAAAATTGTAGAGGGTTTGTTCCCCACCTACATTAAGACAATCTATATATTTGGAGGTATTACGGTACGGTATAATTGCGCATATAATGATAGAAGGTGGTCTTTTCATTTTCCAGTTGTTCACCAAGATGTGTGCGGCTGTACAACTTAGAAAAAAGTTGATGTTCCACTTGACGTAATTTTGCTTTAATGTGGTTCATGAGAGTAAAATTTTCCGGTGTGCTCGGTTGTGACCATATGTCATGCAGAATTTTGTAATAATATTCCTGGGTATGGAGAAGATCGGTCTTTGTTTCGCGAGCTTGCCATTGAAAGAATGAACGAATTTTATGTTTTGCGTAAGCTACCCACCACTGATTAAGGCTGTGGTAATAGCGCTGTTGTTTACACCAATACTGCCATTTACGAAGGAACAAGTTTTTAATATCAGCGCGGTTTAAAAGTCGAGATGGCAATTTCCAATATGAGCGACCAACAGATCGACTCACAGCTTGTGGGAACTTGCAGATAATGTAGACGGCTACATGATCAGAAAAAGAGGGGATGCGCAAGGCCGCTTCTGTAATATGTTGCCGGCATACGTCTGATATATAGATCCTATCTAAACGTGATTGTACTCGGGCGGAGCGGTAGGTCATTTGTCGTTCTGTATGACATAATAACCAAACGTCGCGTAGGTGAAGCTGTGAGATAAGAGTTTGCATAGCCTTACATGGTATATAATGTCCTGACGTGTCTAATGGTGATTCCACCGCATTCCAGTCTCCTGCCATGAAACGTTTGTCTGGTACTACTGGTAACAACGGCACTATGTCTTCATTATAAAAATTGCTCCCTGCGTAAGCGGTTTTGCGTCCCAGATGGTGAAGAAATGTTAATAATTGTGAACCCCTCTGAGCGACAACGAATTGCCCGCCCGGAAGGTAAACATCTTACGTCGTCCACTTGTATACCTTTCTTGTACAAAATAGCAGTTCCCCGTTAATGTTCACCTTAATTAATAATAGCAGTATATGCCGGTAGAAAGGAAAATGAGGAGAATGCCACTTCTTGAAACAGAAGAAAATCGGCATCAATTTGTGTTACAAATTGTTGCAGTAAGCACTGATTAGAGAAGTTGGATATAGCATTTAAATTGAGTGTACAAAATGACCGCGCATTAGACAGAGGCATATTACTGTTGGAAACAATAATACTACAACTGCAGAAAAAAAGATAAAGGCAGACAAATGTCTGAGGGAAATAAAGTACAAGGCCAATCAACATATCGATGCACACTACTTAGAAATATGCTATGGAACTGACTCTGGACCCATACTATTTTGTCGAGTAGGTAAATTCAACAGGCAACTGATTGGCATGTTTTTCTACTGTTTCCACTGATGATACTGATTCTACTTGGTCATTAGATGTTATGGAGGAAGTATCTAAATCATAACTGAAAGTTTCGGTTACAGTTTCACACACATCACTCGAATGGGGGGAATCAGCAAGATTCGGCTTTCGTTTCTTACCTAAAGGCAGCGAATCAGCTTCCTCGTCTAATATATGCGTGGTACTTAATTGTTGTTCGTGGGTTTTAATATTTGCTTTGTTTACTCGCTGGGAAGACGACTCACACATTTCACTTGTTTCAGAAGCGCGCACTGGCGAATGTAGTTCTTGAGTAGGCCCAGAGATGGCAGAAGGCGTCACTTCACTCGCTATCGCTGGAGATGCTAGGGACGAATGAGATGCATCAACGGGTTTGAATAAAGCCGGAAATGCAACTTTATCATTAAGAGAAGGTACACTATTATCACTTCTCGGCAGTTCATTTGGCGGGGTTCTCATTGGCGGTAGAGTCTCAGCAACTTGCGCATTCGCATATCGCCTGGTAGATGGAAGTGTTCCTTTAAATATTTCCGTCATCCGGAGTTCCTCAGCATGTTGCGATGCGGGTGGTTTTGCATTTCTCTTCTTTGGGCAAAAGGACTGGACGTGTCCGGGGGAGGCACATATCCAACACGTTGTTTGTTGCCCCTGGTACATCACCGCGGCTTTCTGGTTGTCAAAAACACTTTGGAGGGAATGTTTTTTTTCAGTTCCATGGAAATAATACACACTCTATTATAAATAGGGTATGGGAGATATGCAGGCCATTTTTCATGAGTAACGTTATGTACAGTTCCATATTCATTTAATACATTCACTACCCTCTCATCCGGCAATTCCATAAGCAAATCCAAAACGCGTACACGAGTCAAAGCAGAGGCGGCGTCTGTAATTCGTACTTCACTTATCAGTCCATCACTGTGGCGGAAATTCACTGTTCCTGGGTTATTCGACATAAATACGTTAAACTTATGCACATCACCTATTTTCACATATATACAATATTCCTCATTATGCAGTTGTATGGCCGTTGCCTCAGTTAATAAGGGTGCGAAGTTCTTACTTAGCCATTTATGTATCTCAAGTGCTAATGGCCGCCTTGATCTTGTACTCTTATCGAATTCGAATTTCACAGTATTCGTACGAATATTCTGGAACATATCGATATCACTGCAGTATATGCAGTATCAACACAGAAACAAATCTATATATCACTTCTATTTATCTATCTATATATATATACAGATAGTGAAAGGCACTAATAGTATATCAATAACCAGTACTACGTAGTTCAAACACTCACACCACAAAAACCGCACCAGCGACAAAGCACGTCCTCGCGGTATGAAGGCTCGTAGCCACTCCATCACCGCGGCTCTCTAGCTCATTAGAATCGATTTAGAGTCCCAAGAATAAATTCCATCCTTATCTCTCTAGAAAAGCGGAAGAGGTATACATAAATGTACTATTTTAGTTTTAACATTTACTTCATACAATATAAACGGTCACAAATAGCGAGAAATCGTTCTTTGATATATATTCAGTATCCCATGAATAAATTTCGTCTCAATCTTATCCCCCTTTCAAACCAGTAATGCTGAAAATATACTCGAATTTCCGGTTTCCATTCTGATAGTCATAGTACTGATAAGAAACGATAATGAATATGCAGACGCAATTTATTGCTATAGACTATATTCAGAACCTCTGAGCTAGGTTCTATCTCGATTTCGTTTCTCTATTTCAACGGGAAGTGGTAGAAATTTACTACCACTACCTGTATCAGAATTAATTTGTATAAAACAAGAAAGAAAATAGCAGGCGGCAAGTGATTCGCACTTTCACTGTCTTTCCTGTCACCATACCCTCCTTCCTTCCTTCATAATAAATTTCCTTCTTAGCCAATGTCCCAACCAGTTTCTCTTCTTCTTCTCAATAAAATTGTTCTTTTCTTCCCTACCATTTCTAACACCCTCTCATTCATTTTCCACCCGACGCAGCTAATTTTCCACCGTCTTCTCCACACCTGCACTTCGAAAGCTTCCAGTAGTTTTTTTGCGTAATATCCATCTTTGTCTTCCATATAGTACAATATTCCACACGAAGCATTTTCTGAATATTTTTCTCAACTCTTTATTCAAAGTCACACAAACTAGATTTCTAGTTTCTAAAGGCTTCTTTCGCCATTCCTATCCTTGCTTTTATTCCACGTTCGCACTCAGTCATATTACAATAATATGTGCTTTCCTATCTTGGTAAATCCTCTGATAACGTCCTCCCCAGAGAACCGGTTTCTCTGTTTATTCTTCTTTAGTAATAATCATAAGATATAGAAACTGCTTTTTACATGGATACAGTGTTCGAAGGGCAGGTTTTGACCTTATAACTATATATTATGACCATAAATTATAGGTCTATTACTTCCGATTCTAGTATTGAATTCACATCAAGGATCTTATAAAATAGAGGATCTGCCCTTACAACAAAATCTTGAAGCCATACGTCACAGTTTCGCCACCCCTACTCTGCTCACTCCGCCCAATAGGATCGCAATGTTTTGAGCCAACAATCATGGCGGAAACGAAAGTAGCCAATCAGACAATGATAGAAACGAGAGTAGCCAATCAGACGTGCCGATGCTCAGTTGCTTTTTGGCTTCACCAATTTAATAGGAATGAAGATACATAAGGGCAGATCCTCTATTTATAACATTCTTGATTCACATAGTTTTAAAGTATAGTACTGCTTTACACTATGAAACTTAACTCACTTTTTTATGCTATGCCTCTTTATGCGTGTATAAATTTAACCTGTGCACAGACTATCATACAAGAGTAACCCTTACAATGTTTAAGGACTATCGATAGTATCTGAAATCAACCGTAAAAGTATTCAACTGTTATAGATATTGTAGTCTTTGAAAATCTAAATTATTACCAGATGCCACTCCATAAATTGTTTATTACCAAGTCAACGCGTCCCCTATCAACGGCTTTTTTTAAATGGAACTTTGAGTTAACATCATACACAAGTTGTTTTTCACTCAAAAATAAAAAAATATATATGGTTCCCTTGAGAACCAAATATTAGTTTCATTAAATTGTTCTCTCTTTTACGCAGGAAAGAAAGTAGCAACTATTATATAAGAAATATTGATACTTCTTTCTAAGTAATTATAATGCTATAAGCAATGGGATTCGCGTTCTCAATTTTCATTTTGTTTTACTTTTCTTAATCTTGATATATTTAGTGAACAGTTATGCAGTGGTTCATAAAGGTAACAATTTATTTCTCAGAAATGTATTTCTATTCCTCTCTTGAATATTAAGAAACAATTTAGTCGGTTACCATTCCTGTTGCTGAAATGAAATCCAGATGTAGAGTTACTCTCGCATATTATCTTCTTTTAAATTTAATATTTAAGATAATTAGTTTCATTCAAGAATCAGTAAGGTCGTAGTGAAAGTTAAGCCGATTTGAGTGTTGCACATCATTATAGCTTTGCCATATTTCTCTCTTCTCATAATTAATCAATTTGTTCATTTCAGTTGATAAAAATACAGAATTCAATAGATACCATTCATGTGAGAAGGTTAACACTAGAGAAATTACGATTCGTAATTAGAGCCATACAAAAATCATCAAGAAACTTATTACAGGTTAATCTAAGTATGTACAATTACGTCTCTACGTAGTAACACAAAACAGTAACAAATAATTCAGAAACTTCAAGTTTTTCGTAACTTTTAGATTATTCTTGAACGTTTTATGTTTTACAATTATTAATTTCCTCGTAAAGCGATATATTTCTTCTTTAAAAAAAATCAAATCAATAATTGCCCTGGATGGAGTATTTAGATATGTTTTTATAAGTTAGTACAAAAGGAAATTTTAATTAGAGAAACTGATTTCTCACAACATCACAATCCAGCAATATAACTTAGTATTCAGAGAGAAAATGCAACAGGTTTAGCGTTTTTATTTCCTGTCTAACCGGCACATCAACCTTAAGAGACCCCATTGAGGCGATATTAAAATACCGCTACTCACAGTACTTTACCGTAGTATTTCACAGCACTTATGTGATTCTTCAGATAGATAAAATATAATCGAAAAGTGGAACAAGAGCTTCGCAAGACAATATTATTTTACATGAGATTCTGTCATCGTGATTCAGTTATCTACTTTCGCTTTTCCAGCCAATTAGAAAATTGACATTTATGTTCGCGTTTTTAAATGGCTGCAAACGGAAAGCTACTGATTTATTTCTCTTTATATATATATTTTTTTCATATATGGCCATAATACCATACCGTTTTGGTTTATTGGTCACTTTGAAATAGAGGTACGTTTGATTTCCTTACAATACCTACTGAAGATGATAACTGTTTTCCCTTTCAATTTACGGCCTCTGTTATACTTCCTACGGACGAGAAAAGTTTTATCCGCTTCCACGGTTGTTCGAGGTCCTCCTATTTAGATATTTTTAAAAAAGAGTAGTTTCTTGATTTAGACTCTTGGAAGAAGGGGGGGGGTTCTACAACTTAACCTCTTCTAGTTTCCTGTTATAGAGCCACATAATACACTGATATAAAATAATGAATTTAGCCCTTTTGCTTTCAATTTGGCACGCTCCGCATCAAAAACATTGAGACAGACACGCCGTGCAGTTAGACCACCCAATATACATCTTCTCATCCCTTTAATCGTGTCAGGTAAAGAGACCTCCTCTCTCTCCTCCTTTCTTCTCTCCCATACTAAAATTAACTAACAACATGAGCGCAATTTTAATTTTAAACTACACATGTATTAGTTTCGATAAAATGAAATAACAAAACCGAGACGAAACAAGATTCATAAGTTGACGTAGGGAGAAACTGAAAAACACACAATGAAAAATTAAAACCAATGGATGTCTATTACACAGAGATTCAGAAATGAGACAGAGAGAAGAGGAGAGAAGAAAAAGAAAATGGAGAACAGATAAAAGTGTGGAATTCAAACGTAGTCAGAAAAGAACCTAACATTAAAGTTCCGTTTCCAGAAATCCAACAGTAATATAGAAATAACGTTTGTTTTAACATATTTCTTTTCAGAACTATTTGAATATATAGAGGATGCTTTAAAAATTCATTATGTCACTTTTATAATGGATAGCATACTCAATTTCCAGTACAACTGTAGATCTCCGAGACACATCTACGATAATGTCAAAAGTTTAACACACATGCTTCATTTCCATGTGGTTCGATTGCAAATTCGGTAGTGTTCATTGGACCTACTGATCCAAAATACATTGTAATAAACCCAGTAGATGGCGTTGGTCATATCATTCATTTCAAACTACTAATACAAACTGAACAAAAGAACAACAACAAAAAACGAAACTTAAAGAAAAAGAAAGAAAGAGAAAATTGAATGAATCCTATTTTACTGCTAAAACTCTATCAGAACCACAATATATTAAAAGTAAACTGTATCGTAATGAAAAGTTAGAAACGTTCGAAGGAAAAGTTTATGTTCCTCATAAATGTAGCATGTTTCAAATTTCAACGTGAATAAAACACAATGAATTATAGGATGGAACCAAATTTTGTGTCGAACTAGTATAAATAAAATTTTGTTTTCAAATAACCTTAGAGATTATCGTTTCCTACTGTTTTCCGAAGATTTATCTGTTCCGAACACTCAGCATCGATTTCATCTCTTGTAGATGTAACGTAATTTGTACAGATAGAATGAACACGTTAGAACTCAAACGGATCATCGTGTAAGTCGGATCATGGTTAGGTTATAGACCACAAATCGGTCGGCATTAAAATCCGTAGTGACCCGGTATTTCGACTGAGACTCGGTAACACAGAGGACAAAAAGGAAATTTTACTTATTGCCTTGCGTTTTAACAGTATTTCTGTCAGAGGTGACCAGGACTGGAGATGTTATCCCAAGAACACGAAAAACACGACGCCGAAGTTCCCAGTTAATTAGATTCTCCAGACCAGGTATATCGAGCTCTTGCTCCATTTTAACTTTGGAACATAAAGTGCGTGTGTGAGAGAGAGGGGGAGGGCGAAGTGAAAGTTGCAAAGACAGAATAAGGAAATGTCAAGAAAGAGAGAGAGAGGGGGGACGAATATAAATATGAAACATACTTATGATTACAGTGTATGATGTAGAACGCACACACTACTCGAAATATCGCTAGTGATGCCATGTAAGTTCTCCATCAGAAGAAGAATCTCTGTTTGCAGCCATTATTTTATGCGAAAAAATCATACTACCTGATGGGGAATCGAAATAAGATTTGTTTGAGCCAAACTTTGTTTAACAAATGGTGTAGTGTTTGTTTCCGAGAACGATAACACGAAAAGTGTATAATGCAGATCAATGATGTCCTTCCAATATCCTGGTAGTTCCCTACGGATTTGAATGCTCGACCCAATTGTGGTCTATAACCTAACCAACATCATCCAACTTACACGATGATCCATTTGAGTTCTACCATGTTCATTCTATCTGTACAAATTACGTTATATCTGCAAGAGATGAAATTGATGCTGAATGTTCGGAACAGATAAATCTTCGGAAAACAGTAGGAAACGGTAATCTCTAAGGTTATTTGAAAACACAATTTTATTTATACTAGTTCGACACAAAATCTGGTTCCATCCTATAATTCAATGTGTTTTATTCACGTTGAAATTTGAAACATGCTACATCTATGAGGAACATAAACTTTTCCTTTCGAACGTTTCTAACTTTTCATTACGATACAGTTTGGACTTTTAATATATTGTGTTTCTGATAAAAATTTAGCAGTAAAACAGGATTCATTCAATTTTCATTTTAGGGCCGCGGTGGCTCAGTGGTAGAGCGTTCACCTCTGGTGCTTGGGGTCCCGGGTTCGATCCCAGCCTCGGCCAAGTGAACTTTGTGGTGGACAAACACCGCGTGTGTGGGTTTTCTCGGGGTTCTCAAGTTTTCTCCCACTTTCTTCATTCCACAATTTCATTCATTACTCATCACCACCGTCTCCTTTAGCCTAACCGGCATAACCGTGGGACGTAAAACTCAAAGATTTCATTTCTTTTTTTCATTTTCTTTCTTTTTCTTCTCGTTTCAGTTTTTTGTTGTTATTTTTTTATTTTTTTTTTGTTCAGTTTGCATTAGTAGTCTGAAATGGACGATATGACCAACGCCATCTACTGGGTTTATTAAAATGTATTTTTGGATCAGTAGGTCCAATGAACACTACCGAATTTGCAATCGAACCACATGGAAATGAAGCATGTGTGTTAAACTTTTGACATTATCGTAGATGTGTCTCGGAGATCTACAGTTGTACTGGAAATTGAGTATGCTATCCATTATAAAAGTGACATAATGAATGTTTAAAGCATCTTCTATATATTCAAATAGTTCTGAAAAAATATGTAAAAACAAACGTTATTTCTACATTACTGTTGGATTTCTGGAAACGGAACTTTAATGTTAGGTTCTTTACTGACTACGTTTGAATTCCACACTTTTATCTGTTCTCCATTTTTTCTTCTCTCCCCTTCTCTCTCTCTCTCTCTCTCTCTTTGCCTCATTTCTGAATCTCTGTGTAATAGACATCCATTGGTTTCAATTTTTCATTGTGTGTTTTTCAGTTTCTTCCTACATCAACTTATGAATCTTGTTTCGTCTCGGTTTTATTATTTCATTTTATCGAAACTAATACATGTGTAGTTTAAAATTAAAATTGCGCTCATGTTGTTAGCTAATTTTAGTATAGGAGAGAAGAAAGGAGGAGAGAGAGGGGTAGCTTTACCTGACACGATTATGGGATGAGAAGATGTATATTGGGTGTCCTAACTGCACGTCGTTAGCTGGCGCAAATTTTTGATGCGGTGTGTACTATTTTCAGTCCTCTCCAGAGCTAGGACTGTGGCAACACTGCTTGGTGACTCGTGATTAGTGTTGCAGAGGCCTGGTAAAAACGGAATTTTTTGTTAAAAAACAGTTTTTTACGTTTTTTCCGAGCTTGGGAAAAAGGAAAGTTTGGGAAAAACTGAAATTTTCGAATATTTTAATACATCATACTTTTTAAAATGAAAAGTATTAAATAAACACCGAA
This sequence comes from Thermobia domestica, assembly GCF_964235325.1. Classification (NCBI taxonomy): domain Eukaryota; kingdom Metazoa; phylum Arthropoda; class Insecta; order Zygentoma; family Lepismatidae; genus Thermobia; species Thermobia domestica. Next base: position 337,687,961 of record NC_137455.1, on the reverse strand, counting down.
AAGTTTGGTAAAATTGAAATTTTTGAATATTTTACTATATTAGGTCTAGGCTTGTAAAATGAAAACTATTTTATATTTACTAGTTAACTATTTTATATATACTAGTTTACAGTTAAAATCATTGAATACTTATATTTCTTGTACTAGAACAGGGAAATTTTGTTGCAACAAATGTAAGTGTACCACTGATCCTAACTCTTTAAACCTAGCACCGTGATAAAATGGAGTTATTGCTACGAAAGAAACTAAAATATAATCCTAGTTGGATTAATTAATATAAACGCATTTAAATTATCTTAAGAAATCTTATGAAGTTCCAGCTTGATGACAGGGAAGTGTTAAAATAACAATTCCAGAATCATTTTAGTTAATATGTTAAATTCATATATATTTCCCTTGTGTTGTGTAAAATTAACGTAATTTTGATCCCATTAGATAAAATATTTTGTTCTGAAATATTAGCAAAAATCGGAAAATATAATTTAAAAATTATTTCTTCGCCTGATGCTAATCTTACTTGCTGTAACCTGTCTCGAGCATATACACAATGCACTTGGTACTATGTATGGACAACTCTAAAAATGCACCTGTCATTCTTCCTTTCCTGCAATAATAGGCAACCCAAAGAACAGTGCCTTCGGGGTGGTTGAGAATTAGAAAGGTGTTGGACCCAACCTCAATTTTGTCACAAATATAGCAGTGTGCCGAACTGCAAATAAGAGAATAAAATAAATTGTTAAGAATCACGCCTTTTTTATCGTGAGGGCAATGGATGACAGAAAAAGTTACAAAGTGATCTTACATAGAAGTTCAAACAAGACGAATAGTAAGAAATAGATATCAGAGGAAAGCAGTTTCTCTCCTTTTTCTCAAAAAAAATCTCGTAAAAAGAGAAAAAGGTTACTTAATGTAAAGGCTTAATATAAAAGCCAAACAGCACAAAAATAATATCCACACTAAACGGAAAATGGGATAAACACACAACAAGAGACACTAGTGGCATAACAGACTTGCGACCATCACATGCAAGGTAAACACATGGGACCCTATTTGTAATCCCAATTGTTATAATAATAATAATAATAATAATAATAATAATAATAATAATAATAATAATAATAATAATAATAATAATAATAAGTAGTAGTAGTAGTAGTAGTAGTAGTAGTAGTAGTAGTAGTAGTAGTAGTAGTAAAAACTTGTTTCCTTTTCAAAATCTCTGATTCTGGCTCAGAGCATGTGTGCATATAGTGGTCATGCACACTTTTTTGTCAGTGAGCTGTCTCAAAGGCGAAAAGGGATGGGAAAAGAACAAAAACATTTTTTAACATAAAAACTATGTCAAAGTTCGAAGTACTTGCTTTTGACAGGCGCCGTTTTCTTTATTTTCTTCTGTAACAGAAAAATTCTGGAGGCTAATAAGTTACAGTATATAATATTGTAAATTCCTAAGTGGATTTATTTACATTACAATTTGTGATCATAAAGAAATTGTCATCAGAAGACATTATTGTAAAAATTATGTTTTTTCTTCATTCATACGAAGTCTTAGGAGCCTCCTATACCTCGCCCCTCGAATAACGATATCGAAAAATTATTATGTTGATATATCAATGTCGACATATTCGCGATATCGAATGTTGATATATGTCAATATCAATATCAATGATATCGATATATCAACATATCGCACAGGCCTAGATCTGAGAAATTATGCAATAATACTAATAATAATAATAATAAGATTAATAATAATAATAAGAAGAAGAAGAAGAAGAAGGAGAAGAATACGAATATATAGAGGATGCTTGAAACATTCATTAAGTTACTTTCAAAATGAATGCGAAACTTAGTGGTCAAATAAAATACTCAACTTCCAATAGAACTGTAGATCTCCGAGACACATCTAGCATCATGTAAATTTTTAACACATGCTTTCTTTCCGCGTGGTTCGGTTGCAAATTCGGTAGTGTTCATTGGATGTATTGATCCTAAATACATTCTAATAAACCGAATAGGTGGCGTAGGTCATACCTTAACTCCAGACTACTAATGCGAACTGAATAAAAAGAATGAAAGAAAGGAAGAGAAAATGAAAAAGAGAAAATGAATGATGCTTCTTTACAACTAAATTTCTATCAGAAACACCCCTATATTAAAATTCCAAACTGTATCATAATGAAAAGTTACAAATGTTCAAAAGGAAAATTAAATGTTCCCTATAGGTATAGCAGACCTTGCGTTCCAAATTTCAAATGTGAATAAAACATTGTAATTATAGATGGAAACAAATTATGTGTCAAACTAATAGAAATAAAATGTTGTTTTCAAATAACGAAAGAGGTGGCCATTACCTAGTCATCTCCGAAGATTTAGCTGTTCCAAACGATTTCATCTATTGCGGATATAACTTTGTAATTCGCACAGTTGGAGGCATTATTTTAAGAGAAAAAAACTATTACCTGGCAGGGAATCGAACTGAGAATTTCCACGTGGAAGTCTTGTACTATAACCACTACTCCAACAATTGCTCTACTTAAGCTTTGCTTAACAAGGGTGTGCTGTTTTTTCTGAGAACGATAATACGAAAAGTGCTGCAGATCAATGAAGTGTTTCGAATGTCCTGGTAATTTCCTTCCGTTTCCCAACCAACATTCGTAAATCGTCTCTATCAGGATACAGGTGTTTGCTTCCACATTCTTAAGGATTGCTAGTTCAGTGTGAGAAGTCGATTCTTTACGATCACTTTGTTATAAAAAAAACAACTTGGGCGTGAACAGCGTTTAGGGAGTCGGACATTATTAATTAATCGTGGGATATTATATTTTATGCCAAGCATAGGGCTAACCTAGTTTAGATAAGAGTACTGCTTGTAAGTCAGCTATGTTACCAATACACTATCATGCCACACTAGCCTAAAATAAAAATATTACTAACTTCAGCTTCGGAACGAACAAGCTTCTTCCTGTAAGGTTATTTACACCAAAATATATCGTGCTGGACGCATTTTTGCCGATCCCAAATGTTTGAGTATTCGCGCGCTACTCTGTATTATTTTCGTCCGCTATCCTATCGAGCTGTTTTAAGTCGGTCGTGTAAAGTCTACAGAAAAAATGTGCAAGTCTTTAAGTTGCCTATTTGATGTCGAGAACAGAACCCAACCAACCCCTGCAGTGCTGCTAACCCGCTCCTACTACTACTACTACTATTACTATTGCTACTTTAAATACTACTACTACTACTTTTACTATGAATCTGTATAATAAAACTGCAAGCTTATTTAAATGAAAAAGTGTTATGATATTTTTTAATCGGTAAATCACTTTTTTTTGTATTATTTTCAATCTTATTTTAATGAAAATAGTGTTATGAAAATTTAAAGAAAATAAGAAAATAACTTTCCTTGGGCTGGGTTTGAACCCATGCCAAAAACAACTTTCATTATTATCGTGTTGCGGTAGCACTATCTGCTACGAGGGTCGACAGTATTTAGCGTATATTTTTTGATACATTTAGATCATAACTGTTGATATCCTATTTGTATCGGCCAATAAAACCAGATTATAAATGAAACGTATGGGATCCGCAAATATGCGTGCCGGACGTAAGTCCTTGACCAGGTAATGGCGTCTGCTTCGGAGCCAAATGCAGACTATAGGAATCAAATCTGTCATATATGTAGTTTAGTGTGGAGAAGAAACTAAATTGTGAACGAAAGGTTTAAGAACAACTCAAGTTATTAATATAAACCATGCCAAGGATTATTGACTTATAGCATTATAAAAGAAATATGAAAAACGTTTTGAAACGAAGAAAAATAACATTGTAAGCGGAGGCAAAGATACCTAACTTAAACACAGTAAAGAACCGAGAATCGTTCATTGCGTGGTGATCGTGGTTTAGTGGTGAAAGCGCCTTGCCGGTAATCTTGAAGTTCTCGGTTCGGATCCACGTCAAGAAGTAGTTTCTTTCTTAAGTATTTTTGGTGGCGATTGAATGGCGATGACACGTTTTATTGTCTTAAAATATTTGAATACTCGGATGTTTCAATACTTGAACTATCAAATCTTCAGGAGTAATAATAGTAATAATAATAAACTAAGAATTATCTCGTAGAAGATTAAAAGTTAGAAGCTTATTGTCGCTCAGTTCACACCATTATAAGCAGAAGCGTGATTTTTTCAAGAATATTTCGGTTTTGTTTAATGTTGCCAGCTAGAAGAGGAATTTCTCATCTTGTTTCTAAAGCAAAACAAGCAAAATCGAGATGAGAATTAACAATTTACATTCGAGACGTCACAAGGCTAAATTATCGTCTCGCTTTTAGATAAGAATCGAGAGGAGACGAAAATTATCGTAAACATTTCTCGTCTTATCTCGATTCTCGAAATAGTGTTTGTCCATTCTTTAAGTAACAAATGCTCTTGTAGATTGAATCTCAAACTCTATTTTGTTACTTCGTATTTCAGAGCTCATAGAATTATGGTCTGTGTAGTTATTTTTGTAGCAAAGCTTTCATAATTAACTTTGCATATTCTAAAAGTTATTTTGTTATATGCCTTACTGTTCAGTGATATTCAGTTCTTTTATTAAAGTTATTTCAGTATTTTTATTAGTTATTTCCCTTGAAACGTACAGTAGAACACTTTCTACATGAAACTTTAGTAAACGCTTTGATTTAAAATTTGGGTAGTTGCAGAGGTGTATCTTGGAGGTACGAACCTCCCTCCCCGAAATCTTGACTTTTCTGTAAGTTTTGCCTAATTTTAGGTCAACATTAAAAATTTAATACCATTATTATTATTATTATTATTATTATTATTATTATTATTATTACTGAAGATTTGAGACCTCAATATTACGTCCTATTCCGATTTCAATATTTTAGTAATGATGAAACACACTGATTTCGGTCATGTTAAAATACTATCTTGTAGACAATTCAAATTTAAATTAAAGAAAGATATACGAACAGGCAAAGACATGAAGAAGAAAGTGGTCTTAAAAGTAATTCGAACTCTAAACTGGAACCTGGTGCTTCAAACCATTTTTTTTTTCTGATTCACCGAAAATATCTCCGTAAATTGTACCTATTATACTCAGTTATCCTCGTTTTACAGTTATTTCCAGTAACCTTGAACGACAGGGACACGAACACAGACACATCGAGGACATTTAAAATTTCAAAGGCTTTCCCACCGGGAATCGACCCCGGGTCCCCTACCATTGGAGTATCTGATGGGTGAGGTACCTGGTTCGTTCCCAAGGCAAGTAAGCTTGAGGTGAACAACTCGTGCTCGTGGGTTTACTCGAGACACTCCCTTTTCCTCCCATCCTCCATCATAATTCACTTGCTTTATTCATGGTCTCCCTCTATCTAACAGGTATAATCCTGGGACACTAAATGCAAAGATTTCATTTCATTTCATTTTCAAACGGTTAACCGAAATCAAAACGAACCGAAAAAGTTGTATTTTCTATTGCTCATTAACGTTGAGTTGAGTTGAGTTGATTTTAGTTTAGCAGAGAGGCTATATGAGACGTGGACCTACTGATAAACGTGGAATCCAAAGCACATGAGCTCCTGCCGGGAATCGAACCCGGGTCTCCCATGACAAAGGCTGCTCATTAACGTGTTTTCAGAAAAATATATAGAGAGAAATATATGGAGTATCGTAATTCCATTCAAAGGTGAAACAGCAGTTCCATAATACCTTAACTTAAAACGAAACCATTACATATCTTTCGGAACTTTTCCAAAATATGTATGGATATAAAAAAAAAAAGGCAATATAGTGTCTGTTTCCAAACAAAACTGAACCAAATTACGGTTCGATTTCTGAAATAAACCGACACATTCTTTTTAACTTTAAATCGAACCCAAAGCGGTTAACCAGATTTTAGAATACGGCTAGTGGCTAGGATGTAGTTTATGTTTCTATCAGGGTTGTTTTGTTTAAGATAAATGATTATAACTTGTTTTAAACAATTGATTTTGTTTAAAACACATTTTATATACGATTCAAACATTTTGTTTTAAACACATGTATTTTTAAGACTTGTTTTAAACATGTGTGTATTTTCGTTTTATTTTATTTTTGTAAAAAGAGTCTGCCAGTGAAAGAAATTTGCCACAAAGTGCTTCCCATTCCGGAGACTATTTTATTCCCATCTGAATGTTTTGCTTTCTCGTAGCTATATCAGGTAAATTTGGCTACCTGCAATTTATCTTATCCCTTTTTCCTTTGTTTATAGCCTTTATTGTATTGTTTAAATGCTTCTCAGTTAACTTGCGAGAAAATGTCGTAGTCGAAGGTTGGACTACTTGCAGAAACTGATATTAAAAAATAAGTAAAAGAATTATCCTGCAAACAAGTTTTGTGTTGAACTCAGAAAACAAACAAAGGGTTCTTTGTTAATTTGCGGTTCTGAAATTAGAATATCGCAAGCATTCGTTGTTACAGTATAAGTTTTTTTTTTTTTTTTTTTTTAGTTTCCGTATATACATATTTTAGAGAAAGAAAAAAATCCAAAGTGAAAGAAAGAAAAACTACGCGACACGGTGCAATCTAGAGTTTTATATGATTGCCACTAGAGAGGAGCGTCCGTTTCGAGGTCATCCGCCCTCTAGTCTGAAGTTCAAATTTTGGGAGCAGTAATGCAGGTTTAGGAACCGTTTGCTCACCAACGTCCACAGAAAAGTATGAAGTCCTTACACCAAATAAATACGAAATTTGGTGTGTTATAATCCTTTTCTATTGCCGTAAGGAGCTATAAGCCTATTGTACAGTATATTTGTATATTTTTTTAGCCCATGGATTCCAAAGATGCTTCTGAGTTTGCTATGTCTGCTTAAAATTCTGGAAATTGGGCCTAATCAACTTTCCAATTTTGATCAATATTTACTCCGTATTTATTCGGTGTAAGGACCTCAAAATTGTTCTGTTGGACTTTCCTTATTAAAAGGTTTCTAAAACTGCCTTACCGCCCCCAAAATCTGAAATTCAGAATGGAGGTGGAGGCGGTTGCCCTCTTGCCTCACTGACTGTCATATGAAACTATGCTACGCCCTTTTACGTGGTTTTATTTATATTTATGTCGTACTTTTGACTACGGAGATATTACGTTTTGAGATAGAATCCATTTGCTGAGCAAAACTGAACCTATTGAAAATGGACTTGGATCCATTGTGCTCTGAACGCCCCAAATATTATTTTTCATCAATAAATTATTGACTTTAAAAAACAACCAATTACATAGGCTTGCAGAAAATATTCTAAAGTTAGTACAACATGAAGTATGCTTCAAACATTACTTTTCGAAAATTTATTATTTTAAAATAACTTAATTAGCATCAGTGTTCTGAAATAGTAATCAACTTTTTCAACTAAAATCTCACCCGCCTCCATGAAACGCGAGTTTACCCTATAAGGGCATAATAAGAAAACTTTCAGAAGCAGTAACTCTGAAATGACTTGCTTTAAGAATAAAGTAACCGCACAAACTTAGTTCTGGTAAACTTCTAGCCTTACAACATCTAACATGACTCCTTTTGCTTTTGAAATTTCGAATTCCAATCAAAAATGGTCGTCATGATGTTTGATAGCTCCATCTGACGTGTCAGATCGCTTCCAAGTTTCATCATTCTCCCTCCCGTTCTAAACACACAAGAGAGATGAGGACATTCATTTCAGCATGTATATTGATAGATTGTGTGAAATCCCCATAGTAGATAGATTTTGAAACCTACCTAAAGGCTTGTTCCAAGTAAGAAAGTACTTATGAGCGTCATAAGCACGCGGGCGTAATAAAAAGGGTCGTGATATGAAATAAGTTAACAATTACTAATCTATATTAATATTTTCTGTACCCAACACAGTGTACTCTTAACCATCATAATATAAATGAAAAGGTCGATTGCAAGCAGTCATGCTATTCAGCCGGTTCGCTAGAACCGGTTGTTAAGATATTTCTAATTCGCAGAACCTTTTGTCATACCCAGATATACCCAGAAACAGTAAATTTTTTTTTAACTATCTTTGTTTTCAGAAATTCTTACAGCTAAAGGATTAAACATAAGCTTCCGCTGAACAAAGTATAAACAGTTTATTTCTTAATCTCAGATGCTCAGATATTATGAATGAGAACTGGGATCACACGAGTGCAGTGTAGCGGTGATAGTTGAAACGCATACATATCATTATCAACACTTGTCGATCTATTGCTGGATTAAGGACTTTCCAATACTTTTTGACAACCATCTATCTTGAGTTATTTGTTTCCAAGATATTCACAATAGTACCTAATTTCGTCACACCTCCTTGTATTAGGATGCTGTATAGGTCCCTACTTGTCACTTGTGGTATCCAGTAAAAAATTTGTTTTTGTCTACCTTGTACGGTGTGTTTCTTAAGAGAGTTATATCTATCTTTCTTCCCATCAATCTAGTCTCTCTCCCTCTCTCTCTCTGTGTATATATATATAACAACATTCAGATATTTTTCAATAAGAATGCCAAATTTCACATTAATAGTGTGAAAACTTCATGTTCATGTAGGGGACTATAGGTGTTTTAATCCAAAATTTGTACTACATAATGGCAGTTCAATTCACTAAACAATAGAAACCATGGTTGGAAAAAACAACTTTTAAAAAAAGGACAAAACATGAAAGAGACGTTTAAAATGTTTAAAATATGTTTTGAAAAAGACACGAAAAGAACATGTTTTAAACAATTTTAACAGTTTTAAACATAATATTAAACATGTATTTCAAAATCGTGTATTAACTTATTTGTTACGATTTTTTGCTCTTTAGTTCCAACCAGTGATGTTATTCTAATTTTCTGACAACCGGTTCTGTATATATGCACACATATAATTATTTATGTTGTGCATATCATATAAATCATGATACGTGTGCATATATACAGAACCGGTTGTCAAAAAATTAGAATAACATCACTGGTTGCAACTAAAGAGCAAAAAATCTTAAGAAATAAGTTATCACACAATTTTGAAATAGATGTTTTAAATTGTTTAAAACTGTTCAAAATCTTTAAAACATGTTTTTTTTGTGTGTTTCAAAACATATTTAAAACATTTTAAACGTCTTTTTCATGTTTTAAACGCATGTTTTGTTCTTTTTTTAAATATATTTTTTCCAACCATGATTTGTATTGTCTAGTGAATTCAACTGCCGTTATGTAGTGCAAACTTGGGATTAAAACCCCTATATTCCCCTATTTCCGCCCATATATATAGCCTGTTCCATAATTCGTATACTTTTCTACAGCACTGGAAGAACATGAAGTTTTCACACTATTAATGTGAAATTTGGCATTCTTATTGACATATGTCTGAATGTTTTAAATTTTAATAGTAAATGGGAGAAAGTCATTCTTTAGTCCCTCATTTGGGGCGAAAGCACAAAAGTTCATTTTCCTTTGGGAGATTTAATGTTAAATTTTTGAGGCAGTCTTCCCCTTTGATTATTAGTAACTAATTTGGAACACATGAGTATTATTGCTACAAAATCCAATAACATTCATTAGCTATGTTACTATAGTCGTCTTGAACATTATTTTGGATAACGCTCCTCTTTTGAGAGGCAAGGGGCGGAAAGTAAGGGTGGGTGGAGTGATACCAAAACTCCAAATTGTATCTTGGGAACACAAGCTATACTTTATTTTATTTCGTTTCAAAACGCCTTTCGTATTTCTTTTGTGATGCTAGAAGTCAATAATTTTTGGCATAGTTTATATTAATAACTTGAATTGTTCTTAAATTTTTCGTTCACAATTTAGTTTCTTCTCCATACAAAACTACAGATATGAAAGATTTAATTCTTATACTCTGCATTTGGTTCATAAGTAGTCGTCATTACCTGGTCAATGACTTACGTCCGGCACGATACAACTAAATTTATTTATTCGACGAACTGGAGAAAAATTAGTACCCACTAATAAATGAAATAATATACAATATAGGAAAAATTACAGAAATAATAATAGATTATGCAGTAATTTCGCCGTGCAATTTCAAAAGTAGGCGAATAATAATAATAATAATAATAATAATAATAATAATAATAATAATAATAATAATAATAATAATAATAGTAATAATAAGAAATTATTATTATTATTATTATTATTATTATTATTATTATTATTATTATTATTATTATTATTATTATTATTATTATTATTATTATTATTATTCGCCTACTTTTGAAATTGCACGGCGAAATTACTGCATAATATGTTATTGTTTCTGTAATTTTTCCTGGATTATATGCTATTTCGCTTATTAGTAGAAACCAATTTGTCTCTAGGGCGTCGAATAAATGAATTTCGTTGAGCATTTTGGTGTAAATAACCTTACAAGTAGAAGTCGTTCGTTCCAAAGCTGAAGTTAGTAATAGTTTGTGTTTAGTTTTATGTGGCATGATAGTGTATTGGTAATGTAGCTGATTTACAAGAAGTACACTTATTCAACCTAGGTTCAAATCCTGTTCACGAAAAAGTTGTTTTTTTATAACAAAGTGATCGTGAAGAATCGACTTCTCATACTGAACTAGCAAACCTTAAGAATGTGGAAGCAAACACCTGTATCATGATAAAGACTATTTACGGATGTTGGTTGGGAAAGGGAAAGAAATTACCAGAACATTCGAAACACTTCATTGATCTGCAGCACTTTTCGTATTATCGTTCTCAGAAAGAAACACCATACCACTTTATAAGCAAAGCTTGAGTAGAGCAATGGTTTGAGTAGTGGTGATCGTACAAGAATTCTACGCGGAAAATCTCAGTTCGATTCCCTACCAGGTAATATAGTTTTTTCGCATAAAATAATGCCTCCAACTGTGCGAATTACAGCGCTATATCTGCAATAGATTAAATCGTTCGGAACAGCTAAATCCTCGGAGATGACTAGGAAATGGCAACATTCTTTGGTTATTTCAAAACAACATTTTATTTCTATTAGTTTGGCACAAAATTTGTTTCCATCCTATAATTAAATGTGTTTTATTCACTTTTAAAATTTGAAACATGCAAGGTCTGCTATATCTACAAGGAACATCCAATTTTCCTTTTGAACATTTGTAACTTTTCATTATGATACAGTTTGGAATTATAATATAAGGTGTGTCTTATAGAAATTTAGCAGTAATGTAGCATTCATTCATTTTCTTTTTCTTTCTTTTCATTTCTTTTCTTCCTTGCTTTCTTTCTTCTTGTTCAGTTCGTATTAGTTGTCTGGAATTGAAGGTATGACCTAGGTACCTATTGGGTTTATTAGAATGTATTTCGCTCCTCCTATCAATGGATATAATACATATTGCAAACCACACGTTGTCGAATAAATTGATTTTGACTATCAGTTTCTCCGTTCTATTAGTCTGTTAGTTCGTAGCAGATTGTACTCATAAATAAATATTTCAGTAATTATTACCTGTAAAGGAGATGAATATTCATTATTAAATTAATAAAAGGATAGGGAATGGAAACCTTTACGATTGCTTTATGTCCCATACTTACTGAGCTGTATTTAATGAAACAAATGGTAGAATCACGTACCCTTTAGCAAAGTAAACTGTTGAAATGCTGAAATAATTACTTCTTCTGGTATCTGAATTTATTTAATACGTTGTTTGACCCCTTCAAAAATTGTAAACATTATGTTTTACACAGTGTTGGAGTTAGGATACGAGGTTGATTTTCTATCATTTTGTTAATTTATTTTTCCTTTTCGCTGCTAATTTACTTTTGAAACGGAAGTTTTTCATAGTAGTGAATGTTGCGTCGGAAATTGGCATAATGTCAAAGTCGACAAACAAGTTAATATACTGAAAGAGAACGAAGTTTTCAGAGCAAACATGAGGAAAATGATTAATGAAATACAATGTAATCTATATCCAAGATATAAATAGGTCACAAATATGCTTAGTCAGGTTCAACTCGCGTTGTATGTGGTATTTTGTTTATCGGTAACTATCGACAGGGTTTGGTTTACAACTAGTCCATCTAGAGAATAAAAATCGCTACACTTGGTGGCCGAGCTTGACCAGGGACAGGCTCGGCACGACAACAGAGGCTATGCTTCACAGTTTTCTACGCCGAGAACTTCTGAGTTCAGTTCACGTTAGCATATTAGGCTCACCCAGAGTGAGCCTTATAAGATTGTTGCGTTAGTGTGTCTATTCCTCTATTGTTTCACACAATAACTTTCCAATGAAAGCAAATTTTTGAAATATATTTCTTGTAACAAACAGCTAGAGCCAGTGGCGGATCTAGCCCGGGGCCGGGGGGCCTAGGCCTCCCAGTTTTTTGAGTAACAAAAGTAATTGAAGCTATTATTTAAATATTTTTGAAAGTTTATAATGGACTTATGATTTACCTATCATAGCCTGGGCTCTTGCTGCCCCTCCCAGTTTTTACCTTCTGGATCCGCCACTGGCTAGAGCGACTATTTTGCTCGAATTCGTTAATGAAGACATCTTCACAGATCACGGTGATTTTAACGGTGGCTATCATATATCATGCATGAAAATATGTGCTAATTTTTTAGATTAAATATGTAGATTTACAGATTTATGAAATACGTAGATTTTTTAGATTAAAGGGTAAAATATTTCAAAGTATAAAAATGTTTTTGAGGTTAACAGATTTTTCGGTTAAACCTCAGAAAATATTGCTGAGGTTAAAACCTCACATGAGAGAGTATATAAAACCTCTGTATACTGATAGTTATGTAACCTCACACATGGTCATCATAATCATAGTAACACCTATTGTTCTAACTGAGCTTCTTTGTCTTCATTGATGCGTAGCGCGGCTCTTAGGCGAGAAGAAAATCTGCATTTGATCCATTAACAGACACTATGTGTTGTAGTGCGTTTCGCACTTCATCCCATCTCATCCATGACACCATTTACAGTTATTATTTTCATTCACTGAAGTTTCTGTTTACCTTACATAATGATTATGGTTAAAATCTATATTAACCGTTAAAGTTTGAACAACCCATATCTACCCATATCCCATCCACTTTTTGCTGAACGGAATATCATTCTAACGTCTCTTCCCCTACAGAGGGCGTAAACTTCTTCGAGTAGTAGCTAGCGTCGGCTAGCTGGTGAAAAAAATTGTTATGTTCAAAGATAATTAGACAAACATACAGAAGTAAGAAATGATTGTATTTGAGCAGAAGAGTTTAAGTAATAGTTTTGTCGATCTTTGAAGATTTTTTTTATTAAAGCTTACTTGAAGTCAGCTGGTCATTTTCGTCATCTAATAAGTCTATAAGTTAATCGGTCTATAAGCGTCCTTCATTATATAAACCCGTCTAACGATACGGAAATATCGCTGGCACGGTCCCATAAGAAGTACCGGTGGGCTATTGAGATTTTTTGGGGGGGGAGGATCTTTGCTAACCTTATTTCTGGAAATGTGAAAATTCTGCAAGGTATTTCAATTACTTTAAAATAATAAATAAAATTTCGTTAGGGATTAAGCCCGGAAGCCCCCTTTTAAATACGCCACTGAGAAGTACTATAGTTAAAATGCTTAATTTCCGTCAATGTATTTAGCTAGTTTATGTAGTAGAGTGCTAATGAAATAGATATTTAAGACAGTGACTCCCCAACATTTTGTTGGCATACTTTACTGAACAAAAGATATCGCGATACTTTCCTAATTTTTTCCTATAATATAAATTCTAAACATAATTTATACGGTTTACCCAATATTGTTAGGGTCGTCAAGTCTAAGGTGCTTGCTTAGGGAGGCGGGTCATGTAGCTAGAATGGAAGAAAGTAGAAACGCTTTCAAAGTCTTGACTGGAAGACCAATCGGAAAACGACCATTAGGAAGACCTAGGCGCAGATGTGAGGACAATATTAAGATGGATCTCACAGAACTAGGAATACAAAGTAGAAACTGGATCCAATTGACTAAGAATAAAAGTCAGTGGAGATCTTTTGTGAACGCGGCATTGAGCCTCCGGGTACCATAGGCCATAGAGTTAGATAGTTAATACAAATTCTAACATTGTAAGACCAAAATTTCTATAAAGTAGAACTCAATGTGGCACTGAGTATTGTTGTTGCCGCTATAGACATTGACTAATACAACCTGTAACAAAATTCGTTTTAACTATTCATTAAATGCTTCATGCTTATATCTTAAATCCTATATTTCCCCGACACCCTGTATGGAACAGCGTCACACCAGTGTGCTGCAGTAAATAGGTTGGGAACCACTATCTAAGTGCTACTGTGTCATTTATATGAATTGTATCATAATGATCACAATTCGTACTCAATTTCTTTCGGAAACGAATTAATATTTTTGATAAATAGTTTTGAATGACAGGCAGGGCGGGGTAGTTCGTAGGAGGCGCCAGGTGAAGAGAGAGATGTTTTGAATGTGAATATTTATTATAGGAAACGTTATGATGAAACATTTTCCAAATAGCTTCAAATAAATATTGTACAGACTGGGGTACAGATAAAATCCATCAAAAGAACAATAAAATCGAATCTTTGCGTGTTTGCCTGTAAAACACCATTTTACAATTACAATGGACTCGTACATCAGTTAATGCCAACGCTACACTTGCAAGTGATGCTGGTTTGAGGGAAATTTCCCGCGGCGCTGGAGGACTTAGGAAAGTTTTTTTTTTTAAGAGGGAAAGGGGGAGATTTTACAAATATGAGATAAAATGTAGGAAAATTTACCTTTTCAATAGATATTATATTAAGAAGTACGGCAGTGTGACTAAAGACAGCGGCATTCTTTCCACAATCCTACTATATGCAGAAAATACAAATACAAAAGACTCTTCATTTCTCTCTCAACAACCCTTCCGCGACCTTGCTAGAGAATATCATTGCCAAATATGTCTTTGAAATGGAAATGGAAATGGTTCAAGAAACAAAAGGAAGTCAACTGCACAGGTTCTTTATGGATTGGGTGGTATTATCACAGTAGAAAGCAATGTCTTCAAGGGTGCTCTATCTTGTCATAAACAGTGACCCTGCATAGTACTTCGGCTCAGTGAATACAGTTAAAGGTTAAAAAAGGTCAGCGTAAATTAAATGCACATTATCGAAGTTCAAGCGACTAGCCTTTCGTTATCCATTGGTCCAAGGAGGGGGGCGAATATTAAGAAAAGATGGGCGGTACAAATGGAATTTTTGATCATTTCTGAGGGAAATTTTAACTTTAGTTCCTAATATCAGTGGCTTACAATTTCTGGCAACTGCTTAATGCTCACTTTGTTAATGTCTATTGTTCCATTTGTCATTCGTCAACATTTTAGTTTAGGTTTTCTTTTTATTTATTTAAATGGTGTGTGCTTTCACTTTTCAATAATACATTGTTTATCGTGTAATAATAATGGCCAACTATATAAAAAAAAACGTGAATATTTTATCGGAAAAGAGAGCTAAGAAACTTGAAAGAAGATGAAAGGCAAATGGAGGCTCAAAAAAGTTTCTTTCGACTTCCCCAGTTACTGTTAACGAAGCATTTGCAAGTCGACAAAAGTTTGAAACATTACATTTATTTTAGTCGATTGTAGTAATTTAATTGTAAAATTGAATGGATACGGGTCTGAGTTAAATTTAATGCGTTTCAAAATTTGTTTGAATACAATTGTTTTCAGGCAGTATATGCGTATATAACTCGAAAGAGTAACTATAATCAAAAGGTCATTAGGCTTATAAGTAATACTTTTTTTTAAGAACTCTCCTTTCAGTCATACCAGCGTATACATTACAGCTCTTTGTATTATAACAGTGTAACAATCATTATCAATCCATTCTCTTGTATTAAATTTAGATGGAGCGATAATTTTAAACATTTAGCGGTAGTCCTGATGCAAAGTAGAGTTTTGAATATTTGTTAGTTGTGTTCAGAAAGCACCGATAGAGGTGGTCCGAGAATCTGGATCCCCCAGAACGTTTAATTTTTTAAGAAAATTAGCACAATTTCAGGGGGCAAATACACAAAATTGTTTGCATTTTGTAGGCCACTGCGAAAAATCTTCTGACCCAAAAGAGAAATCTTGGGTGCACTACTGCTTGTGTTTACATTGTGTTACCATTATCTGATTTCGAACGTCTATATTTCAATGAGACATGAAAACAACATATTGTTTTACAGGCCTAAAGAGCCCTGAAAATAATTTTTGCTGGGGGACCTGATTTTGAAGTTCCGCCACTGATCGAAGACAAATTAGGTTATATATCTATTAAGGCACACACTTTTGTCATTTGTTCTGTATTAAACAAGTTCAGCTAAAATTAATAAAGAATTACTTGAAATCAATTACATCTCAAGAACAATTAAATGGACTAGCATTGATGGCCATTGAAAATGACATACTCAATAAAATGGATACGAATGCATTGATAGGAGATTTTGTCAAATTGAAAGCTAGAACTGTGTCTTCATAATACTGACTTTTCAGTAACAAAGAAAACGAGAAACTAAGCTAATTATCATAATCGTATCACTAGAAAATATTATGTAAATATGTTTTCATAGAAGCATAAGAATATACCTCTTTGACAAAGTCAAACCTGTATGAATATTAGACTTGAAGCTAGTGAGTTTTATGTTTCAATTGTACTTGTCAAATACCATAGGCGTCTCTGGCGGGGGAAAGAGGGGGTCGCGTCCCCCCCAATATTTTGAAGTACAAAATATTCAATATTTCATTCTAATTTAATTTATTTACTAACGACAGAATAACAAATAAATAAATAAATAATAATAATTATATTTATTTGGAATATATTATTCAGGCTGTGGAACGATTATATCAGAGTTCTTGATATGCCTTAGGGGATCCGTGAAGGTGAGCAGAAAGGTAGCAAATGGAATCGAAGATAATAAATAGGTTGGACTAGGTAGCACCATTTTAATCACTTCCTTCGGTGCCCCCCTTCCCCAAATTTTACATGCCAGAGACGCCAGTGTCAAATACATCTTATATCTTAGTTGTGTCTTGTACTTATTTAAGCAAACTATTATTAATGATTAAAATGGGAATTTTGTTGAGTATTCATCTACAATCAGTTAGTTAATGGCAATCAATTCTGTCATTTTGGGGGGGGATTAATATTCACAAGGTGACTACAGATATGGAAGAAATTTGCAATTGTAACAATTATTTGAAGAAGTTTGTCCATTACAGCTTTCTACTTTTTTATTGTTATTTACGTGGGGGTGCCTAAATGTTGTTTGCTTACACTTAAGAAATGTCTAGAACCAGCCCTGATGATAGGTTTGTTGTTGTTTTCGAACTTCGCCTTTTTCGCCGTCTAGCTTTCAATGATCATAAATGTATATAGCCTATCTCCCTACGACTGACAAAAAAAGAGAGATTTTTATTATTATTATTATTTGTTCGTTCTCACTTACATATGTTCTTGTCCTTCTAATAAGGATTAATGCCATGTAATGACGTGAATAGGGAATGATCTTCATAAACTCTTTGTAACTTTTCATAAATCACAATTGAATACTCCAAACTTTACATAAAATTGATGACACAACGCTTTTTAAACTTTTGTCGTAACGCGCTTCACGATCAAAACCTCACTACCAAGGGCGCCCATCAGAAGGGCAAGGTGGGGCGCTTGCCCCCTATAGGAAATTGTACTTGGGAATATCGAAAACCCAATAGAATTTTTACATTAGTTACAGCAAAATTTGAAACTATATAAGAAATATCGCTTATAGGCCTACTTGCCCCCCCTTGGAAACCACAACATGGGCATCCTTGCTCACTAGAGACGTTCTCAACAGTCGTGATCTTATTACGTTTGTAATACACCTCGTATATACCACGTGTTTCGTAGAGGCTGCTTTGATAATTGAGTTGGTTTACAAATTGTTCAGCAACAAATTCAATTTTATAAAATAAAAAAAAAATAACGACAGACAGGAAAGCATTCGTTTTTGTCATTCATTTCATTACTCATTGTTTGTAGCAATGAAAGGCTATTTTATCTTATGTATGTTAAATATTGAAAATAAGTGTAATGGCTTTGGCAGAGGACGTTTCCGTTCGTCGACTAACTTTTACTAAATACCGGTACTCGGTAGATGTCAAACCAAGCGCTTCTGTTTCACAGTTCCGCCACCAGATCGCAGCACTTCCTATAGATTCATACGCTACTACATACCGCATCTACCAAACCGTTATGTTGTATACACTTCCCAAAGTAAAAACTGAAAAACGAGAGAGAAAAACAAAGAGAGACAGGATATTAGTTTGGACAATTTAGAAAACAAGATTGCAATAGAATAGCAGGTTATTAGATACCAACAATGAATGCCCTTATGTTCTGTAGAAGCCTTTTCGTTAGACGATTAACTTCAAGTAGTTAGTAAATGTATCGGTAGATGTCAGGTCAGGCCAACCTATTTTCTTTTACGTTTACAACAGAAGGTGTCAGGCCTAATAAATTAATTTGTGTCAATAATATTTATTTATTTAGTTAGTTAGTTAGATAGATAGTTTAACGTTCCACGAGTATTCACCAAGCCTAGGAGAGACGGTGATAATGAAAGTGGGAGGAAACGGAATAACCATGAGAAAACCCACGGACACGGTGCTCGTCCGGTTCCTGTTCTGCCTAATGACCCTCCAGTGGCGGATCCAGGGGGCGATCGGGGCTATTGCCCCCCAGAAGAGGAAAGATTTTTTTTTGTATTTTATATATAAATTAAACCCATCTTAAAAGTAGCTCTAAGTAGCAGTATTACAACCCACCGCTCCCCCAGAAGTCCGTCCTGGTCCACCCCTGTGACCCTCTAGCACTTTATAACGCAATTTTTTGTCTAATTTTATATTTAGTCATAACAGGAATTCCTGTTCTGCCTAATTATCGCCAAAGGGATATTTAAATTTGAAGGAAATTTATTAGTACTATTTTTCCTTGATTTTCAAATACCATGCCAGAACTTTGAAATAGTAATATATATTACTGTAACTCATTACGAAAAAACAAGTCATACAGTCATGTTTATAAAAATTTACTTCCCATAAGCCCATGGACGCCCGAAGAAAATTTTCTAGTGGGGAGATCATCTTCCTGGTTGCTATATTGTGTGTAGTATTTGTATTTGTAATAAGAAACTCTTAAGAAATTTAAGTTCCCACACTGCCCCGCCCTTCGGGCGCCCATGCATAAGCTCTATCTTTAGCATAAACCTCCGGTGGAAAATCACCCTCAAAACTGTTCATTGGAACAAGTTTTGCAGTAAAAACAATCCTTATGGGTCGTACACTATGGTGCAGTACCTACAGTGTGCTATGAGTGTAAGATCAAATATCTAGACTTGGCTTTCTTTCAAATGATATTATATTATTGTATACAAACTCATATTCGGCTAGATTTTTTTCTCGTGGCTTATTTCAATCATTTTATTCATTTTATGACCATTAAGTAGAAAACTATAGAATAATGAAGCTTTTTCTTATATATGACAGTAGTAATTGCATGACTTGAGGCAAATTTGGACTTTGACCCCGACCTTTATGACGTCATAGGTCAAAGGTCAATGACCTTGGCCCGGGTTCAATGATCTAGGGGTACCTAGGACCACCCCCTCTAAATTTCGGCAGGGGTACCATGGCCCACCCCCTAAATTTTGGCAGGGGTACGTAGGACCACCCCCCTTAAATTTTGGAAATTGCCAAATCTAAAAATTTGGTGTGGTAGCCTAGGACCATAGTATGTACCTCTATCAGTATTGGGTGTCTATGTCGTTCCCTTTCATGGGTAAAAAATTGCCAAAAAGTCAAATTTCGGGGGTTTTTGACCTAATTTATTCCCTTTGATGAGGTATTATTACCCTATATGGTTATATGGACGTATACAGGGGTCCATTCCCCTTTCATAAGACATGGGTATATTAATGCACCCCTTGAAAAATTTGGGAGTGGTACTTTCGCCCACCACCTAAATTTTGGAAATTGCCCAATTTAAACATTTGGTATTATAGTATAGGACCCTAATATATATTATGATAAATTTGGGTGGTCCGCCTCGTTCCCTTTTAGGGGTACAAAATTGCCAAAAATATAAACGTAAGCAATACGTATACCACGTGTTTGGTTTTGGTCCATTTTATCCCCCTTTGATGAGGTCCTATTACCTTATATAGTTATATGGTCATGTATAGGGGTCCATTACCTATCATAAGACATGGGTACATTGGTGCACCCCGGGAGGAGTACCTTGGCCCACCCCTTAAATTTTGGAAATTGCCCAATTTAAACATTTGGTATTATAGTACAGGACCTCAATATGTATCATGATAAATTTGGATGATCCACCTCGTTCCCTTTAAGGGGTACAAAATTGCCAAAAATATAAATGTAAGAAATATGTTGTACCACGTATTTGGTTTTTTGGTCCATTTTATCCCCTTGGATGAGATCCTATTACCTTATATGATTACAGGGATCTATTTCCTATCATAAGACATGGGTATATTGTTGCACCCTTCTTAAAATTTGGCAAGGGGTACACTGAAATTGTCCAATTTAAGCATAGTGCAGGACTTCAATATGTTTCGGTGGTCCTATTGCCAAATTTTTTTTAGTACAACCACGTGTTTGGTTATTGACTCAATGTATCCTATTTGATAAGGTATGGACGGGTATCCCCTTTCAATTTGGTATAACCCCTCGGGTGTAGTACGGTCACGTGATCGATGATTTGGTTTTGATGCGCGACGAGGTCCCTGGTCAATGTTCTCTAGGAATTACGTGGAAACTTTGATAGGAATGATTCATTTCATTTATTTTTTTTTTTGCAACTTTCAAACTAAAAAAAAAATCAAACCAAAGTTTTTCAAAACAAAAATTGAAACGAAAATTTTTAAACGAAAATCTTGAAACTAAAAAATTTTCAAAACAAAAATTTGAAAGGAAAAATTTTCAAAAATTTTCAAAGAAAAAAATTTCAAACAAACTTTTCAAACAAAAATTTTGAAACGAAAAATTTTCAACCAAAAATTTTGAAACGAAAATTTTTTTTTCAAACTAAAGAATTTTGAAAACAAAAAAAGTTTGAAGCAATATTTTTTTTGAAACGAAAAAATTTTCAAACTAAAAATTTGAAACAAAAATTTTGAAACAAAAAATTTTCAAACAAAATTTTTGAAACGAAAATTTCAAAACAAATTTCAAACGAAAAATTTTCAATTAGAATTTAAATCAAACAATGATCAACTTTCACGGTTAACCGTTAAACTTTATCCGGTTTTTAACTATTCGATTAACAAATAAACGGTTTTCAACTATTCGATTAACAAATAAACGGTTTTCAACTATTCAATAAACAGATGAACGGATTTTTCCTTTTCACACCAGTGAGTGTAAGAATTGTTGTACTCGCTTTAAATACGCATCATTTTTGAAACAAGGTGTTAGTGTTCATCATGGATACACAGTGGAAACATCCATTTACCTGTATTCTCGCAGGGCCTAGTGGGTGTGGAAAAACGTATTTTGTGAAGCGATTACTTTCACATCTCCCAACCATGATCAATGCAAAATTTCGTAAGATATACTGGTATTATGCAGAATGGCAAGACGTGTATGCAACAATGCCGGTTCCAGTAGAATTTCACGAAGGACTTCCACGAATGAAAGATTTTCAGCCTCAAGATGGACCACATTTGATTATTATTGATGACCATATGCGAGAAGTGAATAGTGATACTGTTGATATGTTCACAAAAGGATCACATCATCGAAATATTAGTGTGATTTTTATAACACAAAATGTATTTCATCAAAGTAAAGCAAATAGAAATATGAGTTTAAATTGTTCGTATTTGGTGTTGTTTAAAAATCCACGTGACAAGTCACAAATCAAGCATATGAGTTATCAAATCATGCCTGAGCATCCACTGTTTCTACAAGAAAGTTATGCAGACGCAACAAGAAATCCACATGGCTATTTACTGATGGATCTTAAACAAGATACACCCGATGAAATGCGATTTCGTACAAATATTTTTCCCGACGATTTGCATCATTATGTTTACGTACCAACAAAACATTTTAAATTATTGTGCATGTGAAAAGAATGACTTAGTCTGTCACGATGTCTCCTACAGTGAAACACGCTGATTTGCTACGTGCTCTGCACAAAGCTAAACCAAGATTGCGTAAAGCTATTATTGCCAATGCAGACGCTTCATTAATTCATAGTATTTGTGAATGTTGTTATAATGTCTTAAAAGGCAATGTTCCACTGACAAGTGCGCAGAAGTCAAGATTAAAGCGTTACAAGAACACGCTCCGTTATCTCGTAGACAATACAAAATCATTGGATAAAAAGAAGAAACATTTAGCCGTACAACAAGGAGGATTCTTACCTGCATTACTTGCACCTATTGTAGGAAGTGTGTTATCCAGTATTTTGTTTAAACAATAAACATCATGGAGCATAGCAAGAAGATGGTTTTAGTGCCACCAGAAATGCTTCAACGAATGCATGCATCATCATCCCATGTGAGTGAAAATCGAGAATCTAATTTCGATCATGAAATGCAATCTATATTGAACACATCGTATCCAAGTGATGAAGAAAAATGGAATCAGTACAATAGAATATTACAGAAATATCTTTATGTGATACGTAAACAAGAAGAACCAATACCACTTACAATTACATCAATGAAACCTGATGGTGACGTTCCGAATGTTGACGATAGCACGAAACAAGAAATTTTAGCTGCAATACCACAAATGTATCGTAAGAAAGCCGAACTACTATTCCGTCGTTTAAAACAAGATGACGCAATTACATGGGATCATAAAGGAACAGTGTACATCAACGACAATAAACTACATGGATCCAATATTGTAGATTTAATGTGTGATGTGACTCGACCGAGGAAACATTCTAATCCTCAAGGCTGGGAATTGTTTTACCCAGCATCTAAACTACCTTGCATCGTCAAACACACCTCAAGAATTGATTGGTAATCCACGAAGATTAAACTATATTGTCAAGCATAATAGTACAACAGCATCTGAAGGATCTGCACCACCAAAACCGGCACCTGAATTATTTTCTTCCGGAGAAGAAGAAGAAGAAGAAGAAGAAGATGATGATGTTTTAGAAGTCCGACCAAAAAGAAAACGTATCATTCCACAATGGTCAACGTACAAACCATGAACAAAAAGTTGAAATCCATTTATTACAATCCAGCACACCCTGCATCATTTTCTACTGCAAAGAAATTATGGCAAGCCACAGGAAAATCTATACCTCTAGCCAAAATAAAACTTTGGTTAAACAAACAACCTACCTACACGTTACATCGTCCTGTACGTCGTCGTTTCCGTAGAGATTTTTATCTTGTCAACAATATTGATGATCAATGGGAATGTGATTTAAATGATTTACAATCACTTCAAAACTATAATGACAATTACCGCTATATTCTTACAGTGATTGATGTGTTTAGTCGGTACGGGTGGGCTGTACCACTAAAATCAAAAAGTGCCGAGGATATAGTGAATGCATTTGAAATGATATTCCAGGAAAGGAAACCAATTGTGCTACGTAGTGATCAAGGAACTTAATTTACCAACAAGACAGTACAAAAGTTTTTCAGGAAACACAACGTGCAACATGTTACAACAAAGGATCCAGATATTAAAGCCAGCATCTCAGAAAGATTTAATCAGACATTGAGACATCGTATGTGGAAATACTTTACCAAATATCAAACATACAATTACATCAAAGTATTGCCTTTACTTGTAAAAGCATACAATGAAAGTCGGCATTCCAGTATTAAAATGGCACCTGCAAACGTTTCTCAGGACAATTTACTGGAGGTGTGGCATAACTTATACGACAAAAAGCTACAACGTTCAAAACAAGATACGGATTTATCTGTTGGTGATACTGTTCGTATAAGTAAAACAAAACGTATCTTTGACAAGGGTTACCTCGAGAACTGGACTTGGGAAATATTCAGAGTAAAAGCCATTGTACCAAGAAACCCACCAGTGTATCGACTAGAGGATTTAAATCATCAACTCATCGATGGTGTTTTCTACAGAGAAGAATTACAACCAGTGCCGCTCCCTTCGACGTTCCTCATCGATAAAATATTACGTACAAGAACAAAAGGTCGCAGAAAGGAGTATCTCGTCCAGTGGAAAGGATATCCTTCCTCATTCAATTCGTGGATCCCTGCAACTTCATTGAAGAAGAAGAAGAATGGAACCTGATCAAGATTTTTACGTTACACTTCCCAGTAATAGTTCCATGGATTATTTTCCAGAAAATACATTGACTTCATATATTACGAAATTACAACGACGTGTAGAGTTTCGCCAGAAATGGGATGTGGCAATTGTAGAGATTCATTATCCACATTCTTTGCTGAACATTAACAGTGAAAACAATAAAATATATTACAAATCATCAAGTAGTAATGATCAGGAATCGTGGAAGGTTGTAACGATCCCTGTTCGCTATTATAACAATATACGGGATCTTATTCATGCAATTAATATACATCATAAAGAAACCAATTTATTTATATCCCATGATGCAACTAATAATATATGCCTCATAAGACATCCCAATAAGGAAATCCATACTTCTGTACAAATCTCACCAAGTGTTAGTTTAATGCTTGGATTTGAACCAAAAAGTGATTTAAAAGATATGCAAAAGGGACAATATACACCGGATGTACGATTAGGTTTACCATCACAAATGTACGTCTATTGTGACATTATTGAATCTGTCATTGTTGGAGATACAATGGTACCCTTGCTACGAATTGTCAACATGGATCCTGTGAATCATACTTTTGGAAGTCATGCAGTACAAATCTTTAATCCTGCACATTATGTTCCGGTGGAAAAAATGAATTTTGAGCAAATACAAATCGATATAAGGGATAGCACAGGTCATCGTATGCCATTCACCTTTGGAACGGTGTGTACAAAACTACATTTCCGTCGTCGTCGTCATGACTGATCCGTATTTGCAATACTACCAAAAACAAGCGTTATCCGGTATCGGCAACGTCTATGTGGGAAGTCCCTATCAAGCAGGACATGGCATTGGAAGTTTCCTTGGTGGCTTATTTCGTTCAGTGTTACCACTTGTGAAGCAAGGAGCTAAAACTGTGGGAAAATCAGGTGCCAATATGATTAATGACGTTGTGATCTCGAATCAACCGCTGGAAGAATCGTTTCATCAACGTATGCAAGAGGCAAAATCAAATTTACAAGAAAAAGCTAAAAATAAGTTGAAAACTATGCTGGGAAGTGGATATCATAAACGAAAATGGGATGACTGCTCTCAGTTTGAGGTTGACCTTCCAACGATCAACAACACCATCAATCCTACGAAGAGACGTAAATTATCACATAAGAAGAAGAAGAAGAGATCATTGGCATCGTCACCAGATATTTTTGATTAATTCAACGATGGCTTTCTTACATCATCAATCCTGTGAATGTGTAAAAAGTGAATTGGACATTTTTTCAACATTACCCACGCAAACCAGTGTTCTGGACAATCGTATTATTGGCTACAAACCAATTAGTTCAATAGCTGAAAATTCACCAATAGAATTTGTAGTGAGTGGTAGCAGTGATGAATATATTGATTTGCCACAAACCTTATTGTACATCCAAGCACAAATTGTGAAACCAGATGGTTCGTCCTTCACCGAAACGGATAAAGCAATAATTGCACCTGTCAATGATTTTCTAAATGCTATGTTTAGTGAAGTACAAATCTACTTGAACAATAAACTGATCTCATTTCCGTCACATAATCATCCATATCGTTCGTACCTGGAAAAACTGCTCAATTATAGTGATGGAGCTAAAAATACACATTTACAAACAGCAATGTGGTTTCAAGATACGGCTGGTCATATGAACGCAACCACCAGGGAGAACAAAGGACTTCAACAACGCTATGAACTGACAAAACAAAGTATGAAATTCGATATGATTGGACATCTTCATTGTGACATTTTTAATCAAGATAAATTTTTAATTCATGGAGTGGAATTACGTGTGAAACTTATTCCTGCAAAACCAAACTTTTGACTCATGGCCGGTGAAAGTGGTGTCAGTGCAAAAATCAATATTCTAGATGCATCGTTGCAGGTGAAAAAAGTCAACATTATACCCTAGTATCAAATTGGCACACAATAAAATTTTACAATCTACACCGGCAAAGTATCCTCTGACAAGGGTTCAAATGAAATCATTTACCATCCCGAAGGATATACAATCCAAAACTATTGATAACCTGTTTATGGGAACATTGCCAAATCGTATTATTGTAGGATTTACATCGAATGAAGCATCCAGTGGAACTATTACCAGCAATCCATTTGAATTTCAACATCTAAACATTAATTTCTTTACATTGTATGTGGATGGAAAAGCTGTACCTTCAAAACCGTTGCAACCCAACTTTGAAGAAAATCTCTACATTTCATCGTACCACACATTGTTCTCAGGTTCTGGCATACATTTTACCAATACCGGAAATACAATTTCAAGAGCCGACTACAAGAATGGATATACACTGTTTGTATTTGACCTAACTCCCGATTCTTCTGCTGGAGATTGTCACTATTGGAATTTACAACGACATGGAGCCATCCGATTGGAAGTTCATTTCCAAGAGAAATTAGCAGCATCTGCAAACTGTATTGTGTATGGAGAGTTTTCCTCACTCCTAGAGATCGACCACCAGCGCAACATTATCCTGGACTTTTAAATTACAAGGTACGTATACGTTATGTATCATTTCCATTCACGATGTTGAATACATTACAATTAGCTAGTGCTTTAAACGGTAGTCCATTATTCAGAAATCATTTTACCGGGGTATTTGCAAGCGATGAGTTACCCTCACGGTTTTCTCTTCCTCTGGCAATCATTGTAAATACAGATCCATCTACAAAACTAGGAAGCCATTGGATTGCAATTTATATTGATCATCGCGGTGTTGGAGAATATTTTGACAGCTATGGCCTTCCTCCTTATGTACCACAACATGTTGCATTCTTAAAACTTCATTGTATATACTATAAATATAATAATAGCCAAATGCAAAGTCTTGGTTCATCCGTATGTGGCTATTATGCTGTAAAGCCCAAGGAAAATCTCTGCGTGAAATTCAATATTCGTTCACAACAGTACCCACGGTTAATGATCGTAGACTGCTGCAATATACCTTCCAGGTAATTTTATCATATTTATCATTGAAAGTGTATTTGTTTAATCATCATCTATTTCTATACTAATCATCTTTTTCCTCGTTCTTTTTACAGAATTCACAATACGAAGTTTTGCAAACGGGTGCTATGCTGCAAAACATGGAAACAAATCATCACAATCAAGAAGAGGAGGCGGTCTAATGAAGAAACCCAGCTCAATATACAAACATTGTCAATACCTTAGTGTAACAAGAAAGAAAAAGAAGAAACCAGAAATATGAATAAAATACAATTTATGCTGATCTATGTGTTTTTATTGTTCATTCCACATACAACGTTATCAGATTCTCCTAAAGAACTGTGCAATATAAGACGAGAACCCTGTGCAAAGTTTCCACCTAATTCCTAGAGAACATTGACCAGGGACCTCGTCGCGCATCAAAACCAAATCATCGATCACGTGACCGTACTACACCCGAGGGGTTATACCAAATTGAAAGGGGATACCCGTCCATACCTTATCAAATAGGATACATTGAGTCAATAACCAAACACGTGGTTGTACTAAAAAAAATTGGCAATAGGACCACCGAAACATATTGAAGTCCTGCACTATGCTTAAATTGGACAATTTCAGTGTACCCCTTGCCAAATTTTAAGAAGGGTGCAACAATATACCCATGTCTTATGATAGGAAATACATCCCTGTAACCATATAAGGTAATAGGATCTCATCCAAGGGGATAAAATGGACCAAAAAACCAAATACGTGGTACAACATATTTCTTACATTTATATTTTTGGCAATTTTGTACCCCTAAAAGGGAACGAGGTGGACCATCCAAATTTATCATGATACATATTGAGGTCCTGTACTATAATACCAAATGTTTAAATTGGGTAATTTCCAAAATTTAAGGGTTGGGCCAAGGTACCCCTCCCAAATTTTTCAAGGGGTGCATCAATATACCCATGTCTTATGAAAGGTAATAGACTCCTGTATACGCTCATGTAAACATATAAGGTAATAACACCTCATCAAAGGGGGATAAAATGGACCAAAAACCAAACACGTGGTACAATCCGCGGCAAAAAAACCTGCAACATGAAGATGTAAGTTTATTGCGAAACTACGCCTAACAGCACAGGGAATGAACATAACGTCTAAGTGGAACGAATCACGCCAGGATAAACCACGGTCTCCTCTCAGCACACTTATTTTGGAGCAAAAGACTTCGTCATTTCACAATAAACTTATATGCTCATGTTGCAGATTTTTTGCCGCGGATTGTACAACGTATTGCTTACGTTTATATTTTTGGCAATTTTGTACCCCTAGAAGGGAACGAGGTGGACCACCCAAATTTATCATAATACATATTAGGGTCCTATACTATAATACCAAATGTTTAAATTGGGCAATTTCCAAAATTTAGGTGGTGGGCGAAAGTACCCCTCCCAAAATTTTCAAGGGGTGCATTAATATACCCATGTCTTATGAAAGGGGAATGGACCCCTGTATACGCCCATATAACCATATAGGGTAATAACACCTCATCAAAGGGGATAAATTAGGTCAAAAACCCCCGAAATTTGACTTTTTGGCAATTTTTTACCCATGAAAGGGAACGACATAGGCACCCAATACTGATAGAGGTACATACTATGGTCCTAGGCTACCACACCAAATTTTTAGATTTGGCAATTTCCAAAATTTAAGGGGGGTGGTCCTATGTACCCCTGCCAAAATTTAGGGGGTGGGCCATGGTACCCCTGCCAAAATTTAGAGGGGGTGGTCCTAGGTACCCCTAGGTCATTGACCCCGGGCCAAGGTCATTGACCTTTGACCTATGACGTCACAAAAATTTTTGCTGACTCGGCGAGATGTACGGGGACCCCTACTACTATGACTCTACCAACTAAAAGGTAAATTCTATTTGAAATTTAAACTAAATTTGTATGTACTTTATTAGTGAAAAGACATTTAAAAAGTATTGCTTAATCATATTTATAAAACCGCTTCGATTAAATAATATAGTATAAATAATTCAATTTACGTAGCTTTTGACAGCTAGTAAGAACAACTGAATCTAAGACCTGCAATGTCTTCTTTTTTGAAATGAGCAAGTTAGGTTTCAATACGGAAAAATGGTTGGGCAACTACAATCACGAAGTAATTGACATCAATTTCGACCAATCAGAAGCAAGTATTTGTTGCCGTTTGGAGGTGAGCAAACTGAAGGTCAACGAATTCTTGCTTGTAAATAGGCCAGATATTCCTCCACGTTTTAAATTAGAACTGTTCTATAAATTACGTAGAATTCTCTGATGGCTATCCACTAAGACATATACGAGGGGGGACCCAAAAAAAACGGGAAATTCGTCGTAACTTCTTTATTTCTCAATATTTTTACACCAAATTTTCATCACCTTCAAAGTATTGTCCATGGACCGCAACGCATTTCTGGAAACGATCCTTCCATTGTTCAAAACAGTTTTGAAAATCACTTATCGGGATCTTCTTTATGACCTCCAGCGATTTTTGTTTTACCTCCTCCACAGTGGTAAAACCTCCTCCACTGGCTTGATTGCTGCTTTGATTCGGGGTCATAGCAATAGCACCACGATTCATCATCAGTAATCACCTTGGCAAAAAAGTCAGGGTCCTCTTTGAGCTGATTTTGAAGTTCAACACATGCCTCAAGTCGACGCTCCTTTTGCTCGTCTGTGAGAAGGCGAGGGACAAATTTGGCTGCAACCCTTCTCATGTGCAAATCTTCTGATAAAATCCTCTGAATTGAACTCCACGATATTTCAGACATCTCACAGAGTTGATTAATGGTTCGGCGACGGTCTTCACGAACGAAGGCATTGATTTTTTCGACGTTTTCGTCAGTTCTTGCCGTTGAGGAGCGTTCTGAACGGGGTTGGTCTTCAATTGACAGTTCTCCATTTTTAAAACGTGCAAACCACTCGTATACTCTGGTTTTACTTAGGGCAGCATCCCCATAAGCAGTCTTCAGCATTACAGTAGTTTCCGCGGCCGATTTCCCCAACAGGAAACCAAATTTCACAGCCGCCTCGATAATCTGCCATCACGTTTTCGCCGAACTGGAAAAAGTTGGTTTACTAAATAAACTCTCAAGAGCGAACCGATGCACTCACAGCGACACAACTTCGCACACTGACGCAGGTGACGTGATCGTAACGGACAATTGGTACAAGAATGGGTTCCCCCACTCTCCCTCCCCACTGCAGCACAATTCCCGTTTTTTTTGGGTCCCCCCTCGTACATCATATTAACTCTCAATAAAATTTACTATCTTTGGTGTTAGCAACGTAAGAAAAATATTTATAGCCCATTGTAGGTACTGCATCATAATGTACGACTCCTTACAATTGCTTTCACTTGAAAGTTAATATTACAACGAACAGTTTAGCGAGTGGTTCTCCACGAAACTTAAAAATCAAATGAAATCTTTGAGTTTTGCGTCCCATGGTTATGCCGGTTAGGCTAAAGGAGACGGTGATGATGAGTAATGAATGAAATGCTGGAATGAAGATAGTGGGAGGAAACGGAAGAACCCCGAGAAAACCCACGCACACGGTGTTTGTCCACCACAAAGTTCACTTGGCGGAGGCTGGGATCGAACCAGGACCTCAAGCACCAGAGGTGAACGCTCTACCACTGAGCCACTATACACGGCCCCTCCACGAAACTTAAGCCACTATACACATTATGGTGGGTCGAGACAAGCGAATTTCTTCAAATACCATCCTTATTACAAAAAAGTACATTTAACTTGTGTAATTCAGAATTAATCGAAACAAACCTAACACTTCCACAAGGTTGCAAATAACAAGTCTATCTAAAGAACTTTTGGACATAACCATAAATAGCCACATTTGACGCACTTGAACAAGAATTTTCTCCATGGCCGCAAATTGCGCTTAACCATACACCAAGAAAAGCGCGTAAGTAGTAAACGAAAAAGTACGAGTTCTTGGTACGAGTTGGGATCGAAGCAGAGACCCCATGCACCAGAAGTGAGCGCTCTTCGACTCAGCCATTGGGGCCCTAATTTATGCTTGTATATTCTGCTTGATAAAATTCTATTGAATTGGTTTTATTAATACAGTAGGCTAAGTTTTTAAGAAATGACTTTTAAAGTGAGATAAAGATAAAGAAGACCGTTACTATCTCTCTCTGAGGCTCAATATTCGAGACTTATTCGCGATGAGACCGATACAGACACTTGTAATTAGAGAAGACGGAGCCAAGCCCTGGTCTTCTCTAGAATATTTACTGCCTTCTCCCCCCGGCCAAGAAAAAATTGCTGTAAACAATTTTGAAACAGCCGAAGATGATATTCTGAATTTCGGTGGAATTGCTTAAAACCGTGATGTTGTAAATATTGTGATCTTGAGAAAATGTCTGAATGGGTACAAACACTGACCGTTTGGCCACTACAGGACCACATTTTTGAAAACTGCCGAAGAAAATGATCTTCTGAATTTCGGTAAAAATTAATGAAACTGTGGTATGTTTTGGGTTTTGCTATCCTGAGAAAAAGTGTTAAGTTGTGGTATAAGGTCAATTGGTAAAGCATTTGTTCTCATTCAGGAGGTTCTTCTCTAGCCGGCCATCCTATCTGGGGTTTTCCTTTCTTCCGCAAGGCGAATATCGGGATGTTACTTACGCAAAAAATGGTATTAGCTACTACTTTCCACATCCATTTTCCGAATTGTGTAATCGCTTAGATACGTCATCCTTCTTACGGGTGGGTTTAGGTGAAAGTTGCAAATCTGTCCAAGAATATGTAAATATCAGTTCTTGCTAATATCTTAGTTGCCGCGGCTCTCTACTGGTTGGTGTACTACAGGGTCACTAAATTGGCACTCTGAAGACAGTTGGGTACAATTCCGTCTACAAACGTTCTCACTAAGTTTTCCAGTTTTTTTCACAAACGAATGCCTAATAGTACTTGAACGGCAAGCCCATCAAACAAATGACCCTGTCATTGCCAAACGGTCAGTGATTGATGATTGTGCACATTGAGACTTCTTCTCAGGACCACAATATATATAACATATCACAAGTTTAGTCATTTCCACCAAAATTCTGAATATCGTTATCTTCGGCTGTTTTCAAACTGGCCCTGTAGTAGCCAGTTTGTGATTGGTGATTATGTGAATTGAGACTTTTGCTCAGGATCCCAATATGTACAACATATCACGGTTTCAAGTGATTCCGCCGAAATCCAGAATATCATTATCTTGGGCTGTTTTCAAAAAGTGGCCCTGTAATGGCTAAACGGTAAGTGATTGGTGGTTGTGCCCATTGATACGTTTTCTTAGGATCACAATATCTTCAACATATCACGGTTTCAGTCATTTTCACCAAAATCAGCAATATAGTTATCTTCGGCTGTTCTCAAAAAGTTGCACTGTAGTGGCTAAACAATTAGTGATTGGTAGCTGTACCCATTGTGACTTTTCCTCAGGATCACAATATCTATAACATAACACGCTTTCAAGAAATTCCACCCAAATCCAGAATATCATTATCTTCGAGCGTTTTGAAAAGTAGCTCTGTAGAGGCCAAACAGTCAGTGATTGGTGATTGTTCCCATTGAGATTTTTTCTCAGGATCACAATATCTGCCACAAATCACGATTTGGAACAATTCAACCGAAATAAAGAATATCATTATCTTCTGCTGTTTCAAAAAACTGGCACTGTAGTGGCCACACGATCAGTGATTGGTGGTTGTGCCCATTGAGACTTTTTCTCAGGATCACAATATCTACAACATATCACGGTTTCAAGCAATTCCACCGAAATCCAATTTCTTTCCATTTATTGTGCAGGGTCCTTTAAAATGCTGTAGTTAAAATATTGGGGCTTCCTGTTTCCTAGCAGCCCTGTTGTGTAACATTTTCAAGTTAGATGCCAAATTTTCCGTATGAGTGCGAATGTATTTTCATTATTGTGGAATCTTAACAAAGAACTTAACTTCTGTCAATTTAAATATAGACCTATAAAAAATAAGCAGAATTAGTATTACTTCACTCTTAAAATAATTTTCCTATTTCTTAGAGCAAAGAAAAGTACTTCTAATGCTTACTCTGGAATATCCTTCATGTCTATCTTTATTTCAGTAGTTTTAGCTGAAAACATATATAGAACACACGGAGAAAGATCACTACTATGAAAGTAGAAGTTACGTATAAGTACGCTATCCCATCGAGTGAGGCAATCTACTCACGGGCGGCTTTGTGTATCCATGACCATGGTATTGAGAGGAAGTGATGTAGTCAGCCCCTCGCACACGCCGCATTTATCCCTAAATATTCCCAGGTGAAAAACTTGTCATCTTATTTCGAAAACGAGACGAGATTCGAAGGGAGAAGTACCTTTTAAATTCGAGACGAGACGAGAAACATACAAATTCTGGTTTCGTTTTCGAGGTGAGAAGTGAAATTTTCACAAGTATATGGGTCAAGGGTAAAAAGTGACGGGAAACGCGGGGACGTCGTTCCCTACTTCCAAAAATATATATGGCATATCTCCACTTCCTAAAAAAAAAGTTACAATAGGCAATGATAGACACGGGAAACGGTGTGATGTCATAGCGTCCCCTTATCTTTTCATATCCATTTTTACCCCTGACTGGTAATGATTATATCAACAGAATGAAGATCGTTTATGGACGCTTAAACGGACACAAGTTAATATACAATTTTCTCATCCTTTTCGTAGACTTCTCGTCGCTGAAGAATTCTGATAACTTCTAGAAAATACCAAAGCGTAAGTTGAGTAGAAATATAACAAAAGGAGACGAGAGAAGACGAGATTATTTCTCATCTCGTGTACAACATTAAAATATCTAAATAACGATGGCTGAGTGGAATTTTAAGCTAGATTTGGACAAGAATAAAACTAGAGGATAAAATTCTCCCCATCCAGAATAGAAAGCAGACTGTCTTATTGGTGGAGAGACGCCTCACTAATTAAGCTATTGAGGCTCAAGGTTGATCATAGAGATGCTGCGTTTTTCAACAGAAAGTGGGCATTGTAACGGCTTACATAATCGATTTACACATTGTATGTTACATAATTAATCTACTATGATTAACTTCTTTCTATTCATTACTGTGTAAATGAACAATTACTAAAGGTACATATTAATAGTAATAGATAATCCAGTAATAGATAGTCCAGTATTTAAAATAACCCCCTGTTGTGGAAGCAATACGGAAAACTAAACTTCTGCAGACCTTTTTGTACTTACTTCCAAAGTATGCTATGCATAAGTGTCGGAAGTATTATTAAATGACTTTGGCCGTACGTCTGTACGATACAGCCGTACAGATATCAGAGTAAAATGGTAAGAGATATCGAGATGTGTTTTTTCGCAATCAATTCACTGTCCCTAGAATAGGTTTCCTCTCTATTCAAGAGAACATACCAGAACAACCCGTTACTTACCAATACTTCCGGTTTCAATGCTGATTTCCATGCAGCAGGAACGGTAAAATATATTAAGTAGTTTCTTGCAATTGATTCAGCGTCCCAATAATAAGTTCTATCTTCTCCGTTAAAAGTCTATTCAAACCGGAAGTGGATAAATCTAACTACTTCCTGTTCAACATTTATTCCTTTAGAAAGATTGTAATATCTAGCGACAGGCCGTTTTTTTCTTTTTTTGCAATCTATTCACAGTCAATAGAACATACAATAACAACATGTTATTTATCACTACTTCCAGTGTCAATACTGATTCTCGTAGATCAAAAACGGCCAGAGATATCGAGGTGCAGTTTTTACAACTAAATTCAATTTCCCTAGAGTAGGTTCTATGTTCTCCTCTATGCCTTTATCGAATCCGGAGATAGTTAAAATTAACATTTCCAGTTTCAACACTTTGCCATAGCACAAAAATGATAATAGATAGGGACATGATATTTTCTGTGATTGATTCAAGGTCTCAAGAGTACACACCATCATAACCGGCAGCATCCTATCAAAATCGGAAGTGGATGGAATTTACTACTACTTCTGGTACCAATACTGATTTCCTCAAAGGGGCACGGTGGCTCAGTGGTAGAACGCTTAAGTCTGTAACGTGAATGAAGTCTCTGGTTCGGTCCCCAACTAAGTAAGTTTGTGATGACAACGTCGTGTCGTTGGGTTTTCTTGTGGTACATATTTTCCACTGACTGTCTCTTTACACCAATTCTTCTATCATCATTTACTTGCTTTAATCATCGCCCCCCTTACCTTACAGTGCATAATCGTGAGACGTTAAACTAAAACAAAAATCATTTCGGATTTCCCTAGATCAGAAATGGTCAGATATATCGAGACGCCAATTTGCAATCGATTCAAAAGTTGCAAGAATATGTTTCATCTCCTCTGTTAGCTCCCTATTCAGACCAAAAGTGGTTCAAGAAATAAGCTAAGTCAGTTTTCAACCTATGTCGACTAAGAAGCAACCTATATCGTCTATAGCAACTAAGAAATAAGCTATGACATTTAACAAAATGGTAACAGATAGGGACTTGTGGATTCTTGTAAACGATTCAGTGTTTCAAGGTAACATGACATAACTATTCGCAACACTCTATCAAAATAGGAAGTTCTTCAAATTTACTATTTCTTCCTGTTTCAATGCTAATTTTCACAGAGTAAAAACGGTAAGAGATATCAAAATACAGTTTTTTGCAATCAATTCATCGTTCCTACAGCAGGCTCATCTCCTCCGTTAATCATTTATTCAACCCATAAGAGTTTCTAAGTAGCTGTATATGGATTCATAACGTATCATCTTAGAACAAAAATGGTATTAGATCGCATTATATCACAAAAGTGGTTTTCTGCAGATTGATTAAGGATCTCAAGAGAACCCATAATCACACACAGAGAAAAACGTATGTGGTGTATATTAAAACGTAGGTTACATGCATAAATCATGTAGTTTTTAGACTTAACGTAAGACTATATATAAGATAATGTAGCAGACGAATAAGTGAAAACGTATATTTTATAATACACCCTGTTTCAAAAAGAATATACGGTACGTATTACGAAGAATTATTTTGTCCAAACTATCGATCGCTGCGCCTCGGCTCGGCTATTGGAGAAACGAATACATAATCTAGTTTATATTAATAGCAGCTAGATGTCAATTGTCTTCTGTTTTGCTTGGTAACCGTCATATGTTTTAGAATGGCTACTCCGCAGCAGAAATCATTTTGTGTTCTCGAGTTTGCGAAGTGCAATTCCGTGATTACAGTGCAAAGATGTTTCAGGTTAAGGTACCAAATTGATCCTCCGAATGGGTGGAATATTCGCAGATGGTATCGACAGTTTGTAGATATAGGATGTGTATGTAAAGTCAATATGTTTTGTGCGATACCCCGATCATCTGTTTACGGCCCATTCTTCTTTAATGGAAACTTAGGTTAACAGTCAGCAGTATCTCGCTACGTTACAAAAGTGGTTGTTTCCGAGGCTGCACGAAGACAACTTCATTTTTTAACAAGACGGGGCACCCCCTCACTGGAGTCGCTAAGTGTGTGAATATCTGAAGTAAACTCTACCAAACCGTTGAATTGGTCGTCAAGGAGCTGGCAACTTAGCATGTCTCAGCTGGTCTCCACGGTCACCGGATGTGCCCCCTGTAACTTCTTCCTGTGGGGTTTCGTTAAAGAGAGCGTTTATGTACCACCACTCCCACAGAACCTGGAAGAGTTGAAGAACCCGATCCGTACTGCCATAACATCAGTGACGCAGGACATGCTTGCCCGAGTATGGAAGGAATTTGAGTATCGATGTGATATTGTTTGTGTCGCTGATGGAGTACATATTGAACATCTGTAATTTGAACTTTGAACTGTAATTTGAACTTGAGAGGTTCGTAAATATGTGTGTAAAATTTCATATTCGTATGTCTTAAAGTTTAATAAATATGTACATTCGAAATATGTATATTCTTTTTGAAACAGGGTGTACTTTTCGTATATATTCCATATTTCCCATATGAAACAAATGTCTGTATATAGGCGGTAAGGTCTCACATACAGATGAAGTATATAACACAGGGATGCAAATAACCACTCGCCCACTCGCCTGGGGTGAGTGGTTCATCGGTGCGAGCGAGTATTTAATATCATACCGAGGGTAAGTAAATTTCTGTTGTGGGATGTG
This sequence comes from Thermobia domestica, assembly GCF_964235325.1. Taxonomy (NCBI): domain Eukaryota; kingdom Metazoa; phylum Arthropoda; class Insecta; order Zygentoma; family Lepismatidae; genus Thermobia; species Thermobia domestica. The sequence goes on along the minus strand of NC_137455.1, from coordinate 337,650,487 downwards.
GGCTAGTAGCTTTTTCTTGGGCTAGTAAACATTTTTTGCTTATTTGCATCCCTTATATAACATATAGCTTATGTATGTAACATATCTATACCTGATGTATGTAATATAGCTGATGTATGTAATTTACGGATGACTGTTGGATGTGAGATATCCTGCAGCGGCATGGTGCAACATTTAAACGGAAAAAAGGCAGTACGTATGTAGCATATGTGCAACATATGCTCAGTACAGATTTCCGTATCTAATATACATATTCCGTATATTTCTAGAATATACCTTTGTCCAGATAACGCATTTTTCTCAGTGCACAATTCGCAACACTGTTCCAAACAGGGAGTGTTTGAAACTTACTACTACTTCCACTTTTAGTAGTGAATTCCGTACAGCAAAACAGGTGAGAGATATCCAGATTAGCTTTTTTTATTTTTAATTGATTCAGGTCTCAAGAATAGATTTCATCTTCTCTGTTTATTTTCTATTCAAACTGGAAGTTGCTCCAATTAACTGTTTCCAGGTTTTGAATTTATTGTCATAAAACAAAAAAAATGGTATTATATAGCGGCAAGTGGTTTTATTCTATTAGTTCAAGCTGTCAAGGATACATACCACTACAACCAGCAACACTTTACCCGTATCTCATCCCGGAACCAATGGTATGCGTTCAGTCACAATTTGAGTTTGATGCCTGCCCCTTAGCCTGCAGGGATTCCTTTGTCAGGATATCGTTACAGAACAATTGACGACGTGAAAGCAGCTAGTGAAATGGCTTCAAACGCACTTCTTAAATAGGCTTTCCAGGATCATATTACAAATTGGAAATCTCGCTAGCAAAGATGTACCGACGCAGGAGGACAATACGAGGTGTGATTGGAGAGTTTTAAGACTGGGCTTGTAATTTAAAAATGGCAGTACTTAGAGGCTATTGTGATCGATCTCCTTCAAAGTAGTCCCCTGTTGAATGAACACAACGATTCCAACGGTGTTTCCACTTCTGGAAGCATTACTGAAAATTATTTTCCGTGATGGTGAGAAGCACTCTCTTCGTATTTGCTTGAATGTCTTCAATTGAGTCAAATCTCTTCACTTTCAATGACAATTTTAATTTAGGAAAGAGGTAGAAGTCGCCTGGGGCCAAATCTGGGAAATACGGGGGTTGCGGAAGCACAGGAATGTTGAATTTGGCCCAAAATTCCTGGATCGAAAACGCCCAATGCGCGGGTGCATTGTCGTGGTGGAGAATTTAATTCTTTCCTTTCCAGAGGGCAGGCCTTTTCGGTCGCACATTTTCGCGCAGACGCTGAAGGACACTTTTGTGGTATTCCTGGTTGACTGTCTCCTCCCTAGGGGCAAATTCATGATGCACGATACCCTTAGAATCGAAAAAAACACGAAAATTGTCTTCACATTCGACCGACTTTGTCGCGCTTTCTTTCGTCTTGGTGAATCTGGGCTCTTCCACTGACATAATTGGGTATTTGTTTCTGGGTCATACCCATAAACCCATGATTCATCACCTGTTATTACCCTATTCAAGAAATCTGAGTCCATTTCGGCTCGATTAAACAGTTCTTGGGACACTTCAAGTCAGTGTTGTTTCTGCTCGTGTGACAACACTTTCGGAATGAATTTCGCGGACACTTGACGCATGTTCAAATTATCAGTTAAAATTTACTGAACCACATAGAAACTTAAAATTCAGATCTTCAGCCCTCTCCCTAATTGTAAGTCTACGGTTCGAGAGCACTAAATCGCCAACTTTCGCAATGTTTTCGTTAGGTTTTGATGTTGAAGGCCGGCCAGACAGGGGGTCATCCTTTTACTGATTCGCGGCCATCTTTGAATCTGTGAAACCAGATAAACACGTTTGACCGGCTCAGATATTTGTCTCCAAGAGCTGTTTCTGAGAGTTCGTAAGTCTCCGAAGCAGATTTCCCAGTTTTAAAACAAAATTTCACACAAACGCATTATTAAATTTTCCATCCATTTCGCGGACTTAAAAATCCACCAAGACACACACATACGTCCGCATTACGCCGTACTGAATAAAGATATCTCGATGCATGTTTCAAAGTGTCTCAAGGACACACCAAGCCACTGCATCCATGCTAACGGACGATTATATTTACTCCTCCTCCTGAGCAGTGTTGCCAACTGTCTTAAAAATTTTCCAATCACACCACGTATTTTAGTGTGCAGATATTATTATTCATATTATTATGTAAATAAATGTTTTCTTTCATACTTGTTGACTTGGTGACATTACTTTTCGAACAGATCTTGTAAATTGTATGTGGACGTTTAAAACAGTCACATAGACAAAAAATTTAATTGAGCTGAGCGAAGCGAAGCTCTTATACTCGGGTTAGCCGTTTGGTTGTCCGCGAACTCCTCCTAGACCGTTTGGCCGATCTCAACCAAACTTAGCACGCTGATAGAGTATGTCGTGCTGACTGACAACACAGGTCGAAATAAAAAATCCGATGTACCATCGAGGAATAATCACCGAAAAACGCTTCCTGATTACGTAGTTTAAGCTCGCTCAGCTCATTTCATTGCAATCGGGTATATACATTGCAATCCTAGTTAATATATTTTTAGCGATTTTTTACTCAAAATATGAGTCTTCTCATCTCTCGTTTAGCCGAGTTTTGTATCAATGTTTCTGTAACACTGCCCGTTACTCAACATTTTGTTATCACTGGACGAAACGAAGAAATGATAACTATTTCAGAACTTTACAAGTCTAACTTCGAAAAATCGTTATGGCGTCTAGGCTCTTAGTACTACAATGAGAGAAACTATATGTAACGTCATCAACTCTAATGCGTGGATTCGTTAGTAAGAAACAGATTGCCACGTTGCTTATACAGAGTTTGCAAGAACCACAAGCCAAAATCACTTATTTACATCTATACAGAAAGTATAATGACTAATATTTTTTTCAGGGAAGAACGAAAATTACCCTTCTGTTAAATTTGAGATGGTTGTAATAAAGCTAAGTCTTAGATCTATATTTAGATACTATAACGGTAACCAGGAAAGTTATGTCGCTTTTTGTGGAGGTCTCTTTGTAGGTATGGGCATATCTAACATACTACCTGGTTGTGGCAGTTCAATTGCACCGTGAACTTGCGTAAGGACAGAGTGAACATGGGACCTCCACAGAGCGTGATAAGGCGTGTATGCTGTGTGCGTTCAAACTGGGGTCAAACGCCGTTACAGCGGGGCGGAAGATATATCATGCTTTTGGTGAGAGTGTCGTGACTACGCGGACAGTGCAGTGGAGGTTTAACAAGTTTAAGGACGGTGACGCACCACTGGCACGCACTCGAAGATGCGCCGTGTGCCGAAAGAACAATATATGCACATAATTAAGATCAGGCTGCAATGGAGGCGAATAGTGGCCAGACATGTGAGGAACTGAGACTACAATTCAGTGTGAGTAGAGAAACCATTCTGTTACACCTCCATCAACTCGGGAAGCGCTACAAGTTTGGTCGATAGGTCCCTCAGGATTTGACTTCGGGCCAGAAGGGAACGCGAGCAGACACCTGTGTTTCTTTGCTGTCTCATCTGAGCTATTTCTGGACAGAGTGTTGACATGTGATACGTGAGTCGTGTACGAAGTTCCACGTCGTCGTCGTCATTATTTAGCACCCCACGAACCGGTTCCAAAACAGTCGAAACCAGCACTGCACCAGAAGAATGTCCTCCTGTGTATTTGGTGAACTGCTCGTGGCATCGTGCATCGTGAACTGCTACGAGCTGGTCAAAGCATCAATGCACCTGTGTACTGTCAGCAGTTAAGCCGAGTTCAAGAAAAAACAAAAACTCTGGAACCAGCACTTCTGAATCGGAAAGGGGTCCTCCTGTTACAGGACAACGCTAAGCACCACGTGTCTAATATGACACGGGATACCATTCATCGCCTTGGATGGGAAACAATATTGCATCCACCATACTTCCCGAATATCACACCGTCCATTTATCACCTGTTCCATTCCTTGCACAATCACCTTTGAGGACGTCAGTTCAAATCCCTAGTAGAGGTGCAAAATGCACTTGATACCTTCCTCACTTCACAGCCTCTTGATACCTTCCCACCAAGTTCCACCTTGCTTGAATCCTTGGCCTTCCAGAACGTTGGCAGAAGATCATCGATGCTGATGGAGACTACTTTTTGATCTTCCAGGTATGTCTCAGGTGACATATCGATAGTGGAAGGTGGTGGGCGAAAAAGAACAGAAGTTTCTTGGTTATCTTTATAAATATAAATCTTAGATTAGGAAATCTATTTAAGCGGCGTATTTTGACGGTTGGCACAAATTTTGCGGCTATACGATGCATGCCCAGTTCAACAGTCAAAATTCGTTGGCATGTCCCGTAACCAATTCCCACTTCACCAGCAAGGTCGTGAATGGTTCGATGTCGATCCTCACGAACCAATTGTTGAAGTTTGACAACAATGTCTGGCGTTGTGCTTCTAACGGGCCTTCCAGTGTGGGCATTGTCTTCGATGTCTATACGGCCGGCCCTGAACCGAGCATGCCACTCAGACACACGTGTACAGCTCATGCTGTGTTCCCCAAACACTTGTTGAATCATTGCAAAGGTCTCCGTGGCACTTTTCCCGAGATTAACACAGAATTTGATACACACGCGCTGTTCTATTCTCGGATCTATCGTAAAATCGCTACACACTACACACAGAGTATTATGAAAAGGACTGTGGAAACTCAACACATCAACGCAGCTGCATGAAACTGTGCACTCCCACTCATCAGATATGCTAGTCTTTCCACCTATCGGTGCAAAGCTCTACTACTACTACCTTCCAGATGGCAGCACCAGTCCCGAAAATTCTGGATAACACATCGTAGACATTTCTAAACGTGCGGTACGTGCAGTACAAAATTAACTGTACATTATATTATGTCCACAAGATGATACCCTGAAACTAGATCAATAATAATAATTCATTTTACAATAAGTTTTCATTTAATTAATCACCATAAGGAATGCTACTCAAACACAGTAAAACTTTTGTATTGACTGTAATATAATTTGGCATATCCTTATATACCTGTGATTTGATGATAAAAACTTGCTTACCGTACTCATAGAAAGATGTAGATAATACAAATACATTCAATGTTACGTCTATTATTTGTAGGTGCTTACTAATCAAATATTGTCTACAGTTTAAAATATGAATTGTGTCATTTCAACTAATTAATAAGATTGTTTTTACTTTTGTAAGCTGAAGAAAAACTTCATTTCATCTGAATCGTCAGGATTTAAGAAGGGAAAAAGTCCGAAACGGAAAATGTTTATCCTAGTCTGTACTGGAACTTGATAACTATACAGTGTACCACTCACATGTAGAGTCAATCTTGGAGACGATACAGAGTGCAAAAAGCCATCCAATCTCACTACCCCGCCTCCTCTATGAAACCCGCTGAACCACAAGCAAAGAAGAATACCCGAACACGTCAAGAAGATACCGCTATAGCAGAATATATCGCCACTACCACACTCCATGGGCTCCCGAAGTGGGCCCGTCCTTTGGCTCATGAAAATGTATACGTAATATAGCAACCAGGGAGCTGCGCCCTAGAAAATTTTCTTCGGCCGCCCATGCCACACACGAATCCTCAATAGCAGCTTCTTATCAGAGAAATCCTAGACCAATTCGAAGGCCTGGGCATCAAAACCATAATTGAAAAATTGAATCCGACGGATCGTCGCTGCAACTGATCCCATCATTAAAATGACTACAGTTCTAGAGATAGCAGCTGATTTAATGAAAAATGGCACGCATTAAATTCACCTGTAACCTTATAGTGGCGTGCTGGAATGCAGCCAGATCTAGATCAAGTGAACCCACGAATTTTCTCACGAGAGAAAACGTCGACGTGACACTAATCACTGAGACACAGCTTAAACCATTGAAAACTTTCACATCAGGAACTATATCATACACCACACAGAGCGTCAAGGGTCCATGGGCAGAACGGCGGTCATCATAAATTGTACATAGCACATGATCCCATACCGATGCCACTGGTCTCTCTGGAAGTCACTGTTCATTTCCCGGACGCACCCTTATAACAGATCACAACATATAAGCCTCACTACGGACTCTGCGTCCACCACATATCACTGTACTTCATAGATTGGAACACAGAGTCCAAGTGGGAAGGGATCTGAAGAGTATATACCCCAACTTGCAGTTCCGAGTCACCAACCGAAATGGAATCATCCTCGACAATACACTATGAGGAATAGAAAATCTGCCTTCCGTCCAAACAGAACCAACACATTTTCCGAGGAAAGGGGTCCTCTCTGATGTTTTAGGTATTATTTTTAGTGTGAACACCGCCATAACAGAAGGTCCAATGGTCATCCAAGAACCATAATCGTACTACATACCAATCGTGTTCACAGTGGCACTCCGCACGTACGTTCCTACACTGCAACTACCACATCTCTGCCAGACAGATTAGACTCAATACACAGAACTGCTGGCAAAACTGGTGAATCCTAAGCTCCCTCTACATTCACCAAAGACATAAATAAAGCTGTAGCCACCTTAAAAGCAAATATCCTAATCGCACTGCGAGTGGCATCCAGCAGACAACCATACCCACAGCAGCCGGCGGACCGAGGAGAATCCTAAAATACGGCACTTAAATATCTAAAAACATGGCCAGAAAACTGGCAGAGAACACGATACCCAGACTACAAACGTCTTTGAAATTCTCTCTTAACCTGGGTGAGAAAGAAGCTCTGCAGATATCTACGGAATTGGAATGTCACACTTCGAGAAATGGACATTTCCAGAGAAATGGAATTCTCTGGAAAACAAGATAATTCTCACATAGATAAATTTATTACATTATAATTCTACTTCTGAAACTGAGTAGAGTGAAAATGTATCAAAGTAAGAGTATCGCTAACACACAAATATCTTGTAGAAATTTATTTCAGTTGGAAGTCGTACTTCGAGGTGAAAGATCGGGGAAGAGATTTGAGATATAGTTATCTTGTTGTACCACCTGACTGTGAAGGAATTCGGTAGAAGATAGAACTGATAAGGCAGTCAGTCGGAGATCAGACAACCATTACTTAGACCAAGGTTTCTCAAGAGGGTTTCGGGGGGGTCACGAAGATAAGCGGAAGACATGAGTATAATTAGAATCTAATACCGAAAAATATTTTTAAATATTATTTTGAATTTAGTTCTGATAGACATATTTTTATTTTTATACATACTGTTAGCAACAACAAAAAATAGGTCTACTGAACGCTTTCAACAGCTGCAGAGTTGAGTTGGAGCTTAACGTCCCTTTCAGCAGCGAGGCTATATGAGACGGGACCTATTGATTAACGTGGAATCCGAACCCCATGAGCTCCCGCCGGGAATCGAATCCAGGTCTTCCACGCCAAAGGCATATTGAAAACTGCATATTGAAATAAAATTAAAAATGGAAGCTAATGACATACCTGAGTATGATGTGATTTCACTAGTGCGGCAATGTCTGCTTCAATCTTAGTGACGCACATTATCAAGTTATTTTCAACTGGTAAGCGATTTCTTGTTTTTGTTTTAATGCTTACCATAGAAAAAACGACTTTCGCACAGGTACGATGTAGCAAAGTCCGAGTTTTTAAACCAAACTTAGAAATTATTTTTATAATCATATGACCCAAAATTGACGGAGTTATGCAGTTTTAAAATTTTCAAATTACCTCCAATTTGAAAAAAATAACGGATCGAATTCGGTATTTGTAATATGAATGAACCAAATTTGGTTTTAATCCATTCGGTTTTAGGGTAGTTACTAGAACCACCCTATATAGACGCAATGGATTCTACTATTATACTTAGGTAGAAATAGATGTATATGATGAGATCTCCGCAATAGGTATGTTAAAAATCCCACACAAGCTTATTACAAACCAGAAATTATAAGGGGATCGCTGGCAAGAGGATGTGATAAAATGGCGGTCGTGATAGGAATAGGTTGAGAACTACTGATTTACACTAATTCAGATTAATTAGTTTGAAATATTTTTTATATATATTGCGAAAAATATAGAAATTACCTTTAGGTTCAAAAGATGAAATCATCTAATTGTAAAAAAAAAGAAATATTTGTTTTGATGAAAGACCATTTGAGAAGCAATCTACGAATCCTAATTGAAAATTTGGAAAATCACCTCTTCGACGAGTGGTCGTTGTATTAAAATATGTGACAATATGAAGACAGACATCGCATCTTTATTTTATAGAATGAAGAACAAATATCAATAGTCCAGTAGAAAGGATGACTGAGTTTTGTTTACAAGAATAATGAATAGCTAAGTTTTATGTTATCGTTTCGCGTACCTCGTAATACTGCGAAGACATCAAGGAAACAAAAAGATCGACCACCTTCCTCGGAAATTTTATCTTTAACCGAACCTTCGAAGCGAAAAAGAACTGAAGAAATTCACAATAATGATGACGTTAATACATTGGTATACGCTAAACAAATGAGTCTTCGCTCTTCCGGAAAATTGAGTGCTTCGAAAGTTGTCAAAGACGTTTTATCTTCAAGTCAATCGAGAGCAGAGAAGTATATGAAAGCTGAGACATGAATGTCTTCACACACAGACATGTATACCAATGATGAAGTGCTAGCTCTTTTTCTTGATATGGGAACATCAAGAAGAAAATACCAAACGTTGAGAAACATGGCACTGGCTAAAGGTTCTAAATTGTATCCATATACTTCAATGTATTACTTTGATTCCCCATATTGGATCCACCATATTCAATTTTTCCATTTTGATATCAAATTTGTATTCAGTGATGTGAAAACCCCTAGTATACTATTTTTTGTTAACTTATTCTATTTTTAAAAAATTTGATCCGCCATATTGGATCCCTCATTTTGAAGTTTTCAATTTTGATATCAAGTTGGTGATCAGTGAGGTCAAAAAAAACAAGCCCATTTTTGTGCAGTTTGAAAGAGATTTTGAATTTTGGCCACGTTTTTTAGCATTTCGTACCCCTGTAGGGCGGTGCGATCCTGGTAAATTGTGATTGTGTGATGTATGTCACCACGCATAGACGTTAGAATAGCGAGGACTTGTTTTGAAGCTCGTTGAACGGCCTCATTCAACAAAGGATGTTGAGCGGGAGCAATAGTCATGGCTAAGATTGGAGCCACTCATTTCATAATCTTCTGTGTAGCAGTTTGAATAGCTTCTTGAATGATAGTTTCTATTGGTTGAGTTTTGAACGCTTGCTCTTCTCTGATAGGACGGTCACTTTCCTCTGGTTGAGTGCAATTGGAGAAGCAGCTGACTGGAAGTTGTAACGTAATAGTCCCAATAAATGTTTTCTGTATTTAATTGTATAAGAAAATATACTGTAAGAGCGCAAAGATTAAATTCTGCATAGAGAGAGAGATAACCTAATATATGCTGGCCTGAAGTGTGCTACCATCTGGTGGGCGATTACGGTACTAGGGCCGGAGCTAAACCGTGCCGTACCGATTAGCACTCACTTTGAATTTAGCAGATAAGACGTAGGGTTAGGAATTACTTGCGTCTACTAAATAGGTCATAATTTAATATGTTATAACTGAATTACTTTCATAATAGTATGTAAATGGGAAAGGAAGTTCCATGGTACCGTTTCGGCATAAAAAGTCCTCATTTAAATATAGATATTTAGAGTTATTAACCTTCCAAATTGTGAACCTGTCACGAGGCCATTTGCATATGAATCATTTGTGCTCACCTTCTATTTTTATTCGAAGTGTTGTTTCTAGTATTGAGTATTAAAGAAATTTATGGTTAAGAATTATTCGAGTAATACATTATCTAAATTACTCTTTCGGAACTTCACAAATATATATTATTTGTTGTTGATAAGCACGAACTCACAATTTGTTATTCAACGTGTAAAAAAATCATTCTTACTTGTTAATAAACTTGTTGATTTTTCAAATTCGTATTATACTTCACACGATATATACTATATGACCTGTGCTGGCTTTCGTCAAATTTGCAAAATTTACTAGAAGCCAAGCATGTTACAAACTGACCCTGATAAGAGACGGATACAATATTGTGGCAGAGCCCGTATATCTTATTTATTTCAAGTATATTTTAGTTAATCATATTTTATTAAAGATTTAAATTTTGAGTTTTAAGATTTATAAAAACAGAAAGTAATAGTGAAACAATAATCAATGGAAAAACAAATTACATAAACGGTGTAGTCATTGCTTTTAAAACTTATGTAACGATGGTATGTAGCACGCGTTATTTAGCAAATTGTTTTCATGACAGGAAATTAAAGATAAAATCCAATTAATGTCTGATCGAAAAGAATGGTCAGACTTCATTGTAAGTGAATTTGTAAAATGTTTGTGAACACCAGACACTTTCTCGGGTATGTTAGAATTGCCAGGAATCGTGAGTCGAAGCATTCCAAGGATTGCCAGTCGTCGACCACAATGAGGAAACGACTGCGTTTCCTAGAGAAGAAAGAGCACACGCCTCTGACGTCATGCAGAAACGGCGGATTCCAAATCAGAGGAAGTTCCACAAAACCGAGAGGACCAGAGGTCACCGGGAGAGTTGACACCGGAGAGTTTGACCGAGAGAGTTCGACAGAGAGTGGAGAGACCGAGTCAGTCGTGATAATCGGAGATAGAAAGTCGGAGATTGAAGTTAAAAGATTCTATCTAATATAATGTCTAGTAACAGCTTTTCTTAAGTCACGGGCTTCAACGTTTTACTAGACGAACTCCGAAAGTTCATTAAACGTTTTGAAGTATAATTAATATGCTAGCCGTTGGCAGAACTTCGATGCATTCACAATAGATCGCAGCTTGTTCGGAGTTTGAACCTCCGTACCTTCCAGTGAAGAGACTATCAGCGAGACACCGCCCAGCCTGTGACCTGACGATAGAGAGAAACCATTGGACCGGCAACAGCAGGAGTAGCAGAGCAGAACACCATAAGGTATGTGCTCCTTTCTAAACATTTGTCGACAGCTCAATGTTTGGTATGCAATGTTAGATCTGGCAATCTTCTAATTACCCGAATTAGCACACCACACTTTACACTTACTTACACCAAATAATGAAAATACAGCAGACATTTAATTATTAAAATCTTGAGTTGTTATTCAGATGTTGAAATCCCCGTAATATCATGAACCAAACCATTACCTCTCGCACAGTAGTATATTACGTTCCCACTCATTTCAGATAGTGAGTGGAGGGTGACTTCTCTGGGTTCAAGCAAACATCCCCAAGTTTAGAAACGAACCGGAGAGGTTGTCAATATGGTCTGGTGTCGGATTTGTGGTAATAATGTCAGGTATGCGTTTGTATACTGATCGAGTAGGTCTTCTGGGGACCTGCTACGGCCGGTTCTAGGGTCGATGACCTTGCATGTAGCACAGAACTTTGGATTGATAGGCATGACGCACTCCTCGTCATGGCTCTCTCTCTCTCTCTCTCTACAGCCGTAGCAAATCTTATTAACACAGAACTAAGTAGGATGATCGTACATACACTATAAAAATTCCAACATGGTCGTGGTTTTGCTATTGCCTTCGATGCTTCAATCTTGAGGTGAGTCTGGAATAGCTGGATTCTACTCTTGATGAGGGTATTGATTTGTGCAGAATTTGTAGAGAAGAGACGGACTAGAGTTACAGGACCATTCTTGCCTTGGATTCGTGTGATGTTCACGAAATCCACTGCCTGTTTGGTGAGTTCATTTTTGATGCTTTGGAGTGGCATCTGGGGGTCGACGCTATTAATGACACATGTATAGTGGTGCGTTTACAGTTCTTCTTTGGTAGATGAGTTTTATTGGTTAGTAAAGAAGCGTCAGAATTCTTCTTGGTAGATTTTTGTGTCTTCTGTGACTGATCTATGTGAGTATTCTTCTTTGTGGGCTGCCGTCATATTGGTGTGGTTGGTTCGGTGTTTTTCTTTAGTGATACAGTTAACGGTTCTTTGTTAGTAGTGTCCATGTTCTTCTTAGTGGTTCTATTAACTGAAGAGCTAGTCTGCATGCATTCTTCATGGTACACGTATGGTACAGACGTATTGCAGAGGTTAGCGGGAGGGTCTTCATCCTGTTGTAATCCTTCCTTGTTTTCTTCTACGTGCGTATCGTCAATCCAGGAATGGATTTGGTCTGCTTGTTCCTGAGACCGGAGGATAACGATTTTAGCACGAGGGCCAAAATCAGTATCTTGATAGTGATTAAAGAATGTGTCTTTTGTGGTTGCGTCAGGAAATTTTAAAATAAGATATTTCTTATTTCGGGTGATACCTCCTAAGATCACACACTCCTCGAGGAGCCTGTCCCGGATGATGTTTCCAGTGGTGACATTATCTTGGAGAAATTTCCTATTAGGGATGATGATTGCAATCCGGAGTCCAGCATCAAATGGTTTAACTTGCGCTATATAGACTGGTGAGAAAGATGAAACGGCTGGAGTGGGTTCTACACATGGTGTGTGTAAGTGATTGAGTTAATGTTACAAGAAACTTAACTGAGTGGGGATATAGGGGCAGTAGATGGGTCTGGAATAGTAATAACTGTGGCTTCACAATACTTGCTTCGACGAAGTCTACTTTAGCACGTCCCACTGCTAGCTCTCTCTCTTGCGTTTTTGAACAGAGAAATTAAAAAAATAAAATTTTAACAAAACGCTAAACTTAATATAAAAGTGAATAATAGTCCTAGATCTTAATAATCATCAGAACTTACTTTTGATTTTTCAAAATTTATCGTATTTTTATTGATGATTTTAGTCCTACTATTTTAGTGTACCCTTCTTTCTTCCTATATGTTTATCGTTATATATCCTGCAAGTATTTGTAGGTTTATCATTTCAATAGTGTCCTCTAGTATTGTTTTTATTCTGTTTTCTTCCGTTTACTTCCTATATCTAGGGACTAATCTGCCACATTTATCTGCTACATTGCTACATTTATCTCTGCATTTTCGGCCACATTTATCTGCTACATTGCCAAAAAAATATGTGACGAAGTTTCTTCCTGTTGACATGGACATTTGTCTGTTTTCATTGTATTCATTCTTTTTAAATGGATCTTGAATGGTCTGTCCCCTGATATATACTCCATAATTTCGTCGCTTGTATTACTTCTGCCTTCTCCCTATATTTGGTATTATTTCAATTGTTCCTTACCCTTTATTTAATGTTGTCCATTCTTCACTCTATTTTCCTTTTATTATTATATCTATGTCGTGCTCGGTAAGTGGAAGTTCTAATAAATAATTTTGTTTCTAAATAAAATAATAATTTTGTTTCTAACAAAGGATGTTCCATTAAAAAAAACGCGATTTTTGAAATGCCCGCCATTTCTGTTGTAATAAGTTGGCAGCACTGAACGTTACACTATTTTCATCTGTTGTTTCTGTGGTTAGTAGTAAAGGAGCACCGAATAGCGCATGATCGTCATCTGTTTTGTGTCCTGGTAGGAATGGAGCGCTTCACAACGGAACAGAGCGTGTTTTTAGAGTGAAAACTTACTTCAAATGTCATGAAGTGCTCCATTCCTACCCGTACATAAAATAGATGATGATCATGTGCTATTCGGCATTCGGTGAATACTAGCCACAAAGAGAACAGATCAAAATCATGTAACGTTCAATGCTGCCAACTTATGAGAACAGAAATGGCGGACATTTCAAAAAATCACGTTCTTTAGAGAACACCCTTTATTTTCGTATGTTCTTAATTTCTCTGCAAAGTTTGAATACATTTTATCAATAATTGTAGATGTACTGGCTCATAAGGTATCTGCATAACTTCCTCAGGAATAGTTTTTTTTTAATTATTATATTATGTCTTCTTATTAAAGTGAATCTTATTAGTTCTCCTCGTTCTTTTATGTTCTTAAAAATTATCTGTCTCCATACGCTTATGCAATATTGTTGTATTGGCATTAATATTGTTTTATTGTGTACTTTTTGAGGGGAGTTACTTCGCTTATTTTCTTCTTTAAACATCCAGTATAAAACTTCCAAATATTTCAACAAAGAATATAGTTCTAACACTAGCAGTGTAGGTAACATTCGGATTCCTTGTGAGTTATGGAAATGAATATCAAAGTCTTTGGAATTTGCAGAGAATAAGAATCTAACTTGGACTTTTGCCTATATCTCGTGACAGACGCTAGCCAATAAGACTTTTGCTCATAAAAGTGCGCTATCAAATATCATTCCGGTTTTATTCACACGGTTTAAGTAATGGTTGCACAACCCTCGGGCTCTCCAACTACATTGAGTAAAATGAGTGTTTTTATCCAGGGAAGTGTAAGTCTCCAACCGCAGCCCAGTGGGGCCCAATGATCGAACTTCTGGCAAAACATTATTTTTGAGATTCGTTTCTCTTTAAATGGTATTGAAAACACGTATATGCATTGGAAAACATTTTTAATCACATTTTTAACGATTTCGACATAATTTTACAAGACATAAACCTTTATAAATTTTGAACGCTTGTTAAAGTGAAGTTTCAGTTTTGGAGTTACTCTCCGACTTACTGCTGCCATCTTAAAAAGAATCCATTGTTAGTGGCAAAAACACCTCAATTACTTTATCTTTCAAATGTTAAAGGTGGTTTCTTCGGGGTTTTCCGCAAGTTTGAACACAAAAGGTTTGAAGAAAATGAAATGAATTCAAGAAAATGAATTCAAGAAATCTTCATTGGTTTTGCTTCTGAATTTTTTTCTGGGACTGGAAAATCACTCTTTGTACACTTTGAACTCTACTCCCTGCTTGCTACGTTTCTTCAATCAATTGCTCCATTAGAATCAGCATGTGTTCAATCACAGCCGAACCATGCATGAGTACAGTGCCGGATCTATAACCCGCAAGACCCCGCAGTGCGGGGGGGGGGGCAGGACCCTAAGGGGCCCAAGAGCTTTCCAACGTCCCCTGCATCTTGCCTGTAAATACTAATTTTTAAAGCATTTAAAAAAGAATGACACTTTCACAGTAGTTTAATTACTTGAACCAAGAAAATGAGCTACCAGAACTGACAACGACACACGACGTGTCTCTTACTTTCACTAATCAGTATACCCAAAGGCCACATTAAGTATATCAGCCATGATATTTAAAATCAATCATCCATTGCCTGTCTTCAAACTAAGAAGCTAGTTTGTTAAAGGAAATTAAAAGATTGCCATTTTTCTCATTAATCATTGATACGACTCAAGATTTATCGAAGAAAGATCAAATGAGTTTCAATATTCGCTATGCAAATTTTACAGAAGTACGATAGCTTACAAGGGAACCTTCCGAATATGATAGTTGCAGTGAAAGATATGGCATATGCCAATTGAAAGAGCTGTAACAGAGATGAGTATTCCCAAAAAATTAGCTGCCCATAGCAATAGGTTCAAGAAATATAAGGGGTGGAAGTTCGGGAAACAGCAATCTTGGACAAGGGGGAAAAGTGCAAATTCCGCAAAAAAAGGGGGGGCACAGCAAAATACAGTGCTGGCAAGTGATGTATAGAAAGAGACTTGCCACAATAGGGAACAAATGGAGGCCACCAGTAGGGTTAACAGTGTTGCCAACTGCAATAAAAAGTACATGTTTTGCAAACAGCACTATATGTAGTGAGTGCAATATTCAGTGTCATGTAGAACATAAGATATGGCGTGTATAATCAGTGGTACAATCTAACAAAAGAAAATAGAAAAAACAAAAGTACGAAAAATACGGAAAAGACGAAGTTGGCCATAATGCACCGCATTTGATCACGAGCTGTGCATATTAGAATGAACAAAACAAGAAGCACCGACTATGCAGGAAACCGACGTACCTAGAGTCGAAAAGAAAAACGAGTTCCAAAGTTGGTAGCACTGGCCATGAACATCCAGACAAGTCTAATATAGTTAGGCCACTAGCTTCACAAAAAGGAAATTCCGGCAACAGGCATCACTCGGAATGCATCAATGCTAGAGTGATTGAGGCAATGCCAAGTCGGGGAACATAAAATGGTTGGGTTGAGCCAACAACCTATAATAGAAGTAAACATTATGTCATGGTTGGATCGTATGTGGGAATATACAGGGTGTCCCACCAAACTTTGTGACCTGAAAGATTTGAGAAACGAACAAAAATGTGACGGATCCAGTTGTGCAGGAATGTAAGAAGGTTAGAGGATGATAAAGGTCTGTGAGAAGCAAGTGCCCCCAGGATCCCCATCATAGGGCCCCAGGAGCCAACTTCAAACTTTCAAATGGCAACAGGGACCGAGTGGTACCTCTCTCGATAGATCATGGAATGTGCAACAACACATATAGGAAACATTTGCTATATGAAGCATGTTTTTCAAAATGGCCGC
The DNA here is from genome assembly GCF_964235325.1 of Thermobia domestica. Classification (NCBI taxonomy): domain Eukaryota; kingdom Metazoa; phylum Arthropoda; class Insecta; order Zygentoma; family Lepismatidae; genus Thermobia; species Thermobia domestica. The sequence continues at coordinate 337,634,076 of NC_137455.1, read as the reverse complement.
CACAAATATATGTTGTGTCTTAACATGGCATCGAACATTGTGATCTCAAATTGCTGCGAAGCGAAAACAGATGTTGCAAATCCAATTGTACAGGAATGTACTCATGTCGAGGGCCAAGAAGCAAGTTCCCAGGGTCCCCATCGTAAGGCTCGAGGGGTTAACCGCAACATTTCAAATGGGAACAGGGGGCGGATGATATTTCTCTGGATAGATACAACACCGCCTATAAGAAACATTTGCCATATGAAGCACGGGTTTCAAAATGGCCGTCAAAAATGCACGTTGTTCTTGTCACCGAGTAGATATTTTTGGCGGCCATTTTGAAATCCCATATAGTAAATATTTCTGATATGCGTTGTTGCATATTCCATGATTTATCGAAAGAAATATAACTCGACCGATGGTGCTACTTGAAAGTTTGAAGTTGGCCCCTGGGACCCTATGATGGGGGACTTGGGGGCACTTGCGTCTCACAGAAGTTTCTCGCCCGCTGACATGGATACATTCCTGCACAACTGGATGTATCACATTTTTTTTTTTTTTTTCACTTTGAAACTATTTCAGTCGCAGAGTTAGGTGGGACACTCTGGATACACCATATAGGCGGTGATAGTACTGCAGACAGCAACACACAGCAGATCAATCCTTTGATTATGTTTGCTTTCTACTGGTGTGGATATGTGATAGAAAGACCACCAAAGGTTCCGACGCCTCTAGAGTACTGTTTCGAGACATTCACAGACGATCATTGTACCATGTATGACGGATTGGCAGTATTCCGCTGTGCTCATTGCAAATGTATCTTCTGTTTGGACCATTGTCTCATCGAACAATTGCACGTACAATGTGGACGAGCATGTACAAATGACGTGAAGGCTAATGCCTCTTGCTGGAATTTTCTTTTTGTGAAGCGAGTGGCCTAACTATATTAGAATTGTCTGGATTTTCATGGCCAGTGCTGCCAACTTTGGAACTCGTTTTTGTTTTCGACTCTAGGTATGTCGGTTTCCTGCATAGTTGGTGCTTCTTGTTTTGTTCATTCTAATATGCACAGCTCGTGATCAAATGCGGCGCATTATGGCCAACTTCGTCTTTTCCGTATTTTTCGTACTTTTGTTTTTTCTATTTTCTTTTGTTAGATTGTACCACTGATTATACACGCCATATCTTATGTTCTACATGACACTGAATATTGCACTCACTACATATAGTGCTGTTTGCAAAACATGTACTTTTTTATTGCAGTTGGCAACACTGTTAACCCTACTGGTGGCCTCCATTTGTTCCCTATTGTGGCAAGTCTCTTTCTATACATCACTTGTCAGCACTGTATTTTGCCGTGCCCCCTTTTTTTGCGGAATTTGCACTTTTCCCCCTTGTCCAACATTGCTGTTTCCCGAACTTCGACCCCTTATATTTCTTGAACCTATTGCTATGGGCAGCTAATTTTTTGGGAATGCTCATTTCTGTTACAGCTCTTTCAATTGGCATAGGCCACATCTTTCACTGCAACTATCATTTTCGGAAGGTTCCCTTGTTAGAAGACGAAGTTTCTAGACGGGTCGAAATTGAAGAAATTTTTTAAGGATTCTTACATGTAAGAAATTCAACTGCATCCAGTCTTGCAATTCTAGTGTTAAGTCATTTGGAGAAATTGGGATTGTCCGTGAAAAAATGCAGAGGGCAGGGACATGATGGCGCTGCTGTGCTTACTCAGGTCTTTAGAAGAGACTTCAAGAAATTGAGGAACGAGCTATATATATTCACTGCACGGTACATAACGTAAACCTTGTCGTTAATGATGCCGTCAAAGGTGTAAAAGAAGTTGCCAATTATTTCACAACGCTCCAGGATTTGTATATAATTTCTTTGGCCAAAGTATAAATAGTTGGGATATTCTGTCATAATTGACAGGAGAATCAGATGTCATTTTGAAAATACTGAGTTCAATCAGATGGGCGTCATGGTATTAGTCTATTGTAGCTATCAGGTTTAGGTATGTTGATGTAATGAAAACTCTTCCAAAACTTTCGCTGACAAGTAAGAAGGCTAACGAGGTATCAAAAGCAAAGCAATTGGCGAAAGTCATGGGTTCCTTCGATTTTGTGTTTCTGGCTGTGATAGTGTCAAAAATATTTTCACAACTGGACATGGCATCGCAACTTCTCCAAACTAAACAAATTGTCCTTGAAAAAGCTTTACCCACTCTCGAGAGGAATTGAAGAAAATTAAAGAATACCATCAAATAAAACAAGAGGCCACAGTTGTTGCTGCGAAGTGGAAAATTAACCCTGTGTTATTAGAAAAAAGGCAATCCAAAGTGGAAAACAAATACTTCGATGAACTGGTAGATGATCGGTTTTCGGACACAGAGGCTTCCTTCAGCGTTAATGTTTACGATACACTTGTAAATTATTCATTGTAGCTTTGAAAAATTCAAGATTACTAATAAAACTCCAACTGACCAAAGCAGTATATATAATCTTAAAATATATATACTACAATTGACTTCCAGATATCGCGTAGAATGAAATAGAGAACCGTTTTACGTTGTTATCGGTGAATTTTCGGTGATTATCGGTTTTATCGGTGATTGATGAATTTTCAATCATATTCCCGAAACTACTTGTGAACCTTTCAGAGGAATAAATTTTATTTAAGGCTGAAAAACTTTTAAAAAGAATACAAGTAAAACATTGGCCCGTTGGTACCATTGGAATTAATTTCCCTTCGCACTGGACTTAACAAACATATTTCAAGGATCAAGATCGTTTTTGAATTTGTGGTATTTATATACGACGAGTTTAATACTATTGCTCCAAGTTATTCTAAAGTTTTGACCACTGTTGCTTTATGCCAGACTTTCCCCCTGACTGTGGCTTCCACTGAAAGGTCATTCTCAATCTTAAAGAGGACCAAGAGCTATTTAAGGTTTTCAATGACACAAGAGAGAATGAGCGACTTGGGAATGCTGACAATCAACCATGAGAGGGCTTCGATTATAGAGAGATCTTATACGGGAGTTTGCGGAAATAAAGTCAAAGAAGAAGGATTTCTTGTAAAACGTAAGTATTGAATCTTTGTTCCGTAGCAAATAGAGCACTAGGAATATTTCATTATAATGTACTATTAAAAAAGTATTGAATACAGAAGGGGCCCTTTAAAATAGTCTTGCGGAGGGAGGCCGAAATTTCTAGATCCGGAACTGCATGAGTACCTCGTGCACAGTTGGGAGTATACGTTACCAAGGATACTTCTCCACAATAAAATTTGCTGTGTCTAGAGCGTAAGTGAGAAACTTTTTTGCAGCTATTTCATAACACTATAAATAGCTTGTAATATAATTTTAAATCTTCTGATTGTTATCAATGCCACAAATAACATAATCAAGTCCAGAGCACAATGTAATCAAATTCAATTACCAAACTTCTAATGAAAAAGGACAAAGTTTATACGGTACGTTTCAGCACGTGGGAAAGTTAATACTGCTTTTCACATTAGTTATTTACAATATCTAGACATAAATCTCTGAAACTCTGAAAGGAACTCCAGATTGAAATAGAACGAAATGGAATCTTGGAGTTTTACGTCCCACGGTTATGCCGGGTAGGCTAAAGGAGGCGGTGAGGATGAGAAATGAATGAAATGATGGGTTGAAGAAAGTGGGAAGAAACGGGAGAACCCCGTGAAAACCCATGCACACAGTGTTTGTCCGCCAAAATTCCATTTAGCGAGAGCTGGGATCGAACCAGGGACCCCACACACCAGTAGCTTTGCTGCTGAAAGGGACGTTAAATTCCATTTCTTGATTTGCAAAAGAGATTCAGTAAATATTACCACCATTGGTGCTTCCAAATTCTTTGATTTGTGAACTAGTAAGCCCAATCTCTTCTTGAATTTGTCCTGATTTCCTGAATTTTTCTTTCGGCCACATTCCCTTTTATTTCCTTCGCCATGAACTTGGCACTTTCTATAAAATACTTTATACTTAACGGGATGATCTATCTTTTCTCGGCACAAAAATTTTTATATTGGACCTTATGGGGAGAACATGGCTACCCAATTTCCTCAGTTTCTAAGGAACTAGGTATCTCTAATGGAAAAGAAAAATTTTGCAGCATTCTACAGAAGTTTATTAACAGGTTGAAATACTTAAATTGTATATTTGTCTGCTAGTTTAGCAGAAATAAATTATTAAAAAATAAATAAATTAGTTTCTTTTTATACAAATTATAATGTCTAACTTTCGAACCAATTATGGTAGAAAGATCAACTTTTTTTTTGTTTTATTCCTTGAGAAGAAACGACTCTAATAGTTTTAATCACAACCATATCTGATACGCCAATTAAAAAATAGTATTTTAATATAAGTATTAAAGTCCACCTGTCAAGAAGTTGGACGAGGGTAAGGCATCCGCGCCCACCCTTTTCTTCTGTTTTCGTCCCGAGAGATATGAAGGGACCGTTTTCACAGCAGGTGTCAATGCGAATGTAAACATCCTGTCCTCACGTTCAATAACCCAAGTTCGGCCACTTTCTCTCTCTCTTTTTTTCTCTCTCTTCCGTGGAGGTGTTTCTACCCTGTAAGAAAATTATAGATATGTAGAGAAAATAGTGATCAATTATTTCTGATAGCCAGATGATAGACAAGCATTCTAAAATGCCTTCGAATTCCAAAAATGTATCGACCATAACTTTACCATCTGGTTATTTTCAGGAGGCAAAAGTTATATTATTATTATTATTATTATTATTATTATTTGGAGTTAGAGTGCAAAGCCACGAAGATACAAATGGCTCCATTGGCTAAACATACACATAGCTGCCCCCATTCAGAACATCCCTTTGTGCGTTAGAAAACATGCTATAACAATGCGCCCCTCGCGAGCTGTAGGTCCCACCCATAGGACGACATCATTCTGAAAGTATGTTCTTTTCTGCGTATCCTGCTTCTTGTTTCAACTCTTTAGGATAAATCGAGACTAACTGACAGTGCGTAGTCTTAGCGGGGTAAGCGCGGAAAACGAAAAAGTCAAAGAAAACAGGGCTTTGCTCCCTTGTCCCCATATAACAATGTACAGTATGGACACCGTTCCAAATGGGTCTTATAGGAGCTATCACGGCAACATTTTTGTATAAGACAATTGGTGTGTGTCGTCTGCATGGTTGTCTGGGGACAAAAAAGGGCAAACATGTTTTTCAATAAATAAATAAAAGAAAACGTGCATTTTTCAATTCCCATATCCTCGTCCTAAGAAGGCGCTTAGCACAACGAGCCTAAACTTTAAATGCTTTGAAAGTTTGTTCTTTTTTGCGTATCCTGCTTCTTGTTTCAACTCCTTAGGACAGTGATGATTTCAGGGGTGATTCTGGGGGGGAATTCTCCCAAGAGCTACGAAATTCACCCTCGGGTGCTTGAGATCGTTGCAGAAATTTCTGTGGAGCACGCAATTTTTAGTCGCTTTCGCCCCTGTGCGTGGTGCCTCCGGAGGAAATGATCTGAAATTAACACTGCTATAGGATAATTGGAGATTGGCTTACAGTGCTTAGCCTTAGCGAAGTAAGCACGAGAAACCAGAAATATCACAAAAAACAGGGCTTTTGCTCCGCTGTTCCCCCGTGGAAATGCACGGTTTACACACAATACAGGTTGGATCTAACAGGGCTATTTAGAGAACGTCTTATAGAGCATTTGGTGTGCAGTGTTGTCTGCGGACAAGGAGGCAAAACCGTGTTTTTCATTAAAAAATGGAGTATTTTAAATTTCCCTCGCCCCCTCAGGAGACGCTTCTTCAATGAAACCGTATCCTGCCTCTTTCTCCCATTCTCTAGGCTCTAGGCCAATTAGGACTGACAGGCATTTGAATAAGTCCATTGCTTGGTTGCCTAGTAATTAGCCATCATATTAGCTGCCATATTGGATTTAGACAAATGTTCTCTCATGTTACCATGTAAAATATGTCTTGTCGTGATGAAAGCTACCAGAAAAAGTAGGTTTCGTTTAGTCCTAGGGAAGTACGCTACATCCTAGAGTAATGCGTGCATATACGCATTTGTAACTTTGTACAGTTAATCGTTAGACAACAGTGTTGCCAGGTTGTAAGGTTTCTAAGTGGCAATAAACAATGCCATATTTAAATTCATCGGCCTCAGAAACCTATAGGTTGATACCAAAATTATCTTTCTAAGTGTCTTGGTTTACGATCTCTCTCTTTATATATATATATATATATATATATATATATATATATATATATATATATATATATATATATATATATATATAGAGAGAGAGAGAGAGAGAGAGAGAGAGAGAGAGAGAGAGAAAGAAAGAGAGAGATTTACGTAGGGCGGCGGCCATATTAGAAAATGACGGCTACCAGGAAAACACCTCAAATTTGAAATATATTCCCAAGACATTATTTTAAAAAGAACTTAGGGGACATTTTTTTACGGACACCTATATATGGGGGCCAGGACTTTACATTGTCTTAATCCTGTGGGGGCACCCCTCTGCCCCCCTTCTCTTCGCTACTACTGTATGCTATAATATTTGTCCGGAAGGGAAAAAAATCCCAAAATAACAGCGTTTTCTGATATATATTGTTCTTCCCGCGCACTCTAGAATGCATCTTGATGAACTTCCAGAGGTAACGGGGAAAAGAGGATAGGTCACACCACATCGTCCAGTCTCTTAGTATGGAACCATTGAGGGAGACAAACTCTATAAAGCTAACATTATTTGGCAGCTGACAGGTAATCTCAGAATCTGGTCGAGAACCTGTTTCATTCAGACATCCACCCCTTCCCCCTCCATTTCACCAACCCCCGCCCTTTCCGCGGCCAAGCTTAGAGTGGGCGTGACTTACCCTCGTCAAACTTTGACATGTGTACTTTAATACTTATATTAAAATACTATTTTTTAATTGACGTATCAGATATGGTTGTGATTAAAACTATTAGAGTCGTTTCTTCTCAAGGAATAAAACAAAAAAAAAAAGTTGATCTTTCTACCATAATTGGTTCCAAAGTTAGACATATTATAATTTGCGTAAAAAGAAACTAATTTATTTATTTTTTAATAATTTATTTCTGCTAAACTAGCAGACAAATATACAATTTAAGTATTTCAACCCGTTAATAAACTTCTGTAGAATGCTGCAAATATTTCTTTGCTATTAGAGATACCTAGTTCCTTAGAAACTGAGAAATTTCGGTAGCCATGTTCTCCCCATAAGGTCCAATATAAAAATTTTTGTGCCGAGAAAAGGTAGATCATCCCGTTAAGGTGTAAAAGACACTCGAAGAATGTGATACTGCTTGAAACACAGGCAGTCCAAGATCCAGTGCTGAGGTATCCAGTATTTCTATACCTAGAACTTTCAGTGTCGTTTCTTTGTGTTAGACCATGCCAATGGAATTAAAAGCAATTTATCGAAAAGGCGCAAATATGCGCAGCTTCTTTTGGCCCTTCAAAACGGCAGTACTTTTTATTTTCAGACACGATATGACAGAGTACGATTGTTTTATCTTGGCACACTTCTCGCCAGGGCACTTGGTTGGCTTTTAAATATTTTCTGCTAGCATTCACGTGAACGTTTTAATCCAATAGACGCCTTATTGAGTTTGTCGCGTAAGTGACGTTAGTTTTCAGCCAGCCCATCAAATTAGGTCACTGCTATTTGGCGGGTATTTGAAGTGCTTCGTTGCCACGCGCTAACAAGTGTGTTACAATGATTTGTGAATGGTGTGGTGTTTTCTGATCCCTAAAGTATTGTAACTTACAATTTAACCGTGGCGTTGCAAGAATGCGTTGCAGACAGATCCATCCTGTAGGCGGGAAGTGTGCCAAGATAAAGCAAACGTACTCTATATGAAGGAAATTCTACAAAACAAAAACATGTAAATAATATTGTTTTAATGTTCTGTTTCAGTTACAAGAGTGAAACACGTGGAAGAATATTACAACGTAACTAAAGGTAGAAAGACGACAATTAAAGATGGTATTAACGAAATTTTTAAGCTCAATTTAATCACTAAAAGCACTAAAGACAAATATGCACTCGAAGTCCGTCCTGGAAGCCGAGCTTGAACGTAGTAGTGAGCGATGGCTGTGAGAACTAAAACGTTCACACGTCTTATGTGAGACATTTCACGTCTGCTTTCAACTAAGTAGAGCTGCCTTCTCTGGACAATCAACAAGGCATTCTACGTATTACTTCAATAAATTTGCAAAATTTATTTTTTGAGTTTGCGCCAGAAATTCAAGTGTTTGGCCCAGGCCCGTGCTGGCCCACCGGGACACCAGGACGTGTCCCGGTGCGCCCTCCGAAACATCACAGTATAAATAAAGGTAAAGATTTAGTAATTAATTCTTACAGTTTTATTGGTAAAGGACCCGTGAAAGGTGCAGTGCGCCTTTTATATTAGGCGCCCTTATGAGTCCACATCAAAGATGAACGAATTTATTTACTCTTCTGTATACCACAGTTCTGTACAATAAATACATACAGTTACTATTGGTAAAGAATCCGTGAAATATACAGTGCGCCTTCTACATAAGGCGCCCTACGAAACATCACATTATAGATATGTGGTTTTAGTTATCCTGTGTGCCAGCTTTGTATAATAAATACGAATAGTGATTGTTAATAAAGAAGCTGTGAAGAATACAAGGCGCCCTTTCCATGAGATGCCATGCGAAATATCGCATTAAAAAATATATATTCTTCTGTATTTCAGTTTTGTATTATAAATTCATACAGTTGCTATTGGCAGAACAGGTAAAGAGTATAATCATTTACAAAAATATTATAAAGTTATGTAGCTATAAAACGAAAAAATGTAATACATCAAGAATAGTTCTCATAGTCAAACGTACGATGCATTCATGAAATAGTACACTGACACTAGTCTCTAATTTACGATTTTTACGGCATCGAAGCTTTCACAGTCTTAATATGCATCCATGTATCAGAGCATATTGATTGTTCCTTTGTGTTTTAAAGCAGTGTTCGAATAATCAGTACCTTTCGTATTTCTGAAATATAGCTGTATTAATTTCCGTAAAATGTGATCTTCCTGACACCACGGCACGGCGCGTCCTCAGGTTGTGGATCGAGGAGAAGGCCTCTGGGATATAGAGGTTAGCTGCGAATATACTGAGTAAGCAGTCGCGGACAGACAAGGGGTGATAATCCAGCTTGAGAATTTGGTGTGAGGCTAACAACCTCATCCTGTAAATAAAGGATTGTTCAGATAAGTTCGCAGAATCCTCTGATCAAAACTGATAACTTGGCACGAACTCAGCAAAGTAAAATCGACATGAGATCTGGAACATGAAATATAAGAAGTTCCTATAGGACAGGCCAATTAAAATTTGTAAAAAATGAGTTTAGAAATAGAGGTTGGACCTAATGGGATATCAGGAAGTTAGATGAGAAGGAAATGGAGGAGTCAAGTCGGGAAATTTTACGTGCTTTCACGGAGAACGAATTAAAAATTACCAACTAGAAACAGGGCTTTCCGTTCACAATAGGCAATTACATAGGTTGAATTCGTTAATGATATATTTTCTTTTACTTCTCTTAAGGGTCGGTGGTGTAATATTATTGTTTTAAATGCACATGCTCCAACAGAAAATAAGGATGGCGATAAATAAAATACAGTTTTTACGAAAGAACAGAATTTGTATTTGATCATCTCCTGCAATATCATATGAAAATTCTGTTAGGCGGTTTCAATGCGAGGTAGGACGAGAGGGTATTTTCAAACCAATTATAGGGAATAAATGTTTACATAAGGAAGGTTATGACAACGGCGTTAGACTCGTGAACTGTGCAATATCCAGAAACCATATCGTGAAGATTACAAAATTCCAACATCGCGAAATTCATAAATATACTTGGACTTCATTAGATGGAAAAACACATATTCAAACTGATCATGTTTTAGTAGACAGAAAAGAACAGTCTAGCACAACTGATGTTCGGTCGATCAGAGGAGTTGATTGTAATAATAAGAGGGAGACTATCGTTGAATAAAGGAAATATTCAATATCTGAAAACCGAGCGGTTTATTTTATTTTTTTTAATAGCGGAGAGTCAGGTGAGAGGGGAGCCAGATTGAAGTGTCGAATAGATTCTCGGTTTTAGATGGTTCGGAGTGCAATAGTGTTCAAGAAACTTGGTTGAAATGAGAGATAACATTAAAATTTCAGCAAAAGAAATATTGGGTTACGCAGAAATACGTAGGAACAAACCATGGTTCAACCAGGAAAGTACCAGATAAGAGAAAACAGAAGAAACAGCGTTGGCTACAAAATCCGAACGAAATAACTACATAAAATTTCATTGTCATCTGGCAGAAAACTTCTAAAACTTTTAGAACAAAGAAACGCGACTTTTGAAAGTTAAAATTAATTAACTTGAAGATAATAGTGAAAACAAAAACATTCGGGACATGTATAAATGCATCAACGAACGGCATATGTTAAGAAAGGCTATCAACTTCGTGCTTTTATATTAAAGAAACCTAAAGGAGCAGTTCGCACTGATACAGATAGCATCTTAAATAGATGGACAGATTTCTTTGACGATTTGCTTAACATATAGCCAAAAACTAATGGGCGTGGAGAAAGTGAAATGCATGCAGCATAACCGTATATTCCAGAACCTAGCCAGACAGAAATAGAAATCGCTATTTAAAAAAAATTAAACACACATCTCCGGGTGTAGACGAAATTCTGGTTGACTTAATTTTAGCTGGAGGGGAAAAATTGTAGAGCAAGATACACAAACTAATTCTCCTTATCTGGAACAATGAGGAATTACAACAAAAGTAAAGAGAATCAATCATTGTTCCAGTTCAGAAGAAAAGCAACAAAACAGATTTAATAATTATCGAGGCATTTTTCTTCTGTCAACATTCAATAAATCCTCTTAAACATTGTATTAGCAAGATTGACTCCATACGCAGATGAAATTATTGGAGATTATCAGCCCGGATTTAGGTAAAATCGATCAACTATCGAACAGATATTTACCATTCGACTAATACTTGAAAAGGAATGAGAGAATACAACATCCTGGCACATCAATTATTGAATTAGACTCTGGTAGGAGGGAAACATTGTACAACATGCTTACAGAATTTGCAATACCGAAAAAGGTAGATTAATTAAGATATGTTTAAATGAATCCCAAAGTAAGGTTCGAGTAGGGAAATTCTTGTTCATGAACTTTCACGTTGAGAATGACCTGAAACAAGGAGATGCGATGTCGTCATTATTATTTAACTTTGTTCTGGAGAACACTATAAGGAAAATCAAAAATAGCAATCAGGTTCTAGAGGTGAATTGTATTTGCCAGGTTATGGCGTATGCTGATGATGTAAATTTAATAGGGAATGATAGAATAATAGAAAGGAACGCAGAAATCTTAATTAACGCTTGCAGAGATATGGGCTTAAAAGTTAATGCAGAGAAAACTAAATTAACGAAGTTTGTGGGGATCGTAATACTTCATTTTATGGATGCGTTAAAATACCAACTTATATTTTCTTGCGACAAAGTGGATACTTTTAAATATCTAGGATCATTATTAACAGACCAAAATCATAATCACTAAAAGATTTGATGTCAACTGAAAGCGGGGATTTCGTGCTATTATTCAGTTAAAAATCTTTTGTTGTCGCTAATTCTGTTGAGGAGTTTGTAGCACAAAATATAAAACGATAATCATGCCTGTTGTGCTGTATGGTTGCGCAACATGGCCACTGACTCTGAGGGAAAATCGCAGACTGAAAGTATTTGAAAACAAGATTCTTAAACTAATATTCGAATTCCAAAAGGAACGGGAATGGGGAAAGGCGGGAACTTCATAAGGAGGAACTGCATAATTTTATACCGTATACCAAACATTGTTAGGGTCATCAAGTTTAGGAGGCTCAAATGGTCAGGTTATGTAGCCAGAATGGAAGAAATTAGAAACGCTTTCAAAGTCTTGACTGGAAGACCAATCGGAAAACGACCATTAGGAAGACCTATTCGCAGATGGGAGGACAATATTAAAATGGTTCTCGCAGAGATTGAAATATAAAGTAGAAGCTGGGTTCAGTTGGCTAAGGACAGAAATCAATGGAGAGCTTTTGTAAACGCGGCAATGAACCTTCTGCGTCCATTGGTGTGCTATATTAAGTTGTTGATACATTTAGCTTCCTTTTATTTGACAGAAATGTTATTACAGGAACTAAAAAGTTTTTCTATAGTAAAGAAGATTTCGATTCGAGGTTAGCTATTTACGTTAATACTAAAACAAATTTTGTGGTGATTTTGATATAAAATGGCGCCCATACTTTCTTTCAAAGTCTCTCTCTCTTTATATATATATTCCTGTTTGTATGGGCGCCCTTTTAGTAGACTTGTCCACCGCCCTCATTAGTATCCCAGCACGATCCTGGTTTGGCCCCACTCTGTGCCGTGATCTGAAACTCCGACAACTAGTAGTTACGATTCTCTGCGGTGGGGACGTTCTTATTTACATTGTGTCATATGGGCCTTTTTATCCCCAGCAGTTCAAATCGTGCTGTTAGAAAACGATTGTTGCATGTTCCCTCTGTTTGAAGAAATTTATTCACACTATCAATCCATCTATAGCTATTGATAAAGGTATACCTAAGAGCATAGGATATTCTATCATATATTTCGATAATAATTGTTTTTTTATAAAACAAGGAAATTTATTTATCATTGATACAAATGTTTGAAAATAAAAATTTTCGAAAGGAACTTCCATACACTCAGTTTCATCCTTAGGACATCAATCAACCCTAGTCTTCTTCACATTCCCTGAAATTGAAATATAAAAATAAATTAGCCAGTATTTTCCAAAGCAACGATTACAACTATTTGCTACACCCACGTTTCCTAATGATTCTCAGAATATTGTGGAGTCTCAGTGAGACGCAGCGAAATCAATGAACTGCTAGTCTATGAACCCTACGAACCTGTATAAAGCAAGCATTGTATTGAGTTTTCTACGTTTGTATGTTAGAATTTAAACGAAGTTTTATTGAACTTATGAAAACTGATCAGCAACTAAATTTCTAATATAAATGAAATCTTAAAATTAATGTTCCAGATTATAGGCTAAAGTGGAGGAACCACTTCGGAACGATTGGAGAAATGTGAACGTGAAAGGCAGCGAGAAAACCCCATCAACCAATATGAATTATGTCTATCAAAACTCATAAGACGTAATGTCGAGCCGGTGTTTCTTCTATCAAAGATGATCTCTGAAACACCTGCCCCTGTATTTCCGACAATGCACATACATGACATTGTCCTTCGAACTTCATGGGGCCTAATATTGAACCAGAGACTCTTATACCTGGCGTAAACTCTCTGACTCAACATGACTCTGAGAACAGACGTACATGAAGTTCATTAAAGCTCATGAGATATAAGATCGAACCAGAAACTCTTATATCTGAGATAAACTCTAACTCTGAGTCACCGTGACTCCGAGATCCCATGTATATAATGTTCATGAGAGATCATGAGGTCTAAGATCAAACAAGGGACCTTTACCTGATGTAAATTCCCTGAGTCACCATGACTCCGAGAATCCACGTACATGAAGTTCATAAGACATCATGAGGTCTAAGATCAAACAAGAGACCCTTATACCTGACCTAAACTCTGAGTCACTGTGACTCCGAGAATTTACGTACATGATGTTTATCAAAGCTCATGATACATGAGACCAAACCAGTCCCTTGTAAAAGAGATGAGCTCACTGAGCTACTGTGACACTAGCACAATAAATTTGTCCAGAAATAAAATGTGACTGTGAAATGAGATTTACAAGAAAACTAATTCAATGTTCGGAATTATTGCCTTCCAACAATGCTTGATTTCCTCTGTTGAACTTTCCTTTTTGTTTTAATATATTCTGTGTACCTTCGTACGAAATATTCATGGACACCAGTGAGGGAATGAGTCAGCTGATTACTTGGGTCAATTGGGTCTTAACTTTCGACCGGATGACCAAGGCTTAGGTGTTGCTTCTCACGGGTCAGATCCGATTTGACACGGTAACCCAGACGTATCCGCTGAACTGGTGACCCGGAAACTGACAAGATATGAGCTCTGCAGCATTATTTCAGAATTACATAGTGAATTATGTTGTCCACTACTCGAGTTTGGACATTCATTTGCTTGATTCCCGATGTTGCACTTGGTAATCAAAATACCATGTATTTTGTAATTTTTTTTAAGTATTACTCTTTAGATTACAGATTAACTATATAAAATCAACATATATTCCATGCCACTGAGATTAATCTTTCATTCTATATTTAAAATCAACATATATCTTTTTCTTCTTCTTCTTCACAACAGATTGTGCCCTTTTAAGCACCGTTGCCCAAAATAGCTACAAGACAAAATTGGAGGTAATTCACCGAATAGATATACAATATCGTTGTAATTGAATATATATTCAGGTAATTTTCGTATATACCTGGGGACAGGCAACCAATAAAGTTCGTATGGTTTTTGAGAATAGTTACTTTTGTCGCATTAGTATGGTCAAATTGATTCTGATGGTGTCATATTTTTACATTTCTTTCAAATCTTATTCAGTAGAAAGTTGTTCAGTGACGATTGACTATCGGTTTTGTAGGAAGCGCAATCTGTGGTTCAGCCGCTTTTCTTCCGGAGACGAGAGCCTTAAAGACAAGCCTCGTGTTGTCCATCTGTGCTCTACAAAGTCCAGCTGGAGGAAGAAATAAGGCAGAATCTTGGAATCCTGCCAGGATCTTGCCAGGATCTTGCGCACAGAGTATCTGACGGAACAATTCAATCACATTTTCATAACCTTGGGATGACATGGGAGCTAAGCAAGTGGGTTCCTCATGATCTGTCCGAGAGAAACAAGCTCCAACGGTTGATCATCTGCTTGCCATTCCTGTCGCGCCATAATAAAGCTTCGTTTCTGGGCCAAATCTTGACGTGTGACGAAAAATCGATCATGTATAATAACCGAAAGATGAAAACATCATTGGTCGAATTGTGGTTCGGTCTCATTGAGTGCTAAACCAGACATTTATCAAAAGCTGTGTGCTTGGTGGATCAACGCTGGCACAGTCCACTATGAATACCTAGCAAGCAGAAAAACCATAACAGCCGAGATCAACTCGTTTCAGCTACACTGCTCCAATCTCCGGACGTCACTCCATCAGTCTATTGCCTGTTTTTGACAATGGATAACTAACTACCTGCGGGAACAGTAGTTCCGAAAACGCGACGATGTTACAAAGGTTGCATCACAATTTTTGGACTCCAGAAAACAAAAGGATTTTTGTCGAAAAGGGAATGTATAAGCTTGTGTTTCGTTGGGAACACGTCATTGAAGCCAGTGGTGATTATTTCGAAGAATAAAATGGATGTTTAAGTTGTTTGTGGACCGGGGTTTAGAGTAACGAAAACCGCACGAACTTTCTTGATTACCTGTAATTTTATGTTTAATCGTCTTCCCTTACTGAAAAAAAAAAACAATATACTGGTTTTATGAACATAGATTATACAAAAAGTATTTAAGAAAACATTGTTTAGCCTTTTATATGCATAGCCGAGCGAAGTAGCTTAAGTGGTAGAGCGTTGGCTTCGTATTCGGGAGGTCGTGGGTTCGATTCCTCCTACCGACCACCCTGAATGGGGCTTTACAGGGTTTCCCTCAGTCCTAAACAGGCCCTGGCCGATACCTTCCCAAAAACCCTTTCCATTGTTGTTGTTAGATATTCAGTATAAAATGGCATCTGAGCTGTATCTGGTGATTGTTAAATTCATAAATTCATTCATAAATGAACGACAAGTTTTAAAGGTTGACTCGATTAAATTTTGATGATCTTACAAAAAACGTAAGATTTATATGATTTTGACAGATTTATACTCTGTTACATCTTATAGTTATCTTTCAGTGCAATGCTTTCACACATAACGACGTAAACAACAACCGTAGAAGAAAGTTATAGATTTATGGAGAAGAGAGAGAATGAGAGAAGATACAATGTTAGAATTAGTACATTAGCAGTCTCACACTTACTCCCTACATATTATATATGACGATGTTCCGTTGTCTCTTGGTCACACAGAGTCACTCTGGATCGTGAGTCAGTCTGAGATACTTCAGGTCGTAACCGATGTCCGATGATCGACCATAAGTCTGACTGCCTTCGAGTCTTTCGGGTCACGGATCATGAAGTTTGTGATCCGTCCCAACACTGAACACAGCCGCAGTGGAGAGTTATTACTAGACTTCGGATTTTTGCATATTTGCATGTTTTTTTCCTGACGTGATATTGATATGTCTTTACACAGAAATCCGTTTCAGGTGTTTTCGGGTAAAATAGCAGAGTTTTATAGTGCATATATTTGCATATTTCGGAGGTTAGTGCATGTTTATGTCGTTACTGCATATAAATGCATATCTAAAGGAACGGTCAAATTGATAATTTTTAACGTCCAACAACTTTCCTCATAAATGAAATTTCAAGTTTCTAATATAAATTAGACTCAAGGGCCCTTATGCAGAGTCGTTCTGATATATGATTAGCGTCATACTAAAGGCCTGACTACTGCAGGAAGCATATGTTAGTACAACTCTTTAGTATGGCACTAATCACGCGTCAGAACGACTCTGCATAAGGCCTAAGATCTTAAAATGGTTGATTGTTGTCGGTTTAGAATATCTTTCAAGATCGTGTGAATGGAGAATAACAAAAGGGTGAGCATTGATGCGTGACTGTCACCTTTTTGGACGAAGATATAAATAACAGTGTCAAATCACCTACAACAAAATTTAAACGTCATCATCCATCTCAGAAGTTAAAGTTGCTATTGTTGTGTGTGTGTGTGGATTTGAAATTGTGTGGTCTTATGGCAGTATAAGAATGCCGAAAGAAAAATCTGGGTCCATTTAGTTGTAGTGCGACATCTTCAAATTCGAATTTTAACTAGCTCAGAATTTTGTCCAATTTTTGTTCACCCACGAAAGAAATTTGTACCATTCAAATAAACGAGGGATTGCCATTTCAAAATTTGTCCTCATCGATCACCTGTAGTGCGGCATCTTAAAACTTGAATTTTAACTACCTCAGAATTTTGTCCAATTTTTTATCCATCCAAGAAAAATAATTGTACCATTCAAATAAACGAGGGAGGACCATTTCAAAATTTCGGCCACTTCAATCACCTGTAGTGAGACATCTTAAAATTCGAATTATTATTAGCTCAGAATTATGTCGAATTTTTAAACATTTTTGTACCACCAAGAATAAATTCTGCACCATTGAAATAAACCAGGACCGGTCATTTAAAATTTGGCCACTGAAATTACCTGTAGTGAGACATTTTCAAATTCGAATCTTGATGGTATCGATGGAATCTTGATGGTACAAAAATCTACAAAAAATAGGAAAAAGTCTAAACTAGTTAGAATTCGAATTTAAAGATCACACTACTGGTAATTGAAGTAGCCAAAGTTTTGAAATGGTCCTCTTTTGTTAATTTGAATGGTACTTTTTTTATGGTACAAAAATGTAAGGAAATTGGGCAAAATTCTGAGGTAATTAACATTAAAATTTGAAAATGTCGCACTACGGGTGATCGAAGTAGCTGAAATTTTGAAATGGCCCTCCCTCGTTTATTTCAATGGTACTATTTTTTTTTCTTGGGTGGACAAACATGGAAAAATTTCTGAGCTAGTTAAAGTTCAAATTTGAAAATGTCGCACTTCATGTGATCGAAGTATACAGGTATAACAATACACACTTCTTCTTCATATCTATTCAGTCTATCAATACAAAACTTTGTACATACATTTCTTATCCCCTATACTATTTTTCGAGATACATGTCGATTGTCTACTTTTACCGGGGCCACTCCAGAGGTCCAAAGTTGATGGGATGGATTTCTGGAGGGAATTTTCCTAACATTCTCTCACATGTTCAAATGCATTATGGGCCCCAATACATAACACCTCTGGAAAGCTTGTTTCATGCTGAAGAGAATGAACTATAAACCATGGTTTTCCAATGAACAGTGTTGATGCAATACCTATTTCACTGCGATTTTCTTTATACCAACAGTGTTAATGGGCCACAGGGACTTACTCCGTTGTCCATGGCACCTAATTTTTTGTGCATGAACATATCTTTATGTTTATAGAATAGACTAGGTTTGATTCGGATATCCGGATGGCACGTTCATGTCCGTTCCTTGTTAGCTAGTTAAAATTCAATTTTGAAGATGTCTCACTACAGGTGATCGAAACTTTTAAATGGCCTTCCTTTGTTAATTTAAATGGTACAATTGTTTTCTTGGGTGGACAAAATTTCTGAGCTAGTTAAAATTCAAATTTGATTATGTCGCAGTACCAGTGATCGAAATTTGTAAATGGCCCTCCTTTAATAATTTGAATGGTATATTTTTTTTTCTTGGGTGGACAAAAATTGACAAAAATTGAACAAAGGTGTCGCACTGCAACTAAATCGGCAGGAAAAATTTTCTAGAAGTTATCTTCTGAAGCAATGGATTGAAGTTGAGAAACGTTAACAATTCGAGATGAAAATATATTTTGTAAAGTGTATGCTAAACAAGTAATACTTTCTAAGTAAGAAGCTTTTCAAAAAGAACATTTCTATTTTGTTCGACAGCAAAACCACAAACTTCAGCAATACATTTTTTTTCTTTCTTTTTTCTTTCTTTTTCTTTTCTTTCTTTTTTTTGGCCTTCTTATATTTTCATAACAGTTTCAAGTCTACAACAGCCTAGATGTAGCTTTCTTTTTGCGTACTTGACAGAGTTCATCGCAAAGAAACCGTTGAAAAATATATTTCGAGAAGAAATGAACAACCTTTTTAAAAATGAGTTCTAATTATGAGAGTATTTAAATATAAGTTTATGTTGCTTTCATATACCTCTATCTCTCGAAACGTAAATTCTTTACTAAATCTTCAGTTATGTTTTCGATAACTTTACCTTCTTCCCATTTATTCTTTGCTTAAATCACTTTATTCCATTTAAAGTATCAATATTATACATTGTAAATTATTGCTGTTTAAGATGGATAATGTTGCGGTAGAAGAAAATTGAATACAAAAAGTAATTTCAAGTGGATTTATTTTCTTTTAAACAAGAACATAAGGGTTTTTAATATAGGCTTTTAATCAGGGTTGGCAAAAACCATGGTTTTTATTTTTAAAAAAACCCAAAAAACCAGGTTTTTTGGTTTAAACTCGTTTTTTTTTTTTTGGTTTAAATAATTTACTCTATGTATTTATATTAGATATGGACAGAAATTAGTTTTTTTCGCCTTGGTGTTATTATACAACAACAAGGTTATGCTGGAAGGGGTCACATAAGCTTAAAGCGGAATCCAAATCGCTTCTCGGTTTCATCCAAGAAAAATTGTCCATTTCGACACGAAACCGGGACTAATTGGTCACAAATGTGATTGCCGACTCACTCACGAAGGACTCCTGATAAAAATACGTTGTATTGACAGTAGCCATGTGTAGGGCCTAAAAATCCACATGCAACTCTAGTGAACGATCAGCAGAGATTTAGTGTGAGCGCGCGGTGCAGTATGGTGGATAATTTTGTGGTAGGACCTTATTTCTTACCTGTGTGGGAGTACGTATAATTTATTTTTACGTAATGTTCTCCCAAAATCGTTAGAACATGTAACCTTGAACATAAGACAGCCGATGTGATTACAGCATGACAGTCCACCAGCATATTTTGACAGATATATATGCAGACCTACTTAATTAAAACATTCCCAGATAGTTGGATTGGGAGAGATTGACCTGTGTTATGACCACCTCTTTCACCCTAACTCACGCCCCTTGATTTCTTATTTGGGGCGTTATGAAACGCGTTTTGTATGCAGCACTAGCCACAACAGCCGAAGAATTTGTTGCTCGAGTTAACATAGCTGCGGCAATCACTTCCGAAATTTCAGGTGTGTTTGACCGCACGCGGAAAAATTTGCTTCGGCAATGTCATCTTTGCAATGCGGTCAAAAGTTGACATTATCAGACTGTGAACTGTTATTCTTCACAGCTGTTTCGTGTACACATACCTTTGATAAAATACTCCAAGGAATATTACTCCAGTTTCTTTAGGAGTCACCATTGCACCGCCACTGCTCTACATCCGATTGTACATTAATGGAATCTACGACTAAAAATAATGGACATTCCCTTTTGCACGATTTCGATCCGACATTTTGTCTCGAGTATGGCTGCTGTTGCATTTTCTCGAAAATTTTCGGGTGGTCATAGCTCAGAGGCATTCCTGCACCCAGGTTGGTCTATACTTTTCGTTTTATCTCCGGTGTCAGGATTCACCTCCCGACGTTTAGTAGACCCTATATTAAGTTACACTATATATATATATATATATATATATATATATATATATATTCACGTTTGTATGGGCGCCCTTTTGGTAGACTTGTCCACCGCCCTCATTAGTGACCCAGCACGGCCCTGCATGAGTTTACTATAAATTTTCAAAATTATATAAATAATAGCTTAAATTATTTTTGTCATTCAAAAACCTGGGGGGCCTGGTAATATTTCATGATCCATAGTTTAATTCAATGTCAGCTTATTGTACTTCTTGAATATAAGTACAAATGATGCATCTAAACTTCTGTAGTTTTCTCTTACTACTGGGATTCGGTAACTTGCTAGTATTCATGTGTTTCTGTTTCTTGTAACATACACAGAGAAATTAACATCTTAGTATAGTATATATTTTAATATCATTAACTATTTCTCAGAAAAAAAAACAGACTATTTTCAAGTTGCGAAACAGAATATATGTATAAGGTTATAAACCCATCTACCGGCCAACTTTTCAACTAATTCGCGTGTACCGTAATCCGTACTTCGGAACTTACACAGGTAGTTACTAGGAGAGACCTGCACGGGCCGAATTTTTCGGCCCAAGCCCAATCCAGCCCGAACGTACCTAGGTCCGGCCCAGCCCGGAAAGTTTTGGAGATTTTCGGCCCGGGTCCGGCCCGGCCCGATAAGTTTTTCAAAATTCTAGGCCCAAGTCCGGGCCAGGCCCAATAAATTTTAAAAATTTTGGCCCGACCACGGCCCGATATTTTAAAAAATTAGCTCGAGCCCGAATCTTTCTCAAAATTTAGTACTAAATTTGACCTAACCCTCGGAAACATTTTCTAAACTCTGGTTCACAACCTGACGCTTGCCTCCTGAATGGTACCATTACCCCCTAGAACTTTTCCTGTCATCGAGAGAACAAAAACTCCATTCCCTGTAACAAAAATCTAACTAATTAATTTTTAGCATAAAGTGAAGATCGCAATATTGTTTAGCGACCGGCAAAACATTCCCACCCGTTCTTTTTATATTTTGAGTTCAGTGAAGGTCAAGGTCAGAGCTCAATTTACCGCATAATGCCTGCAATCCTCTATAGTGAAAGTGGAGCCGCTAAGCAACACAAACTATTGCATTCTTTGTAACATTTTTCACGGACACACTTCTTCAACGTTTGGCTTTATTCCAATTATCGTTTAACGAAAGTCAATAATTATTAAAGCCCAAGCCCGGCCCGGCCCAAAGAAATAACAGAGTCGGCCCGCGGGCTGGGCCGGGCCCGGCCCGTTCAGGTCTCTAGTTACTAGTAATTTATAATACTCGTTAGTTTGCTCGAGACTCGAAAAGATTATTCCATCATTATTTTTTCATGTTACTGTATGAAAGATTTTGCAGTTAGTAATTTTTTAAATTTTATTTTATAGGTATATAGCTTAACATATCACCAATGTAAAGAGTTTTCTTTTTACCTTTGCTAGTTATAATTTGTGACATTTGAATGAAAGGAGCTTCAACAGTGAGATGCAAAATCGTCGCTCCAACGACTGTACGAAGAACATCAAGTATCACCAGCTCTATCTACGAGAAACGACAAGAATATTTATTCAAATACATACATACATCAATATTAAATATGGAAAATCAATACTTTTTAGTTCATTTATTGAAACAAATATGAAATCATTGCTACTACAAAATTTAAAGAAATGTTCGAGAAGTGTGTGTGTGTGTGTGTATTTGTTTTAACAAAACAAAATGCAAAATATGTAACAGTGAGTTTTATGGGGATGAATGGTTTGGTGAAGGGGCTAGGCAGAAGGAAGAAAAGAAAAAGGAGTACACTGACGAATCAGTTTTTTAACAAACAAAATAATTTATTGCAGAAAATGAATAAAAACTTGTCATTTTTTCCCTTGATTATAAACTGTAGAAATATGCTCAAATTAGATGTAATTAAAATATTGAAATTTCTTTTGCTGAGAAGTAAAGTAAAAGTAATAGTTTTAGTTTCAAAAACAAAATAAACAACGAACTGTAAAATACAACTATTTTACTATTTTATCCATAAAAAATACACAATAACTAAATATAAAATGAATACATTTATCACCACTGTGTAGCACCCAACATGACAAACATTGTAAGCATTTTTTTTTTATGTCAGTACAGTACTGGATCGTTTAAAAATTACTGTATTAAAATACAAGTAAGACATTGAAAATACAATACAAGACATTGAAAACTAGTAAAAAGCGCTCTCCGAGTTTGTTGAATACTTTATTATATGACTTCAACTAAAATAGTGAGGCTCAAATTCGATTCTGGACAGAATATGTCAGATATTGGCCCTGATTTAAAAAATTAGAAATGCGCTGATCATGAAGAAAAGTATCTACCTTCTAATGATTATCGTTAACAATTGATCACAGATGTTACCCTGAACTGAAAGTTCTACAAATATTAACGAAAATTTACATTGGTCAGGATTCGAATTTTATCGATATACTGTAAAAAAAAAATAATTTATCCCTCCACTCCAATTTCAAAATTTTGGAACTTTATATGAAACTTTTGGGATAATAGGATAATGTAGTTCGTGTTACACATGAAGCAGTAAGTCCACGTTTCATATAGTCTCGGTGCCAGTAAATTCGAAAAATTTGAAACATGTCATACTTCTCCAGTAGAAAGCTCTGATTTTGATCAAATTTGGCAGCTAAATACGACACATGAAATAAACGAATACGTGTTGTTTATTTACTGCGGAAAAACGATTTTAAGGGGCAAAAGACCAAACTCAAAAATTTGAAAATTGATGCCGGAAATCCAAGAAGAAGTAGACCAAAGGAATGAAATTGTGCACAAATATTGTAGAAGTAAAATGAGAGAATATGTTTCGTATTTTCCTGAAATAACGGTTGGGTGGGTACAAACCATTCTAAACCTTTGATCATAAAATATCTAAAGTGCTAATAGCAGTATATCAGAAGTGTTAAAGGACATAAACAATTGCATCAAAACTTTGTGTAAGGACAATGCGCAAAAAATAAACGAATGTGTCTTTTATTTTCTGCAGAGAAACGGTTTTAGGGGGCAAAAGAATTCACCCAAAATTTCGAAAGTTGACGCCCGAGAGGCAAGAAGAAGTTTACCGAACTGAATGAAATTGTGCACAGATATTGTAGACTTAAAACGAGAAATACGTGTTACGTATTTTTCTGGAAAAAAAGTGGATGGGACACAGCCCCTTCCAAATCTTTGATTACGAAATATCTAAAGTGCGAATAAGTATACATCAGAAGTGCCTAAAGGATATGGAGAATTGCAACGAAACTTTGTTTAGGGACAATACGCAAAAAAAAAAAAAATCACGTATTTTGCCAAAAAACAGTGGTGGGGCCAAAGCAACTCCGAAAAAAGTAAATATTACCGCAGAAGTGCAGGAAGAAGTGGACCGAAGCGAATGAAGTTGTGTGTAGATATTGTATATGTAAAATAAGGCAATTCGTGTTTGCCAAGTGTTTCTAACCGATTTGCTTCAAATTTGGCATTTCCACAGTAAACAGAAAATAAATCGACACTTGTTTTTGTTTATGCAGAAAAATTTTGTAAGGGTTACAGGCGCCCTCGAAATACTATGAAATACGCTATAGGTAGGAAACAACTAGCGTGAAAATAGAGAACTTTTGGATAGATGACCTAAAAGTAGAAATCAATACAGTGAATTTCGAGTGTGTGTCGCGCTTCTACCCTCAAAAGTTCAAGTTCAGACTGGACATTGCGCACTATAGCTACTGGCGACACACGTACTGCTTTATTTTACACGTCTACAATATCTGTGCACAATTTCATTCACTTCGGCTTATTTCTTCTTGCCTTTCGGGCGTAGACTTTCAAAATTTTGGGTGAGGGCTTTTACCCCATAAAACCGTTTTTCTGCAGAAAATGAAAACACGTATTCGTTTATTTCATATATGGTACCTACCTGTCGAAAATCGGAGTGTTAACAAAATCGGAGTGTTACACTTACGAAGTGTTACATGTAAGTTTATTAAATTCTAAATCAGCCAGTCAACTTCCGGCTAAAATACTCAGATAAGGAAAACATCCCAACAAGTATTTCTAATTAGGGAGCTATCTAATTGCTCCTTATTTTGCAGTGTGGCCGAAATAGCTATCTTTTCTTAACGTTGGCCTTTCCCCTGGCCATGCAAAGGTTCTTGAGACCAATGCTAGTCCGTTTCAATACATGCCATATCTCTCCTACTTCATTTTATTTTCTGCAATAGAATTGTTAAATTTATGGCATTTATATACAGTTTTTCAGACATATTGCATTGGAATTTCTGTCCTGCATTATCTAGGTTTACTATAACTAACAGTGGAAGAACTGATTTAACACTACAAAGTATCGCTTGTCAATTCAATACGTCTATTTATAATATTCGTAATAGCAACAGGGTTCCCACAGACCTTGAAAATCAGGGAATATCAGCGAAATTGATTTTCGTCAGAGGAAATCAGGAAAATTATCGAAAAGTTCGTTAATATCAAGAATATTATTGTAAAATTTTATAATGTCAAGGAAAGGAGGTAGTCATTCTCGGTAATAAGGGCAACTTTGAAGAAATAAGAATATTTGGAATTTAGTGATCTTGCAACACAACAATATAGAATAATTGGTTACAAGAGTATCAAGGTATGTTGTGCTATAATTTCTGGTTAGTTTCTTAACTCTGAAATTAGTTGAATTCCATTACTCTGAATCCCTTAATGTAGATAGAGTGACCGCATGTGAACCGAGATAGCCTACAATATACATATTGTTAACCAACTTCAAAAAAGAAAGTAGGTTCTCAATTTGACCCGTTTATATATATATATTTCAGCTACTGTCCAGCTCAAACCTCTTGACGCTTGGCGAAAGCCAATTAAATGGCGCGTAAGAGCGACGTTGTCGGATTTAATTTCCCTTCGTGTAGAAGTATAACGCAAAACGTTTCTTTCGTGAAACATGGATGGGAGAACAAAGTAAACACTTCAAACCATGAAGGTGAAATAATAAACGCTGGTTTAGATTGACTTGTATATGAAGAAACAATCGTACAACAAAATAGTGAATCACTGTACGTAGAATAATGCTTTTCTCTCCTAATTATTTAGAAACTATTTCTCTTTTCCTAATTATGCACTAACATTCTATTAACAAAGACATTTTTGAGTATGAATAATATTTTTCTCAACCATCGGGTATTAGGCAACCTCGCATAATTTTCATTAGGTATTGTGAAAAGAAAAAAGGTTTGAGCCAGACAGTAGTACCTTTAAATTCTATACTTAACAATCCAAAGCAAGTAACGAATCAAGAAGTTCAAATATAAAATGCTACAAACTCAGAAATTTGTTTTCTAATGACTAGTTTTTCTCTTTAACTGTTAACATTTTATCTTTTATAATGACTATATTTCTCCCTGATTACTTACCAGATTGCCAAAGGAATAATGATATGGAAAACGAAACCACTGCACTCTTTGAACCAAGACCAAAAAACTGACCAGAAAGAAGCAATACGACAAACGACTCAAAGATGTCAGTACTGGTAGTGAAAGTAAACTATTCAGCCAACCTGTAGATTTAGAAACATGTATAAATTAAATAGGAATGCCTGCACCATCTTTGTTTTAGCACATTGATTTATACAGGAAATTATTTTCTGTTTCCTTTGAAATTAACTGGAATTTTAATAGTTTGATTTTATAGATGTCTTCTTAAAATCTATTTAAATGTTTTTTTTTATTTTGTGAAAATTATATTTTCTTATACACATTCTGTCCAGCAGAAAAGATGGCTGTTTTGTCACTTTTGCCACGGAACCACTAGTGACATCTATAGAGATCTATATGTACTATATACTGACACATTTCGCCTATCTTCCGTCAAAGTAACAAAATAGGTTGATGCTTACAGATTCACAAACGCCCGCGGGAATTTTTCTACAGGAGAGAGAAAAGACAGACACAAGCGAAGTAAATGAAAGGTGTCAGATAAAGAACGCATGTTTTGAAGTGCCCGCCATTTGCGTTGTAGTAAGATGGCAGCACTGAACGTTACACGATTTTCACTTGTTGTCTTTGTGGTTAGTAGACACGGAGCGACGAATAGCGTATGATGACTCTGTGCAAGTAGTTTTCACTATGACAAGACGTTGTTCTGTCTTGAAACTCCATTCCTACCTATCCAGAAAATAGATTACGATCATGCGCTATTCAGTGCTCCATTATTACTAATCACAAAGGCAACAGATTAGTAATCGTTGCATAACAAATCGTAATGGTTTGCCTTTAGTAATTACAAATCGTGTAATGTTCAGTGCTGCCAACTTACTACAACATAAACGGCGAGAATTTCAAAAGTTGCGTTCTTAATGGGATACCCTTTATATATTAAGTACTGTCTGTAGTGGATACGTAAGCAAATTTTATGTTTCGACATGTATTTCGAATAGCGAATCCTTTTCGAAATTCCAGGGGGTAATTGCCCCTTTTATCCTCCGCTGTGGGTGCTCATGTACGGATCTTGCGACTAACAGTGCCTGCTGAACGTCGATCAGAAAGGGGGTAATGGAGCAACGTGCCAACATTAAATTTTGTTTTAAATTGGGTAAAAGTACAACAGAGACGTTTGAAATGATACAAAAGGTAGTGAGGCGTTGAGCCGTAAAAACTAGGGATGGCCACAAAGTTCCGGTTCCGGCGGAACCGGTTCCGCAAGGAACCGGTTCTCTGAGATCCGGTTTTTATAACCGGTTCCGGACCTGAATCCGAAAACCCGGTTCCAGAACCGGATCTTAGGAACCGGTTCCAGAACTGAATCCGAAAACCCGGTTCCAGAACCGGATCTTAAGAACCGGTTCCAGATCTGGATCTGAAAACCCGGTTCCAGAACCGGATCTTAGGAACCGGTTCCAGATCTGGATCTGAAAACCCGGTTCCAGAACCGGATCTTAGGAACCGGTTCCAGACCTGGATCTGAAAGCCCTCAAAGATCTGTAAAGGAAACACAAAGTTCACCTTCAAAAATAATGCAAAGAGGACCATGCACTTGTGCCTTCCCCGCCCAGACCCGCTTGTGCCCCCAGAAAAAAAAATTTGGTCCACCAGTAGGTGTTTAGCCAAATCAGTTGGCCAGTTTGCCTGTTTAGCCAATGAGTTTGCCAGTTACCCACTTTATTTAGCCAAATGAGACAAGCTGCCGCCGCCTGGGCGCCTGCCTGTCGCTTCCACCATTTCATCTAGCATACTGTTCACAGCTTGCCAGCAGCTCTCGTTTTGCGTAGGGATGGTAACAAAGTTTCGGTTCCAGCGGAACCGTTTCCGCCAGGAACCGGTTCTGTTTTCAGAACCGGTTCCAGACCTGGATCCGAAGAACCGGTTCTAGACCTGGATCCGAAGAACCGGTTCTAGACCTGGATCCGAAGAACCGGTTCCAGGCCTGGATCCGAAAAACCGGTTCCGGAACCGGATCTTCAAGAACCGGATCCGTTCAGACCCGAAAACCGGTTCCACCAGGAACCGGTTCTGGCCATCTCTAGTAAAAACGTGTTTACGTGGTATGCAAAATTTCGTGATGGTCGGGGCAGAATTGAAGACGATCCATTACCACGATCAGCAGTGAGTATGCGTACTGACGAAAATATCTAAATAGTTGTGAAGATTGTACGCAAGGTTCGTTGTGCATCTGCAGAGCTTAACGACACTCTCATTCGAATTTAAAAAGTCCATTGCCAATCTCACTGTAACAGAAAATTTTGGACAAATGAAAGATCTAGGCGCGGTTTGTGCCACAGATACGCAGTGACGAGGAGGAACCTTGCATTACAGGGACATAAACCAAGCAGCTGCTGTGCATCCAGAATTTATGTCAAACATTGGAACAAGTGATGAAACATTGTGCTTTCTGTATGAACCTCTTACAAAGAAGGGTTATAGCTCGAAATGAAAGGGTCAAGACT
Organism: Thermobia domestica; assembly: GCF_964235325.1. Classification (NCBI taxonomy): domain Eukaryota; kingdom Metazoa; phylum Arthropoda; class Insecta; order Zygentoma; family Lepismatidae; genus Thermobia; species Thermobia domestica. The sequence continues at coordinate 337,605,647 of NC_137455.1, read as the reverse complement.
CTCCAAGCAACAGGATTCGTACACATCGACCGTCCCTGCTGGCGCTTAGTAACTTTGAGGGAAGGGCACAGTGGATCACTGGTAGAGCCCTTACCTCTTGTTGGATCCCCGGCCAAGTAAGTTTGTGGTGGACAACATCTTGTCCGTGGGTTTTCTCCCGTTTCCTCCCACTTCCTCATTCCACCAATTCTTCCATCATCATTCGCTTGCTTTAATCATAGTTTCGCAAAGAATACAATCGTGGAATATTAAACTGACAGATTTGTAACTTTGAGGGAAGATAGTCGAAATGTGTCGCTACGTAGTATTTATACTTTTAAGTAAATGCCACTAATAATTCTATGGCAATAAAGAAACAAATCACCTTTCCTACTGGACAGACTGCGTACGTAACTCTTTAATATTTACTAATCAAATTAATCCTAAGCAAGGGTACACCCACTCTGGGGGACCACCGCACCGCCATCCGAACTTTGGACCCCTTCAACAAAAATATTTACATGTTCGCCTTGTCCTTAACAATATTAAATTATATATATATATATATATATATATATATATATATATATATACAGGGTGCGGCACGTAAAACCGGCCCGTCGTAATATTCTGGTATATTGTGTTTTTGAGACGACAGTGAACAGTGACGTGCATATGGGAATCCTGGAGGAATTTTATACACACTTGACCGAAGAGGAGCGTCAGTTATGTTACTTTCAGCAGAACGGTGCAACATGCCACACATCAGCTGCATCATTGTCCCTTGTGCATGAGATGTTTACACCAGAGAGGACAATCAGCAAAGGCTTGTGGCCTCCTCGGTCACCAGACTTATCCACGTGTGACTTTTACTTATGGGGACTGTTAAAGGGAAGAGTATACGAAACAAATCCACACACAATTGAAGAACTCAAGACCAGGATCCAGGATGTCACCAATAGCATTACAACACAAGAACTGACAAGGGTATATATGAATCTCCTCAATCGTGCTCACATGTGTGTTGAAGTGGGCGGAGGATACTTTTAGCACCTGCTGTGAAGGTGAGTAGTCATATTCAATACATTACATTTCATTATATGTGTTCACTTTACGGGCCGGTTTTACGTGCCGCATCCTGTATATATATATTTATATATATAATTTTATTTTGGAAACGCAAAGAGCATTTAACTAGACTAGGAGAAATCAGTAAAATCACCTAAAATTCATTTCATTCTAAAGAAAGCATAAAATAATTCTTATATAAATCAATGGACTAAAAAAAGTACAAAAGATGGCGTAGATTGTCAAGAACGTTAAAAATTAATCCAAAAAAAAATTGTTTTTATGGTTCGTTCAGTGCATAACGGAATCAAGTCTTCTTTTCCTCATTTTATCTCTAAGATCTCTATCTAAAGATTCTTTCATAGCTTTAAAGATTCAGGTCCAGATATCGTAAATGATTCTATAATGTAGGAAACAATGCTTACTTTTCCATGTATATGTAAATGCACCGTACAAAATTCGAGTCCCTTTCACTTTCAACTTTGATAATTGGATTTGATTCCCTTGTGTTCTGAACGCCCCATATGTAAATTCTAGCAAAAGTATCCACTCGCTGATTTGTTTCATATACAATTATGCTAATTTCCAGCATATTATCCATATGATTGTTACTGATTGTAATAGAGTAATAAGATCAAAGATAGACCTTGTCCCGCGGACGATGAATCCATACATAAAGCCATTAGGTTTATTAGATATTTCTTATTATGGCGATAAAGGTTGAAACCAAAAATTGGGTTCATTTCAATCGCTGCCGGATTGAATATAGAGTTAAGGGAAAAGGCAGAATCCACTCTTAAGATGCTAAATCGATTGCCAAAAAAAAAAAAAATCCATATTTCTTGTGGCTTTTGCTCCATGAAAATTAGATTTGAAACGTCGAAAGTATTAGTAAATTTCAAAAATTTCCTGCTTCTATAAAGCGCTGAGGGTAGCAATGGTTTATGTACTTTTGAAACACCGTATCATTGCAGAAAACTATATGTCGCTATATCTTACCCCTTCTGTTCTGAGCTCCTTCGTGGCTAAGCGGTTAGCGTACGCGCCTTTGGCGTGGGAGACCCGGGTTCGATTCCCGGCGGGAGCTCATGTGGTTCGGATTCCACGTTAATCAGTAGGTCCACGTCTCATATAGCCTCGCTGCTGAACGGGACGTTAAACTAAAAAGTCAGTCAGTCAGTCAGCCCTTCTGTTCTATAGTAATAAATGTTGAAACCGAAAAACGTTAATTTGAACCTCTTCTGGTACCCTCTTTGAGTTAACGGTGAATGTGGAAGCTTATTTTTAGGACGCTAAGTCGATTGCAAAAAACCGCATTTCGATAATTCTTACCGTTTTTCTCTTCTGAAATAAGTATTGACACCGGAAGTAATAGTAATTCTAACCACTACCGGTTTCGGTAGGGTGTTGTGGGTTCTGATAATATGTTCCCTTGAGACCGTTTGATCGATTGCATAAAACCGCTTGTCGCTATGTAATATTTTTGTTTTGTAGCGATAAACGTTGAAACCGGAATTTTTTAATTTGAAACACTTCTGGTTTGAATAGAGGTTTAACGGAGAAGATAGAATCTATTTTTGGGAAGCTGAATCGGTTTGCAAAGAAAAAAAAACAGCATCTTCATATATTTGACAGTTTCTGCTCTGTGGAAATCATTCAGTATTGAAACAAAAAAGTAGTACTAAATTTCAACTGCTTCCGGTTTTGGTAGAGTGATGCGGATAGTAATGGCATATTTGCCTTGAGACACTGAATCGTTTACAAAAAGAAAATGCTTTTCGCTGTTACCGTTTTTGTTCTATGGCAACAAACGTTGAAACTGGAAATGACTAATTAAACCACTTGTCGTTTGCATAGAGGGATATTTTTGGGACGCTGAGTCGGTTTCTAAAATCCGCTTCTCGATATCTCTTACTGTCTTTCTCCACTGAAATAAGTATTGAAACCGGAAGTAATGGTAATTACAACCACTTCCGGTGATAATATGTTCCCATGGGACGTTGAATCGATTCTTAAAACCGCTTATTGCTATCTAATACCATTTTTGTTTTATTGTGATAAGGGTTAAAACTCGAAATGGTTAGTTTGAACCACTTCCGGTTTAAATATGGGGTTAACAGGGAAGATACAATCTATTCTTGGGACTCTAAATCCGCTTCTCAATATCTCTTACCGTATATGCTCTGATACTTGTCGACAGATAGATGGGCGGACGAAACCTTTCTATCCAACAATACCGTGGTTTTAGAGGTCTGCACGGGCTCGGGCTGAGCCCACGGATTTAAGCCCGACCCGACCTGCAGGCCGGACTCGGCCCTACAAAGCATATATCACTTCGGGCCCGGGCCGGACTCGGGCTGTAAACTTTTAAATATACAGCCATATTTATCGGGCCTTTTCGGGCCTAACTTTGGAAATATACTGTACAACGATGTTAATTGGACGGTTCTTTCTATAGACTTTTTAAGACACAACTGCAAAGTTAAATCTCTAATTGCTGTAAATAAAAATACAATTTTGCGTTAATTATTGTTTCTGTAATTCGGGCTTATTTCGGGCTCATTTGAGTATCTCATGAGCTCAGGCCGGGCTCGGGCCTAAACATATTTTGGACTTGCGTCGGGCTTCAAATTATACGTAAATTCACGAGCCGGGCCGGACTCGGGCTAGAAATTTCGGCCCGTGCAGACCTCTACATGGTTTGAAGGTTTAAAAGGGGATTCGTAACTTTAAGGCGATTGGGAACCTGGGCTACATAAATCATTAATAATTAATATGTTTCTCTGGTCGTGTTTTCTAGTGTGAAAGGAAATAAGCAAGTGAGTTTCACTTCACACTGTGAAACTACCCGCAGACTTACAAACTACCGGAATCTAATATTGACACTGTAAATAATAGGCAAAGTTTCAATAGGCGGATAAAAGTAATCAAACTTACGTTTGCCACATTTAATCCATAAGAATAAATAAGAAAGAAACGGAACGTGTCTATGTCATAGGTTCTTTATGAGGATCCAATGTATCATAGAAACCGGAAATTTAAAAGTGATAGATTTAACACTACTCTCAGGACGTTGAATCTACATAAAGGTAAAACTTGGCACAATTACTTACCATTCTTAACACATTATATAGGAACTCAATAAGAAAAGCGTAAATTTTGGTTTTAGGTTCTATTTGAAATTAGCATTCCTTTCAGCAGCGAGGCTATATGAGACATAGACTGACAGCTTAAGATAGGATCCGTACCAGATGATCTCGCGCCGAAAATCGAACTCGGATCTCCCGCGCCATGAAAGCAGAAGTGCTTTTCGCTGTCAATAGAGGGACAAGGACAGAGAAACAAACTACTCTTGAGACGTTAAATTCACATTTTAGGAGGAAGCGGCAAAAATCATTTCTCACTGCTTTATCGTTTGTTTTTTTTTATCTAAAGTATAATTATCCAATATAGAAGCCGGAAGTGGATAAATGTATCACTTCCGGTTTTATTTAAACAAATGGTATGGTCAAGTGCATAAAACATGAATGAGTTTGATCTGTATGACGTGATATTTTCCCAATTATTATTGAAATCGGATCAACCACTTCCGGTTTTAGTAGAGAGATTTGAGAGAATATTGATATATTCTTAGAACATTTAATTAAGCGCAGAAAACTGTTTCTCCCTTCTATTACCATTTCTACCCTATAACTATTAATATTAAAACCGGAAGTGGTTCATTTGTGCCACTTTCAGTATGAATAGATGGGTTAGGAGAGAACATATTACCTACTTTTACACTGCACTAATTTAATTGAAAAAACGCTACCTGCTGTCTCTTATCGTTCTGCACTAAGTAAATCAATACTGAAACCAGAAGTTGTAGTAAATTTCTATCACCTTCAATTTTAACAGAGAGTTAAAATGAAGATTAAATGTATTTCTTAGACTCTTAAACGATTCCAGGAAACCACTTCTCCCTATTTATTACGGTACCAATTTTGGTCTACACTAAACAAGTTGAAACCGGAAATTGTTCATTTCTATCAATTCAGGCGGAATGGATTATTTCCATCAACAAACTCGTATCCTAACGTTGATAGTCCATGGCTCAGTGGTAGAGCGTTCACCTCTGGTGCTAGGGGTCGCGGGTCCGATCCCAGCCCCCGCCATGTGAATTTTGTGGTGGACAAACACCGTGTGCGTGGGTTTTCTCGGGGTTCTCCCGTTTCCTCCCACTTTCTTCATTCCACCATTTCATTCATTACTCATCATCACCGTCTCCTTTAGCCTAACCGGCACAACCGTGGGACGTAAAACTCAAAGATTTCATTTTTCATTTGATAGTCCATATCCTCACTATAACAGAGCTCTATATCCATCAAAGTAGCTCTTGAAATTTTGTGTGTCCCGAACGGACAAATGGACAGACATGACATGATTTTGCGTCCCGAATGAACATATATGGTTTTCCCTCTCCGACGGACAATTCGGACATACATAGTTTTGCCTCCCGATCGGACAAACGGACAGACATGGTTTCGCTTCCCGAACAGACAGAGAGGGTAAATATACACAGGAGTTATTGGTTCGTAAACCAAAGTCTTTGAAAAATAGTATCTTTATATCTCTTATCGCAATTGCTCTATGGGAAAATAAAATTGAATCTAGAGCTAATGGATATCTACTACTTCCGGTTTCAATCTAAAAATAATGGCCGAGATGGAATCTGCTTCCCAGATACTGAATCCCTATCATACTCGATAAGTTTCACCTTTATTGGCCTGTTGTTCGTCACTAATCAGACGGATTGACTGACTTTTAAATCATTCTTTCAAAATCCCCATACTTATACAATGCATAACATAATATGAACGTGTAAAAATCAAAATAAATATCCAAGAGTTGTATACGAAATCTTGATATAACGGAGAATCAAGAAGACCAGACATTGCTTGATTTTATGGCAATGTTAGTCTACCTATAAGAAAAAATTCCACCGCTTCTTCTATTGTAAGCTTCCGCAATCTATCGGGATTTCGAGGAACTAACTGCTGTTGGTTTCGTTTTCTAGTACTTACGTTGCTACAAAAGTTCTGAGAAAAACTAGGAATTCATAGGGTAAAAAGAGTAGAAATAATGAGAATGAAAAGACTTAAAGGAATTGTATCTAACGAGAGCGTCTCTATTCACGACCCCAGTACTATAAATAACGGAGATAAGGAAGGAGTGAGTACATGTAAAACAGTATCGTGCCGTGAGTGGGGCGAACGGGGCGACGGCCCCGGGCGCCGAAGTAAGGGAGCGTAAAATTCGAGAGAAAGAAAAGATAAAAGGAGGAAAAAAGTAATAAAAAGTGCTCAAAATCAAGGAAAAGCAGGGTTTATTTTTGAGAATTTTCTTGGTTTCGGACCAACCATGGTGGCACTTCGCGGCTGGTCTGTCGACCTCTCATATGTACGGGGGTGCCGTCATATACGCTCGTCCTGGGCGCTGATTTTCCACGGCACATCACTGATGTGAAATTCAAAGATACTGACAATATTTCTGACCTCTTATAGGTGTAAGTAATGCAACAAATAACAGTAGCTATATAATTAATTATTTAATTTGTCTTGATTTTGAGTTTAGCACCCCTTTCAACAACAAGACTATACGAGACGTGGTCCTACAGTTTAACGTGAAATCTGAACCACATGAGCTCCCACCGGAAGCTGGGAACTCGGTTCTCTCACGCCAACGACGCGAATGCCAACCGATTAGCCACGAATAGAGAGATCTATAATTAATTATATATTAGACAAGAGTATTCCATTGAAATTTAACTCTTGTAGAAAATAAACCCTTTTATTTTTTAACAAGAAAATAATATCCTTAATAACAAAAAAAAACTGAATATTACATAGATAGTGTAAACAGTTTATAGTTAGATAGTATTGCATAAATAAACTAAATTGTTAAAATTCGCTATGATTTAATCATGTAATGAGATGCAACAAACCTCAATTATCCCTAATTATCTATACCTAACCTGTTTATTTTTAGGAAGGAATTAAATATTGAAATACATTGTAAATTCCTATTATCTTAAATTATATAAGAGACAGGGCATGATTATACGAGGTCTGTTTAAATAAAGATCGAGCTTTTGCTATAAAATCTGTATTGCTCATATTACAACATTTTAAGCACTGCCTCCTGCAAAGTGGTTCCCTCTACTGGCAATACACCGTTTCTAATGTTTTTTCCTTTTTTTGGAAAACCTTCTAGAAAGTAGGCCTACTTTCTGGGATGGCGCGCAGGTCTCTTGTCACATTGTGCTAAATCTCCTCTGTGTTTTGGAAACAACGTCCTTTCGAAGTTTTTTTTTAAGTTTAGGAAACAGAAAAAAGTCTGCTGGGGCTAGATGTGGAGAGTAGGGTGGATGGGATACAACGTGAATTCGATGTTTTCCAGAGAACTGTGGCTACGGAGCGGCGCGTAAGTCGGCTCATTGGTATAGTGCACCCAAGTCTGGTTTACCCACAATTCAGACCACTTCCTGCCCCCAGCATCCCTTAAACGCGCTAAAATGTCCTGGTACAACTATTTATCATCTGACTACGGTACGTGGTAGAAATGTATGATGGACAATGCCTTTAAAATCTAAAACCATAAGCAACATCACCTTGATGTTTGATTGACTCATGGGTGCTTTTCTCGGACGAGAAGATCCTAAATAATTTAAAAGCAAGCAAGAGTTCTTCTTCACTGTAAGAGTTTTGCAAAGTTTGTAGAACAATTTCACATACACACGATGTTCTTCAAGCTCTCTCATCGTCCCTTTGTCACTAATCCGACGAACTACTTGTGCACGTACTCACTTCAGCGACCGTAGCTCAGTGTCTAACGATCATAGCGAAACGAGACAAATGGCAGTTTGTTGTCTGAAAGTGCCGCTAGGTGCGCTCAATACCTGTGACGGTTGACGCGCTATTTCAAAAAGTTCGGTCTTTTTGTGAACATACCCCGTAATGTATTAAGTTACAAGATGTATATTTAAACCAAATTTATAACTGAAATATATTATATAATGACTTGCATATCTTTAAAAAACTTCGTTGGATTAAGTAACACTAAAACAATGTTGAAAAAGACGAGTCAACTAGTGTTGCCCACCAGATTACCTAGTGAAATTTCTTGCCTCGTCTCGAAAATGAAATTAGAATCGTCATCTTTCCTTATCTCGTCTTGAGTTTAAAACTGAACTTCTTGTCTCGAAAGACAAGAATCGAGACGAAACTAGAAATTTTCGTCTCATTGGTAACGCTAACAAAAAGAAAGACATACAGCATTTGCAAATGCTAGTCTTCCTTTGAATTCAGTTCTTTACAACGACATCTTGTATTTTCAGTGTAAACTTAAATACCTTTTCTTATATTTCCGGGCAATGTATGATTTTAAAATATGCACTAGCCAGTTTGAAGAAGAAGAAAAAATACGAAAAAGAAAGAGAATCAAAAATTGATTCTAATATGATGACTAATATGATATATCCCTTCAAGTCGACCAATTGCACTACTATCGTGCGCTTATAAAATTTTTGAGAACTTAATTCTGGCTTGTGTATAGCCCGCTCCCCCCAGTTCTTTGTCACCGGAACTGGAAGAGTCACTACTACTACTTATATCGAGAACAGAACCCAACCAACCCCTGCGGGGCTTCTAACCCATTCCTATTACTACTACTACTACTACTATTGCTACTAACTACCACTACTACTACTACTGCTACTGCTACTACTACTACTACTACTACTACTACTACTACTACTACTACTACTACTACTACTCATACTAAAACTTCCTTACCACAAGATTTACATCTTAAATCTTTATAACATGCGATTCCGATTCATTATGAACAAGTATGAATCGTTAGAATCACTATGATTCGTTAAAAATCACTGGGGGGAGCGGGCTATACTCAATCCTTAATTCTTAATAGATTGAATTGGTTCCTAGAATATGCACAATTTTTTTCTCCTCAAATTACAGGTTTCAGAAAGAACTTCTCTACGTATGATGCATTAACCCGTAAGTACTATGGACCGTCTCTCAGACCGCTACGACTTTTCATATCATATTTTCCAAAGTCTCACTACTACAAGTGGATCCTTTCGTCTACCTCCCTGTCTAGCAAATGGTTACGTATTGTGAAGTCCGTGCTATAATTGATCCCCTGTGCGCGGCGCTGGAGAGGTCAAGCGGTCTCACAGACGTACTATAGTAGTTACGTGAGTATTTTCCTGTTCAGTTGTCTTTCGTTATCTACTGATTATTATTAGCAGTTTTGAGTCTTACTGTGTGGCACGTCTTGCACCACACATCAAATAATTGACCGAAAAACTGGAAAACCTGAAATAATCATATATTGTAACATGAGTAAAGGCGGAGTGGATACTCTAGACAAAAAATGTACAGATTACACATCAAGTCGTCGAATAAGACGATAGCCATTGACAATTTTCTTTATGCTGGTGGATGTTGCGCGTGGTGTCAATGCGTATGTGTTGCATCAAGTCTACGCTAAGTACGCAGTGATGAAAAGACTTGATTTCATGAAAACGCTGGCAAATGGACTTCTTAGGCCTCACATAGAACGTAGATTGTTTATCAGACATCTGCCACGTGGGCTGAGTTTTTCAATCAAGAGCATACTACAGCTTGAAAGTGAGTTTCCCACCATCGCGCACAAGGAGTTGAAAAGGAAAACATAGTCTTCTGTCAACTGAATTGTAAGCGGAAAGCAAAGATATTTATTCGTGTCAGCGGTGTGGGGTACCGATTTCCTTACAGTGCAGAATAAAAAAGATATAAGCGCCTACCTGAAGAAAGTGTATGCTCTCACAAAAGTTAGTGCGGTACTTTCTTTACCGGGAAAACGTATCTTCTTTACTTTCTCCATCATATAACAACTAAAAATAAGTTTTACTCATTATCTTTTCACTGCAAAAAAAAATGTAAGAGTACAACTATAACATTACTTTACTGTGAGTTTTAAAAAGCTAAAATTCCATGTTTTTCTCCGTTTTTACTGTATTTTCTGTTCTTAGTGCATCTATAAGAACAGTGCATTTTAAATTAGTGTTATTTTGACTACATAGAAACGGAGAAAAATTGAATATTTCAACAATTACAATTTTAGAATAACAATGAAAGCATTGTTGCAAATTTTGACTATGTTCTCTTCCTCGTTGTTTTAAAAATATAAAGCTTTTTTACATCGTGAAATTACTATGTTTTATTTTTCTATAAGCAACTAAGATATGTAGGATATCATTTTTTGAAATATGCCAAAATATACCAAAATATTTGGAAAGATTTCAAACAACGTTTTGATGAAGAAACAGTTTTTATCTATACAGACGCTTCGAAGTATAAAGATATTAATGTTGGAGCTGCAGTTTACATCCCTAAGAAAAAAGTCTCCCTTCAATATAAACTACCTAAAGAAGTCTCTATTTTTGAAGGAGAAGCATTCGCTATCAGACAGGCCTTACTATATATTAAAAAAACATGAAAAAAAATCTGTGGTATGCTCTGATACTTTGAGTGTGCTTATGAAGTTACAATATATCAATTGGGATAAAACAATGACATGGATACTTTTAAATATTAAATATCTATATCTAAATTTGACTGAAAATAATTATCGGTCCATTTCTCTTTTTTAAAGGCACATGTAAATATAGAAGAAAACAGTAATATGATTGATAATTTGGCTAAACAATCATGTATAACAGGAACTCCAACAAATATCAAAATTCCACCATGTAACCTTTTTCTCAAAGTTAAAGAATTTCATGATAAAGAACTACGTAAATGGTATGATGCTGAAAAAACTCTACCAGGAATATTTTATTGGTCTATATCTTCATCATTACAAGAACAACTTAAGACTCACATAAAATCTTGGACCCGTCAAGATATCATCTTTTATTATCGACTTCTTTTAGGAACTGCTTTAACTCCTTTAAAATTATTCCAAATTAAGAAAAAACCAACCTATCATTGCTGGTGTGACAGAGGCATTGGAACTATGAATCATATTCTCTTCGAATGTGAACTTTTTGAATCGTTTAGAACTCAATTTTTAAATCAACTTTACAATCATTTAGGATGTGCTCCTTTTTCATATAAATATATCTTAGCAACAAATCAATGAATACCTATCAAGGCTTTAATACAATTTCTTAAAAAAACCGGAATTTCAATTTTTTAAAAAAAAAAAGTGTAGATATATTCAAGAATAATGATTACTGCAATTTTTACTGAAGAAACTAACTAACTCACTACAATATTCTTTGTAGTATTTATGGCACAAACTGGTTATTTCCTGGTGCCCTTCTTTTTCAACACTATTAAGAGTGAAGAAAAGACAAGACAATATGATGACTTTTTTGATGAGTTTTTGTCTTTACGTTGCCATAACAACGCTTTGTAAATATATATATATATATATATATATATATATATATATATATATATATATATATATATATATATATATATATATATATATATATATATATAAAATTCAGGAACCATCATATAAAGGGATTACGCATAATCAAAAAGGTGTGTATTTATTTCAATAAGTGTGTGCCACAATAAAAGCCAGGAAAGCTAAACGCAAAATAGACTGTTTTAAATTATTTTAGTAATATAATCTAGCTATAATTATGACTGAGGACCTGTGTATAATGAGTTACGTTATATCTTTAGGGTTAAGAACTTGTATAATCACATGTTTCGCACAAAGCCAGCTTAATTATAATTTTACGTTATTTGAATGCTTCTGGGTTCTAAGCACACTTCCTGGATTTGCAAAAAACATTTATTTAATATGTCCCCCAGTAGCTTGACATGAAAAACAAACAAGAACTTTATTTACTCAAAAATATAAGTACTTACTTAAATATAGTGAAATCTGTAAAGATAGTTTCCTCTGTAACTTCGACTTGCCTAGCCGTGTAAGTCGGTCAGATTACTTTTGAAACAAATACGATTAAAGTTTAATCGCTGCCAAATTAAGAAAATCTTTAGAATAGGTACTTTCAACAGTAAACATTTTAAGAAATTATACTCACCACAACGACCTGTGACACATGTAAATAAAATCCATCCTATCGCAAGTGACCAGATTGGTCTGTGAATACTTGCGTATAGACTTGCTTCTAAAGCATTGTATTTGTAAATAGGCAGAAACTCCAATGTAGCATGTATTAGAATCCACGCCCACGCAAGTGTTGAACAAATCCATCCACTCCAAACGAAGGCCTTGATTTGTTAGAAGATAAAACAGCAGTTTTAATAAATATCAAATTACTGTATGTAACTTTTATTTTATTTCTTCTAATGAATACTTCTAAGGAAAATGGAATTGACTGATATTTTCGCATGCTTATTCATTATCTATGTATATTTCACATTATCCAATATCGGTATAAACAAAATCAATTTACAGGTACGTGCAGAAAGTGCTACAAGATTATAGGATGATTTTTCTTTCATCTTCGTTACCTCCAACAAGTTTTAAAATTCAGTTTCAGAGTAATATCTAAAAATATATAGTTCATAATATTAAGATACTTTATGTAAATTTAATAATTTTGTATTGAAATTATTTTTGATATGCGGCTCTTTGCTGGTTCCCAGAACCACTCAGAACTCACCACGTGGAGGTGGCTACATGTAGAGTTCCTCCCATCCCATCCACCGTACCTTTGGAAATTATCTCTTTAACCTGTTGGTTTTGTATTCAGATTTCGTTTCGAATGTGGACACCATGACCTATCCAAAAGTCTTGCTCTGGTATATCTATCTCGAGCTAAGATACCACACGCTTCAGACGAAGCTTCGGTAACAGTTTTGACGCACCTCTTGACTGCTTAGGTATCATATGGTAAGTTGAAAATATACGGAAGGACAGATGAACCTTCTGATACATTTCTGTAGATCTTGCTTCGACAAATGACTCGTCAGTGGTAGCTCGATTACTTCGCGTTCCTACCAGTTAATTAAGTCAATGTTACCCTGGGCAGTAATGTGTATTGCTGGAATACTGAAATTGCATACAGGAGGTGTTTGGTTTGAGCTTTTTGGCCTTGCGTCAAGGATTCTACGCATAGCTAGTTCTGGAACGAGCATAGATACCAGTAAATTCTCCAGATGCGCAAAGAAACCATTGCGCCAAATTGTGCTATCTACAATGAGTTTCCGTTCGTTGCTTAAGCATCGTGAAAAGGCTATAGTACGATATAAGTTCACAGGAGCATCCTCGATAATAGGGTTATATTTAATGTAAAACCACATCGGAGAATACTCTTTCTAGATGAGTGTAACCAGCTTCTTCAAATTCAAAGATAGGCCAGTAGTGCTTACGTACACTCTAAGAACTCTGTTGTCAGTAGTGATCTATCTTGCATGAGATAATTTTCCAGGACTTCTTGATGCAAGATTCGGTAAACACTCAACAGCATAGATTGCGTTGCAAATATCCCACTCGTATTTGAAACGTGCTAAGGTTTCTGGCGTCTTTTTCCTTCATGGCTCGGAAACTTGCTTCAATCGCTTGAAAATTAACGATTGGTGAATCCTCGCAATTGGTTAGACTTTTTCATATAGTTCCCGAGAATTTTTGAGGACCCACTGTTGTGTCATCTAAATGCTCTGGAAAATAGTACCATAAAAACTGCAAAATTTCAGGCCCAACAGCGTTCTACCACTGAGTTCACGTGCTCCCCAAAATTTAACTTAAGTTGTGTATTACAGAGTATAGCATTGCACAGGCAATTGATCGATAATAATAACTAACCTTCGATAACTGGAAAGGTTTGACTTCGTTTTTATGCAAGATGTATCCCAGCCCCATTCCAAAGACATATGGAGCAACTCTTGTGTATGTTTGTCCGTATATATTGAATAAATATTTCTCTCTTGTCTCCTCACTGTAAAAAAATATATATACGGTTTATACATAGACAGGTTGAAATTACAATTGTGTAAACATTTTCTTTGTTTTCCAGAAATTAAAGTAAAAGGTATTGTTCACAAATTCGGGAACAAAACAGCTGTTTCCTTCAGTAGGTCATCCACTGCCATATGTTGATTGTTAAGTGAAGTTCTGTGGATCTGGTTTTAGTGCCTCTTTGTTTATGAAAAACTAACTTACACCACTGTAATTTTAACTTGTCGCTAAATAAATGAATAACCAATTTAAAAAATATTCTCAGGATCTATACAAATCTGCTTCATATAACCACAGTACTATCTTTCAACAAAATAAATCCCCACGTTCAGCAGGTTTGCATATCCAATCTTACAGATTCAATCTATTGTGACTTTCTTTCAAACTTTCGTACACAAGGGAAAACGCTTGCTTCACTTAAATACAAATATACAAGGGCTGTCTAAAAAGTATCCGACCTTTGGCCAGAAAAATAGTTGCGAATACCTGACAGATTTGGGACTCTAATCCCCTTCAAAGTAGGCCCCTTGTGCTTCCACACACTTAGCCCACCGATCCTACCACTGCTGGAAACACCGCTGGAAGTCTTCTTTTGGAATGTTGTTCAGCTCCGTCGTCGTGTTCCGCATTATGTCTTCTCTACTCTCAAAACGGGATCCCTTCAGAGGCGTCTTCAATTTTGGAAACAACCAGAAGTCACAAGGAGCCAGGTCTGGAGAGTAGGGAGGTTGGCGAACGGTTGTAATTCCATGTTTGGCTAAGAACGTGTGGATCAATTGGGATGAATGTGCTGGGGCGTTGTCATGATGGACGTGCCAGTTCTTCGCTGTCCACATGTCTGGTCTTTTGCGCCGGACTGCGTCACGGAGTCGCCTGAGAACATCTTGATAGTACTCCTTTGTCACTGTTTGTCCTTCCGGTGCGTACTCGTGATGCACAATTCCACGGGCATCGAAGAAAACAGTCAGCAACACCTTGATTTTGCTTCGCACCTGCCGCGCTTTCTTCGGCCTTGGAGAATCGGGATGCTTCCATTGAGACGATTGTTGTTTTGTTTCTGGGTCGTACCCGTACACCCATGACTCATCTCCAGTTATCACGGTATTCAGAAACCCAGGATCAGTGTTGGTGGTGTCCAGAAGGTCCTGTGCAACGTCAAAACGGATGTCTTTTTGTTCCTGAGACAACAACTTGGGTACAAATTTAGCAGCCACTCGTTTCATGTTCAAATCGTCACGCAAAATTGCATGTGAAGAATCTTTACTCACTCCAACATCTTCTGCAATCTCCCGCACTGTCAAACGGCGATCTGCCATCACCAAATTTCGCACCCGCTCAACAACAGCTGCATTCCGAGCAGTTTGGGGCCTGCCGCTACGCTGCTCACTCTCGACTGATGTGCGGCCATCTTTGAATCGGTTGAACCATTGTTTAATTTGTGTTACACCCATCGCATCTTCTCCAAACACCTGCTGAATCTTACGAATTGTTTGGCTTTGAGAATCACCCAGCCTTTGACAGAATTTGATGCAGTATCTTTGCTCAATTCGTTCAGTCATCTTGCGAGAAACACTAAATCCGACGAACACTACCAACAGCACCTCACTTCGCGACCACCAGCTCACGACTGGCACACGCGAACGCGGTGAAAAAATTCAAGCATGCGCATTAAGGTTCCTCCTTCCACCGTGCACGGTGGCGCCGCCTGAGAATCACTACTTTGCGTGGAAAAAATTAAGGTCGGATACTTTTTAGACAGGCCTCGTAAATTATAATATTATTATTTACCTGAGCATTGGAGTCAATATCGATGGTAGATTTTGTGTATATGTAACGTAAAATGTAATTAGGCTGCTTAAAAATGTAGATATTATGATTTGAAGAAATGCGATCTTCGGATATTTCCACAGAGGATACAGAATGATATGACCAAACCAAAACAGTTGCGTGTCCACAGCCACGTAATATGTGAAGCCAATACACTAGAATAAAATAAAATAAAATAAAATTACATACACATTCTGTTATGAACGTTGAGGGGTCCAATTGACAGTGCTGGTGAATAGTTTCCGGTTTTCACCCAATATCCTGACGCAATTGGTAAACAAGTTCATTTAACAAGTAGTGAATGCCCTACTCGCAAAACAAGAAATTATTGCATTTAATCATATATTTACATACCTAAAAGCCGCTTTGCTGGCTATAATTTCTTATGGGATATTGACACTACAGAGTTGGTGCTTATTTTATTATCATTATTAAAGTGTAGGTTTATTGTAGGTAGTTTCTAGTGCCTAAACGTAACGAAATTTAGAGCACATCTTACATCTGGTACGAACTTTTCACTAGTTTACTGGTTAATCAGAGATTTAGCGTCCCGTTCAGCATCGAGGCTATATGAGACGTGAACTTACATCTTAACGTAGGATGCGAACTCCCACTGGAAATCGAACCCAGGTCTCCCGCACCAAAGACGCGTTACGTTAACCATATAGCACGAAGAAATTCTCGAACTCTTTGATTTCAGAATATATATAACATAACCAATAAGGTAAAACTTGGAGAGATTACGCGACAGGACAGATGGTGCATGAGCAAGTAGTAGTGGGACGGACGTTTCAACCCCGTCTGGCCTAACGGCTTATCAGGCACTGATTTCTCTAAGATAAGAATCTCCACCATTTTAGGAACAACAGGAATTACCATCCTGTCTAATCCCATTTCGCCTAAATTGATGCACTAATGAGATTTCATTACCAGATTATTAACCATCAGCACTACCCAATTATTAAGTCAAACACATTTGAAAAATCTATAATAGTTATTAATCTCTATCAGAGATCGTACATATGAAAATTAATAACCTGATTTCAATATTGGCAATTGCTGTTAGGTATATTATCAATATGAAAGAATGATTTCTAAAATACGAATAAATTTCGGGTAAATCGAGTTTTGATTTTCACTTTACAATATATTACTCTTATTCTTGTATGAACAACTGATAGCCGAAAATAACCATTCTATAGAATATCATGAAGACCTTAAAATTGGGTATATAGGCATGTTTACATATCAATGGACAAAATGAAAAACAGACAACTGACAAACGGTCAGAAAGACATGAAAGGTAACTTTTCAGCATAACTTAAACAAAAATCGCTCAAAATATGGAATTTAATTTTCTTTGCCTAAGTGGTTTAACTTCTCCTATTTTCGTTTAGAAGAAGCAAATGCGAAGTTTGCACTATTTGTATATATTGAGTGAGATCTAACAAATCTTGCAAGTCATAACGGATCATTTTCTTGGATCTCTTTTGGTCTTGCTGGTCACTACGTTTTGGTGTGCAACAGCTAGATACTGCGCTACACTACTTAAGTTGTTAACTTTGTATTAATGAATAAACGCAGATTCTGAAATATGGAAGAATCTTTGTAAGTAAAAAAATCTACCCATAATTGTTCCAGGGAACAATGTTGGTTATGTCCAATACCATGGACAGTCTCCCTGACAGGCTAGCTTCAAATATTATACACTGAAATTTAATTAATGATGTCTTTCTGTCATATTAATAATCAAGCACGGGTAAAATTTGATCTAAAAAGGTAGGAGGACGGTGGATAGCGGCATGACGTCAAGCCGTTCCCCTTCCTATCTTTGCCCATTGTAACTTTTTTAGGAACTGGAGAGACGCCGTACATATTTTTCGGGAGGTGTGGGCACGCCGTCCTCCCGCGTTCCCCTCACTTTTACCCTTGCAATCCAGTATGTAATTAAACTTATCAGATACTTGAAATCAAAATTCATTTTGATGTACGGTATATTTCCTATTTTCCTTTGTAAATTACTTAATGCATCTGTAATTTGATAAATTATGATATACTTATATACAATATATCTAACAAGAATTTTAGGAATGCTCAAAAATGCATCAAAAGATTGCGATAATTAGTTTTAGGATCCGGGACGACAAAATATTTGAACGGCCCCTAAATCAAGTTTTCGTATTTTTATACACATCAATACACATCATACTGAGTTAACTGATAGTTTGGGTTTGGCTACATAATATGTAGTTCTCCAGATATAAGGCCTATAAGAATTTTTCGGGAAATATATTGGATATTTGGGGCCAATAATTAGTTTTTGGATGAGGGGCGACAAAATATTTAAACTTCCCCTAAATCAGGTTTTCGTATTTTCTACACATCATACTGAGTTAACTGATAGTTTGGGTTTGGCTACATAATATGTAGTTCTCCAGATATAAGGCCTACAAGAATTTTGGGGGGAAATATATTGGATCTTTTCGGAAAATAATTAGTTTTTGGATCAAGGGCGAAAAAATATTTGAAGTTCTCATAAATCAAGTTTTCGTATTTTCTACACATCATACTGAGTTAACTGATAATTTGGATTTGGCTACATAATATGTAGTTCTCCAGATATAAGGCCTATAAGAATTTTTCGGGAAATATATTGGATATTTGGGGCCAATAATTAGTTTTTGGATGAGGGGCGACAAAATATTTAAACTTCCCCTAAATCAGGTTTTCGTATTTTCTACACATCATACTGAGTTAACTGATAGTTTGGATTTGGCTACATAATATGTAGTTCTCCAGATATAAAGCCTACAAGAAAATTTTTGTTGAAATATATTAGATCTTTCGGGCCAATAATTAGTTTTTGGATCAGGGGCGACAAAATATTTGAACTTCCCCTAAATCAAGTTTTCGTATTTTCTACACATCATACTGAGTTAACTGATAATTTGAAATTGGCTACATAATATGTAGTTCTCCAGATATAAGGCCTACAAGAATTTTTCGGGAAATATGTTATATCTTTAGGGCCAATAATTAGTTTTTGGGTCAGGGGCGGCAAAATATTTGAACGACTCCTAAATCAAGTTTTCGTATTTTCTACACATCATACTGAGTCAACTGATAGTTTGGGTTTGGCTACATAAAAAGTAGTTCTCCAG
The DNA here is from genome assembly GCF_964235325.1 of Thermobia domestica. Taxonomy (NCBI): domain Eukaryota; kingdom Metazoa; phylum Arthropoda; class Insecta; order Zygentoma; family Lepismatidae; genus Thermobia; species Thermobia domestica. The sequence continues at coordinate 337,586,619 of NC_137455.1, read as the reverse complement.
ATATAAGGCCTACAAGAATTTTGGGGGGAAATATATTGGATCTTTTGGGCCAATAATTAGTTTTTGGATCAGGAGCGACAAAATATTTGAACTTCCCCTAAATCAAGTTTTCGTATTTTCTACACATCATACTGAGTTAAATGATAATTTGGATTTGGCTACATAATATGTAGTTCTCCAGATATAAGGCCTACAAGAATTTTTCGGGAAATATATCTTTTGGGCCAATAATTAGTTTTTGGGTCAGGGGCGACAAAATATTTGAACGACCCCTAAATCAAGTTTTCGTATTTTCTACACATCATACTGAGTTAACTGATAGTTTGGGTTTGGCTACATAAAAAGTAGTTCTCCAGATATAAGGCCTACAAGAATTTTGGGGGGAAATATATTGGATCTTTTGGCCCAATAATTAGTTTTTGGATCAGGAGCGACAAAATATTTGAACTTCCCCTAAATCAAGTTTTCGTATTTTCTATACATCATACTGAGTTAACTGATAATTTGGATTTGGCTACATAATATGTAGTTCTCCAGACATAAGGCCTACAAGAATTTTTCGGGAAATATATTGGATATTTGGGGCCAATAATTAGTTTTTGGATGAGGGGCGACAAAATATTTAAACTTCCCCTAAATCATGTTTTCGTATTTTCTACACATCATACTGAGTTAACTGATAGTTTAGGTTTGGCTACATAATATGTAGTTCTCTCGATATAAGGCCTTCAAGAATTTTGGGGGGAAATATATTGGATCTTTTGGGCCAATAATTAGTTTTTGGACCAGGGGCCACAAAATTTTTGAAATGCCCCGAAATCGAGTTTTCGTATTTTTTACAGAATAAACGCATCACACTGAGTTACCTGATTTCTCCAGTTATAGGCGTACAAGAACATTTTTGATTGAAAAATAAATGATCTTTTGATACAATAAAAGTTCATTTTGATCTAGAGTATATTTCCTACTTTTTTATTTGTAAATTACTTAATTCATCTGTAATTTGATAAGTTATATTATATATACGTGTACATAAAAGCATAAGAAAGGTGTGACGTCCCACCCGCTAATCCTTTACCGATTTCAACCGCAACCAATGAGCTTCTAATAGAGTAAGTTGTTACTATACAATTAAGAGATTTTATTAATATGTCCAACTGTAATCAGTCCCTGTAACTGTAATTAAGCTTGAATTTTGATTTGACTACAGCATCATGTTGCATTATGTAGGTTGTGAATATAGGATATCCACTTGTTATTTAATTAATACTGCCACGGAGGCTTGATCTTCAAAGGGTTACACCCTATATTCGCGGTATTTAAATATGATTTTGTATCCAATATTTCAACACTGGTAGCGAAAGGATGACGAATGATTATGACTTCGCTTTATGATTAAACAATTTCGTAGTGCTGGTGATTAATAATTATAATCAGGTAGAAACGTATTAAGACCTATACAGAAATTCCCTCGTTATCACTTTAGAAGAGACGCTATTAGGCAAGATAAAAATTCCCATTTCGTTTAAAATGGCAGAGTTTTTTATCTTGTAGAAATAAGTGGCTGATAAATCGTTAAGCAAGATGAAAGTACATCGAATGGACAGCGCTTTGAGGAGAAAGAGAACCGATATTTAATTGACAGAATAAGTGATATTTCGATTTCATGATTGTATAAATTGTTTATGATAGTTAAATAATCACTTCTTTGGAAATGACGTAGGGGGTATGTGTTTGAATTTTCAAAAACTTAACTAATAGAATTTTCAATTTCTAGGAATATTGGGTCCAGCACGCCCATCATATTATATTAAATCTCCTAACTTACTCGTTAACTAGAGGGCAAAAAAAAAAAAAAAAGAAAGAAACGAAATGAAACAAATGAATGACGTCCCACAATTATGTCCTTTAAGCTAAGGGAGACAATGGTTAAGGCAAGTGAATGATGACGGAAGAATTAATGGAAAGAGAAAGTGGGAGGAAACGGGAGTGCTCCGAGAAAACCATGGACACGATATTGTAGACCACAAACTTACTTTGGTGGTTATCGAACCAGGGAGCCTATTCACCAGAGGTAAACGCTCTACCAAGCTCTGACTTGGAAGTGGGTCCAAAGTTGTAAATTTGGAAATGGTAAGACTTGACGGCAATGAACACGGAAGCGCTCTATCATTGAGCAACCGTGTCTCCCCCTAGATGAAAGGTACGACCAATAAACCCAACCGCCTTTACTAGTAATATCCCTTTGATATGTTATTTTTTATTTTTTTTAATACGAAATATCGTAAAATAGTAGCAAATCAGAGATAGCTATCTCGATCTTTTGTCGAAACTGGTGTTCAACATAGTTCTGGGAAATTTCATTAAGAATTTTGATTGGAGAGTTCTGGTATTTGTAGGATTATGATTAGGCATCGGCTTTCGTCAAAGTTATTTCTTATTATCCAGACAGCAGCTCTTAGTTCAGGCAGTTCTCCAATTGGCTCACAATGTTAGATCAAAACCAAAAATCGAACCCAGGAAATGCTTACTTAATGTGTATTATGACCCATTACCCACAGTAGTCATTTTGAAAGCTACTCAATCTGGAACATTTGAACAAAAAAAAAAAAGCCATAACTTCCACTTAAAGACTTTATTACAGTGATTCCCAACTTTGTTTACCTAACGTCCCCCTTCGTAAACCCTGTATACTTTAGCTCCTTCCCTTTCTTCTAATTATGAGAAAGATAAATTGACAAACGTGAGGTGTCTGTAAAGTCTGCTAAAAAGATTTTAAATAGTCATTACATACTGTGCTTTATTCATAATTTTATAGTTTAGTTCTATCCTTATCTCACGTGCCCCTTACTTTTCACCACGGTAGGGAGCGTTCCACAGGTTAGGAAACACTACTCTATTGAAACAGCTGATGAAATACATTACTGGCACGTAAAGAACTTACAAACAAACTGACAAGAATAAAAACTCCCAGAATCATACCTGTGTGAGCAAAGCATGCATGGTCTAATGAATAGCTTAAGAGCCTGCCTTACTAGAAATAATACAAAATTTACCATTTTTCTTTTGCTTGTTTATTCATCAGTGAAAAGAGATAATGAAATGCAAGTCACCACAATCATAGATAATGCTATTCTACAACATAAAATATGAACCTGAAGAATGTTTAGTGTTGCAATCCATAGAAATTACAGTGTTGCCAGAAAAACAGTTTCCCTAAAATCTAAGTTAAGGCAGCGAGTAGAGGAACAAACTCAACTGCATTTAGTTACGTATCATATTGTTTTGGTTTCGTGTGAACTACTTTTTAAATAATAGTTGTATTTAGTTTGTAATAAACAAAATAGTTTTAACATACATATAAAACTAAATAATAATAATATTAATTAAAAAGTAGTTCACAAGAAACCAAAACAACATGATACGTAATCAAATGCAGTTGAGTTCATTCCTCTACTCGCTGCCTTAACTTAGATTTTAGGGAAACTGTTTTTCTGGCAACACTGTAATTTCTATGGATTGCAACACTGAACATTCTTCAGGTTCATATTTTCTGTTGCAGAATAGAATTATCTATGATTGTGGTAACTTGCATTTCATTATCTCCTTTCACTGATGAATAATCAAGCAAAAGAAAATGGTAAATTTCGTATTATTTTTAGTAAGGCAGGCTCTTAACTGGAGATATTATAGTCTATGTTCTTCTATTTAAAAAAAAAATTAAAAAAGTTCATCACCTTTTTAAATTCATTCCCATAAACATAGTTGTTTACAAACAGAATATTTTTCCACCAATTCCTTCTGCAAGCGGTAGCTACGTCATGATTCAGCTGAAGTCCAAATGGTCCGAGTGACACGTAGGGTAATGTAGCTATTACAAGAACGACAACAGCCAGACATGGCATTAGCCTATAATAATAATAGTAATAATAATAATAATAATAATAATAATAATAATAATAATAATAATAATAATAATAATAATAATAATAATAATAATAATAATAATAATAATAAACCTTAGCATAATTTAGTTTACGTGTTAGATACAGTACACATAGAATGAAATAGTAAATTTGGTTATATTATTCATTTAAATTGCTATGTAGATAGGCACAAGTTTCGAGAAATTATAGAAGTGAGATTTTTTTTTTTTTTTAAAGAAAAGACAAATTTGAATTTCGAAAGATTTATACATCACAACTTTTTATGCCAAAATTAAAGGTTTCAAAAAAATTGATTGACCATTCGTCTGTCTATCCATGTGTAGAGATTTGGCGAACACACATTATTACGCCTATGCTGTTCCAACTATATTACTATTCCAAAATGAGGACTTGGTGACTCCCTGGTAGAGCGCTTTCCTCTGGTGCCTGGGGTTCCTGGTTCAGTCCCTGACCAAGTAAGTTTGTGCTGAACAACATTGTGGCCGTGGGTTTTCTCGTTTCCTTCCACATTCTCATTCTATCAATTCTTTCATCATTATTCACTTGCTTTAATCACTCGTCTCGCTTATCCTAAAGGGCATAATCGCATAAAGGACATTAAACAGAAAAATCTTACTATTCTAAAAGATATTTTTTTTAAGTCACGGTTTCTCAACCTGGGGTCGCGAAGACAAGCAGAAGAAATAAATATATGTAGAATCTAATACCGGAAAATACTATTAAAAATTATTTTGAATTTTGTTCTGATAATCATATTTTTATTTTTATACATGCTGTTAAGAACAACAAAAAATAGATCTACTAAACATTGTAAACAGATGCAGAGTTGTTTAAAAATCAATTTAAATGAAAGAGGTACGATATGAAACTAATGAGAACTGCATATTGAAATACCAGAAAAATACAATTATGCAACAAAACCTGCATATTGAAATACAATTAAAATTGAAAGCTAATGAGATTCCTGAGCATGATGTGATTTCGCTAGCGCGGCGATGTCCAGTTCAATCTTCGTAACACACATTGTCAAGTCATTTAAAATGCTCAATAACGTTTTTAACAACTATCTAAGTTTTTTTTAACCAAAATGAGAAATCACTATCTTTTCTTATAACATGACCCAAAATTACGGCAGTATGAAGTTCTTAATTTTTCAAATGGTCTCCATTTTGAAACAGTTTGACGGATCGGATTCGATTTATGTAATTTGAATGAACTAAAAAAAAATGGGTTATAATCCATTTGCTTTTAGGGAAGTTTCTGTATCTACTATATACAACAAATAGATTCTACTATTACAGAAATAGATGGATATGGTGAGATCTCCGAAATAGGTATATGAAAAATCCCACACAAGTTTATTACAGACCAGAAATTATAACGGTATCGCTGGCAAGAGGATGTAATAAAAGGGGAATCGTGGTAGGAATCAGGTTGAGAACCACTGATGTAAGTAATCAACTTGCCTTAAGTAACGTTTTATATGAAGTCTCCAAAAGCTAACTGCATTCGATTTGTTTGCTTCCTTTAAAAACGTATGGCTCAGTAGCACACCACTCATAAGGAAAAAGGTGTCAACTAGGGCAACCAGGGAAACAGCCAAATACGCTGATTCAGCCGAATTCAGGGTCTGAAATACAAGAATATACATAGCATTTTTTATTTACGTGTGTTACAACACAATGATAAATGTGTTAACATAATTTACAGAAGTAAAATCGAAAAAAAAAATAAAGAGAAAATATCCTCCTTCTCAACCTAGGAGTCAGGGTCCCTAGGAGAATTGGGAAAGTACATAGAGATTGTAAAGGAAGGTGAAAAGTTAAGTATAATAGGATATAATAACGGAGAAATATTTTTGAAGATTACTTTAAAATTTATTACTTTGATAGACATATTTTTAGTTATTGTCAAATAGAGTTTAAAAAATGACAATTGGACTATAGGAGGAATAAACTTACTAAACTCCACATTCAAATACAAGAGAAGCATAAATACAACAAACAATACACATTGAAATACAACAGAAACACATATATAATAAAAAAAATCCACATTGAAATACCAGACAAGCATAAATACAACAAAAACTTCACATTGAAATATAAGAGAAGCACAAATACAACAAAAACTCCACATTGAAACACAAGAGAAGCATAGATACAAAAGAACTCCATATTGAAACACAGTAGAAGCATAAATACAACAAAAACTCTACATCGAAATACAAGAAAAACGAAACTACAACTAAAACGCCACATTGAAATACAGGAGAAGCACAAATAAAACAAAAAATCCACATTGAGATACAAGAGAAGCATACATACAAGAAAACCTCCACATTGAAACACAATAGGAGCATAAATACAAGAAAAACTGCATATTGAAAGACAAGAGATGCACAAATAGAGCAAACACTCCATATTGAAATACAACAAAAGCACAAATACAACACAAACTCCACATTCAAATACCAGAGAAGCATAAGTACAACAAAAACTTCTCATTAAAATATAAGAGAAGCATAAATACAAGAAAAACTCCACATTGAAATACAAAAGAAGCACAAATACAACAAAAATCCATATTCAGATACAAGACAAGCGTAAATACAACAAAAACTCCAGATTGAGATACAAGAGAAGCATAAATACAAGAAAAACTGCATATTGAAAGACAAGAGATGCACAAATAGAGCAAACACTCCATATTGAAATACAACAGAAGCACAAATACAACACAAACTCCACATTCAAATACCAGAGAAGCATAAGTACAACAAAAACTTCTCATTAAAATATAAGAGAAGCATAAATACAAGAAAAACTCCACATTGAAATACAAAAGAAGCACAAATACAACAAAAATCCATATTCAGATACAAGACAAGCGTAAATACAACAAAAACTCCAGATTGAGATACAAGAGAAGCATAAATACAAGAAAAACTGCATATTGAAAGACAAGAGATGCACAAATAGAGCAAACACTCCATATTGAAATACAACAGAAGCACAAATACAACACAAACTCCACATTCAAATACCAGAGAAGCATAAGTACAACAAAAACTTCTCATTAAAATATAAGAGAAGCATAAATACAAGAAAAACTCCACATTGAAATACAAAAGAAGCACAAATACAACAAAAATCCATATTCAGATACAAGACAAGCGTAAATACAACAAAAACTCCAGATTGAGATACAAGAGAAGCATAAATACAAGAAAAACTGCATATTGAAAGACAAGAGATGCACAAATAGAGCAAACACTCCATATTGAAATACAACAGAAGCACAAATACAACACAAACTCCACATTCAAATACCAGAGAAGCATAAGTACAACAAAAACTTCTCATTAAAATATAAGAGAAGCATAAATACAAGAAAAACTCCACATTGAAATACAAAAGAAGCACAAATACAACAAAAATCCATATTCAGATACAAGACAAGCGTAAATACAACAAAAACTCCAGATTGAGATACAAGAGAAGCATAAATACAAGAAAAACTGCATATTGAAAGACAAGAGATGCACAAATAGAGCAAACACTCCATATTGAAATACAACAGAAGCACAAATACAACACAAACTCCACATTCAAATACCAGAGAAGCATAAGTACAACAAAAACTTCTCATTAAAATATAAGAGAAGCACAAATACAAGAAAAACTCTATATTTTTTTGAAATACAAAAAAAGAACAAATACAACAAAAAAATCCATATTCAGATACAAGAGAAGCTTAAATACAACAAAAACTTTACATTGAAATATAAGAGGTGCACAAATACAACAAAAATTCCACACTGAAGTACAAGAGAAGCATAACTACAACAAAAGCTCCACATTGAAATACAAGAGAAGCACAAATAAACAAAAACCGCCTATTGAAATAAATTCAAAATGAAAGATAATTTGAATCTGAAACTTAAAAATGGTATGAGTTCAGTAGACTTTCATAAGAGATAATCAGCAATAGTAGGTGTGGGATGGGGATTCTGCGCCACTTCATCATTTCCAATAACAATCTAGTACACCATCAATAATAATAGCGCACCCCTAATAACAATAGCGCATCCCCTACCTCCAAATAACTTCTAAACTACCCCTAATAATTTCTACCGCACTCTCTACTTCCCAAATAACTTCTATCACATCTCAAATAACTTCTATCTTACTCATAATAACTTCTAATGCATTCAATTACTAAATCTAGTTACAAAAAATCATTAAATCTAGTTACAAAATCTAGTTATAAACGGTTTTGACTTCAAAAATCACTAAATCTAGTTACAAAATCTGGTTATAACCGGTTTTGACTTCAAAAATCACTAAATCTGGTTACAAAAAATCACTAAATCTAGTTACAAAAACAAAAAAATACTAAATCTAACAACATTTAACAAGAATAAACAATTGCATTTTAAACTCTGATACATACTCTTTTAAATACCGTTTGAATTATTAAAATCGGATAAAAAATAACGAATTTAGCATTTTGCCGCCTGTATTTATACAACCCAACACAGAAGGTTTGTGCACACACACACACATTTACAATTCAGTTTGCTTGAGAGAAGCATGATCATATATGTACATGAGATTTATAGTCTCTTTCTTTTTCCTTCTTCCCACACCAACATACATATATATGCATTAGCCTCTTCCTTCAACAGAACTTTTTAGCTAGCACTCGTGAGAGATGGAGTTGTATACCGATGACGTTGTATAATAGCTGTTAGATTACGTCACATAAGGGTTGCCAACTCCATATATTTTTTCGGAACGTTCCAGAATTTTAATTTTTCAAGATATCGCTTTAAAACATATCGGGATGAATTCACCCCATTACTAATAAATATGATAATTGTTAAAAGTGAGTTGGCAACATTGATAGTTATCCCCCAAATAACGTTATTATTTTATACCTCGGTCCCTAATTAACCGATTTCAAAAATTCAAACGGTAAATGAATACTAATAATATAACCATTTTTTTAAAATGCATAATTGGTTGCATAACCCAAAGGATACTTTTCCCTTTTTCAATATCTCCACAAAATTTCAACAAATCGAAAAAATAAAAATACTACCATAATTAGAATAAAATTTTAAGACTTTTTAAAGAATAACATTTTCCCGAAAACTCAAAAATAAACCCGTAAAAAATTTCCGAAATTTTGAACTTACTATAACCGTCAAATATTAAACGATTTTCAAAATTCAAACGGTAAATGGTTTCTATTTTTCTTATAATTTTTTTCTAACGTGTTACTGGTTGCCTATGTCTAAGGATAAAATTACAAAAAATCAAAAATCTTCACTATGTAAGAATATATTAAGGAAATGTAAAGAGGACATAAATACTAGACTACAAAACAATTATTTTCATGCATTACTGGTTGCCTATGTCTAAGGATAAAATTACAAAAACAACTTTTATGACTTAAAAATATAAATTTTACCTAAAACTAAACTATACATAAAAGTTAATTAAATATGACCTAAAACTAAACTAAACTATACATAAAAGTTAATTAAATATGACCTAAAACTAAACTAAACTATACATAAAAGTTAATTAAATATAACCTAAAACTAAACTACACTATACATAAAAGTTAATTAAATTTTACCTAAAACTAAACTATACATAAAAGTTAATTAAGTATGACCTAAAACTAAACTATACATAAAAGTTAATTAAATATGACCTAAAAATAAACTAAACTATACATAAAAGTTAATTAAATATGACCTAAAACTAAACTAAACTATACATAAAAGTTAATTAAATATGACCTAAAACTAAACTAAACTATACATAAAAGTTAATTAAATATGACCTAAAACTAAACTACACATAAAAGTTAATTAAATATGACCTAAAACTAAACTACACATAAATACATTTTAACTATATCTTATAATGCCCCCAAGGTAATGTACTTATACCACCCTCTAGTATATATCTTTTATCATCATTCGAATCTAATGCTAACTTATTTACAGCTATGGTATATACATCATGCTTACAACTTCGAATTAGATTTATATTTTTGTATGTTTTCACATCATTGAATAGGGTTTGCTTATAATCATCAAATTGTAACTCTTTTGATACTACACATTTTGTTATTCCTTTTGCTTTTTTCTTCTCTTTATTTTCAACTTTAAAGGCATACATCTTTGATCTTAACCCAATAAATTCTGTCATTATTTTACCATTGTTTTCATCCTTCATCTTTCCTAATACTTTTTTGTTTACTAATGGTATTCCATATTGATTATCCTTTCCATATTCACTTGTATCAAATAAATCAACCATTTCTTTTAAGTCTTTGTAGAAATCATCTGTATTAATTTCATATATAAAACTATCAGTATCCATATAACATAAGCCTATATCAATATCATATTTAGGTTTCATAATGTTGTAATGGAAGTCATACATTAATAGTTTTGATAAATCTAACACACTCATACCAACATATATAGGTTTGTTAAAGATCAATTTTTCTTTTTTCATATGTATTGCACACAAATCTTCAGTAAATATTGTTCTATAATCAAAGTTCGGTTTCGCTATTAACTTTTCCACCCTCATTGGATCACATTCTAAAGTAATTGATGGCCTCTTTCTAATGTTTTCCATTGTTTTACCAAATACACTATTATTCATTAACTTGTAAAAATCTTTCTCGAAATTATTCTTAGCTTGCGTTCTCATATTTGTATTTACATCAATATATTCCTTTAACCAGTTTGATTGCTTGAACTCTAATACTCGGTGAATTTTCTTTAATATCATTCCAAGTGACATATATAATTTTAAATTTCTATAGTGAATAACATATCTTTCTTTATTGTAAAGCGTTGTTAATAATTTTGATTGTTTCGATCCTGGTGGGCACATATTTTCTGGAGCTAATGGTAGATCTGTATGTTTATCATGTAAGTATTCTGGATATTCTAAATCAACTTCTAATATGTAGCCAGTTTCTGAATCATCTGGAATATTCATTATGTTTATGTAAGGTTGAACCCATTTAAAGTCTTTGTAAGGCATGTATTGAATCATTGCCCATCCATATAAATTATTTGCATCTAGATAAGTTAAATACTTTGAAAGTTCATCTTTATTATAACTTTTCATATACTTATTATTTGCTTTTACATACCTCTTACTACATTGTGAAATTCCACCTCTTATACCTTTTTCAATCATTAATATTTTGTCATAGTCAGTTAACATTTCTAGTTCGATTTTAGTCACCTTTAACATTGAATCCCACGATAAACCAGGAGCAGTGAAATACCAAGCAGGATCTAAACCATATGCCTTTAAACACACATCTCTAAAATTTTCAAATACATCGGCTAATATTAATACATCTGTCCTGTTATAAAGTTCTGTATATTCACCTAGATTTTTAATATTGAATGACTTCCAAACATTTTTCGCATGCTCATAATCTTCATCACTGATGTGGGTGTTAGTAAGTTTATTAAAGAACATTTCTTTTGAAGGTAGTTTTGTTTCTTCTAATCTTTCAATTGAGTCAATATAATCATATGGATACACACCTTTTTTAATTACTAAATCTAATAAATCATTAGTGAAATACTTTGACGTTTCTCTATATTGTTCTTTTGTAAGGTTATTTGCTAGTTCTGCTAAACCCCTTGACATAAACCTAAATGAATCTAGAAATCGTAAATTAATTCCATTCTTTTTATCAACCTTCACATATTTTGAGTATGTTATATATTTTTCCTCATTATTTGCAATTAGTTTTATTTCATTCTTATCATAAGCAAGTTCTTTAACAAACAGGTGAGTATCATAACCACTTAAATTGTGAATAAATACTGGAATAAAATTAGGATTTCGATAGCTTAAGTTACAATAACTGTGAGCTGCACCTCTAAACTTTCCAGTTAAATGATCATGATCTCTTACTTTTGCTTTATTTATATTTATATTTTTCAAACATTTACCTAATTCATGTTTCCATTCTTCTAATTTTTCAACCATGCTATCATTATTTTTAGCGAATTTTATTTTCTTATTTAACATATTTATTTGTTTTTCAATTGCTGGTGGTAAATCATTCAAGTTTCTCTCACATATATGACAACTATTGGAATTATGATATCTATTTTCTTCATCTTTAGTTAGACCATTCATTTTAACTGTTTTGTTATATATTTTCTTTATTTCTATTGCTTCTTGTTTTAACTTCTCCACAAACACCTTTGCAGCATCTAAACCAATATAACTAACAGGCCTTTTATACACACCATTTAAGTATTTGATGTAATAACAGAAACTCATTGGTAAATGCTTTTGATACTTCACAGTTTTAGAACAATTATGGTCTACATCCATTTTACATAACAAGCATTCAAAATCGGCATATATCGCAAATGGTACCCTCAATGATCTATTATAATTTTGAAATTGTATTTGATTGTTATGTGGTTTTGGAAGTTCTATTCTAACAGATTCATGCTCCTTACAATATAGTTCATGTTCTTGTAATTGTATCTCATTTCTAAAATGTCTTGTTAAACACCTATCACAAAAGTATATTTTTTCCTTATGCTTTGTTACTTGACTTCTTATTAATCTTGATAAATCCTTTATCCAACAAAAGTGATCATTATTTTCATCTTTTACATATAATAAATTGATGTGTTTATCCTGCTTATTTTTTGTGATTTGAAATGGGTATATATTATATTCATCATCATATGTATACACGTTAATGGATATGTTACTTCTTTTTTCAAACTTTACTATATCTTTTAATTGTACAGGAAATTCAATACCCTTACAATATTTCTCTTGTAATTCATCCACAATTTCTGTATAGTTTGAAGGCCGTTGAGGATGTGATTGATGATCTATAGGTTTTAAATAACATGCAATAGAATATAAGAAACATTTATTATCTTTATTTTGAACATTAATCACTGCTTTCTTATCTTTAATTGGTTTAGGAAGGTCAATATAGAAAGAAGCTCGTAATGGTACATATTTATTTAATCTGATTTCTAAATATTTAATTTGATGTAATGACCAACCTGAACCTCTTCCTTGAAATTCCTCCATCTCTCTACATAGTTTTTGTTTAGCATTGGTTATATATTCATCTAAGTCAGTTGATTGTAATATTCTTTCATTCATAGTTTTAAAATTGCGTTCTTGTACTTCTTTATCTTTAATATAATCACAAATGAATACAAGGTTGACTTTTAATGGGTGGTGCTTTAATTCTTCCTTGATTTTATTAATAACTACTTTCCCACTTATATTTAAAAACTTCACTGAATCTTTATATCCTCCTATGTTTTCAATTGTGATAGTTTGTAATCGTTTCTGTATTGCTGTTTCCTTTGTTTGTACTTTAGTTGGTATTCGTTGTGGTTTGGATTCTTCAAAAACATCTTGTTTAAATGGAAATATGTTTCTAATTTGTGATCTGTTTTGTTCATCTTCATATTTTATAATACGGTCAATAAGTTCAGCCTTTCTTAATTTAGAATAACCTTTTATCCCCTTCCTTTTACAATGGTTTTTTAGTTCATCAACTTTCATTGTGTATATAACTTTCAATTCATCTGGTTCATTTTGGTATTGTTCGATTTTTTTGATTAATTCACTCTTATTTAAATAACTATAGCCGCGGATTTTCTTGACTTTACATATTTGTTTTAGTTTTGTAATTGACATCTCCTTCATCTCCTCACCAGTAAAATTAACATTATTCATACTCATTTTATATGGAAAAACACTGTATCATAATTTTATATTCACTAAATTTTTTAATTCATTTTCATAATATTTTTATACCAACATTAGCATACTTATTTTTCTAATACAGCTGTTAATGTCGACATAAAAAAAATAAAAAAATGATACAGTGTTTTTCCATATAATAACACACCTTATATGAAAAAACACTGTATCGTTTTTTATATTCACCAGATTTTTTAATTCATTTTCATAATATTTTTCATGTTTAAACAAATTAAATTACATTACAACATTTATAATATTATATTATTTTTATTTATTTAATTATTATGCAAATTATTAAACTCTAACCATTTAATAAACTAATTATTCAATTATTATGCAAATTATTTATTTAATTATTATGCAAATTATTAAACCCTAACCATTTAATAAACTCTAATTATTTAATTATTATGCAAATTATTTATTTAATTATTATGCAAATTATTTATTTAATTATTAATGCAAATTATTTATTTAATTATTATGCAAATTATTAAACCCTAACCATTTAATAAACACTTTATTACCTTTTATGAAAATATTTATAAAAGTTAAACACATTAAATTACACTGCAACATTTATAATATTATATTATGCAAATTATTAAACCCTAACCATTTAATAAACCCTAATTATTTAATTATTATGTAAATTATTAAACCCTAACCATTTAATAAACCCTAATTATTTAATTATTATGTAAATTATTAAACCCTAACCATTTAATAAACCCTAATTATTTAATAAACACTTTATTACATTTTATGAAATAACATTTATAATATTATATTACTTTTATTTATTTAATTATTATACAAATTATTAAATCCTAACCATTTAATAAACCCTAATTATTTAATAAACACTTTATTACATTTTATGAAATAACATTTATAATATTATATTACTTTTATTTATTTAATTATTATACAAATTATTAAATCCTAACCATTTAATAAACACTTTATTACCTTTTATGAAATAACCATAAAAGATAAAATTTATAATATTATATTACTTTTATTTATTTAATTATTATGCAAATTATTAAACCCTAACCATTTAATAAAAAATTTATACCTTTTATGAAATAATCATAAAATATAACATTTATAATATTACGTTACTCTTATCTATCCAACTATTATACAAATTATTAAACCCTAACCATTTAACAAACACTTTATTACCTTTCTTTCTCAATATTTTTTCAACCAAATACTCATCCTTATATTTAGTTTTCAATAATTCTGGTTCATAAAATCTTCCTTTAACTTCTTCATTGTTTAAATCTTTAATTTTATATGTTGGTGGATTAGATGGTATAACCTCATTAATAACAAACACTTCTGTTGACCAATTTGGTGTATAACCTTTTTCAAACAAACCTTTAATTTTACTTATACGAACATAATCACCAATCTTATACTTTAACTTAACAGACTTATATTCTTTCTTATATACTTTTTTCAATATCACATGCTCATTTTTCTTATTCACTTCTACAGGTTTCATGCCAATTGTTCTATGTACTTTGTTATTATATTCATCAACCAAACCTTGCAATATTTTTAACCACTTATAATTACCTTGAACAGTAAATTTTTTCCACATATTTTGTTTAAGTGTTTTGTTAAACCTTTCAACAACAGAAGCTTTTTTACCACTATATGTTGAGTAATGATTGATATTGTTTTTTCCCATCAAATCTTCAAATTCTTTATTATAAAACTCTTTACCTTGATCAGTTTGTAAATTATTAGATTTTCTTACTTTTAACACTGATTCAAATGCTTCTGTAACATTTTTCCCACTCTTATCTTTAACAGGAACAGTAAACGCATATTTTGAAAACACATCTATAATCGTTAGCAAATACTTATACCCTTTATTTAATTTTGAAACACCTTTTAACACACCACTATCCATTTCCACAAGATCAGCTTGCCATAAATCATCTATACCTTTAACAATAACACTTAACCTAGCATAATTCTTTCTAGATGGTTTATGAATTTCTTCTATAATGTCTTCTCTAATACCTTCACCTTCATATAGTCAATCGGGCTTTTTAATGAATTGGGATTTATTAGTACCACATACAACACATATACCTTTCTTAATATATCTTCTATTATTTGTTTGTTCTATTCTAATGTTATCTATTTTTGTATCTGTTGATTTCTTACACTTAACACAATACATCATACTATTTATTATATGGAAAATTATTAACCTCAATCTATAATTCAAACACTATATCAACTAACAACATAATTCTAAAGATCGGCCTAATTCAAATTATAATTCAAACTATAATTCAAGCATATGTTTGTTTGATGCTGTTGCCGATATTTGATGATTAATACTATAATTAACGGGTGTCGATATTTGATGTTTAATACTATAATTAATGCTGTTGTTGATTAATACTATAATTAATGCTGTTGTTGATTAATACTATAATTAATGCTGTTGTTGGTATTTGTTGATTAATACTATAATTGATCATGAACTTCAATCTATAATTCAATCTATAATCAATCTATATAATAACTTCTACAATTCAAACACTGTTCATCTATATAATTTAATCAATATAACATTCTATAACTTAGTCTATAATTCAAACAATAATTCAATCTATATAAAAATTTATAATTGATCTGTATAATTCAATTTAGAATGTTGTTATATAGATTGAATTAAAATGTTATATATATATATGGATTGAATTAGAATGTTGTTATATAGATTGAATATAGCAAATGGTTTTATGAAAGTTCTCTTTCTATATACATAATAACTTGCAATGGTTGCCCTTCTTCCATAGCTGAATTCTTATTTGCTTGAAACATTATTATATCACCCTTTTTAATGTTTACAGGTAAATTTTCAATCAAAGTATCACCTAAATATATCTCTAGAAAGTATTTATCCAAACTTAATTCCATGTGCATTATTTTCCCATTATATAGAAATTTGTAACCATTAGAGAGATTAAATATTCTAAAGATTGGTTCCTTAACATTTTTAACTCTCAATCGACATATTAGGGATATAGTTTCTTTCTGCATAATCAATTTAGTAGTATCCATCCTAATCTTTTGAAAATCATCTTTCTTTATATATGTGTCTTGTAATGTTTTTAATACATCTTCAAATTTGTTTCTATCACCTTCCAATTGACTATTAACATTACTATTTATTAAATCTAGCTGTTGTAAAGTTACTACATCTTGTTGGTCAATTGCATCACTTACATTAACAAGTCTTTTGTTTTTGAAATCAACCCATGTTATATTTGATGTAAAAACTTCACTTACATGATTGAGGTTTGTAGTCCTCGTTTTAGTATTACCAAATATATCCATATTTATTATATAACAATTCAAATTATTTAACAGCAAGTAAAACAGTTATACGAGCTCCACCAAAATCAATCAAATCACCATTTTCATCTTTAATTGAAACTTTCAAATTATTAAATTTATTGTGATGTATTGGGAAAAATATCTTTTCATTAGGTTCATATATAATTGGTTCTCTAAACTCTGCATTTGTTCTAAATGTTGCAATTAAGTCTGTTTCGTTGTGTGTTGTGTCATTGTGTTTTAAAATCATACCTTCTGCTAAATCACAATGAATATTTATAGTATCAAATGGATGAAACCTTGGTGGTTTATCTCCAATATGTTCTATGTTATTAGCCAAGTTTTTATCACTAAAACCTAATACAGTGTTAATGGTATCTAAGGTTATATCACAAACCTCACTAAATATTTTAACTCTATTTCTTTTCCTGTCTTCTGTAATTTCAAAAGTATCTTTGAATTCATCAGTGTAGAATGGAAGGTTTTATTTAATATATTCTTCTAATTCTTTTAAACTATATTGACCAGGTTGAACTATGGCTTGTCTTGTAACTTCAGGTTCTTCAGTGCAAAACGTTAATTTATTGTTCTTTTCTGTAATGTTTGGTGTTAAGTATGTTGTATAAAATCCTGCAACAGCTACTTCTAAATCGTTTTCAAATAGGTAGTGCAAAGACATGTTTAATACAGATGAATAACCATTTAAATTAAATACTTTCATTTATTATATAATAAATAATTAAAATGGATAATTGGGATATTAAAGTAAGGTTAACAGAAGAAACGGCGAAGAGTAAGAGGAATGGAGAGTTGTTACCTGATGATATAAGATGTTTAATAGTTGGGCCTAGTGGATGTGGTAAAACAACGTTAATGATTGATAATTTTTTGTTGGCACCTAAATGGTTAAAATATGCAAATGTTTATATATATTCTAAAAGTTTAAATCAACCTAAATACCAACACTTAATACAACTTTTTCGAGATATAGAACGTAATATTAAAAACACAATTGCAATAATAAAAGGAAACAATGAAGAGATTATTCCATTAGATGAATGTGAGGATTATTCTGTGGTAGTATTTGATGATTTCATATTAGAAGAACAAAACCACGTTAGAGAATATTTTACTCGAGGTCGTCATAAGGGTTTGAACTGTTTCTATCTTGGACAAACATATTCTAAAGTGCCAAAACAATTAATTAGGGACAACTTAAACTTTATTTGTATATTTAGACAGGACAATGTAAATTTAAAACATATATATGATGAATTTGTTGCATCTGATATGTCGTTTGAAAAATTACAATTATTATGTAGCAAGTGTTGGAGTGAAGAACATGGTTTCTTAACAATTGATATGACTAGGAAGGTGAATAATGGTAAATATAGAAATAAAATTAAAGAATTTCTAAAAGTGTAAACTAAACGTATATGAATGTAGGTGAACGTATATGTTATGTTATGTTATGTTATGTTATGTTATGTTTTTATTTTTTTCCTTTATATAATAAATGGATGTTAATAAAGCTAAGAAGTATATTAAGTTAAAAGAAGAACTTATTAAAAGATTTAAGGAAATTAAACAAAGTAATCGAAGTAAGAATGAAAAATTTAAAGAACAAGATCAGCCTGTTATTGATGCAATTAAAGATTTAGGGCAAGATATATCAAAAGTAGCAGAAGAAAATAAAAATCTAATTCAAGAGTTAGTTCCAGTTGTACATAAAAGTGCTAGAGTGGATTCAAGCTTATTAGAAACACCGCCTATGTATGATAGTTCTATAAATGAAAGTGATACGCCTATAACAGAAGAAATAAAACACATGAAAAAACAAATTAAATATAAAGTAGAAGGAATAGAATCTTTAGCAACAACTCATTTTGGTAATATTGCCTCAAGATATTATGCAACTAGAGATGATAAAAGTTTTGGAATACAACCATATGATGAAGATGGGAAAATTATACATATGATAGGAAATGCGGAAGTTAAAATTCATGGTGATGATTTAGTTATTAATAATCGACATTATACAGGAACAGAAGGTTTATGGGAATTATTGACAAAACATAATCCAACAAATTATAATGATGATGATCTAGAAAAATATAAACAAATAGTAATTGATTCTAGTGTTGCATTTCATAATAATGATCCAAGTACAAGAAAACAAAAATCAAGTAAAGGTAAAAAATATAAAGAAATTATCAAACCTATTTGGGATGAATATATAAAACCAACACCTTCAAAAAATACACCAAAATCTGGAGAAGGAATAAAGGTATATAACGAATTATCAAAAGAATACATATGGATGGATGATGTGAGAAAACTGATTGATCGTTTGATTGTTATTGATGGGGAAGAAAAATCTGGAAATGATAACTTTTATAATGAAAAAGTAGGTATTATGGATATGATTAATTCTAAACTTGCACAATTTATACCTAATGATCCAAAAGGTATAGGTTATTTGATTAAGATATTGAATACGCTGCCACCAACATTTTGGAATAGTGAAAAGTATGGAAAATGATTAGTAAATGATTTGATTAATAAACTTCCATTTGAGTTGCATATTCCAGGATTTAGATTTTGCGGGCCTGGGACTAAGTTAGAAGAAAGATTAGAAAGAGGTGATGAAGGTATTAACAAATTAGATGAGGCTTGTAAAGAACATGATATATATACTATAGGGATAATAAAGATACAGAATCAAGACATATTGCAGATAAGGAATTAGAAAATAAAGCTTGGGAAAGAGTTTTTGATAAAGATGCTAATTTAATAACTGAAAAACTACCTGCTCTTGGAACTGCTTTAATGATGAATACAAAAGTAAGATTTGGTTTAGGTTTATAAGTAATGAAAGTAAGATTAGGTTTATAAGTATTTTTTAGATTTAGGTTTATATGTACTTTTTATGGAATTTTTTCATAAAAAGCTTTTAATTTATATAATAAATATGCAGTTAAAAGGTTTTACATTTACGATTCCTAATCAGGAACTTAAACAATTAAACATAGATCACATTTTAACTAACAAACAACTTAAACAAAAGGAAGCAAAACTAAGTAAAGGACAATGTATGTCTCTATCTCTTTCTATACCACAACTTAAGAAAATAAACAAAGAAATGAAGGCAAATGATAATAAAGTTCATTATGGTGGTTTTATATTTACTATTCCAACGATTTTAGCTTTAATAGGTGCTCTAGGTTCTGTTGCTGGAGGTGCGGCTGCTATTGCTAAGACTGTAGATGATGCAAAAAAGAATAAAATGGAATTAGAAGAACAAAAACGACATAACTTAGCAATGGAAGAAAAACAAGGTGGTAAGCTTTCAAAAAACGTAAACTCCAAAACAGTAAAGAAAAAGAAGAAATTAAACCTTTAAGTAATTTAGATCTAATACAACTTGTTAAAAAACTTAAGAAAAGAAACTTTAGAGGTGTATTTATGAGTGATGAATTGCCTAAACAACCAAGGAAGAATGAGTGTGGTATTGTTAATTTTGATACGTCTAAAAATATAGGAACGCATTGGATTTGTTATTGGAAAAAAGGAAATATAAAGTATGTGTTTGATTCATTTGGAGGTAATCCGCCAAAAGCACTCGTAAAATATCTTGGTCATAATATAGAGTACAATAGCAGCCGTATACAACATTTTAACGAGGTAATTTGTGGACATTTATGCATTACAGTGTTAAAAATGTTTACAGATGGGTATAGTTTTTTAGAAATTATTAGTCAGTTGAATAGGAATAAGGATATTTGGAGAAGTTATATTTAAGTTTTTATGGGTTTAATTCATATAACGATTACAAATATTTTTTTAATAATAAATATGGATAAGATAGAATCATATGAATTACAATCCTTTAAACCTAATCAAAAAACAATCGAGAATTTAAATAAGCCAAACAGGTCTATTGAATTTGATATTGACGTGGGTGATGGCTTCATACATCCTTATTATGCTGATATGTATGTAACTTTTGAAATTAGAGGTAGAGATGGTGATGGAGAATATACTACTGGTCAAAATATTAGACTTATTAATAATTTCTTCTCACATTTGTTTTCTCAAATTCAAATTAGTAAGCATGGTCAGATATTAGATATTATAGATTATCCTGGTTTAACTTCAACAGCTGTAAATACATGTACGATTTCAAAACCAGAGGCAAATCACTATGATGAATGTGGATGGGAAGGAATTACGTGGGCAAGAACAGATGAAGAAATAGTGTTTTTGCTAAGACTTTTGCCAGGATTTTGTTCAGATTTTAAAGATATTATGTGGAAAGGAGGTTTGAAATATACATTTAAAAGAAGTGGTTCTGATGATAACGCATTTGCTATTTGGAAAACAAAAAAGCAGGATGGAACATATGAGAATGATCAACCACATCCAGGTAAAATTAAGATTACAAATATGGAGTTAAGAATGCCTATTGTTAATTATGAACCTAACTATGCCACCTTGTTAAGATCAAATATGTTAAAAGAAGGTAAGATTCCTATTTCATTTAACACGTATCAATGTTTACAGAAATCAGTTAGTGGTAAATATTTAGAATTCGATTTAACCACACAATTTAACTCAAGTGAATTTGATATGCCTAATTTTGTGATTGCCTTTTTCCAAACTGATAGAAATGATAATCAAGAAAGAGATTCAAGCTATTTTGATCATTGTAAAGTTCAGAATATCCATTTTCGTAATTCTAAAAATGAATCTTTTCCATTAGAATCTTTAAACTTAGATTTTGCAAAACATAAATATTTGAAAGTTTATGAAATGTATACGGTATATAAGCGAGCTACAATTGGAAATACTGAGATGTTTTATTATCCTAAGGAATATTTAGAAAATAGGCCGATGTTCGTAATTAACACAAGCAAGCATAAATCAGTAACTGTAAGTGATAGAACTAATTTGAAACTGACTGTTAATTTTGAAAGTGATGTACCAGATAAAACAATTTGCTATGTTGTTATGATTGGTAAGAAAAATTTAGAGTATGATGTTGAGAAAGAAAAAATAATTGAGAAGATATAAATCAATTATATGTTTATTAGATTAGTTTAGTTTGTAAGTGTTTTTATGATAATATCATAAAAACTTATTTAATAAAATGACTATTCCAGATAACATTCCACGTGAGAATTTAATTGTGTTAATTGAAGATACTATATTAAATCTTGAGAAGTTATTAATGAAAAACAAAAGGAAGTTTAAGAGAATAAAATGTGTTTATATTACTCTTATTACGTTATCAATTCTATTATCAGCTTCTACAGGGTTCATCAATGTATTTATTCCTGTTACAGTGTATTCAATTATTACAACTGCATTTGCTTCGGCTTCTGCTGTTATCACTGGTCTATCAACACGGTTTAATATAGCTTCAAAGAAAGAATATTATAAAAATATGGTGAATCGAATTGGGATGTTTAAAGATGAGCTTAATGTAATTAAGCTCATGAATGGTGAATTAACAGATGAAAATGTAAGAGATATTGTTAACAGAATCAATGACATACTTAACGAAATTCGAGGCTATTAGAATCTGATTTTTAAAAAGTTTTAATATAATAAATACGATGGCGAGTCATATTGAACTTTTAAATAAACTTGGAAGTCTTGAACAAAAACAGGTTATTGGATTAAGAGAATTAGAATTAAATACAGAATATAAGATTGTGAAAATGGAAAAGATTAAAACTAAGTTTGGAAAGAGCATTTTAGTTGAATGTGAGGAGTTTAAGGTATTTCTTCCACCTAGATTTACAAAACACTTAACAGATAAAATGATTGATGAGATCGTTAAAGATGGAATAAAAATCAAATACACTGGTTTAAAAGATAATTATCCAACTGTTGAGTTCTGTATGTAAATCCAAAAAATAATAAAAATGATCAAAAATATGTTGTCAGAAGTAAAAAATGGAGTGAATAGAATGGATCCTCAAAAGAAATTTATACTTACTAATAATTTCAATGTAATTGTAAAAAATGTGCAAACCGAAGTTCAAGTTGTTTTTGATATTAACGGCTGTCTATTCAGTTTGAATTATGATCAGTGGACAGAGTTTAAGAAGTCATTGTTTCCTATTGAGAACGAGGTTAGCAGAAGATTCCATTATCAATATCCGAACTTGTAACAATCAATATACTAATTTGTAAGTATTATGTAATTATGTAGAATTTAGTTAACTTTTATGGTAAAATCATAAAAGTGTTTTGTAATTTTATTTTACTAAATTTAGTGATTTTTATAACTAGATTTAGTGATTTTTTTGTTTTTGTAACTAGATTTAGTGATAGAATGTATTAGAAGTTATTATGAGTAAGATAGAAGTTATTTGATATGGTGATAGAAGTTATTTGGGAAGTAGAGAGTGCGGTAGAAATTATTAGGGGTAGTTTAGAAGTTATTTGGAGGTAGGGGATGCGCTATTGTTATTAGGGGTGCGCTATTATTATTGATGGTGTGCTAGATTGTTATTGGAAATGATGAAGTGGCGCAGAATCCCCATCCCACACCTACTAGCAATAATTATAAAACTTATTACGAGCCGGAAATTACTTATACGAGTCGCTGGCAAGAAAATATGATAAAAAAAGGTCGTGATATGAAATAGGTTGAGAAAATCTGTTGTATCTGATATGTAACTAGGACGGGAATAGGAATGGGGAGAAATAATTAAAAATTAGTAGTAGCAAGTATGATTGTGCTACATGCATAATATATTTCTATGAATCTTAAAAGTATTTAATTCCAGACGAAAAGGCTATACTAGTAGCAAAATCCCTTGCATTTTACTTTACTCTAATATCCTGTGCTAAGTACTTCCCAGCAATACATAATGCCCGCAAATTAATAACATATTCGTTTTATCCTAATAAACCGTCTCAGTCTGTGTGTCACACTGATTGTAACTTAATGAAAGTGCTCGGATGAATGACAACAACAACAACAACAACAACAACACCAAAAATAAGTCGTAAAGTGCGTAGATCACCTCGTCGAGGGTTCGGAATGGTTATCGTCCTCGCAGATGGTTGTCTAACGAGTGGAACTAATATTAATCTGGCAGTTTTAAGTCTGAGGAATGTGGTGATGCGTTACCATTTCCCAACCTAATTGAATAATGATACTAAGCAACGTTGAGTTGAGTTGATTTTGAATTTAACGACCCTTTTAGCAGCGACGCTATATGAGACGGGATGACACCTGATTAACGTAGAATCAAAACCACGTGAGCTTTCGCCGAGAATCGAACCCGGGTCTTCCATGCCAAAGAGCATATGCTAACCGCTTAGCCACGAAGGAGCTCCAACTAAGCATGTGTTGCTTTGCTTAGAATAATCTCTGTAATTCACATGAGTACTGATTTCACTGTTTCCAAGTTGTTCTGATGTATTCCAATTGCTACGAGAACACAGTTACCTTAATATTGTGTGGCCAATTCGCGATTCACGATACCGCAAGTAGCTCACCTGTTTGTGCATGGTGGTTTGGTTCTTCATGGATTTGGTTCATATACGCCCAAACATGATAGTTCCGTTACTCACCGCAAAGAATCTATTTCTCATCCTCACTCTGTCCAGGAAAGGATCCTTCCTCTGAAGAGGCAACAAAGAAAGGTACGCATTACCTTGTCTATACTAAACGCAATGTTAACTTGAGAGCCGCATCACAAGCGCATTAATACATGTCGGCACGCGAACCTTTTCACAGGGAAGCCTTTGTATGTGTGTGTGTGTGTGTTTTGGTTTGGCTCTCAATCGCCAGGGTTTCATGGCGCTGCTCTGGGTTTCAGCTGATATAAGCGGAGCGGTGATTTCTCGTCCTTTCCCTGCCGCTTACGAAAAGTATGTTTCTTGGTTTATTTGTTTTAATAATTCATGAAGACACGACAATAGTAATAAATGTATTGGAAATTCGCACCTCATGCATTTGCAATCCTCACAATTAAAACCCGAGAGCATGAAAACTATTTTGCTTTTTCATTTCAATTGATTAAGGTAAGAAAGGATAAGAAATGAAGTTATTCTCATATATCTACCTGGAAAAGGTCAATCATAAACAGAAACATACGAGCAGCCACCCTCCCACACAAAAAATTAAAAATACATTTTTTTTTTCTCAAAGCACGCACTGAGTAAACCACAGCGAACCGGCAACAATCATATCAACAATTTCTTCAATAGTTTTGTCTGCATATTTTACTCTTAGTCGAGCGTAGAAATTGATGACAATTTTCTTTGCTTGACTTTAAAGAGGTTTCCCTTCCTCGTGTTTGCGATAATACTGAGAAGATGATAATTCGGATTCATTCATAATTTCAACTTCGCGCTTAACACTCTTCATTGTTTCAGTTTCTGTACATGCACGTACCCACTCTAACGCACGCGCGAAGGCGATATTTGGCAGAGCAGTGTTACCCTCTGCACAAAAATTGCAGAAGTTACATGTGAGTTCCGTTCTTTCTTTTGTTTCATTTGTCAGCAGGCAAAGAAGTTTCTTACGGGGTAGCTACTCTATTTAATTTATATATCATATAAAAATATTAAGCCATTTCCTATCCATTGTGGACGGTTTCTAACATTGATCAATTAACTAATTTTACTGGTCTTCTGTTTTTGATATAAGATTTTTCAAGTTTGTAATCTTGCAACACTTCCAAGAGACTCGCATCTTAGCTGCCGGCTTTTCACTCCTTTCTTTCCTTCTCTCTTCCCGATTCTGAGTCGTGACGTCATTTTCATAACCCGTTACTAATAAATGTAGTATCTTTTATTTTAAATATTGTTTCTGTACTGATATTTTTATATACTTGAACTCAATTAGCTCTTTGAATTGATCTCCTAAGTAATGTTTTACGTGTGTAACGTGAGGAACTATGTAATGTGCGCGGAGTCGCCCGAATTGAAGCTGCGTTTCTCGGCTATCAGGATAAGGTCGCTGCGAGTATAGGTTTGAACTCCAATCAACTCAAACAGGGCAAAATCATCCCATTTTACACCATTTCTGAAGTTACTGAAGGTGTTGGCGAATAGCTTATCCATTGCAATTGAATGCCTCTTCCAATATCTCATATATTTTGCAACTATCGAGCTCAGAAGCTGCCCTAAGTGCCCCCTTGTCCATGGTATGTAGACGATTCATTTGTAGTGTGTTCTCGAGAATCTCAACTTTGTTAAGCTACGGTTTTGCCTACTAGTATCACGCAACTTGGACGAATAACATTGTAATGTTAGTACATATGTCACTCTACATGATATATCTCGAACGGAGAACGATTATCTCAGCCGAGCTCGTTAATGGAGTCAACCTGCACGGGTAACGGTAACTTTAACGGTATCTACTCATATTCTATTTCTTACTACGGAAAAATGGTAGTAGAAGTTACACATCTCGCCGGTAGATGGCAGTAAAAGTCCTCCCGTAGTTAACATTTACCGAACTTCTATTGCATGATCCTTTTTACTGTGTACCAAAGTTTGTTTCCCATGCGCCTACCAAATGCCTGTCATATTACTCATTTCGTTTCTCACGTATTACTTCCCAGTTTAAACCCGTAAAGCATACCAAACCCGGTTTAACTTTTTAAAGTTATTTAGGGTTCTCATTTTTCTACTTCATCTCGTTGGTGTCCTTTTTTAGCTGTGGCGACCATAACTATCAGGCTACAAGAGGATATATTCAAGAATACGTTTTTATCTTCTTTTGGTTTTGTCCAGAATGCAGTGATACCCCGTAGGAATCTGAGAGAACCTTTTGGGGTTTCTAATAATAAAAATCTCCTCCAAGTCAACCCATATCACTACGTTATGGCCACAATGGATGAAACAGCTTTCTGTCATTCGTCACTAAACAAATGCCAGGAAGTAGAATAATCAACATTTTACTTACAGAATTGAGTTGTGTTTTCAATGTTGTCAGGAATTTTTATGCGAAATGTTTCCTGCCTATTAACTCCTGCGGAATAAATATGCTGAGTATATGCATCCTAGTAAGAATTAATTCTTCAGAGACACGGGGATATAAATCACCGCTTGACAATAATTTTGTACCCTTAATTCGCATACCATAGGCATCCTCTTTAAGATGAAATACTTCCAACTTGCATATGTTAAGTAATTTAGAAGTCATGCCATTTCAAATTTTGCACTGCAAAAGCCACTACGATGTAGTGACGTCGGAAGCATACGAAGAAGGGGAGATCACTACGATGTAGGTTTGAAGCATGTGAAAAGATCAGTACCATGTAGATATAAGTCAGAAGCATGAGATGTCACTACCGCATATGTAGTTTGGAACATGTTCGGAAACATTTAACTACCACATAAAGATCTGAATTGAGATATTAAATTAGAGATTATTATTATTATTATTATTATTATTATTATTATTATTATTATTATTATTATTATTATTATTATTATTATTATTATTATTATTTAGTTGAACTTTCTGTTAACTTTCCCAGAAGGTTGAAGTTCCAGAAATCCTCTGTTAGTAAGAAGCTAAGAGGTATGGAATAACAACAGCGCAGAACTTCACAACATATGTCAGTGGTTCAAGAGATTCTGTGGATGCAGAATCTTCTTAATTACCACAGTATCACTACTACCTCGCCATTTAATTGTATCAATCACGTGTTATGTTTCAGTCAGGAGCGGATCCAGGACCGACTTCTGGGGAGCCGGTGGATTGTCATACTGTTACTTTTAAGGGTCCAAACTTTGGGATAAGTTTTATTTATATAGTAAAATAAGAACGTTTCCTCTTCGGAGGGGCGATCGCACCCCCTAGATCCGCCCCTGGTTTCAGTTCAGTTAAATTCCCCAGTCCCTGAGTATAACACCGAAACAGGAATGAAATTAGTAATTTTTGTGTTTGTCTTGTTCTAAATTTTAAATTTTTATTTGAATTTTGTAAATGCACAGACGCGTGATAACATTAAGCTAGATGCAATAAGCGAAATTCAAATATTTTAACTTACCTCCAACACCTGAATGTGGTTGAGCATTGGCACAAAGTAAAGGATAAAAGCAACTTCATGAGTTATAAAAACGAGGCACATAAATATAGTTTTTACTCCATTCAGACACTCCATATTGCCATAGGATTTCTTTGGTCTTATCAATGATTTCCAGTGACTCAAAAGGGAAAAACAGAGAAATATCTGCTCTAACTTTCCTGAGGAATAAAGATTTGTAGTTATTTTCATGCACTTATTTACAAATAATAAATATACGAACATATTTATCCGATTTCTAAGAACTTGCCAAAGAGAGATGGCGTGGGTCAATGAAAAACTTGTCTCATGATCCACTGGCCCACCACCCACCGTGACCCACGACCCACCATGATCTACCACCGATCGTGATCCTCAATTTTTCGCAAAAATTCAGACCCCCACTTCTCCCTTAGGATATGTATTATAATGAAAGCGATACATTAACATCCCAGTTGGTACTGAGGCCTAACTATATACCAAAAGTCATTTCATTTGGCTATGACGTTTGACCATGATGATGATAATAAATCATATATTAGAGGTGATTCAAAAATATTTTTTCCACAAAAAAAAAAATGCACAGGCTGTCTCGAAAGTCAAGTAGTAAGTCCCATTTTTATTACTACAATTACAAATATCAAATCCAAAAGAGCCTGAATTTTTTTTTCCGCTTAGATATACTCATCTCAGGTAAGTAAATAAAAACAAATGAAAACGGAAGAAAAATGGAGGCCTTGAAAGTAAACCGCAGATAAATTCATCAGTGTTCAGAAGATACTGTCTACTATGCACTGAGCAGAGTGATTCGGTGGGTCATAGTGGATCATGGTGGGTTGATGGGTCAGAGTAGGTCACGGTGGGTGGTGAGTTGCAATGGGTCACGTACTGTTGACCCACGACTCACTGACCCACTCCATCTCTGGCCAGGTGCAATCAGTTCTCATTACTTCTTCCCTTCTTAATTTTAGTAAAACTGTATTACATTGAAAGTATATTTTAGCAGCTAAAGAAATACCACATAACATATTGATGTCAGTTGATGAAGCAAAATTTAACGTACAACTATTACTTTTTAATAACCATGTTAATAAATAGAGATTTTAGAACTATTTTCATGAACTAGTGTTATTATTAGTAGCAAAGTATAGTAATTAATTGTAAGGTCAGTCCTGCTTCGTTAAATGTCGTATGTTTGCTATACTTTATAATCACTACATTCTTTGTTATACAACAAAATTAGCCTCGTTAACATTTTTAAAGTTTGTAATGTTTTACAAAACATTCAGTCGTCATTAATAAACTGTATTACTATTATTGTTGAATTTAAAATTACTTTTAATGTATATGGCTTTCATTGAGCAAAGAAGACATTTCTAATTAATGTATTGGGTACGGTGGAAATGTCCGTCGTACGTTTGATGAGGAGCTAACTACCCTCTGTAACGCAATCAATAGATAGAACAAAGTTCTCATATGACGTCGTAAGTCCTGTACATGTTCAGAAAACAGATTGGGGGGCTCAAAGGCAGTGTGTTGTTTGACATGATTGTGTGAAAGGACATCATGAAGAACAAACAGTTGCAGGTGATATTATTTTACGGTTCAAACTAGGGTGTTCCGTGCATCAAACCGTGAGAAACATTAAGAGTGTATTAGGGTCAGAAGTGGTGAATGAGCGCACTATACGCCGTTGGTTTGTGATATTTCTTGCCGGAGACACAACATTAAAAAATAACCCACCTGTTCATCTACTAATCTGTGATAAGCTCTTCACTAACAGCATGGGAGCAGATTCTAGGAAAAGTGTTCGTCCAATTGCAGATGATTTAGGAGGTGTATGTCTCCAAACTTTAAGAAACGAGATACTGTTAGTTTGAAACTGTTCTTAACTGTTCTTAATTCATTAACAAAATTCCTTGAATGTGATTTTGACGATATTGAGTCCATAAAATTGCTGCTTGTCATGTCTCCTGTTGGATATTAAGTCACAAGGGATTTCTCAAATTTTGAATTATTTTTGAAGCTATCTTGCATGACTTCACACCATTTGGGAAGGGCAGGGGAGAATTCCCCTCAATATACGAACCATGTGTTTTTCTTTATATAGTGTCTTTCAAAATGAATCAGTGTTTTTTTTTTTTTTTTTTTTTTTTTTTTTTGGTAGTATTTATTACTACATACTTATAATTCAGGGTATAGAAACAAAACCTGCTAAATCCACTTTTCAATTTTGTCAGGAAACGAAACGAAAGTGACTCCCTTATGTTTCAGGATTGTTGAACAATTGTTTTTCTTTACTGATAGATTTCATTCATCTTCATTAAGTAGTGATCACTAAACAAAAAAAATGTTCAACAATTCTGAAACATAAGGGAGTCACTTTCGTTTCGTCTCCTGACAAAATTGAAAAATGGATTTAGCAGGTTCTGTCTCTATACCCTGAATTATAAATAACAGGCATACATCAAATGGAAAAATAACTCAAACAGTTTTGTACACACGCATGCATATGCACTGTTTTCTCTGTCTGCCGTTAGAAAGCGCTAGGAGCAAAGATGGCGACTAGTTGCTGCATGACGATAAAGATTTTCTGGATCGTGTCGTCTTCAGTGATGAATTGACATCTCACCTAAGTAATGATGTGAATACTCATAATGTTCGCATCTGGAGGTCAGTAAATCTCCACGAGATAGTACAGTTGCAACGAGACTCCCTAAATTGAATGTTTTTGTGCCATATCCCGGTGGAAAGTTTATGGACCTGTCTTTTTAGGTGAAGTAACTGTAAATGGTACTTCTTATCTTGATGCGCCACAACTAAGTCTCTTTCCTCAATTGGAAGAAAGTAAACAGAGAACTTTCATTAGCTGTAAGTGGCGCGCAGCCTTACTGGCATAAAAATGTATGCGATTGGTTAAAAAGACTTTCTATCCGACCGCTGAACTCGCCTGTAAGGGGCCGAATGACAGAGCTTGTTTCGCATGGCCTCCACGTTTACCAGGTCATACGAAATGCAAATTTTATTTTTGGGATTCATAAAGGATCGTGTGTGTGTGACTCCTCTACCAGCTGACCTACCAGACTTAAGAAAGAGAATAGAAGCAGTTGTTGCAACAATTGTTCAAAACTCATTAATCAAAGTTTGGGAACAACTCGACTATCGACTCGATGTGTGTCGTGTGACAAATGATGCTCTCATTGAACACTTGTAGCAAAAAGTGTTTGATATTACTGCTTCATTTGATGTACTTTTTATATATATATAACTGTACGTTAAATGTAATAAATATTATAAAATTTAACACTCTCACGTTAATTTTGAAACACCCTATATATGAATGGTATACTAATAAAAAAAACGTGAAAGTCTTATGTCCTTGCCCATCGTCTGTGAAAACTTGAAATGGCGTTACAGCTTCACACTGGTTGACTATAATACAATATATTCAATCTAAAATATGTAAATATCATACTAATTTTAAAATTACGCGTATTATAAATAAAATATCAAGACAAAACTTCACCTTGTTCTTTCCTCATAACAATTCCTTGATCCAACAGCATTTCGTACGATGTTGCAACAATGAGCAGAAAACAATACACTATTAGGCAATATCTGCATGAAATAAACACAAAAGAAAATAAGTGAGTTTCATTTCACAGTTTGAAATTTTGGTGTACTTCCAAACTATGTTATTTCCATATTCAAAGTTGAAGTAGTACATTTATAACTATGGTTGCAATAACGGAACAAAATTAAAAGTTCAACCTATTCCTCGGGCTCTGAATCCATATCAAAAGACCATCATTTGATGTCTCCTACTGGTTTTCTTCTATGTGGATTAAAACCGGAAGCGGTAATTGATGTCTCACTTCTGGTTGCAATAAAAGGAACAAAATCAGAATTGAAATATATTATTAATACTGAATTCATATTTAAAAAAAAAAAACTGATTGTAACTAATTCCGTTTTATCCATTATGTGATCATTATTGATACCAAAAAAAAATGTGAATTTTCATCACTTACGGTTTCAACAGATAGATAATTTTGTTTTTGATTTGTTCCTTTCAGCAGCGAGGATATATGAGACGTGAGAGAACTACAGCTTAATTTGGAATCCGAACCGCATGAGTTTCCTGGACACATGAGTTGATTCCAAGGAACAGTTTCTCGATATCTCTTACAGTTTTTCACTGAAAAAAAATTTCATAGGTAAATTTACAAAAAGATGGCAATCTGTTTGCCAATCCTCTATGTAAATCAGTTTACCTCCTATACTGTAAAATTACTAGTACGAAATGGTGTAAAATTACGTTTTTATCAATAAAAATATCGTATTTTCTTATAAATTTACTGTAATTTTTTGTAAAAAGAAAAAGCAACAAATTTTGTAATTTAATCTAAGTAAATATAAAACTTACAAAATGAGGGGTAAATGATTTTACATTGATATTTAGCAATTTAAATACAGCATTTTTTTTACAGTGTAGAAATCAACGTTGAAAGCGAAAGTGCTAGTAAATTTCAACCATTTCGGGTGTCCGTAGAATGTTGCAGTGTTCCCTTCAGACTCTGAATCGATTGCTAAAAGACCGGTTGTTACTCTATATGTTACAGTTTCTGTTCTATAGCAATAAATTTTGAAACCGAAAATATTTAATTTGTACCATTTTCGGTTTGAATAGAGGTTTAATGGGGAGCTGGAATCTATTCTTCGGACGCTAAATCGATTGCAGGAAAACGCTTTTCGATATAATTTACTGTTTTTGGTCTATGGAAATCACTATTGAAACCGGAAGTACTAGTAAATTTCAACCATTTCCAGTTTAGGTAGAGGATTTATTGCAGGTGGTGATGATATGTTCTCTTGAGACGCTAAACCGATTGCTTGCAAAACATTATTTGTCATAATCCGTTCCCGTTTTTGTTGTATAAAGGTAAACATTGAAACCGGAAATGTTTGATCTCTACCACTTCCGGTTTGGAACCTATTCTTGAGACGCTGAATCCATTCCAAACAACCTCTTGATATTTTTGTCGTTTTTGCCCTATGGAAATCAGTATTGAAACCGAAGTAATAGTAAATTTCAACTTCAGCTTTGGTAGATTATTGTGGATGACAGGGATGCAAGCAGGGGATGGGCGCTGAGGGTCCGGACCCCTTCCCCCAAAATTTCGATTTTGTGTAAATTTAGCCTAACTTTAAGGGTAATTTTAGAAATTTTAATATAAAATACCCTCATATTGAGTTTGGACCCCTCGAAATAAATTTTTGCGTATGCTACTGGCGGATGTTGCCTTAAAACGCTGAGTAGATTGCACAAAAAAAAACACACACACACTTGTCGCTATCTACTACCATTTTTTGTTCTGCGGCGAAAAACTTTGAAACTACACACAGAGCCCGAAACGATTCAAAACGACACCAAAATGCATGTGTTCAAATTTGGGCATACTTTAATGTGTACAAATGAATTGCCGTCTAATGGTAAACATAAGGAAATATGTTGAGTTTTGACATTACGGATATGTCCGCCATAACATAAAAAATGTGAGCAACTATAGGATGTAAAATGACCTATTGCCCTGTTTTCATTAGTTTTGACGGATTAGTATGTTATGTTTTGATCATTAGGGCAATTATATCATCGTTTGAGATGATATAATTGTACGTCAAACATTTGTACACATGCGCGGAAACGTGAGGCGGTTGTCTTTTGCCTCTTGTTATCAGTGTTACCAATGTAGCACTTTGTCGCTTGATCTAGAAATATTTAAGGATATTTTTATCAAAAACAATTGGTTCATTTATATTGTTAGAATAAAAATTTAGCACCTTTTAAATGTTGTCTAGTAACTAAACTAGCATTATTTCCACTAAAATTAATATTTCTAGCGTCTTCTTATAGTGTGTTTAGTGACATTATTCACGTTGTTGGCAGTGTGATACTAACACTGTTTAGTATCATTACGACATATGTGTGTGCCCTATTACGGACAGGTTTGACATATATTTTTATGCCATATTAATGTCTTCGGGCTCTGTGTGTAGAAATGGCTAATTTCAACCACTTCTGGTTTGAATAAGAGGTTAACGAAGGAGTTGGGGATGTTGAATTGATTCCAAAAAAAAAAAATCCTTTCTTTACCGTTTTTGCTCTGAGCTATCGACGGACAGGCAGACAGACAGATGGACATAACTGCTCTATTAATACTTCCGTTACTTATGCGTAACATAGTTTGGAAGTCTACTAAAACAGGAGTAAATAATTATTCCTGTCTAATAAATATTAATTATAACACAATGATTACTTATAGCAGAAAAGGATTAAAGCAGTAAATGCGTCTTCGTTAGGAGGACACAAACAACATAGACAATCTTCTAGCAACAGTGACATTATTATTATTATTATTATTATTATTATTATTATTATTATTATTATTATTATTATTATTATTATTATTATTATTATTATTATTATTATTATTATTATTACATATAAGGTTGATCAAGTGCTATATATGGAGTATTGCATTGTATGGTTCAGAGATTTAGATATTAAGAAAGTTAGAGAAGACATATTTAGCGAGCTTCGAAATGTTGTGTTGGAGGAAAATGAAGAAGATAATAAAATAGATAAAGAGAGAGAGAGACAGAGTTACAAACAAAGTTGTTTCCAAACGGATAGGAGAGAGGAAGATGCTTTTAGCCAGAAGTCAAAGGCCAATTGGATTTGGATACATATCTTGCGAAGAAATGGTCTTCTTCCTGCCTCCATAGAAGGAATGCTGGAAGGAAAGCGAGGAATAGGAAGAAGAAGAACACAATTCATCCACGGTTTGAAAAATACAAAAAATGTTGGGGGTTAAAAGAGGAGGCTAAAGATGCAGAAATATGAAAAAAAAAAAACATTTCCAAGCCCAAAACTAAAATACAGAAAACTCATTAATCCCAGGATCTGCCAAAAGTCATAATATTTAATAATAATAATAATAATAATAATAATAATAATAATAATAATAATAATAATAATAATAATAATAATAATAATAATAATAACAGTGCATAAATAAATCAACACTTTTCACTTGTCTCTTCAAAACGTCATACTTTTGATGTAGAAGAATGTTTCCAATATGTGGGTTTACACCAATCGTTTTCAAGTGGCCATTGTATGACGTAGGGGCACGCTTTTTTCCCTTAAGATATCAGATGAAGCCAATGGAGGAGAAATGACGAGATATGCGAATGAAATGAAACAAGTGTTTAGTAGCACACGAATATAAGTATCTGCAAAACCATCAGCTACGCAGCCGATGTTCTTGTTTCATTATTACCATTGTGTTTATTAACACCAGCTTTATTACTTTCTGCTCCTTTTCTTCCCTGCGCGACTGAGAATGAGAAAACCAACGAATAAAGTCTCAGAGCATTCAAGTGGAAATGCTTGACTTATATTAGGAATGAGAAAAAGTGGTTTTCTTTTTATCAAAACCGTAAACCGGTTTGTAGACAAAACCGATATTTTGGTTTTCTCCAAAACCAGATTGGGTTTCCACCGAAACTGGTTTTGGTAGAGCACCAAACTGATTTGATAGTAAACTGAAACTTGTTTTGATAGAAAATTGGAATCTATTTTTTTTTTTTTTTTTAATATATAAAACGAACATCGGTTTTCAAAAATCTGTTACATGAAAATTTTCAGAAAAGAGATTCGTGTGTCCACCACTAATTTAGGCTATATCTTTCAATTAATAATAGTCATGAGGAAATTTTTTGTCTAGTAAGAGAAGAAGCTTTAGTTCATTAACAATAAATATATTTTCGTAAATAATATGTTTGAAAAGTCTTTTACGTGAAAGAAACATGCAAGTGAATTACGAACTCAAACATGTTTCAAGGGTAGATAAATAAATATAAAATTTACAATAACAACAAAATCTAGTTTGTAAGATTGTTTCCGGACATAGCAGTAAAATTGATTACGTAACATGTGAGAATTTTAAAAAAAAATGAAATCTTTAAGTTTTACGTCCCACGGTTGTGCCGGTTAGGCTAAAGGAGACGGTGATGATGAGAGATGAGTGAAATGGTGGAATGAAGAAAGTGGGAGGAAACGGGAGAACCCCGAGAAAACCCACGAGCACGGTGTTTGTCCACCACAAAGTTCACTTGGCGGAGGCTGGGATCGAACCCGGGACCCCAAGCACCAGAGGTGAACGCTCTACCACTGAGCCACCGCGCCCCCCGTGAGAATTTAATGTCAAATGTTCTCATAACATTATTAAGTTCATATAAAATACTTGGAAACGTTATCCCTATTCTTACCAGATGAGAGTTACTTCCAGTAACCATTTATAAACAAGTAGTGTCATGTTCAAGTCTGTGTAGTAGGCAGCAAACTTTAACAAGGATAATGGAAAGTTTGAGGAGAATGCCGTACCATTTGGATCATCTCTTTACCAACCTACCAAGATGAACTTTGGTGTCTAACTTAATAAGATCCTTCGTTACCCTTTCAATTTTTTTAAAATGATATCTTTAATTTAACGCCCCCATAGATATTGAAAGAATTGATGGAATAATGATGTGGGAGGAAATGGGAAAACCCCAAGAAAACACCACGAACATAATATTGTCGACCACAAACTCACATGACCTGGAGTCAAACTAGGGAGCCCTTAGGGACACATGTTACTACTTATCTACCATTGACCTTGTGTGCTGCCTTCCAGTCTTCTTTACACATAATTTTCTTTGTTTTTCTTCTCATTTTAGATGTTATAAACGTGTCGTGTCGTTTCTTCCCAAGTAGCGTTTCGTTCCTGTAGCATTTCGTCCCAATCCCACCACGTGTCGTATCGTTTCGTCCCAAGCAGTATTTCGTCTCAGTAGTGTTTCATCCCAATTCCATGGACACGAAGCTTAGGTTTGTAGCATTATTTGTAGCGTTTCGTCCAATAGTTATACACTCTCTCACACACATACATGCATTGATTATGGTTATAGTGCAATAAGTCCATTGTTAACCCAGCCAGAACTTCGTGTCCTCTTTTATTGGCACCTCTCTGACAGAGGTGGGCCTCTAGTATAGGCTTCGCACTCAGCATATACGAAAGATGATAGTAACTGACTCATTGACACCATGGACCAACGCAGTTACTTAATGGATTATTTTTTTTTTCATGGAAATAGTCGAACGTATGTAAACTTTTTCTTATCAGGAAGCAAAGCAAACATTGCAGATGTAAGATTGATCTCTTCTCTAGTGCTTCTAAAATCCACATGAACTATATATAACTGAGAAAACTGCTTGCTAACACTCCTAAAAGTTCCATCTCAGAAAATATTTCTTCCTTCTAAAATTTCTGGAACTAGCAAATATTAACAACACTAGGAACACAATCGTGGCTCTCTTCTTTAACAAATTCTCCGTAACAAATTCTCTTTTCCTTTACATGGCCGTGCAACACGACGCCAAATAACTTCACCACACTTCCTCTCCGTCTTCTTTGTATATCGATATCCATTAAATATCAACTGAGTTGATCTCTCTTAGTTTCAGAAAACTCCAGTGAAGAACGCTGATACAAATAACGTTAGCAAGTGTTCGTTAGCTAGTAGACCTATCCGGCTGTGCTGCCACCTAGTTTTAAGTTTCGCGACTTATCGATTGATCGACGTGTGAGTCGTCACGTGTGTGTTACTGGGACGAAACTCTACTGATTAGCCTGTTCACTAATCTATAAAAATAGCTCGAAACGAACTGCCACGGATTCGCATTGAGACGTAACTCTACTGGGACGAAACATTGCTACATCGGGACGAAATGCTACGGATTTTGCCTTGGGACGAAACGCTACTGGGACGAAACACTACGAAACCATTATCAAGACTTCATTATTGTCTTATATCTATCTCTTGTCGTTACTCCTCCTTGGGAGTGAGCTCCTTCGTGGCTAAGCGGTTAGCGTATGAGCCTTTGCCGTGGGAAACCCGGGTTGATTCCCGGCGGGAGCTCATGTGGTTCGGATTCCACGTTAAAACTGTAGGTCCACGTCTCATATAGCCTCGCTGCTGAAAGGGACGCTAAACTAAAACAATCAAATCAATCCTCCTTGGGAGTATATTTTCTTATCCACATGTTCTACATAATTGAGCCATTCTTATATAGAAGGTTGATTACTTGCGACATCTTTGTTTCTTTAGGTCATTGATTTATATGAAGAAGTTTTTTTTTTTTTTTTAATGATCATGGATTTTAATGGTAGGATTTTACTGATTTACGAATCTTTTTCAAATCTAGTTAAATATTCTTTGCTATCTATGTATCCAGATGTAAAAGTGGATCTGAAAAGGTAGGGGACGCATAACGTCAAGCCGTCCCCCCTACCTATCTTTGTCCATTGTATTTTCTTTTAGAAATTGGGGAACGCCACAGATAATTATCTAGAATTGGGGGGACGGCATCCCCCCCACATTCTCTCTTATGTATCAATTTAACGTTATTTAAATTTTGATTTATAAATATTAGTTATACGCACCACAGTATTTAATTTTCGTAAAACATTTAACAAAAGTTGACACTATATCCTGGTTAAGCACTCACACTGTCTCACTTTTTCTAAATATTCTTTACAATTGGCCGCTCAGTGCACAAGAAAATTAAGTCCATTTTTTGTCATTTTGGACATATTTCATTTTTTAAAAATGAAATCTTTGAGTTTAATGTCTCACGATTATGCCTCTTAGACCATGGGAGACAAATTCCATCTTTAAGATCTGTATCT
This sequence comes from Thermobia domestica, assembly GCF_964235325.1. NCBI lineage: Eukaryota > Metazoa > Arthropoda > Insecta > Zygentoma > Lepismatidae > Thermobia > Thermobia domestica. The sequence goes on along the minus strand of NC_137455.1, from coordinate 337,547,635 downwards.
GAATTTCTTTGATTGTCTAGACATTGTAAATAACTCATAACTTTTTTTTAAAAAAAAAAAAAGTTATAACTTTTACAGCACATGAACCTAGGCATACTGTTCAAACTTTATGTCTCTTTCTCTGAGAACTTTGTAATTGGACTTGATTCCCTTGTGCTCTGAACTCCCCAATTATCTTAACGCTGCTATAGGGCAGCCCAAAAGTACAGTCCCGTACTGATCAGCTCACTAAATTTTATATAATTCTTATTGTATAACGACTCTATAGAAAAGCGTCGTTAACCTGGTTCGTCTTGTAAAATATAAGTTACGAAGCGATAACTACTTTTCTTTATGCAAGAATCAACTCAGATATTCAAAGATCATTAGTCTCACCTTTATTGCTTGATATGTCTTAAATATTCCTTTTTAAAACCGTGAAATACATAAATTCACTTGACTAGGTCTACACATAACATGTACATAGTCACAACTATCCCATAATAATCTCTGACATATATTAAAAACATTCTTCTTTTCTGTTAATTTAAAATGAACATTCTACTAAGTATATTACATATTTATGAGCACTTTTTGCCCACGGTACAGGTAAATATTATACAAACTAAAGTATTTCGTTATAGAAAATGTCGCCCGACAAAGGGACTGAATATAAAAGTCATGAGTAGGCTTGGCTTTTATATTCAAGAACCACTGGTCTGATTAGATTAATGTTCGTACATTACATATGTTCTTTATATTTTGATCACACCTCGTATATATCTTCATTACTTTTTGGTTAACCCTCATATATATATAAAATATTTATTATCATTCACATAAATACATTCACAATAAATCTTTGATTTCATTAATATTTATCTTTTATCACATTATTATTTATTCTTTATTATTAAAAACATCGTCGCTTATAAATATAATTAACGAGGGTGAAACACAAATTATCAAGATTACTAGTTTCGATCATTATTACAAACGGTGATATGACAAATAATATTTGTTCTTTTCGGGCGCATTGTATAACAAATAAGTTAGATGTTGCAATTGTAATGTATACATAGTAGCACTAAGATGTCCAAAATAAAGAAGAATTTCACTCAAGGTAGTCATTGAATAATTGATTTTATAGAATGGATCTTATTCTTAACATAATCTTTGATAATTAAACACAAATCAATCTGATATAAAATAATTTTTGCCTTTAACTAATTATAAATTGAATTATGATTCTTCACATTAATAAGAAAGAATAAAAATTAAACATAACCTACGTTTGAATAATCAAATGGAAGTAAATAAATTTATTTTACAGAAACAAAAGACACCTTTTTGTTATTAAATAAACACATTTTTCATTATTATTGTTATTTTTCATTCTTATTTATTTGATCAAGAATGTTGGGTGCTACTAACTCTTTAACTAGATGCATTTCAAATATTTATAACCATCGTTTTCATTATTAATATTAACACAAACTTTAAAACGAAAATTCACAAGAATCTATAACCAACATGGGTTTAACCTAATTTCGTTAACGGTAATCATGTTACATTCGCACTGGCATATGAATCTAATAAAGTGCACTGTACCGCACAATCGTGATTATGTTCTACATTAGGTTGTACATGTCTTTCATCGTGATTTGAATTTTGATACGAAGTACCATCTCGTGAACACTGATTATGTCTATACATAGGATTGGTAGCATCTCTAGGATTTCGACATGTATTTCTATTGTTTTTGTGTCTACTTCGGTTGATTAGGTTAGGCGGATTCCCTACATAACCTTGTCTATTTTGTTCATTTTGATTGCTAGAGTATACTCGTCTTATGTTCGGTTCATTATTATTCACACTTCGGATATTCAAATTCCGAACAGGGACCAAATGATCTGAATTATTCTTATTTTTACCCATTCCTGATTGTGTTAGATTCATAGCATGGTATTGAGTTTCGTAGCATTGTACAAGCATTAATAAATGACTGAAACTCATACACTGAGTGGAAAATAAGATCTGCTGTAATTTAAATGGAAGCAAATTGCGAATCGATGCAATTATTCTTGATTCCGATTGCAAGGGATTAACAACCTTTAATTCATTATAGACATTTACAACAAACTCTACAATAGATTTGTGCAATCGAGGATTGAAATGTTGATTTCTAAGAGTGGCATCTCTGTTTGCCAGCAAAAAGTCATTTTCGTAATTCGCGATCAATGCCGCTTTAAATTCCTCATATGTACTAATGTGATCACGTATTGCCTTAAACCATAAGGAACAAGGTGGGAGTAATACATGGGGTATTAATTTCATGTATTGTGATCGGTCGATAGACATTATATTGCATTCATCTTGGAATTTCTCTAAGAAGGAACTAGCATTTTCATTACACTTACCACTAAATTTACTCATGGCTTTGATTTCGCTCATCTTGACACTTAACTTTACCTTTCTTTTCTCACTCCTTGTTCTTGTGGTGTGATTGTTCCGGTCCGTAGCGTGCTGTGTCATGATATCATTTATATTTCGTTCATCAGTGATCTTCGGACAATTTTCCTCTAATATAATATCCTCCTCAGATTCCGGCGAAGGCGTATTTATATCCGGTGATTGGGGAAACTCGAAGCGATCACTGCCCAGATTATTGCGATAAATGTTATCTCTAGCCTGTAACGTTTTAATTTCTTCCTGCATAGTAGCCAACTGGATCTTTTGATGTTTAACGGAAGATTCTATTAACGTTAAATCCTTTTTTACAGCACAGATTTCATGATTTTGATGATCGTGCTTTTCTTGACACTCATCGGCTATCCTTTTTAACTTCTCTTCAAACTGCGAGGATATGTCGTTCATCACCTGGACGATTGTTTGTTTCGTATCGTCTGATTTCAGTTCTATCCGTTCTATTCGTTTACTTAATTCTTCATACTGCTTGCTAGCTTCGTTAAATTTCAGTTCTATCTTCTTTTCCATGGTCTGGTTAGCTTCATAGAACTTCAGTTCTATCTTCTGTTCCATGGTCTGGTTAGCTTCATAGAACTTCTGTTCCATGGTCTTGTTAGCTTCGTTGAATTTCAATTCTATCTTCTGTTCCATGGTCTGGTTAGCTTCATAGAACTTCTGTTCCATGTTTGTGTTAGATTCATTGAGCTTCTGTTCCATGGTTTGTTTTATCTCAGTCGTCATTTGCATAATTTGTCGCTGCACAGCTAACAAAAGTCGATCCTCAGATGACAAACTTGGTGTTGCACTAATTTCACCTGGATTAATGGTATTAGATTCCTGTTGCACTATTTCACTATCCATTTTTCTTTTGATGACCTTACCGCTTCGTAATACGGTTAAGTTCGTATTCATAAATGGTAATATCCAAGTAAATTCAGCCCTACTTTCCTTCTTCGGGAACTGAATTTTCAAAAATCCCGGGTTTGGTAAACAAATTTTTATAACGACTCTATAGAAAAGCGTCGTTAACCTGGTTCGTCTTGTAAAATATAAGTTACGAAGCGATAACTACTTTTCTTTATGCAAGAATCAACTCAGATATTCAAAGATCATTAGTCTCACCTTTATTGCTTGATATGTCTTAAATATTCCTTTTTAAAACCGTGAAATACATAAATTCACTTGACTAGGTCTACACATAACATGTACATAGTCACAACTATCCCATAATAATCTCTTACATATATTAAAAACATTCTTCTTTTCTGTTAATTTAAAATGAACATTCTACTAAGTATATTACATATTTATGAGCACTTTTTGCCCACGGTACAGGTAAATATTATACAAACTAAAGTATTTCGTTATAATTGTTATCCACGGTTTCTTTATTATTTGTTCTTAATGACTTTTTACTTATATTTTAAGCTCGGAACAGCCGAAGCAAAGAAACCTATAAGCTAGAATATTATACTTGATCAATGGAGGGGTGTATACGTACTTTTGGGCCACCCTGTATATCTTTCCTTACAGCCAACACCTCTTTTGTCTTTTTGTTTTTGTTTCCAGCCAAAGACCATCTCCCTTGCGAGAATTTTGTTTCCTGTAAAATGGGGATTTTAGGACATACTTGATTTCTAGGTATTGTAAAGTGGATATTAGATTGGTTCTTTCAATCGTGTCACACTGAGCTCCTTCGTGGCTAAGTGGTCAAAAATGCTGTCGGATGTCGTAGCTGAGTGAGAGAGCTACGAGTCTTCATACCGCGAGGACGTGCTTTGTCGCTGGTGCGGTTTTTGTGGCGTGAGTGTTTGAACTACGCAGTACTGGTTATTGATATACTATTAGTGCCTTTCATTATCTGTATATATATATAGATAGACAAATAGAAGTGATATATATAAATTTGTTTCTGTGTTGATACTGCATATACTGCATTGATATCAGTATGTCCCAGAATATTCGTACGAATACTGTGAAATTCGAATTCGATAAGAGTACAAGATCCAGGCGGCCATTAGCACTTGAGATACATAAATGGCTAAGTGAGAACTTCGCACCCTTATTAACTGAGGCAACGGCCATACAACTGCATAATGAGGAATATTGTATATATGTGAAAATAGGTGATGTGCATAAGTTTAATGTATTTATGTCGAATAACCCAGGAACAGTGAATTTCCGCCACAGTGATGGACTGATAAGTGAAGTACGAATTACTGACGCCGCCTCTGCTTTGACTCGCGTACGCGTTTTGGATTTGCCTATGGAATTGCCGGATGAGATGGTAGTGAATGTATTAAATGAATATGGAACTGTACATAACGTTACTCATGAAAAATGGCCTGCATATCTCCCATACCCTATTTATAATGGAGTACGTATTATTTCCATGGAACTGAAAAAACCCATTCCATCCAAAGTGTTTTTTGCCAACCAGAAAGCCTCGGTGATGTACCAGGGGCAACAAACAACGTGTTGGATATGTGCCTCCCCCGGACACGTCCAGTCCTTTTGCCCAAAGAAGAGAAATGTAAAACCACCCGCATCGCAACATGCTGAGGAACTCCGGATGACGGAAATATTTAAAGGAACACTTCCATCTACCAGGCGATATGCGAATGCGCAAGTTGCTGAGACTCTAACGCCAATGAGAACCCCGCCAAATGAACTGCCGAAAAGTGATAATAGTGTGCCTCCTCTTAATGATGAAGTTGCATTTCCGGCTTTATTCAAACCCGTTGATGCATCTCATTCGTCTCTAACTTCTCCAGCGATAGCGAGTGAAGTGACGCCTTCTGCCATCTCTGGGCCTACTCAAGAACTACCTTCGCCAGTGCGCGCTTCTGAAACAAGTGAAATGTGTGAGTCGTCTTCCCTGAGAGTAAACATAGTAAATAGTAAAACCCCCGAACAGCAATTAAGTGCCACGTATATATTGGACGAGGAAGCTGATTCGCTGCCTTTAGGTAAGAAACGAAAGCCAAATCTTGCTGATTCCCCCCAATCGAGTGATGTGTGTGAAACTTTAACCGAAACTTTTAGTTATGATTTAGATACTTCCTTCATAACATCTAATGACCAAGTAGAAACAGTATCATCAGTGGAAAAAGTAGAAAAACATGCTAATCAGTTGTCTGTTGAATCTATCTACTCGACAAAATAGTCTGGGTCCAGAGTCAGTTCCATAGCATATTTCTACGTATTGTGCATCGATATGTTGATTGGCCTTGTACTTTCTTTCCCTCAGACATTTGTCTGCCTTTATCTTTTTTTTCTGCAGTTGTAGTATTATTGTTTCCAACAGTAATATGCCTCTGCCTAATGCGCGGTCATTTTGTACACTCAATTTAAATGCTATATCAAACTTCTCTAATCAATGCTTACTGCAACAATTTGTAACGCAAATTGATGCCGATTTTCTTCTGTTTCAAGAAGTGGCATTCTCCTCATTTTCCTTTTTACCGGCATATACTGCTATTATTAATCAAGGTGAACATCAACGGGGAACCGCTATTTTGTACAAGAAAGGTATACAAGTGGACGATGTAAGATGTTTACCTTCCGGGCGGGCAATTCGTTGCCGCTCAGAGGGGTTCACAATTATTAACATTTATTCACCATCGGGGACGCAAAACCGCTTACGCAGGGAACAGTTTTATAATGAAGACATAGTGCCGTTGTTACCAGTAGTACCAGACAAACTTATCATGGCAGGAGACTGGAATGCGGTGGAATCACCATTAGACACGTCAGGACATTATATACCATGTAAGGCTATGCAAACTCTTATCTCACAGCTTCACCTACGCGACGTTTGGTTATTATGTCATGCAGAACGACAAATGACGTACCGCTCCGCCCGAGTACAATCACGTTTAGATAGGATCTATATATCAGACGTATGCCGGCTACATATTACAGAAGCGGCTTTGCGCATCCCCTCTTTTTCTGATCATGTAGCCGTCTACATTACCTGCAAGTTCCAACAAGCTGTGAGTCGATCTGTTGGTCGCTCATATTGGAAATTGCCATCTCGACTTTTAAACCGAGCTGATATTAAAAACATGTTCCTTCGTAAGTGGCAGTATTGGTGTAAACAACAGCGCTATTACCACAGCCTTAATCAGTGGTGGGTAGCTTACGCAAAACATAAAATTCGTTCGTTCTTTCAATGGCAAGCTCGCGAAACAAAGACCGATCTTCTCCATACCCAGGAATATTATTACAAAATTCTGCATGACATATGGTCACAACCGAGCACACCGGAAAATTTTACTCTCATGAACCACATTAAAGCCAAATTACGTCAAGTGGAACATCAACTTTTTTCTCAGTTGTACAGCCGCACACATCTTGGTGAACAACTGGAAAATGAAAAGACCACCTTCTATCATTATATGCGCAATGTGTACCGTAATACCTCCAAATATATAGATTGTCTTAATGTAGGTGGGGAACAAACCCTCTACAATTTTGATGATATTCAAAATGAGTTTGTTCGTTATTATCAGCAAATGTATGACACACCTCAGGATATGTTGATGGACATACAAGACTTTATAGATTTTCCTTTACCGCATGCCCCTCCCGACGCCTTGGATTCCCTCATGAACCCTTTTTCGATCGAGGAGATCGATGATGAGTGTTTTGAAGAAATCTCATAATATCTCCAGCCCTGGGCCTGATGGACTCCCGTACCTATTCTATAAGCAATATTGGGATATTGTGGGTCAGACAGTACTTGAAATAATGAATGAATTATTGCACGCCTCTAATATTCCACAGAATGATGGTATCTTAATACTCCTTCCTAAAAAATCCGGACGATTTTCTCTTGACGACTTTCGTCCCATTACGCTTCTGAATACCGATCTTAAAATATTGACCAAAATGATTGCTAGCCGCTTAAAACCCATCTGTAGCCAGCTCATCAGCCCCTATCAAGCTGCACTCAATCCTACGTATAATATGCAAGCAGCACTATCCAAACTGCGAGATATTATTTCATATTACCAGTTTAAACGTCTCCCAGCCTGTGTAGTCTCACTTGACTTCCGGAAAGCGTTTGACAGTATGACCCATCAATATATTTACGCGGTACTTAAGGCATATGCATTTCCTCCATCCTTCATCAGCCTCATTACTACGTTATATAACAATGCATCCTCCAAAATTCATTTAAATGGTCATTTGTCACCTGCTATAGACCTTAAACGTGGTATCAGACAAGGCTGCGCACTTTCGGTATATTTATTCAGTCTCGGACTTGACCCTCTACTGCAAAAAAAAAAAAAATTGCGAGGGACCAAGATCCACTATTACATGATTTTCACAAGCTTAATATCCAAGCATACGCAGATGATGTTACACTACTCTGTACTGAATTTTCTCATCTTCAGAAAGCAATGCAACATATTGAGCGGTATTCTTTGCTCAGTGGACAAATGCTCAATACACATAAATCGAAGCAATTATTGTTTCATAACTGGCAATGTCCGGATTCCACGCCGAACCCTTGGAACGTGCAGTCGGTCTCCGTTCTTAAAATTCTTGGTATTACATTCACTAATGATGCCAAAAATCAACAGCAGCATATATGGAACCCGATCATAACCCAAATGCGTATACAAAGTCAAGCAGATAAACCACGCGCACTTCCCTTGTATCAACGGGTATGGTATGCTAACGCCTACCTTTGCTCCAAACTTTGGTATGTGGCACAAATTTTTCCTTTAACAGAAATGTATGCCAAGAAAATAGACTCCCTCATTGGGTGGTTTCTATGGAAAGGATGCCTTTTCCGAGTACGACGGTCGGTTCTGTCCCTCCCGTATGCTCACGGTGGTCTCAATTTGATTAATATTCGACAGAAAGCTAAAGCACTACTGTTAAAAAACATACATGTACAGTCTTTAAATGCACATTCACACACTGCACAGTGGTTAACGTGCTGGACAGCCAGCCTTCATGGAAATAACCCTCCTCACTTACGCCATGATAATCTTTGTCCATCCTATCTACGTGACCTCATCTTAAACTGGGCATATCTACCCACCTTGTCCCCAGAACAGGCCGGTAATACACGCATTTTATACACCATACTTCAACAACAGCACGACAATTCTGAAACTGCTTCTATAATCATGCACCATCCACACCACAACTGGTCCGCGATTTGGCAGAATTTGAATCATCATCTCCTCACCAGTGAAGTGAAAAGTCTGTGGTACCAAGCAATTCATAATCTGATTCCCACCAATGAACGCTTGTACGCTATTCATCGCAGTCATACTGACTTATGCCTTATTTGTGAAGACAGAGATACCTTACACCATCGCCTTTCGGAATGTTTAGATGCTAGACCAATTTGGAACCAACTTATTACTTGGCTGGCACTCATCTGCCGTAAACCTAAACAGTATTTTATGGCGAACATTTTTCTTTTCCCTGACTATCACTGGTTTCCGCCAACTCGGAACACAACCGTTACCTGGCTCCTCGGTACTACTCTTTATTACTTGCTCCACAATAGACCTCACTGTACAGCAATTGAATATTTTGATTATTTGCAACGTTCCCGGTGGAAACTACGGCGTCGGGTGGAGGAAAACAAATATTTCGCCAATTTTTTACATGTCATATTTGATTAGTCGATTTTTTTTTCCTAGTAGTGTGAACTTACGAGTACAACGTCTTGACTCTTTGTATTTATATATATTTCTCATGTATAGATTCCAGTTTCATAATTATGTACTGTTTTAACACCCATGGTTCTTATGTAGTGTTGTAACCTGGACTTTGTATTTCAGAACATCATGAATTAATAACAAAAAAAAAGTGGTTAGCGTATGCGCCTTTGGCGTGGGAGGCACGGGTTCGATTCCCGGCTGGAGCTCATGTGGTTCGGATTCCACGTTAATCAGAAGGTCCACGTCTCATATAGCCTCGCTGCTGAAAGGGACGCTAAACTAAAATCAACTCAACTCAATCGTCTCACTGCACTGTATGTTTTAATTTATTGTACAACAAAATACAAATATTTTAACATCACGTAATTTGATTCAGTTGCGTCAACATTCTTTTCCGTCTCTCAGTGGCTAACTTAGCACTAATAAATCTTTGGAGAAGGGTTTTAAAGATTAAAAAAATATTTAAAATTAGCAGAGGAAAAATACTTTTATATAAAAGGTAGCTTAACCATCTTTCTTAGCCAATTAATTTATATGGCTAATTGTTTTAGTATTTCTTTTTAATAAACTGGACTTTTTATTAGTATACATCTTCTTCATGCAATGAAAACATTAGCATAGCCAGTTTTTACAACACAGTAGAAACAAAAAAAAAAGTATAACTTACATGGTGATCCATCCAGCAGAGTCTAAATCCTTCGTATGTTTCGTCGTACAGTAAACTTCGTTCACTTGGACATTTGTTTCAATGTGTAGTGGTCTAAATGCTAAATGTAACTTTTGACCTACTGCTGTCTGTAAATTATTCGCAGTGCAGGAGGATGGAATGCAAAACGACCAATAAACACCTCGATCTTGGTAGAGATATGTTAAATCCATTCTCTCGATTCGCTACAAAGCAATAGAAAATTTGTTAATGCTATTGAAATCTGTCCAATACATTTACAGAGCCCAGCAAATAAATGTTACCACTAATATGATTTTTTTTTCTTTTTGCTTTTTGCTTTTCATGTAAAAGACGGTCACGCGACTATGTTTTGAGGAACGAAGGAAGATTGCGGCGTGAATGGGAATGTACACCTTGTCTCAAAAAGGTTGAGCGCATTCTTTATTGGTGTTTTGAGGCAAAAATTTTCTAAGTCCAGCTTCGGGTATCTTCGGGAAAAAGTAAGCCAGGTTCGAACCTCCAAGCCAGCCTTTGCAATCGGGAAAAAGTTTGCAGATGTGTTTTTCTTCTTTTAAATATAATAAGACTTGTTACCAAGTGTTTAAAAAAGCAACATTGATTGAAATACTTAATGATACAATATTTCGAAACCTTTTATTAATGTGAGCACATGCTTGTTTGTCATTTAGCTTTCTATACGTAATGGAGCTTTTAAATACGTTAAAGAATCTTTCCATATGTAAAAGAATGCTCAAAGTTAAGAAATAGAACATAATTATCGCCTGAGTACTAAAATAAAAGTCAAAGTAGAACAGAAACAGCGTTTGTAATGGATATGAATGTCATAATTATCTTGAGATCCGTTATACATCGCTAGAAGCTTAGTTCTAGAAGTCCTTGTACTAGCTCATTGGTAAGCTGTCGGATTTCAAATCATAAGGTTGTGAGTTCGAATCCCATCTGGGTCAGTACTTTTTTTGAAATTATATTTTCCGCAATGCATGAAAAATTATATAAAATAATTACATTAAAATACATAAGTTGTTTATATATAACATAATAATTGCAGAACATAGTAATTATTATGTTTAAAATATAACATCTGAGATAATTTTCACAGTAGGTCGGTATTATATATGAGGATGTAAATACAAGTTAAGAAACTCGTTCAATAGCAATAAATAAATCATGTAGTGTATTTATTTGCAGCTATTTGTCATATAGATAGTAATTCTCAACATTCATAATATAGAATGTCATTTATGTTCTTGAAAAGTTATTCGATGCATAAACAGAGGGTATAAACAGAGAATCCAAAGTCGGAACGCTCGCAAAAAAATTCATGAACCCCAAAGGTCACGTGAGCAGACTGGAATTGTCCTTATGAAGCATGCCACAACAGAAAGTCTTTACATAGATTTTCAATTCAATTCCTGATATATGCTTTTGCAATGTGGAACTGGTGATGCCTTGAGTCGCCCTCTCTCGCTCGCTCGCTCGCTCACTCTCTATTTATACAGAATATAAAAGTGGATTTATGTGTGTGTTTCAACATAATTCTGATATATCCAGAGCAATTTTAACTATATTTCTTACAGTCTGGAAAAAGAGTACTGTCGGGATACATATCAAAATTGCTAGAAACGGGTCGATATTATTATTGAATCCATAGTTTCGTGGTCGCATAGGTGAATAGCTCTACTTTCAATTCAAGTCCAATTAAGCTCCCATTAGCACCCAGGGTGGTTACGTAGCGACATAAAGATATCGAAATCAACCGATATTAGAATCGAATCGTAAGTTTTCAGCGCCGCTAACAGTGTAGCATTTCCCATTAGTCCACATTAGTCCCATTGCCTAGATGGTAACATATTTGCAGAGTGCAAATTTTAAAACTTGAATAATATTTTAATTTTTTTTCGTATGAAAAAGTTAAAAATCATGAGCAAATATACTATTTCACGAACAATCCTCTTTTACTATTCTAATATGTTTAATAATAGCGTAAGAAATGTAATAGTAATTCAGAACATGTTTCACAGTTGTTATTTTTTCTTACATAGTTGTAGCTGTAGCATGTAGTGAGTGGAATTTAACTGTAATAAATTCACTAATTAACCATATTCGAATTAAGTTTTATTTTTAAGTTCGGAATGAAGAGGCGGAGAAATATGGAGTTATTGGGGGCACTGAGCTTTTCTACATTTTACTTTCAAGATCTCCATTTTTATTTTGTCATTTGTTCCTAATAAAAAAAGTTCAGTCACTTTTGGATTGTCATAGGATAGTAGGAGTTGGATTTTGGGATGCAGCCTGTGAGATTCTAGAGGAGCTAACTGCTTGAAAAAATATTTTTGAATCATCTGTAACATATGAAATAAGGATATGTATCATAAAAAATTGAAAGTAATTATGTCTGCGTAATCATCACGGTCAAATTGCAAAGTCAAATGAATTGACGTTTGGTATATAATCAGGCTCCAATCCCAACTGGGAAGTTATCATACGCGTGTCACTTTCATTATAATACATATCCTGAGGGGGAGTAGAAGTCCGATTTTTTGCGAAAAATTTAGTATCTCACAAGCCGTTCAACTGAGAGCTGAAATTCAGCATATAACTCTTTATTAAAAATAAAGAGAATATGCCCTGGCATTTTTTAAAATTGTCTTTTATGAGCGGGGGGACGGGGGTGCATTTTCTATATATTGGAAATTGGTAGTGGGTTGATTTGTAAAAGTAATCGAAAACGATTGATATTAGTTGAGAAAAAAATTGAGTAATGCAAACTAAAGTTCTTTTTGAATTTTCTACCCACTGCTTTCTATTTATAATTGCTGAAGCTGGTGTTTAATATATGTAGCGTTCCGAGCATAAGGCAATCAAGCCATAAAGTTAGAGAAAAATGGCCATAAAATTTGTATTCTAAACTTAATTACATGGGCATTTTCAATTAGTACGGCATGTTTAATTATATAGAAAATTAGTTTCTCTCTCTCTCTCTTTTTTTTTTTTTTTTTTTTTACGTTGGTCTACTTTTCCTTGATTCGAAACTTTTAAATTTCACCCTATTTTCTATTGAAATGTGTCTGTAAGGCAACAAAGAAATAATTACATATGATAAATTTAAATTCATTTTAATTCGGAAGATGAGAAACACTTTGCCATTATATATCGTAAAGGTCAGACCCACCAGTATTGTAACAAAGCGGTGCTTGAGCCAATGACGGTAGAAATTCAAACTCCGGTAAGTGATAATTTCACAGTCTTGTTTTATTACAAGTGTAATCTCTTTAGTCAATGGAAAGGAGGACGTGGGTCATTGGTCAGAGTTGATGTCGATGGGTTTTGGTGGGTCGGAGTTGGTCGCAATGGTTCAGAGTGGTTCATAGTTGGTGGTGGGTCAGAGTGGATCACGATGGTTGATGGGTCAGAGTGGGCCAATGGGTCATTTGGGTGGTGGGTCATAGTGGGTCATGGTGGGTCGTGGATCAAATTTTCATTGACCCACACCATCTCTGGTTAAAATTGTACTAAAGATAAGAGGCACCGAAGATGCATGTCGGCTATTATGCCCAAATTTTGCGCATGGATAGTACTCCACCAGAAAGCAATAAATCTGAAACGGTTCACGGTATGAGCTCCTAGAACTCGAGATGTAGGGGTTTGTCTGATTGGCTAAATTAAGACGTCAATGATTTATCCTTTAACAACCAAGCTTTTTATGATCGTTTCCGTGGGGAAGTCAGAAGAACACGTGCCTAGTAATCGTAATATTGATAGTTCGCGTCCACCCCGGGGTATTTGTTTTGTGTTTTTTTGTTTCACCTAAATATAAACAAATCACACATATAGGCATTTTAACATATTTTGGGAGAGTAATTTTGTGGTTCGTTGGCGTTTCATCGCGTCTCTGCCGCTGGTAGTAAAGTTTTCAAAATGGAACTTGGGCCATCACGGATCGTCGCTGCGGGGCCATCAATTTCTGGCGAGAGGTTAATAGTTGACCATCTGTAGTCCACCGACGCTTACAGCTTAGGGTAATGAACGATGTCCTTGCCTTGTAGACTTCATGACTACCGACGTCGGCAGTCAACTAGCTTTTAGTATTCCTTTACTAACCATCTATCGTTCATGTTTGTACACGGTGTTGTCATAATAATAATAATAATAATAATAATAATAATAATAATAATAATTATTATTATTATTATTATTATTATTATTATTATTATTATTATTATTATTATTATTATTATTATTATTATTATTATTATTATTATTATTATTATTTGTAGTAACAGTAGTATAATTGATGATAGAATAATTATTGTCTATGTATTGTCTAGGTAGGACTACACACAGGATTTGGCTCGTTTTGGTTCGACTTGACACTAATCCGAGTCGAGTTGGAAGATATTTTTCGCGCCGAGTCTAAGAGTAGACCTCAAAGATGTCTGTTTCGAGTCGAGTCGAGTTTCAAAGAAAAGTCGTTCGTGCCCATCCCTACTAATGAGAGCTTAATCGGAGTTAAGCGAAATTGAAAGTCTCACTATTTATATAAGCGACCCCGAAAACTATGAATCTAATATCGATCATTTTCTAGCAACCTTTTATATGTATCCCCCTCCCATTCGCCATAGGTAACCCGACAGCACTCTTTTTGAAACTATAAGAAATGTGGTTAAAATTACTCTAGGCCAGTGGTTCTCAATCTAATTCCAATACGATCCCCTGTTATCACACGCTCTTGCCAGCGACCCTTTTATAATTTGTTTTATAATAAGCTTGTGTGGGATTTTTAACATACCTATTTCTATAATAGTAGAATCCATTTTTTTTTGTTTATAGTGAACAGTGCCATGGAAAATCATTGCCCGGGGCGAGAGTATACTACGATGTCACCGTATATATGAGTGACGTCGACAGACTAGCTACGAAGCGCCACCATGGTTGGCACGAAGCTCAATAACATTTTCAAAATAAACCCTACCTTTCCTTAATTTTGAGCACATTTTATTACGTTTTTCCTTCTATTTTACACATGTGCACATGCACTTTCCTAACTTGAGTAACACACTTCCTCCGAAATGTGTGGCCCCTCTTTTCGGCGCCCGGCACTGACAGTGGATACAGTAACTGTACTATCTATATTCCCAACGACGAAGGTGTTGGTTCAAGATGGTTGTTAAACTCCTTCATTGAAGAGGCCATTAACGTATCCGATCTAAGACCACAACTTCTTGACCAAATAATAGAATGATCACGCGACAAGTCTTTGCAACTGGTTTTCTGTAACGAAGACTTGGACAAGTTCTGCCTGATGAGGAGAGAAGAATATCCTGGTCTGGTGATTGCTGCTTTAAAAGTAATAATTCCATTTGCTATATCGTACTTGTGCGAAAGTGGTTTTTTTATGGTAAACATTAAAACAAAGATAAGAAATCGCTTATCAGTTGAAAATGGCTTGATAATATTCGTCATGAAGATTGAACCGGGCATTACACCATGCTTAGGTATCTCATTAGGTTTTAATTTTAATTGTATTTCAATGTGCAGGTTTTGTTTCATGTGTATTTTTCTAGTATTTCTATATACAGTTCTCATTAGTTTTATATCATACCTCTTTGATTTAAATTCATTTTTAAACAACTCTACTAACTAACTAACTCTATGGCCTATGGAACCCGGAGGTTCAATGCCGCGTTCACAAAATCTCTACACTGACTTCTATCCTTAGCCAATTGGATCCAGTTTCTACTTTGTATTCTTATCTCAGCGAGATCCATCTTAATATTGTCCTCCCATCTGCCCCTAGGTCTTCCTAATGGTCGTTTTCCGTTTGGTCTTTCAGTCAAGACTTTCAAAGCGTTTCTACTTTCTTCCATTCTAGCTACCTGACCTGCCCACCTAAGCCTCCTAGACTTAAAACCCTAACAATGTTGGGTAACCGTATAAATTATGTAGTTCCTCGTTATGAAGTTTCCGCCATTCGCCATTCCCGTTCCTCTTTGGTCCGAATATTCGTCTAAGGATCTTGTTCTCAAATACTTTCAGTCTATGTTCTTCCCTCAGAGTAAGCGACCATGTTTCGCAACCATACAGAACAACAGGCATGATTATCGTTTTGTATATTTTAAGCTTCAAATTTCTCGACAGAATTCGCGACGACAAGAGACTTTGAACCGAATAGTAACACGAATTCTACACCCTTTGAAAATGTTCAGTAGACTTATTTTTTATTATTCTTTACAGTGTGTATAAAAAATAAAAGTATGCCTATCAGAACAAAATCAAAAATAATATTTAAAAATAATTTCTGGTATTATATTCTAACTATATTTATCTCTCCCGCCTATCTTCGCGATCCCCTAGGGGCCGCGACTCCCAGGTTGAGAAACCCTGCTCTAGGCATACATGAGTTATGATGGAACATACATACATACACTTTTATATGTATAAATGCAGATAAGAGAGAGTTGAGAGAGAGCGATTAAGGAATTACCGCTCTCAATCTCTTCACTTTACTTTTGCGATTCGTGAATTTCTTACGTGACAGTTTGGGGCTAGCTAGTTTTTTGTCTTGGACCACGATCCGATTTTCGATATGCTCTACCTAAATGCTGTAATGCGAATATTGAGAAGTTATCTGCGATGAAAGTAGCTGCAAATAAATATATTACATAACTTATTTATAGCTATTACACGATTTTTTAAATTTGTATTCAATATTCACACATAACACACCGACGTTCTGTGAACACCTCAGATGTTATATTTTAAAGATAAGAATTACTTATGTCGTGAAATGATATGAATATATATATTCAACTGATATATACAACTGATGATATGAATATATATATTCAACTCATATATACAACTGAATATGAAAATATATATACAACTGATGAATTGTAATGTAACTATTTTACATAATTTTCATGCATTGAGGAAAGTAGAATATCATAAAGGAATCTCACTTGAACGGGTATCGAACTCACGATTTAAACACTCGGTGGTGTACCACTGAGCTAACATGACCGCTTTTCGGAAGCTGCTTCTGAAATATAACTGAGCTCATACGTAAATGCTCTTTTCCGTATGGAAATCACAATGACGAAACGAGAGTGTGAATACATAGTCTCGAAATATTGTATCCAGTGGCGTAGCAGCTGCCCCCGCAACCCCCGCAGTGCGGGGGGGGCCCGATGTATAGGGGCCCCGAAGTCTTGCGATGAATAAAGTTTTAAAGAAGTAGAACTTCCACCTTACTTGTGTCGGCTTTACAAGTGGGGCCCCTTCTCTATACTTTGCGGGGGGGGGGCGCAAAAGTGTGCTACGCCACTGATTGTATCATTAAGTATTTCAATCAATGTTACTTTTTTCTACACTTAATACCATTTCAGCATGTCTTATTATATTTAACAGAAGGAAAAACATATCTGTACATCTTTTCCCGATTACTAAGGTTGGCTTTGGAGGTTCGAACCAGCAGCTTTAGTTTACTGTTTTCCGAAGACACCCGAAGTTGGACTTCGAAAGTGTTCGTCTCAAAACAGCTATAATCATATCGCTCAATCTGTTTGGTATATGGTATATGTTTTTATACGTGTAAAGTCAGTATAACAATTCATTCTTTAAACAGCTTTTTGTATGTATTAATATTCCTTTATAAAAACTGTTTTTATTATTATTATTACGGCGCACCATTTTCAGATTTCTTTCGCGAGTCGTTGACCAAGTCGTTCGCCACCAGCGTTGCCAGACTCACAGCTCGGAATTATTCCAAAACCTGATGGAACTTATGCTAGATTCGGTCAAATTATGCTAGATCCTCATAATTACTAATTCAGGAGTTAAAAAAAAAAAAAAAACAAAGTTGAGATACGATAACGTAACTTAAAATACACAGAGAGCAAGAATGCATGGATAGAACTCAATACTTCACGCACCAAAATTTTAACTCAACTAAATTACTGCAGTCGTTGCCAAACTCAATGGCGTATATATCGTATAAATGAATGCAAAGTTTTTGTTTACATATTTTGAAAGAAAATTACTTCGCAGCATAAGCGGAGTTGGGAATCGTCTGCTGGGGGAAAGGGCACATTTTTGGTCGGTCTCGGAGCTGTCATTTCAGGAATAAATATGATCATGAAGTCAGAAGTAAAGATGATGAAGTTATCAAAAAGTTGGGGGGAGAATGGCCCCCATAGCTCCGCCCATGCCTCGGAGTTAAAGGATTAGAAAACCCTGAGTGGAGCCACACACACACAAAAAAGCCCAAAGCCGTTCCGAACTTGCTTAGGAAAATAAGACTGCCTGTATGGTTTACCGAGTGTATGAATCAATGGAAGAGGATACATTTCTGCCGTTCTTTTTCTTCCCACGACCAACTTCTCCAGGTTTTACGGCTTTTTGATAACTTGCTGAAATTGTGCTAGATTTGGGCAGGATGCTAAAAGCAAGATGCTAGGTTCTAGAGACATGCAAATTATGCTAGATCTAGCATCATTATGCTAGATCTGGCAACGCTGTTCCCCACAATAGGCGTGTTGTGCAAGTAACCAATCACACGTCAGGTACTAGCTTTTACCTATTGCTTTCTTCTCACAGCTCAGAACATTGGTAACTATGGATAGACGTACAGCAGTAATTACTTTATGGGAGTTGGAAGGTTATTCTGCAACTGCAGCTAGCAGGCGAGTAGGTGTCCCGGCCTCTACAGGAAGGCAATGGATTCGGAAATATGGTGCTACAGATCAGACTGGTAATTTACGATCTCCTGGTCGTCCGCATGTGTCAACCGAAGCCCAAGATGCGAGATTAGTAAACGAAGTCCGGTTAGACCCACTAAGGACGTCTAGACCGCTAAGGGAAGCTTCTCTCTTTCCTGGTAGTAAGCATACAGCTTTGCGAAGGCTTCGTCATGCTGGGTTACGTGGCCGTGTTGCTGCCGTGAAGGAAAAACTCTCAGACGACCACAAAATTTACCGTCTCGCGTTTGCACAGGCGAATGTGGGTCTCAATTGGGAAAACGTAGTTTTCTCAGATGAATCCATATTCACAACATCAAAGGAGGGACGCCGTTTTGTGTATCGTCCCAGAGGCACCCAATATGACCATGGATATGTGGCTGCTTGCAATCGCAGTGGCCATGTATCTATTTTATGTTGGGGTTGGATTTCCAGACGCGGAGCAGGACAGCTTCATAGAATTGAAGGACATCTGGACAATGCTCAGTACTTAGACATTATCAGTAATATCATGGTGCCATCTGTGCGAGTATTTCAGCCTGATGGTGTAATTCAGTTCCAGCAATACCAGTCGCCAATACATAATTCCCGTGTGGTTCAGGAATGGTTCGCAGGGCACCCTGAGATTGATTTAATCGACTGGCCGCCTCGTGGAGCAGACCTCAATCTCATGGAAAATATGTGGGCAGAAGTGAAGCGTACTCTAAGGGAAAGTTGGCCTGAGGCAGATCCACCAAGAACTCAGGATGACCTGTGGCATCTTGTTTCCGAAGCATGGCTGGAGGTAGAGAAGGAGATAGATTTGTCACCCATGTAATAGATTCCATGCCCAGAAGAATGGAGCGTGTAATAAATTCAGAAGGGTCTTGGACACAATATTAATGTCCCCGCCTTAACTCCCGAAAACCAGCCCTTTTCAGGGCTACCTAAACGCTTCTGAAAATATTTCTAGAAGTAAACCACTCCTTGTATCCGATTTCTGTGCAATCCTACTAACAAAAGAATGATAATTAGCTGTAGGCTTTGAACTCAAGACCTCTTCAGTGGCAAGTCCGTACTCTACCAGTGAGCTAACATGAACACGCAAACCTAACCTGAAGAACACGACTTTCAATTTCTGGTATTCGATGACAATGATGCTCATATACTTTGCAAATGTTGTATTCAACTTGGGATATCCCGCAACACACACACACACATAAACAAAGCGAAAGAGAGAGAGAGAGAGATGAATACACAAAAGCATATTCAACGTATTCGAATGAGACTCTAAGTAACGACATTCCGTTCTAAAGAGAATTTGTGTTTCTTCCCGTGACGTTAAGGGGATCGGGAAAAGTTATGTGTCTTGAAGCAGGATACGACTTTGGATACTCTGTTTATACACTTTCTATATCCGTAGGAATATACTGTATTTCACGAATATAAATCACATACTGTAATGAGAATATTGAGAAGTTAAATCTGTATGACAAATAGCTGCAAATAAATACACTACATAACTTATTTATTGCTATTAAACGATTTTCCTAACTTGTATTTAACATTCTCATATATAATAACGACCTACTGTGAAAATTATCTCAGATGTTATATTTTAAACATAATAATTACTATGTTCTGCAATTATTATGTTATATATAAACAACTTATGTATTTTAATGTAATTATTTTATATAATTTTTCATGCATTGCGGAAAATATAATTTCAAAAAAAGTACTGACCCAGATGGGATTCGAACTCACAACCTTATGATTTGAAATCCGACAGCTTACCAATGAGCTAACACAAGGACTTCTAGAACTAAGCTTCTAGCGATGTATAACGGATCTCAAGATAATTATGACATTCATATCCATTACAAACGCTGTTTTTGTTCTACTTTGACTTTTATTTTAGTACTCAGGCGATAATTATGTTCTATTTCTTAACTTTGAACATTCTTTTACATATGGAAAGATTCTTTAACGTATTTAAAAGCTCCATTACGTATAGAAAGCTAAATGACAAACAAGCATGTGCTCACATTAATAAAAGGTTTCGAAATATTGTATCATTAAGTATTTCAATCAATGTTGCTTTTTTAAACACTTGGTAACAAGTCTTATTATATTTAAAAGAAGAAAAACACATCTGCAAACTTTTTCCCGATTGCAAAGGCTGGCTTGGAGGTTCGAACCTGGCTTACTTTTTCCCGAAGATACCCGAAGCTGGACTTAGAAAATTTTTGCCTCAAAACACCAATAAAGAATGCGCTCAACCTTTTTGAGACAAGGTGTACCTATCACCTACGGTAGTGAGAAACAAGTTTACAATGTCATATAACAAAGTTCCCTCCTAGTAAGTTAGCCATTCGGTGAGTATATGTGAAATTTGAACAAACTGGTCCTACGGCCAATAGTTACAAAGGCAACAATGGACGACTCAAAAATGTCAGGACTGAGTACAACATCGTATGGGTACAAGAAGCCATGCTTAATAGCCTAAAAAAAGCAACTTTCTCGGTTAAAATATGAAACATGAATACTTGAACGATCTCTTCGACGAATCATGCACCAAGATTTGGGCTTAAAACATTGTCACATCCAAACTGTAAAAGCACTTACTGACGTCGATAAAATAACTAGCGTAAAAATGGCAGAAGTGTTAGCGGAAATGACAAAAATCGATCCATCTGTACTGTTTTTCTTTTCCGATGAGGCAATGTTTTATGTCAGTAGTCGTGTTAACAAACATAACTGTCTGATTTGGGCTACTGAACATCCACATGAAGTGAGGAAACACGTACCGGACTCCCCGAAGATAAACCTATGGTGTGGGTTTCTAATGGGTTCTTAATTTTCTTAAACTGCAACGGTAACAGGAGTCTGCTGTTTGAATATGTTAACTTATTACGTGGAAAACAACCTTCTAACAGTCATTCTTGCAACAAGACTACTTTCAAAAAGACGGTGCGCTCGCAAACTATCACGCAGATGTTCATAGTTACCTGGACAGAACATTTAATCAACGATGGATTGACCAGTGTGGTCCAACACCAAGGGTGCCTCAGCCTGTGCGATTTCGGGTTATAGGTTAAAAGAGCGTGTGTACAGTGCTATGTCATGGGTAGGGCGAGTGAGGCGACGACGACCTTGGGCGCCGAAGTAATAGGGTGCAAAATTCGTTAGGAAAAAAGAAAAGAAAACTAATAAAAAGTGCTCAAAATCAAGGAAAAGCATTTTATTTTTGAAAATTTTCTTACGATTCGCGCCAACCATGGTGGCGCTTCGCGGCTAGTCTGTCAACCTCACTCATATGTATGGGAGCGCCACCGTATACTCTCGCCGCGGGCACTGATTTTCCATGGCACAGCACTGCGTGTGTACGCAACAAAATCGCGAAACTACACGAGCTTCAACAAAGAATTTCCACATTGATACGCTCTAGGCTCTATACCGCAAGATAGGTTGTGTCTTCAAAGGACTTGAACTCAATGGTCGACAGAATGCTCATATGTATCAATCTGTAGTAAATGTATATGTATTTCAAAGTCTTTTCTATCAGTGATTTTTTTTTTTTTTTTTTTTTTTTTTTGCCGGATCTTTTATAATAGTTGTCATGAGCTAACTACTCGCATCAATACAACCTTCCTGAATTTAGTGGTCTCTAAGAAAAAAACAAAAATATTGTATTTAGAGTTTAACAGCAAGTGCTTTTAACAACGGCATTTCTTGTTCGGCTTAAGCAAAGATAAGAAATTAATTGATATGTGGCACCTTGTAGCTTCATTCATTTTGACCTCTGGAACTATTATTTAAAAAATTAATACTTTTCTGACCAGATTATATACTAATTTATTAAAATTAAACGTTCAATTTAATAGTAGTTAATTCAATAACTTAACGTTATCTTCATCATGTGTTGAATTTCACAAGATACCATCTAGAGTAGTATTTGCACAAAATTTTAATTTCCTGTGTCCGAATGTTTCCTGGTAAGTATGATGGAAGTCCAAAAGAGGTTTACCGACAGGCGCAGATCCAAGGCTATAACCCCCTTTACGCTCAGGTATAGACTGGATAAAATGGCCTTCATCCTGCTTTACACTGGATAAAGTGGCAAACCATGGTTTAGCCCATCTCTTGATCATATCCTGGATCCGCCACTGTTTACCGAAATAGTACCTTTTTTCCCCTTAGAGATCGCGTTTCACACTATCTCATCCAATTTGTGTTGCGTACGAGACGAGACGTAAATTACGTGGAAGTTTCGTCTCGTCTCGATTCTTCTAGAAGCTTTTCTTTTCTTGTCTTGTCTAATAAATTTGTTATTGACTTTTGGTAGTAATTGATAGAATATTGCACTTAGTACTAGTAACAGGAAATGTAAATGCTGTATAAGATAAGTGTTGTATAATCAGCATTAGTGAAATGATAAAAGATACATCACTCAAGTTCCTTAATCTATGACTTGCGTATCCTTAAACAATGATATGCTCTTACACTCCATTTGCAATGAGATTATCGATATATTAATAGTTTTTGTACTACGGAATAAATAGTTTTAGATAGTAGTTAGTAATAGTGTAATAGTATAAATAATAATAATAGTAACAACAATTTTAATAGTAACAAAAATCCGTATGGTTTTTAATTATGCAACACTAAAATAAGGTTTGAAATCTAACATGTGTGTAAGAAGCATTTATAAAGTTCTCATTTCGTGGGCCAACTCCATCTCTCCACTGTCTTTAGAGAATATTTGTAGTTTCAAGTTCCTATATCCAGTGGTTATGGGTATATGATAAAAGAATTTTTCCCCCATTCCTCTCTGAAGGGTGATTTACAAACTCTTGCCTTCGTATCTTTGGGTTCAAAAATATGTTTGCACAAAATTTAATTTTCTATGCTCAACAATTTCGGAGATTCGACGAAAGGCGAGAAAACGTTCAACGATTTTCTCTCTCCCCTCTGAGGGTGTCACATTACTCAAAACATCAACTCATCCAAAACTTTTGATTTATGGACGCTACTTGCACGAAATTTCAAATTCCTGCACCCAACGATTTGAGGTGTCTAAATCATAACTGAATAAATGGGAAATCAGTGCTCTTTAGACACTTTTTAAGATGAATTCTACGCATGTATGTGTATATTAACAAGCATTGATTTAGAAATATTTCAAGCTAATCTGAAGAAGCGTATTTTTAAAATATATAAATAAGCATTCTTTTTGAGACATTTCCAGATAATACTAAGAAGTGTATCTTATATAAATAATCATTGTTTTAGAAACATTGCCAGCCTAATGAAACCAGGGGCGGATCCAGGCGATCGCCTCTTCTCCCAGAAGAGGACACTTTCTTATATATAGGCTATATATATATATATATATATATATATATATATATATATATATATATATATATACCACTCATTCCACAGTTTGGAGCTCTTAAAAGAAGTTCTAAATAGCAGTATTACAACCCATCGCCCCCCCAGAAATCAGTCCTGGATCCGCCCCTGAATGAAACATATTTTAAGTAAATAAGCACTTTTTTCCAAACATTTCAAGTTAATATGAAGAACAGTTGTTTTTGAAATATTTCAAGATAACGTAATATTTTAAATAAGTAAAAATTTAAGAAACAACATTACTAAATTAAAATACCATAGTACATACCTTGTCATATTTATCAATAATATCCTGAATTCTTTGGCGATGCAGTACATTATCCAAGAATGTATTTACATTAACAAAGTCGGTGGCATTTTGAACAACTGAAAAATTCATATATGCAGTACAAAATTTGCCATCAAAACCAAGTTCTTCTTTCACTAGTTCCTTCAGGTTAAGGCATTGGTCGAAGTTTCCTCCGTCCATAGATCCTCGAAAGTTATAATGAACTGGTGTAGTTTGTGTTGAGGCCTGGTGCACTGGAAATGTGATCAAAACAATATACAGGGTGAATCAGAATTATCACTACACGTTTAATCACAAAACTTTCTGATCATTTTTATTTTTCCAGGAAAAAGTACATTGAAGGCCAACTTCCTGAAGAAGATGGCGAACTTATCAACACTTTCAACTTCAGTAATGGCATTTGTCGGAAAGAAGATTTTAGGGGTGAGGTTCAACGGATTTAATAGGTTTGTTGTGGCTACTTTCAGGAATATTTGAATGATAATGGTCGCGCACCTAAGAGATGGTCCAAACTAGAAAACATTCTTCTTAAGAAATCATGTGTTTTAACAGATATGTTCCACTCTATTATACCCATTATCAAGAATCTATCTCCTTCACACTACAGGGGCCGCGGTGGCTCAGTGGTAGAGCGTTCACCTCTGTTGCTAGGGGTCCCGGGTTCGATCCAAGCCCCCGCCAAGTGAACTTTGTGGTGGACAAACACCATGTGCTTGGATTTTCTCGGGGTTCTCCCGTTTCCTCCCGCTTTCTTCATTCCACCATTTCATTCATTACTCATCATCACCGTCTCCTTTAGCCTAACCGGCATAATCATGGGGCGTAAAACTCAAAGATTTCATTTCATTTTTTCCTTCACACTATTAGAAGTTATAGAGCGCTGTATCAGAGTAATATTAGTTGACGTATGCAAATGAGTATCTAAATAAGGAAGGCACAATTACTCAGTTCTTATACATATGATATTCCTAATCATGGTTCTCCATGTATCCTTCCCTTACGGATTTTCACATACCTTATAGAACTAAGAGACGGAAAACTGCAACCCAATTCTTGAATAATGGGTAGTAGCAGCGGCGTAACGATACGGCGTGGAAAACTCATCGTGGCTTGGGAAACGGCAGACTATCCTTCTGAATGAGAAAGATTAGGTTATCTTTTTAAGTTGAACGTCCCGTGTTTTTGTTCTTTTAGGCTAAGGGAGACGGATGATTAATACAAGTGAATAATGAGGAAGAATCGGGTGTAATGAGAATGTGCGACGAAACGGAAATATTCCGAGAAAACTCACGATGTTGCCCTCCACAAACTTGACTGCGAATCGAACCAGAGACCCCACATACCAGAGGTAAGTAGTCTACCATTGAGCCATCGTGCCACAAAAAGTCGGGTTATGAATTACGATTTGTAGGATAGTTCTAAATAAACATGGATAGAAAAGAAGAAGTATCAAAATATCAATACAAATCAATCTATATTCTATTTTAAGTTTGTGCCGAGGTCGGTGCAGTTGTTAAGAATGGTCAGCGCAAGGATGTTATAAAATAGAGGATCTGACCATACAACAAAATCGTGAAATCATACGTCACAGTTCCGCCACACCTACTCTGCCCGCTTCGCGCCACTAAGATCGCAATGTTTCGAGCCAACAAACATGGCGGAAACGAGAGTAGCCAAGCAGACGTACCAGCTCAGACGATGCTCGGTTGTCTTTTGGCTTCACTGAGTTCATAGGATGAGCATACGTACGGGCAGGTCCTCTATTTTATAACATCCTTGGGTCAGCGTCTCAAAAATGGACGAATATCGCCGCTAGTAGCCTATGTCGGCTCTCTCGCGAGCATAATACTACTATTACATACTTCTTCCTTTCTCCCAGTGTTGCCAAATTATTCTGTGTGAAATCAGGAGATTCTAATATGAAATAGTAGGAAGTATGTAAAACTAATATAATAAATGCGGTTAGTATGTACAAAACTATGCTATAAATTTGAATCGGTATTTGTTAAAACAACGTCAGTCGCTACTTTAATGATTATCATTTTTAATGTAATTTAAGGAATCTGTATGGATAAGGTTATCATTTACTGATAAAACAACTTGTTTTTTTTTTTTCTTTCTTATTCGGAAATGTCTTTTAATGTTGTTGCAACTCGAAACAATAAACGTATGCATGCAGACCCCAGAAAACAGAAAAATAATATTTTCTTTTCTTTAATTGAATGGCATTGTTTTAACAAATACCAATTCATTCATAATCTCCGTCCCATCTTGCCTAATTAAGAAATAATTAACCTCGGGTGCGGGGGGGGGGAAGCTGAACGTGAAAGGATGACATAAAAATATCGAAAATGACCGATATTAGTGTCGAATCATTAGCTTTCAGCGTCGCTAAGTTAATTGGTGGCAACTCTGATGCCGATTAAGTACAAATTCATCCCCCAATGTGGGCAAGACACCATTAGCACTCCTAGGGGGAGTGGGAAGAGTAGACATAAAAATGATAAGAAATGAGCTATATTATAGTCGAGTTCCATAGTTCTGGTTCACTTAAAATGATACCCCATTTGCCATTTAAATTCAAGTTCAGCGCTCATTAGTACAACTATATGTTGTTTATTTTTACTTGTAACAATTATTAATTTGTAATTTTGGGCTATAATGTGTTTTAAGTATTTTAATTATATACTAGGCAGATTCTGCTAAAAGAAGAAAAAGAAAAAGTTGATGAGTTGATTTTTGAGTTTAACGTCCCGTTTAGCAGCGAGGCTATATGAGACGTGGACCTACTGATTAACGTGGAATCCGAACCACATGAGCTCCCGCCGGGAATCGAACCCGGGACTCCCACGCCAAAGACGCGTACGCTAACCGCTTAGCCACGGAGGAGCTCAAAAAGAAAAAGAAATAATATGGCTATAATGTTATATAAAAAGATTATTCAAATGTTTCTAGGTAATCTAATCTCGATGTCGTCTCATAACAATAGGAAATAAACAGAATTATTCATTGTGTAGAAAAGCAGACATCTTAGAAATTTGTGTAAAAAGTAAACTGTACACTTCTCCATTATATTTATTAAATCAAGTGTATAAAAGGTAATTGGTGTGTTTCAATGGCTCAATATATATAAAGGATTCAAGAACCATAACAATATCGTTATATTAGCACCCTGGGGGAGGGTGAAATTGTGACAAGTACAAATAATTGAAAGTGGCCGATCTTAGTGTCGAATGCATAGTTTCCTAACTCGCTGAAATGAATAACTAATGACGCTCCCAATGCCGTTTAACTCCAAACTTATACCCATCTGGAGAGGGTAGGGTAGGTGAGATGCAAAACAAAATGACAAAACTGACTAAGAGTTGTGTCGAATTCATAGTTTCAGGGTCGGAAAAAATCTGACTTGTTTGAAGTGACTTTCGGAAGATAGTTAGCATTCACTTCAAGCTGGGTGTTATGGTCATATCAATTTGATTACAGATGTATTCTTTGGGGATAGGGTGTTTTAATACACTGAGAAAAATCCGTTCTCCGTACAGCGGTATGTTCTACAAATATACGGAATCCTCTTGCTTACTACATAAATCACTACGCAGCATACATTACCCGTATGCTACGTAGGCACTGCCCTTAAATGTTACATCACGCTGTTGCAGGATGTCTGATATCTAACAGTTTTCTGTATATCACATGCATATACTTATGTTACCTTCGTCAGCTATATGTTATATACGTCCATTTGTATGTGAGATCCTGACCGCCTATATTGTTTCACACGGAAAGTACGTACAGATGGAACACTTATACAGAAAGTATTATAAAACATGCGTTTTCAGTTATACGTGTGTTGTACGTTAAGTCCAAAAACTACAGGATTTACAAATGTAACATACGATTTTACGTTCGCCATATACAATTTTTTCTCAGTGTATTTATGCCAAAACTACAGTGTCTTCTGCACATTTATCATTACAATTACATGGCAATAAATACTCTAAGTTGGAAGGAGATTCAAATATTTCCCATAAAGTTATTCTCCCCCTACGAGGAATGGGCTTTTCAGGTAGTATCTTGTATATAGAACCGCGATACGTGTTTCAATCTTCATCTGGAGCATATCGCATAGTGAAGTTTCAGTAGAGGTCAATGTGAGTACAGTTTTTAAATATCTATATAAAATATACACAAAGCTGATAAAAATTACATGGTTAGTGAAAATTGCATGTCTGTGGTAATATTTTAAAAAATGTTAATAATTTATCTGATAAATAAATTAATAATTTTCATGGATAATATGATACACTAGAAGTGTTGTACAGTGAATTAACTTGCATTTTTGTCTGCTGCAAAATGACATAATTAATTGTAAATTATTTAGATCTTCTAAGTTTTTATTATATTGTACTTTCCCTAACAGCACAAGATATGCTAGGCATGCGCCATCTAAGTGTTCTAAATTCATCTCCCATATTTGATGCATTTGTTGCTTCTTTTTCTAAGCGATTGTGTACTAGAAGCAACAAACACATCAACTTTATTAGATGACAATTGACGCCGATCATTTGAAAGTGAGAATGGAAGAACCATGAAATAAAGTAAATGGACAGTTGTCATTTTGTTATAAAATTACGTGGCTAGCAGATTTTATCTCATCCCAAATGGTTATCGTCGAATATACGCGGTTAACCCTTTGGGGATCCTGGCTTTTTGGGCTATTTTTTAGATTTTCAGTCAAGCAGCTACTGCATCGTCACTATTTATCCTAGGATCATGGTTCATACCTCATTCTCTTCAGAATAGAGCTGGCTTTCAAATGGTATCACTTGCATGCCCATACCATATACCAGGAGAGGGAAAATTGATGTCGAAGGGAAAATTTTGAGAGGAAAATTTTTTTGTCCAACTTTGGGCCCCCCTGCACCCCCCCGTGTGAACGTAGAGACCTCCAAAAAAATCTGATAAATAGTACTTGGTAAACTAAATGCGTGTACCAAATTTCAAGTTTCTATCTTGAATAGTAAGGGCGGGAGAAATTTTATCAGGAATTCCCACAATGCCCAAAATTACCGCAAAACACCATGATCTCAGGGAAAAAATTTCCTGAGACATCCCTAATTACCCTAGGGTCATGTTTCGCCCATCATTCTCTTCAGAATAGAACTGCCTTTCAGACGGTATGGCTCACGTGTCTCTATCATGTATGTAAGGGGGGAAAATCCAGAAGAAAGGGATTTTTTTGATCTAAAAATACCTTTTTTTCAACTTTTGCCCCTTTGGACCCCCCTGTTTTTACGCAGAAATCGGAAAAACTCTGGTAAATACTACTCGGTGAACTGAATGTTTGTGCGAAATTTCAATCTTCTACGTGAAAAAATAGGCCCGTCAAAAAAAATGAACCGACCATGCCCCATTTTTACCCTATACGGAAGTATATTTTGATAAAAATACACTGAGACGGCCCTAATTACTCTAGAATAATAATTCGACCATCATTCTCTTCAGAATGGAACTGCCTTTCAGACGGTATGACTCACGTGTCTCCCTCATGTATGTTTGGCGGGAAAATCATGAAAACGGGATTTTTTGGGTCTAAAAATCCCTTTTTTCCCTCTGGTCCCCCCCCCCCCTGTTTTAACACTGACATTGGAACAAAAAATCTGGTAAATACTACTCGGTGGACTGAATGTTTGTGCAAAATTTCAATCTTCTACGTGAAAAAATAAGCCCGCCAAAAAATAATGAACATAGGCTTCATAAGGGAAAATTTATATTTCAAAATTATGACGTCATCACCTGCTATGACTGGACGCAGGACGGTCTGAAACCATACGTAATGTCTTCTACAATGTCTCTGGACTTGAAAAAACAAAAAAAAAAACAAAAAAAAACCGGACGAAAAAGCTCAAATAGAAGAGAAATAGCGCAATGTAGCATGAAAAACGCGTATGGTACAAAATGTACCATAGGATCTCCAATAGGTTAAAGGAGCACTCTGATTAGCAAAATTCAAAAGACTTCAACAATTTAACCCTCTACAAGGATCCTCCTCTTCATTGCCTCCCTGGCCAAGTCGGAAGAGCACGCGACTAGTAATCTAAAGGTTGACGGTTCGCATCTACCCTGGGATACATTATTTTTTTACTTCTTTAAAGTGATTTTTTGACTCGCCTTAATGTGAACATATTACGCATATAGGTGATTTAACATATTTTGGGGGAGTAATTTTGTGGTTCATTCACGCTTACGGCATGAGGAACATACCTAGAACATACTAGGTACGTTCCCCAGGTACATGTCAGGCATGCGCCTAGGGGCGAACATAGACTGTGACTATTACTTGCCATCCATGTGATTTCTCTCTCAGAGATACATAAGGCACATATTGAACACATTCCCATGTACCTGAGGAACATGGTAGGTATATGCCTGCTATGTAATTGTGCTGTTAGGGTTTAGGGGTCCCAAAATTTACGTTTGCAGATGGGCTTACATATTTATGATTACGCCACTGGATAGTAGTGTCTCATTACGTCTCATGTAACTTCGCTGCTGAAAATGGGCGCTAAACTGAAAATCAAATTATGTTTAGTTAAATAGCCTAGGTGTAGAAGAGAACTTGCTTTCGTGGAGAACACTCAAAAAAGATAAGTATGTAAAATGTCACTTATTACTAAATATCATTTAAAGAAATATAAGTAATACAAATTAAATATTTCACATACTGTTGTATTGGAAGCAAAGTAGCCTAGATGTTCTTTTCCTTCGCCATTTGATTTTTTTTCTGAAAAATCAAGGACACTATATATTGTACGAGTTCAGTCGAACTTATCCGATAGGAACCGAGGTTGGTATTGTGGAAGATCTTGATCTGCTATATAAGAATATGATGTATAATGTAAGGCAGACACAGTTCTCAAGTTATGGACGGTCGAATTTTGAGTCATATTTCTCGAAAGCAAAACATGTGCACCAAACTCATTTGATCG
This sequence comes from Thermobia domestica, assembly GCF_964235325.1. NCBI lineage: Eukaryota > Metazoa > Arthropoda > Insecta > Zygentoma > Lepismatidae > Thermobia > Thermobia domestica. The sequence continues at coordinate 337,516,394 of NC_137455.1, read as the reverse complement.
GGATGAAACTTGGCATGATGGAAGAAATTTACCTACTGTAAAAGCATGTAAAATATTATGTTGTAAAGGCATATGCTTTTCGAATTACGGGCAGTCAAATTCTGTATTATACTTTCAAAAACAAAATCCCATGTATAAATAAATAATCTGATCCACCTATATAGATGTATGAAACATCATCGTTGTGCAGACTTACGGTTTCCAAGTAATAGGAGGTCGAATTTTGCATCATATATTCGAAAACAAAGACCCATACACCTAACACATCCGATTGGGGGTCAAACTTGCTAAAGTGGTAGATCTTGATCTGTTTATTAATGGTAATATGTAGGCTATGGGTTCCTGTATTATGCACACTGGACATAACAAAAACATGGCAAATACCTTTTAAATAACAATTAAAGACCAGTCTTTGATAGAAAAAATAAAATGTAATAAAGGGCGTATAGTAAATATCTTTTAAACAGCAATTAAAGGTCAGACTTGGATAGAAAAAAGTAAAATCTAATGAAAGATGAATAGTAAATTGCAATTAAAAATCAGTCCTGGATAGAAAAAAAATTAAAAATCTAATAAAGGACGGAGAGTAAATACCTTTCAAATACAGTGGCGGATGTAGAAAGTAAAAACTGGGGGAGGGGCAGCCAGTAGCCAGACTATGATAGGTACCGTATATGTAAACTTTCAAAAATATATAAATAATAACTTAAATTATTTTGTCACTGAAAAAACTGGGGGCCTAGACCCCCTGGCCCTGGCCTAGATCCGTCACTGTTGAAATAGCAATTAAAGGTCAGTCTTGGATAAATAAAATTAAAATCTAATGAAGAATGGATAATAAATAGCAATTAAAAATCATTCTTGGATAGAAAAAATAAAAATCTAATAAAAGGCGGATAGTAGATACCTTTTAAATAGCAATTAAAGGTCAGACTTGGATAGAAAAATTAAAAACTAATGGAGAATGGTTAGTAAATAGCAAGTAAAGATCAGTCTTGGATAGAAAAATTTAAAAAAAAAAATCTAATAAAGAATGGATAGTAAATAGCAATTAAAGGTCAGTCTTCAATAGAAACAATTCAAAAATGTAATAAAAGACGGATAGTAAATACCTTTTAGATAGCAATTAAAAGTCAGTCTTGGATAGAAAAAAATACAATCTAATGAAGGATGGATAGTGTATAGCAATTAAAGGTCAGTCTTGAATGGAAACAATTCAAAAATCTAATAAAAGACGGATAGTAAATACCTTTTAAACAGCAAATAAAGGTCAGTCTTGGATAGAAAAATCTAACGAAGGGCGGTTTTATACGACTATGTGTATTTTATTTGTAAAAAAATGTTTACTTGTTTGTTTGTTTGAACACGAAGCCATTTCAACACAGAAGCTATGTGAGACGTGGACCTACAGTTTAAGGTGGAATTTGAACCACCGTAATGTGCTTAAATTTCAATTTTGTCTCTCTGGGAATCATATCCAGAACCCTATAAATCAAAGACTTGCGCGTTAGCCACTAGACCTGCGGCGGAAGAGGACCTCTCCTTTTGTTGATTGCTAAATATAAACTCAAGCCTTTAACTTTATTAATAGACAAATTAATAAATACGTAATTAAATTGCTTGATGAATCGCTTTCTAGTTTGGTAGCGTTTACTTTAGGAACAACGTTTGCCATGACAGAAAAGATTGAAGTCAAGTATTCGAGGAATTTCGAGACGTTATACTGTAGTTTTTCGTATGGAATATTGTATTGTATGGGTCAGAAACATGGACATTACGCAGAAATGATTAAAAGCGACTGGAGGCTTTCGAAATGTGGGTGTGGAAAAGAATGGCGAGATTTAGCTGGGTCGCGCGATTAACGGATGAAAGAGTGTTAGAAATGGTGGAGAAGAAAATAACAATTTTAGATATTATTATTGAAAAAGAGGAAGAGAAACTGGTTGGGGCATTAGCTAAGAAGAAACTGTATCATGAGGGACGTGCTAGAGGGTATGGTGACAGGGAAGAAAGAGAGAGGGCGAAGGAGGATATAATTAATGGACGATATCAAAACAGAAAGATCGTACGTGGAGACAAAGAAGTTAACTGGAGACCGTGCAACATGAAAGCTTGTCAGCTGCGGCAAGATTCCTGCTAATAATGGCAGAATACCTATGATGATAATCATGATATTGTGGTATTAGAAAAATACCTACAAAGCAGATGCACCTACTTCACTTTTTAAGGGTCATGTGAAATATAAGATTCTTCGAGTGAATCTAAACTTGAAAAGATTGAGAACCACGACACTATTGTTCCAAGTATTATTGTAAACTGTAATGTACACTCATGTCCAAAATGATTGTCGCATATCTTTAACTGTATTCTTGTAAGAATATAATTTGATAATAATTTTGCAGGGTACTTTTAATACTATTACTATGTGTATAATCGGGAAATGTAAATTTGTGATCAATTTCATAGGAAAAGAATTATAAATACGAAAATTAGAATAAGTGAAACAAAATGTTGCTAAATGGACAAGAAAAGTTTCTTTTCGTTATATTGTTCTTATTTACTGCTCTTTTGACATGAAATTTACCACATACATGTCTTTGCCGATTATACACATACTAACATTATAGGAAACACCGGGCGAATTCGTTATCAAATTTAATTCCTACAACAACATATTTATAGACATGCGACAATAATTTTGGACATGAGTGTACGTTAAATTACTAAAAGTCATTGAACAATCATCAAGTTGACATTTAAAAGAAGTTAAACAACTACTTACTTTGGATTGCCCAGAAGACATTTCTCTCCAGTTCATCCAAAAATAGTTGACTATGTTGTCTACACAATCCATTTTCAATGTCACTCGAAGTTGCTTCTACTGGTGAAAGTACGGACGCTAATACAGAACTTGGTAACGCTGATTCAACGTACGTTTCGTTAACAGAAACATCCACTGTTGCAATAGCATTTGTTAACAGAGTTTCAATTACCAAGAAACACCACGAAAATTTCATTTTAGAAGGAGAATATTTGTTGCTTGCCTATCAGTATTTGCAGAAGGAATTATGAAGTTTACCGCCTTGAGGGAAATCTTTGCCTTGAAAAGTAAATCAATTAGAAGCCATTAGGAATCCGAATTGTTATTATTAAAGTTCTTGCATAAAAAATTAAATATAATTATCAACAACTTTTTTCTGTATCCTAAGACATTCAACAGAAGCATGCTCAATGTAAAACAAAGGGAAAAAGTGGAGTTTTTTCTGCGAAGAAGTTCTCTGCATTTTTTGTTATGGGAAAAAGTTACGCAACATTCTCAACCAAACATTTCTCATCTTAGTCATGAAAATAAGGTTTGCGGTATACTGAATCATTATAAGATTCTAATTTTGTCTTATTACATAGTGTATTAAGAAAACTCTAAGACAAACACAACCACCGACGGTATGGAAAGCTAGCATAATTCAGTTATATCACTACTTGGCGCAACCGTAGGTGGTATATATAGAGGGTGGATCATTCGCCATGAAACACCTTGTTTAATATCCTATACCAGTGTTTCTCAAAGTGTGGGTCGCGACCCATTGGTGGGTCCCGGCCCGCCTTTTGATGAATCGCGTGAAGTTTCTCCTTTTAATTATGAAATTTTATTTTGATGCTGAAACGTATGTTGTGAAGTACTATTCAGAAACTGAAAATTGGAAGTGTTTGTTAATTAAGAGACGAGTAAGGGGTTACTCAGAACCTTGCCCTGTTGTACAGTTAGTAGATATCCTGGGTTACGGTAGAAAGGAAGTGGGTGAGTCAAAATCTATCACGGGGTAGGACATTGCGTCGGGGGTAGTGTTAGCTATGTATTACCTTTCTATAGAAACTTTAACCCTCTTTTCGCGTGCGGTCAATTCCACATAAACAGCTACAGTTATTGAGAAAGAAATTTACATTATACTTGCTCGATCTACCGACTGATATTCTTGTACCGACCAGAGATGGAGTGAGTCAGTGGGTCAGTGGGTCAAATGGGTCAAGTTTTCTGAGTGGGTCAGTGGGTCGTGAGTCAACGGCATGTGACCCACTGTGACCCACCACCCACAGTGACCCACTGCGACCCACCACCCACCGTGACCCATGCGACCCACCGACTCAGTATGATCTACCGACCCTCTCTGCTCACTGCATTGTAGACAGTATCTTCTGAAGACGTAATTTTTTCTTCGTTTTACTTCCAATACCTTCATTTCCCTTCCATTTCCACTTGTTTCTGTCTACTTACCTGAGGTGAGTATATCTAAGTGAAAAAAGAACTTCAGGCGCTTTTGGATATTGATATTTTTAATTGTAATAATAACAATAAGACTTATATTACTACTTGGCTTTCGTGATCTGTGAGTTTTTAGAGGAGCTAACTACTGGAAAAAATACATTTTTAAATCACTGTAATATATAAATTATTATATAAAAAATTGAATGTAACTATGTGTGCCTGATCATCACGGCCGAATTACAAAGTCAAATGAAATTACTTTTGGTATGTAGTTAGGCCTTAATCCAAATTGGGATGTTGTATTGCTTTCATTATAATAGCTACATATCCTAAGGAGGGTGAGGATCCGAATTTTTGCGGAAAAAAAATATCTCGCAAGCCGTTATACTTACTGAACTGAAATTCAGTGTATTAACTCTGTATTGAAAATAAACAAAATGTATCCTAGCATATTTTTAAATTCTCCTTTATGGAGGGAGGCACTTTCTATATATGGAAAATTGGTAGTGAGTTGGTTTGTAAAAATGATCGAAAACGATCGATGTTATTTAAGAAAATAAATCAGAAACAAAAAAATACAGTGTTTGGCTTCATATATCCATTACTTTCTACTATAATAATTGCTGAAGCTTATGTTTATTATATGGAGCGCTTACAGCACAGGGCAATCAACCCAAAAACTTGTGACTAAAATAGGCATAAAATTTGTACTGTAAGCTTAATTACGCGGAAATTTGAAGTTTGGATTGTACGAATAATTATATGAAAAATTTTATACTTTTTTCCCTTTACGTTGGTCTACTTACCTTGATTTGGAACTTTCAAATTTCATCCTTTTTTCCACTGAAAAGTATTGATAATCCAACAAGGAAATAATTATACTATGATAATTTAATTTGGCACATGGCAAACAGCAGTGTGGTAATTGAAGGGGAAGAAGGAGAGAAATTCCCATTCACCTCTGAACACTTTCCAGGAACCACGTTCTCATTCGCTTTCTAGACGGGAGAGGGAACTTCGTAATGGCATCAAAACTTCATGTGTAATTGCAAAAATTAAATTTATAAACAAATAAGAAATCTTCAGTTCATCAGGCTTTAATTGATAATTTATTCACAAGATTCCCTATCGAAGGCATGGTAGATGAAGTTCCTGTTCTCCATGAGTCGACATTGCCAACTGACATGGTCGATATGGAAAAGATGTTGTATGGTGATAGAGAGGTGATACTTCTTGCTGAGTATTTCAAAACTGACCAAGGAAAATCGTTATCAGACTTAAGTCTAACAAGCAGATTGTCGATGAGGAGTTGCAGAAATCGGGTAGAAGTATTATCAATTTCCACTACAGAGTGGAACGAGGACTTCCCCTTATGAATTTACAGATGACTGATATTAGAAATAGACTAAGTGCTCAAACATTGTCTAACTTGTTCATTAATGTTAATGGCTCACAGCTAGACAAGCTCAAAGTAGACGAGCTATTTATTTCTTGGCTGAAGGATGGACACCATTCCGCTGCGGATGATTTACCACGAAAATGTTACCAACAGGGAATAAATTCGATTTCAGGTTTGTTTTAAAGTGGAAAATTACGAGCTATAGAAAATGTATAGGCCTACTTGTATTACTAATGGCTTATTTGTGTTATTCAACTTTGTACCTATTTTTTAGTAAGTCTCTTCTTTACTTTAGGTAAACTACTTTGAATAAATATTCATAATAATTGCAATTATGCATATTTGTAACTTAAATTTAACATGGTGATTAGTGATTACACAAATTAAAATTATGAGCATACTTTAAGGAGATGCTCTCACATAGGGTACCCGAGCACGTTTATACACTATGAAAAACTGATTTTTCAATTCTTTTGTGAGAAAAATACTGTGAACTGAGAAACCATAACCTTTTCCATATTGTACAGGGGTATTTTCCTGCGAATAGAAGTTTCTTTTGGAATGCGTTCAGAAATTAACACTTGCAAGAATACTCTCTTAGTGCAATTATATTTTACGCACACACTAATTTCCCCTCACCTCGAACTGTTTCAATTTCCTCACTGACAAACACTTCACCATTTTATATCATAAAGATCAAATCCACCGTTATTCTGACAGAACGGTGCTTGAGAGATTGACTAGAAATTCAAACTCCGATTAGTGACAATTTCACAGTCATGTTTTATTACAAGTGTAAACACTTTAGTCAGTACAGAAGAGGCCGTGAATCGTGTTCAGAATTGATGACGATGAATTTTGGTGAGTCAGAATAGGTCACAGTGGATGAGAGTTGTTCATGGTGGGTGGTGGGTCACGGTGGGTGGTGGGTCAGAGTGGGTCACCGTGGGTGGTGGGTCATGGTGGGTCAGAGTGGGTCACGGTGGGTCGTGGGTCAGAGTGAGTCATGGTGGGTGGTGGGTCAGTGGGTCGTGGGTCAAGTTTTCATTGACCCACGCCAACTCTGATACCGACAGGGTCACTATATTCATAAATTTACATTACAATTTAGTTTGAAATTGAGATATTTACGATAGTCATAAAAAATCAACTAAATTTTAATCTATTAAAATTTAAGCATCGAGGTCTACTTTGTAACATTCGTGGTTACTCAGGGTGTTCACAGCATCCCCAAATAAATTTCGTGTTAACCACTTACACGGACTGTTATTAAACGAACTGGAATTAGATCCTACATGATTTACAAAATTTAATTGCTTTGAAAAACACCACCATTACGTAGAATGCCAATGTGAATTTGAATAAAAGTAGGTGGGCCACAAAATACTTTATTATTTAATGTGGGTCGCAGTAACAAGAAGTTTGAGAACCACTGTCCTATACGGTATAATATAAAACGATAAGTGGAAATTTGAAACATTTTCATGTCCTATTTTCTGTCAGGCTTAATATAGTAGGACTTACTACTTTTGGTAACATTCTTTTCTGAATTTATTCAACGTGATAAATTCTCAATACAGTCATAGGGATCAACAAAACTAGTGGTCACGGTGGTTCAGTGATAGCCCTTAACACTAGTCTAGTGCGTGCGTCTTTGGTATACGTAGTCAAAGATTCGATTCCCGGTGGAAGAGGTTTTGGAATTTTAACTGTCCTTGATATTTCTCTGTTCGTGTCCCTGTCGAGTCTAGTAGTTCTTAAGAGTGGTAGAAAGTGAGAGTAAAAGTCAGGAAGTTTCTTTTTAATAGTAGAGCACTTACTTCTGGTACATGGGATCAGGCCCGTATCCACGGGGGGGGGGCAAGGGGGCGGGTCCACCCTAAACTTTAACTGGCCCCTATAAAATTTCACGGTAGGCTTGCAAATGAACTATAATATGGTGATGAAGTATAATATAATTGGGTCGCCCCCCTAACTTCTACCGCCTCCCCCTAAATTTTGGGGCTGGCTACGGGCCTGCATGGGATCCCTGCTTAGATCCCCGGCCAAGTAAGTTTTGTGGTGAACATCGTGTTCGTGGGTTTTCTGGGGTTACTTCCGTTTCCTCCTACATTATCATTTCACAAATTCTTCCATTATCATTCACTTGCCTTAATCATCTGTCTCCCTTAGCCTAAAGGGCATAATCCTGGGAACTTAAACTGAAATATTTCATTTCGTCACATCAAAAAAGAACAACACTCTTGTTCAAAGCTGTATCATAAATATGAGAAAGGGTATTGTCATATTGGAAGTTAAAATTACTAAGCAAGTTAGAGAATAGGGTAGCCAGATCTCTGGTTACTAGGGTTGCCAACTCTGAAAATTAAAATTAACGACATTCGTTTTTAATTCACAAGGTTAAGAATATTTTTTTTTTTTTTTAATCTTGACATAAATGGGTTTACCCTGACAAAATACCGGTCAGTCAGTAAATTACTGATCAGTTGGAAATCCTACCTGGCATCCACCAAAATTATTTTCACTTAATGACTTCACAAAAGTGGGGATGAAATTTAAAACTAGTTTCGATGAAAATGGTCCATAGAGCTAAAAAAAAAAAAAAAACTCTGTTTTAAGGTTTACATTTTCAGCACTTGACAAGAAGGATAATATTATTATTAATAATAATAATAATAATAATAATAATAATAATAATAATAATAATAATAATAAGAAGAAGAAGAAGAAGAAGAAGAAGAAGAAGAAGAAGAAGAGTTGTTGTAAATTATGGAATGCGTCTTTGGAGAAAGCAGATACACGATATACCAAATAGGGACAGCGGTGGCTCAGTGTTAGAACGTTCACCTTTGGTGCATGGGGTCTCCGATTCGATCCCAGTTCCTGCCAAGTGAACTTTAAACTAGACAAACACAGTGTGCTTGGGTTTCCTCGGGGTTTCCCGTTTCCTCCTATTTCTTTTGTTTCACCATTATGATCCATCTCATAAAGACCGTCTCCCTTAACTTCAGTGCATAATCGTAGGACATTAAGTATTAAATAAAAACGATGCATCAAATCTGTTTTTCTTTTTCTTTCTTTCTTTAAAAATGCAGTATATTCTCGCTATATCAGTCAGTATGTCGAAAGAGTTTTTAGTGTAATGAAAGCTTTAATGATCAGATTATAGAAAGAGAATATCGAAAGAACTCTTGATGGACGAAATTGCTTGTAGAAAATAGGACTATACTTTAGCTGCGAACAATCTGAAAGGGCCTTTCCTCCAACCGAAAAGTCTTGTAATATGTTATTATAAGTCATAAAATATCGTAAAGTAGAAAACCTATAATAATAGTAAAAGTCATTTTTAAATAGTAATTCTGATACCTTTAATTTATCATTATTTTATGGTAGGGCCTACATACAATAGTACAATTTTTGATTTTAAAAAAAGCACTCGTCATAAGGTCGCAGGTAGGGTCCTATTTATAATCACTATCATTTGTGTTGTTTCCATTTAGTTGGGTACATTATACGTTTAGTTAGTATTAGTGGTAGCGTATGTAATGGTTTTAGTGAGTGTATCCTAAGGGGAGAGGAGGATGTTCAAAATTTGTATTAAAAATAGAGTATCTTAGGACCATCTCGAGTTGAGAAAATGAAACTCGGTATATAAACTTCACACTACAAACAAGTGGACCCGTCTCTCAAAGTTTTCGAATATTCCGCTTCTAAAAAGGGAAAGAAGGCTTATTTCTCCATTTTGTAATAGTAAAAAATAAGGAAAAGGTTAAACTATTTATTTTTTAACGAAGCACATGGGTCAAGCTGAATTATCATTTAATTTCAATTCAAATACGAGGTCAAGACAGTGGTGGATCTAGAAGGTAAAAACTAGGGGGGCAGCCAGAGCCCAGATTATCTAGGTATATCATGAGTTTACTATAAATTTTCAAACTTATATAAATAATAGCTGAAATTATTTTTGTCACTCAAAAATCTGGGGGCATAGGCCTCTCCCGGCTAGATCCACCACTGTGTCAAGAGGAATTCAAATGTAGCTTTCAAATATTTTACATACACAAATATCCTTCGCATGAGAAAAACAGATATTTCATCTAATTACTTGTAAAATACAAATTAGGTTTTCTCTTGGTTACATTAGATGAATGCTGAGATAATATATTTCGTCCGCAATAGATCATCACCTCCTTTTTTCCGAAAGTTCCATCCTATATTTCATATGTTGAGTTGTTAACTACCTAGTTGCTCCTGGAAGTTTGTAACGATTCATAAATACTTAAGTATTCATTTAAACATTTCATAGGCTCACTTATCCTAAACAGCATAAAAATTCTACGCACACACACACACACACACACACACACATATATATATATATATATATATATATATATATATATAGGCCCCTATATATATATATATTTGATTATAAATAACTCTTTTGCTTTAGCAGATACACCTAAGATTTCTGGTGTATAGAAAATTTGCTGTTTCTCCTGTTTACTAAAGTGCAGAGGAAAGCCAAAAGTAGCAGTTTTCATCAAATCACTGAGATATTTTAAAAATGCACCTGTGTTCGGGATTGCCCCAGTGGTCGAGATAATCCCGAACATACTGTTTACTTTAAACTTTCTTTTACGAAAGAAGCGAAATACATTAAAGTACATTAAAATTATACCGTAATTTAGTATTTAAATCTTTAATAAGAATTATAATTACAAACATAACTAATAAATGTTGCAAATAATAAGTATAGCAAACTATTGTAATTAATAAAGCTAATAACGCTTATTACCAAGACATGATCTATTTCCCAAAAGAATTTCATTAACTTATTACTTACTTTTCAATAAAAAAAAATATTTAAACATTTTTAATAATTTATTGCACACCATGGGGCAATCCCAAACACTCCGGGGTAATCACAAACATTCTGCCTGGCATTTCCCCATGAGACGCCATTTTATTGTTATAGTTGAAACTAATTGTTGTTGACTGCATTCAGGTAAATAAGATTACAAAGAACTAATGCTCAAATATAGGGGAATATATAGCCTTATCTGTAACAATATAGATAAGATAAGAGCCAACTTATCTTGCGCAGATTGTTGAATCAACTTTACAAGTAAATCGACAAAAACAACAAAACGGCATTCCATCCTGGCAATCCATTTAACTGACTGTCACGAAATTTATGTTACACTTTTCTAGGTCTTTCCGCTAGCGTGCAGCTGAATCGTCTGTTTTCTAACAAGCTTCCTTGGGCGTAAACTTGGGTGTTCGGCATTACCTTAGTGTTCGCGAATACCCCGGTTTCCCATATTATATATATATATATATATATATATATATATATATATATATATATATATATATATATATATATATATATATATATAAATGAAAGTCACTATGTTTGTGACTTCATAACTCTTGAACCACTCCGAGCTCCTCCGCGGCTAAGCGGTTAGTATACGCGCTTTTAGCGTGGGAGACCCGGGTTCGATTCCCAGCAGGAGCTCATGTGGTTCGGATTCCACGTTAATCAGTAGATCCACGTCTCATATAGCCTCGCTGCTGAACGGGACGTTAAACTCACACTCAACTCTTGAACCACCCCACCGATATCGATCAAATTTTCAACATAAATGAAGTTCGGGTCTGGAAATTTTTTTATTATTTCACTTTGATGGTACAACGTAAGGGAAGGGAATATATATATAGTTTTGGGCCTGAGATGTTTTTCATTTCATTTTGACGGTGCAACCTAGGGGAGGGGAGGGGAGGGTGAAATTTATAAAAATGACCGAAAATGACCGATATTAGTGCCGAATTCATATAGTTTTCGGGATCGGTGAGATGAACAGTGACACTTCCGATGCCGTTTAAATCTAGGACAACCATACGTCCCGTTTTGACAGGCACAGTCCCGTTTACGGGTCCCGTCCGTCCCGTCAGTAAGCTGAAAAAAGTAGTATTTGTCCCGTTTTATGCTCCGCAACATGGGGAAGGGGAGAGATATATATAGAAGTTATCAAAAATGACCAATATATGTGCCGAATCTGTACTTTTTGGGATCGGTGGTATGAACAGTGACACTTCCGATATCGTTTAAATCTAGGACAACCATACGTCCCGTTTTTTGACAAGGACAGTCCCGTTTACGGGTCCCGTCCGTCCCGTCAGTAGACTGAAAAAAGTAGTATTTGTCCCGTTTTATGCAAGTGACAGAAGTAAATAACAAACCCAGACTTTACGGGCTGGCGGAAGATGCTGGTAAAACGCAAAAAAGTGTTCGTTGTCTACAGAAGCGTTTTATCTTCTGAGAATCGTGTGCGTCCCGAGCAGTCTGTTATGCAATTTAAAGAAAAAAAATCTTTTACTTTTACGTCCCACGATTATGCCGGCTAGGCTAAAGGAGTGCGGAAAGAGAAATCGTGTATTTCTTTCCAGACATATGGTCGAAGGGCTACAGCGGATATTTTAAAATTAGTGATCATTAGCTATTGCTATTCCTACACTCTAATAAATAATTAATGTTAGTACACTCGTAATTAATTGACTCATCCCCCCATAATGATCACCTTGAGGAAATGGCAACATTGGACCTCCCAAGTTAGTAATCTTGACTTACTGAATGCAATGATTGCAGTAAGTTATGTATTCTCTTAATTATCCGTCTTAGGAACTCTTGAGTTCATATCTTCGTCACGCGTTATAAAACGTTTCAATAACTGCCGTTTGTACGTAATATATATTTGCTTGACAGAGAAAGTTAATTTTAATTTTTGTCTTATAAAATGACTGATTAAACTACTCCTCTATGCTACAAAATAGGCGATTATGTTACAATAATTGAATTTTAAACTTTTAATTTGGTATTTGTTTCACAGATTTTGGTAGTTTATTAGTATATATAGTTTTATTTCTCTGTGGTGTAATGAGTTTTAAGATTTTGTTAGCCAAAAATCTTGCATATGAATATGATCTATGGTTTTATTGTTGTATTCGATTACACTTGAATTTAGTGAAAAATTTCGTTTTCACTAAATGTTTGCATATATATATATATATATATATATATATATATATATATATATATATATATATATATATATATATATATATATGAATGTGTCTATTTGCAGAATATATATACACAGTGGTCTACTACTACTTTTTTCCTTTTTTTTTTAATTGTCCCGTTATTAGCTGTAAAAATTATACTCAGCGTATTTAAATCCTAATTGAGCCCTTTATGACCAAAATGAAACTTATTCTCCCCGTGCGAAGAACGGGTATTCTGCTACTAACGAATAAATAAAAGTCTATTAGTTTGTCAACAAAGTTACTGACTTTTGCTGCACCCTGTAGATTTTTCTTTAGTTTGTTACAAACAAATGTTTGCTTCATGCTAATATCATTGTTAGTAATTAAATTATTGCCTGATCATTCTAAGCAATATTTCTTCTTGCACGTAGCGAAGTTAATTGAGCATTGGCAGTCTGTTAATAGTTCATCTTACGAACAGATGTATTGTTACACCTCCATCTATTCTGTCGTCAAAACGTTATATGTCAGTCACGATTGACTATTGCGAAAGTCATAATAAAGCGTGTCAATCCACTGTGTGTTTTGCTTTTGTCCCCTACCCAAGGTTACACGTACTGGATATGTACTATGTTGCTATCTCATCCAAGAATCCTATCACACTTCCACAGTTCAAGCTGTACAAATGAAAACGCAGTCCTCTCTGCCCCCTTACATCTCCTCCCCTCCTCGAAAGAGTGAAAACAAGACCCCCGTCTGCCAAGGCAAGTAGGAGTTTTGTGGACATAACTAGACCTCAGAAATCCTTGAATGTAATACTCAAAGTTTATCGCAACAACCTGCTTCCACCGGCTTGGTTATTAGGCAAAACAGTTTGTTGGGGACAACCATTTCTTATTGCTTAGTTGACGAGATAAGTGACTACAAATATTGTTCACATAGTGATTTGAGTACCTTTGAGAACAGAAGTGTGATTCAAAGAGATTTTTATATACTCAATATGTTTTGAATTTTTCATGATATTTTAGAGATAAGAAGCAACAAAAGGTATGTACGACAAGCAATATTTATTTATTTATTGTCCTAGTTCCAGAATAAACTATGAAATCACTTTAGACTGGGAAACAAATATGAAACATAAAATAATTTGGAAGGAAATTGGCCAGGAATTAATTAAAGGTATTATTCCAGTCTGGTGGAACTGAGGAAGATCAGTATTATATTATTAAATGTACTAATACAATAATTTAAGAGTGAGGGGCTATCCTAGGTTAGTTTTGCTTTAACATGGACCGTAAATGCTTTTCACTGTGTTTCTATGAAGATCTTTAGAGAAAATAGCACAATAGTCTATTGTAAACGACAGATATATTAATGCATTTGTACCGATGAAAGTTTCATAAACATATTCAAGTTTTAATTTATGTTAATAATCGAGAACTCCATAAGCAGGTCAATTATTAACATAATAAATTTTAACTTTAATAAACTCCATATGAAAGTCGATTGTTAATAGAATAAAAATCACAATTTTGCACACTCCATTTTTATATCAAGAAATAGTGCTCAACCATTACATTTTTGTTCGGAAATTTCCACTATCAAATTGAAACTTCTAATTTTTAAAAAATAAAACTTTTTTTTAATTCTAATCGTAGATCTGGTTTAGATACACTAAAACGAAGTTTGTGGATCTCGAAGATCACTCGTTAAACATTGCTTCCAATCATTAAGAGACCCCATCACGGCGAAATTAAAATACAACTAATTTTACAGTAATTATGTGATATCTTCAAATAGATAAAAGATAATCGAAAAATGGAACAAGACCTCGCTAGACAATATTATTTTACATGAGATACCGTTATCACGACTTACTTATCTGCTTTCGATTTCCAGCCGCTTAGAAAATCGGCATTTATTTTTGCGTTTCTAAATAGCTGCGAACGGAAGGCTACTATGTAGATGACTCGTGATAAAGGTACCTCATGCAAAATAATATTGTCTAGCGCGCTCTTGTTCCACATTTCTATGATCTTTTATCTATTTTAAGATACCACATAATTACTATAAAATTAGCGACATTTTAACTTCGCAGTGATTATACCTCTTAATTGCTCACGGTTCATCACCGCTTCCACCATTTCGTATTTTCCTTTCTGTTTCACTTTCTTCATCTGTATTCTCCCAACTATTAACCGATTTACTTTCCAAATTACTTATGGGTAACTTCTCGATCACTTTTCTCGCTGAAATCATTTTATCAGAAGTACTTACGGGGTCAAAAATCTACTATCTCTTCGGACTTTAAGATTTTTCTTCCTGTCATCGAAAAAAAAAAAAATGATGTGAGAGAAACGTGTAAGATTACCTTTAAATTGAGAGAAAGAGAACGCTAACGTTACGACTACATCACTGACAATAAAGAACTACGTGGAAAAGGAAAATAAGTTGGTCGAAATAAAATATCGAAGTGTAAATGCTGGCAAATTGCAAGAGGATATTTACAACGTCGGCTCACAGCCGACATAAGAACGCAGAGGGTAAATATATCCATGAAGGTTCCATCGGTACAACATGATTTACATATCTGTCATTTATAGTGAGTTATTCAGTAATTTTCTCCAGAAAGAAACCCTAATATATCCTGGATACATAATTAAAAGTATTTATGATCCATGTTAAATCGAAGCTTCTAACCTGTGTTAGTTATCCACCTCTGTTCCCCCTTATTAATATGTGATAGATTTTGATGTGAGTTCCGTCAATTTAATCAGTATATCCAGAAGCAGAAAGTTTCTTCTATTCCTTTCAAACAAAATTTAACTAGATCTACAGTATGTAACAATTCTATTAATACGTTTTCTTGCATCTTTCAAAATATACTGACCCAAGATTTTTCTTTAGAGCATTGAATTCTATGACAAGTAGATCAAGAAACCATTTGAAAACTATTCGTAGATTGTAGTTTATATTCCGTAGTTGAAAATACAAACACAAAATTCCCAATCTATGCTCAAAATTTAACAACGTATTTTTATTTATGTGTTGTTATATTCCAGTAATCATTATAGGGAAATTCATATTTCCACATAATATTTCTAAAATAACTGGGGAACATTTAAGAAGAATATAAACCACTCGGAAACTACTATATAATGTTTTCAAAATAATTTCGTATCTCGTGATACACATATGGCTTTTAGTAAGCATTGTTATTGGAGAAAATCGTTGTATGTAGTGTAAATAACTGAATCTTAAGAGCCTGCCTTACTAAAAATAATACAAAATTTACCATTTTTCTTTTGCTTGTTTGTCATAAATGAAAGGAGATAATGAAATGTAACTTACCACAATCACAGATAATGTTATTCTACAACAGAAAATATGAAACTGAAGAATTTTTAGTTTTGTCATCTATAGATTGATTGATTGATTGAGAGTTTTACGTCCCGTTCACCAGCGAGGCTATATGAGACGTGGACTTACTGATTAACGTGGAATCCGAACCAAATGAGCTCCCGCCGGGAATCGAACCCGGGTCTCCCACGCCATGCCATCTATAGAAATTACAGTATTGCCAGAATAACAATTCCCCAAAATCTAAGTCAAGACAGCGACTAGAGGAACGAATTCAACTGCATTTGATTACGTATCATTTTGTCTTGGAATCCTGTGGACTACTTTTTAAAAGCAGTTTTATTTAGTTTGTAATAAACAAAATAGTTCTAACATAGAGTTATTAAAATTAAATAATAATGTCCTTTAAAAAATAGTTCACAGGATACCAAGACAAAATGATACAAAATCAAATGCAGTTGAGTTCGTTCCTCTAGTCGCTACCTTAACTTAGATTTTGGGGAAAATGTTATTCTGTCAACACTCTAATTTCTATGGATGTCTTCCTGAAAATTTTTCAGGTTCATATTTCCTGTTGTAGAATAGCATTATCTGTGATTGTGGTAAGTTGCATTTCATTATCCTCTTTCACTTATGAAATACAAGCAAAAGAAAAATGGAAAATTTTGTATTATTTTTAGTATTTCAGGCTCTTAAGGATAATTATAGTATAAAGTGACAGTAAACACACATCGATCATGGCGTAAGAGCAGTTTATTCTGAACGAACAAATTTTGTTTATAATTTACATTCATATATTCATCAATGTCAATTTTTAAATATATTGAAAGCAAGTATTAATATTATTAATTTGTGAAGGATAATTAAATCTAATACAAAAAATTCAAAATTTTATAACGAAAATGGATTTCATACAATATATATATATATATATATATATATATATATATATATATATATATATATATATATATATATATATATATATATATATATATATATTACTTCAGATTGGCAAGTTCCATTTGTTCCCAACGGAAACGTTGCTTTGCACATAAGTTTCACAAAACATTAAAGCTATATTTTTACATTGTTTGTTTAAACACGTTTCAAGTTAACGAAGTTTTTTTTGTTGTTGTTTAATGCCTCACGATTACACTTCGAGGCTAAGGGAGACGGTGGTAATGAGATGAATGATGATGGAGTAAAGAAAGTGGGAGGAAAAAGGAGAACCCCGAGAAAACCTACACTCATGGTGTTTGTCCACCATAAAGCAAACGCTATGACTTATAGTTTGGAGTACGATATACGTTAATGTATAGATCTATAACAATAATAAATAAATGTATATAAGGCGTGAAAAAAGGCCTGATGGAAAGGATCTCAGTCTCATCGTACGGACGCGTTAACCATTGAGCTACTCAAACCACTATCCGAAAAGCTATTATAAGTTTTGTAATAAAGTAAATTTTAAATTAATTAGTTACGGATAATTAATTAGAAAGTAAAGTTCTCTTATTCTGTTTTCTTCTTCAACTATACACATGTTAATGCCAAGTTTGTAAATTCATGCACATTAATTTATCCGTATTTTTAACACTAGCCTGGATCAGAAATAATATTGACTAAATGCATCTATATGAAATAGTTAAATTCCTAATATACTCGGGTAGCTATAATACAATAACTCAATATTAAATATGGAAGTTGATGTAAATCTGTTAAATTAATGCTTGCATTCGACTGCATCTTGGCATCTTCCCTAAAACATACTTAGCAAACTTTGCAATGTACTATTAATGTATTTAAATACTAGCTGAAATGTCCAATCTTCGCATGGGGGATGTATTTGGAAGTCAATGCCTGTGGAAGTATCACCATTCATCTCAGCGACCGCGAAAACTAAGGATTTGACACTAATATCGGTCATTTTGGATTATTTTTACATAATCCCCAACCCGCAGCCGAATGGGGTATATTTCGAAGTTAATGCGATCAGAGTTTCACCATTGATCTCAGCGACTGCTAAAACTATGAAATCGACGCTAATATCGGTCATTTTCTCCCCCCTTCCCTGAGACCCGCCTGGTTCGAAATTTGAAAAAAAAATAACGCTTCGTCTTGGTCTAGGGCCTGGACCAAAGGTACCCATTACCCAAATTTAGTAACTCTCGGTCCACTCGTCTGGTTCCCAGGCCGCACACAGACAGACAGACAAACACACTCTTTATTTTATTTATATTAGATAAATATTTAATTTCATTGTAGGTTTTGCATTTTCCGTTAATGGTTATTTAAAGTCCGTGAAGAATCGGAGCAGAGCAGAATTAAGTTAAATTCAGACCGCAAAGAAGTTTTGTACAAACCTATTCTACCAATAAACTAAACATTTATTACGAAGCTATATTCAAACAACATAGATATTTGAATGTATCTATTAGATAATACACCAAATAATATATCAAGTTGTATGTCATCAGATTTATTACACCAATTAAGTATCAACTCATATTCAAACATGTTTTTTTTTCTTCTTCTTTAAATTCCTTTATGAATCCCATTAGATAGTTTATCAAATAATATATCAAGTTGTATCCCAACTAACTTATTGTATCAGTCTATTATACAAATAAAGAAGTTAGTATCAATTCATATTTAAACAACATGGATTCTTTACATGAGTCTATTACATAATTCACCAAATAATATATAAAATTATGTGTCATCAGATTTATTGCCTCCGTCTGTTAGAAAAATCAACAATTAGTATCAACTTGTATTTGAGCAATATAGATTTTTGTACGAATCTACTAGATCTATTAACCAAATAATAAATACCAAATTGTAGGGGAAGGCGTTGTATCTTAGAAACAATGTACCTTTGAACACCTGTGCTTTTCTCGAATTCAGAGCTATCTAGGTGCAGTGATTAAAATTCATTTGAAAGATTAAATGAAAAAAAAGCACTACAAACGCGTTTGGCTGTTGTTTACTGAGTGTTGTGTCGAGTAATGTTCCTTTTAATTTTTTCATCCCCAAAACGAAGATTTTTTTGTAGTTACCTTTTGAGTTTTGTGCTCTTCGGATTTCGCAACTTGTGATATTTATTTGTCCAAACTTGGTGTAGAATCATTGGCGAATACAGTAATATTTTTAGTTTTAACTTCTGTTCAATATTTAAGCTAGTGGAGAACTTTTTTTCGTAATAGTTACCCTCTTGTACCTATGAACATTAATGCATCGTGCAGTGGCGTAGGGAAGGGGGGGCAGGAGGGGCCGCCCCCCCCAAAGAGGTCCGACAATGTACTTTGGTACTTTGATGTTTGTATTTTTTATATATTTTTATGTTTATATATTTTTTTGTTTGCAATTTTTCTATATATACCTATAACAGCACTTGCCCCCCCCCAAACACACATCCTGGCTACGCTACTGGCATCGTGTACCTTTGAACGACAAATAATACTGTTTAAAGCTACACAATGTAAGTAGTTAAAACAATTGATATATTTTATATAGGTTAGGTTAGGATATAAAGTTATTAATTATAATTTTAAGTAGTTTCTATATATTCGCATATTATATAACATAATGTTAAGAGTTGTATATGCTCAACTTTATTGCTCACAAGTTTTTGTTAGAACTTCTCTTCAATTTTTAATTTAATTGATAAAAATTTAATTCTGGGGAGCTTTTTATAGCTAAACCTTTTATTTCAATTTATAACTATTAATATTTGTGGCTTCTTTTTATATTATTGCCTCAGAAACGTTGTAATTATCACTGTTCAAAGGTACAAGAGGGTCTGTTCAATGGTACACGACCATAATGTACCTGTGAACAAAACAGATTTGTTCTTATTTTATCTTATAAAAGCTATTGTAATTATGTAACACGTTTAAAAATCATCCTATCTGATAGCAAAGAGATGACACTTCAAAAGTACGACAAAAATTGGGGGAAAAGTGCTGAATATTAGCACCAAAATTTCGTAGACTCTAAAAGTGTTCACAGGTACGACGCCTTCCCCAATGTCAGATCACTGGATAAGCCTATTAAATAAATCAAAAATTAACTATCAACTTGTATTCAAACAAAATCGACTAATTACAATCATTCAGCTAGATAATTAATCTAAAATACCAAGTGACCTTCGATACAGAGATTAATTTGACCAATTTATACACACATTCATTACATAATATCCGACACTTGAATTCCCATACCATGATTAATTAATTAATCATGGCATAGGAATTCAAGTTTCGGATGGTATTATAAAATATTGTGACAATCACGGTTGTTGTACAAACTTTCGAACTTGACATAGTTTCTTTTCAATTCTAGAGATTAACAACACGAACATAACAGAACTCATTCGGTTTCAAGTTCATAATTACTGATAAGATTTCACTAAACCAGTTCGACATTTCATATACATATGCATAAGAACATAGTACAAGTATGTATGTATATTGTGTATGTTATATATAAAAGGAATAGTATTTTATGCATAAAACTTTTCTGGCGTTATAGGGTGACCCAAAAGTAGGTATACACCCCTGTATTGATCGAGTATAACATTCTAGTTTATGAGTTTATTTGCTTCGACTCTTCCGAGCTTAAGATGTAAGTAAAAACACATTAAGAATAAATAATTAAGAAACTAAGTCTACCTGATGGATAGCAATAAGAAATGATATAAAATGCAGTACGGTACTGTATACCTACTTTTGGGTCAGCCTTTATAAATGAAAAGCTCGGACAAACATAATGGTGTGTCGAATATTTTCTAACTATAGAATAAAGTAGAAAAGCAAATTAATATTTTCCATGCAATGCAATGAAATGACAAAAATTCCAAACGTGCTTGCCCTGCCATCTACAGGTACATTTCAGAAACAAAAGTACCTACACACTCTTCTGTGCTTCGATCGCAATTCATTCTGCCTAATAGTTCAATTTCACAGAAAGTCGCGCTTACCATTATGTTTGACCGAGCCGCTCAATTACACAACCACACACACACACACACACACAAATAAAAGCTCAGTGCAGCGAACTCCAAGACATGGACTCAATGTATTTTGTTACAAAGAATCCAAATTTCAAAACCCCAAGGATTGACCGTGTCCATTTTTTTTAATGGGCGAAAAATTTGTGCGATTTTGGATAAGGAAGATACACGTAACACAGACATACAAAAAAAATCTGTGCAACGGATCCCAGGGTGTGGATTCGATGTATTTTGTTACACAGAATCCAAATTTCGAAACCCCAGGACGATTGACCATGTCAATTTCTATGGGCGAAAAACGTGTGTCCTCCCTATCCAAAATAGCTCAAGTTATTAGCCCATAAAAATTTGACATGGTCAATCATCCTGGGGTTTCGAAATTTGGATTCTGTGTAACAAGATACATAGAATCCATAACATGGGGTCCACTGCACAGAACTTTTATTTTCTTATTTTTTATTTATTTATTTATTTATTGTGTGTGTTGCTGTGCTTTTAAAGAATATTCATCCCATGAACAAAAAAAATGTATTGATTTAGAATGCAATAAACCACTAAACGTGGCCTCCCTCTTCTTTCAAGACTAACATACAAGTAGATGAGATTCTCGCTGTTAATAAGGATGATTATGGTTCGATTCCCAGACGGAGTAAATTTGATTTGAATGTCACATGGCACTGTAGATACATCATCTATAACAAGAACGTTAAACTTCAAATAAATGACCATTTCTAGTCTAATGGATAGTACGTTCCTTCGATGAACGTGAACCTAGGTTCGATTCCCGGTGACAGAGCACCAAAAAAATAATTTCACAATCATTCAATTTCGTTCTCATCCGCTCCATTTAGCCTAAAGAGCATAACTGTGGAACATTGGACCAAAATAGTTTATTCCGTTTTGTTTTCAAGCCAAAATGAACACTAACATGAGTACGGTGTTTTAAACACAGATACGCAAAAGCGGTAGCACGCACTATAATATCTACAAGCAGGGCCGGATTCAGGATTTTCTGAGCGGGGGGTGCACCAAATAACTGCCAGTACATTTGAATTAAATTTGAGTTTTTTAAATGCCTTTAGGCATCTGTGGTGTGAATGAGGAATTGCCCTGGAAATGCTAAGTGTCTGCTCTCGTTGAATCCTTTTCCTTCAATCTTCAGAAAATTGACTGAAGCTATTGATTTTTGCAAAACTCACTGCTAGTTTCTCACTTTAGGTAATGTATATTTACAACGAAGGGGGAGTGCACGTGCACCTTTGCACACACCCCCCCCTAAATCCGGCCCTGTTTACAAGTATCTTGCACGGACAAATTCGCTGTGTAGTGAAAATAAGCGGCATGAGAACTTCCAGCTTTGGCCTGTATTATTATTAACTATTTCTTAAGTAACAATATTTCACGTTGTAATCGGTGCGTAGTAGTTAAGTCAACCAGATATAACCGATTTCTTAGGAAAACATCCTTATTTGTGAACTGTTTCGATGTTTCTACTAAATAATAGACATAGTCATACGAAATAAGCTATCTACTACTTTTACTCCTTGGAGAGTTTGCCAGCCAGCACCTCGTCTAACAGGAAATCCTCTTGCAAGTCTCTCTGCTTCTTATAATAAAAGGAATAGCAGAGCGTTCTATTAGCGTGGACCTACCATGTTGATTTTTGTATACTCTATATACTATACTTTAATTCAATTAATATATTCTTTTAAATTTTATGAATAATATCCTATCTTGTGAATCAATGTATTCTTTCTTATCTTATGAATTAACAGTTTTTTCCTTATCTTATCAATTATCTTTCGTATCAAAACATTCTTTCTTATCTTTCAAGTAACAGATTCTTATGGATTAACAGATTTTATATTATGAATCGATATTCTTTGTTATCTTGTGAATTAATAGATTTTATGTTATCAATTAACATATTCTTTCTTATTTTATGAATCAATCAAATTCTTTCTTGTCTTGCGAATCGGCAGATTCTCTCTTATCTTATGAATCAACAGAGTCTTTTTTATCGTATGAATTAATATAAGTACTTACAATTCATACAATAATAGTCAGATGACACTGCTGACGACTACTCTTGGCTGTTTCAACTTATCTGAGAAGCAAACTAACTACATACAATCTTTAGATCGGGGAGCAAAAATGCAAACCCATTACACAGCTATGGAGAAATCTGTAACCTTACTTTCAAAGGTGGAACATTAACATCTCAAGAATATGCACTTACCCTTGCCTCGCAATTAATTATCTGCAAAACTACTAAAAGTATCATATTGCACAATACATGCGAGGAAAATTTGGTATAAGAGTATTTACTTTGATATCTATCAATTGGAAATTTCCAATTCACATTAGAAGATATCTAAAATCACTAAAAAAGATATAGAAGGGTTGTTTGGAGAAGAATTACCTCCTGGAAGATGGATGTAGGCTCGAAATACGAGAGTTGATGTCAAAACAGAATAAAGTCATATAATTTTCTATACATGAACACCATAGCAACTATTGCCTATAGCATGCTTGAACGATAGGCATGCATAGTCAGTTCAAAACTTTACAACGACCTCAACGTCTCTACCATTTTAGTGAGTTTAGAAAAATAAAAAGTACGGACAACCACACTATACTTTCTAGCTCCAAAGGAGTTTGATTTTGTTGAGTAATTTAAATATCACAAGTTGCATACAATAAGCTCAATTACATACAATAATTACAGATTTTTTTTTTAATTCGGATATAAGTCTTTCGACTATTGTAATGATGAAGGTTTTTTCTCATAACTCGCAACTGATTTTATTTGCCTGATGTAACTTTTTAAAATTAACCACAGACTGTTTTTCAAATTATTTTGTGTGATAGATTGAATTGTCAAATTATGTTTACGCATATTGGCAACGTGTGGAATTATGTATTGGATTATGCAGAACCTTGAAAGTTCAATTCTCGTGTTCGGCAATCCTAAGATTTTTTTTAACCACATAATCCAGGCACGTAGCCAGGATTTCGGAAAGGGGGGGGGGGGCACCCGTGACATGAAATACTCTGGTCATCACACCAGGGGCTGATCATTCTAAACAATTTTATTGGAACATACATTGGTTCGTTTAGCCAGGATTTCGTAACGGGGGGGGGGAGGAGGGAGCGTGACATGGAATTCTGAAGGCCCAGGAGCTCGATCAATCTAAACTACTTTACTATCAACATATATTGGTTTGTGAGGATTTGTTGGTAAGTATTTTAATAAACTATGAAGAAATCTCGAGTAAAATTTAAAAAAAAAAAAAGTATTGAAAAAGATTATACAATATTTACATCCTCTGTTTATTCAAATACAACAATTTTCTTTTCATTATGACCTCAACTATTATAAAAAGTACATATTCACTACTATAAAAAGTACATACTCAATAATGTCTTGTAAAATATTTTGCAATATCTGCGTTCCTTTTTCTGTTGAATCAAATGTTAACAGAACTTTCTTTCCACATATATTTTTGTTTTTATTATTCCGTCAACTACTGTCTGTTTCACATAACAGGTTAAAGGAGCACTAGAAAATTGTTTTTGAAATAACATGTTTGATATTGCAAGGATGCGGTGACGAAAAATTATGATAAAAAGTGTTCACGCTGTTACACAACGGTACTATGCTTTCGGAAGCTTGAAATCTCGCTAACTAGTAACAGAAATTCTGAGAATTCCGTAACTTTTCTATAATTTTCAAATTCCCTTACTCTTGCAGGATATCTCCCCACCATGTATTGCAAGTAATACAAATTTTCGCACAAGAAAGAGTAACCAAAAGCTTCCTGTAGTTAATTTTTAACGCTGATCCTTGTTTTTCTCATTTCATTTTGATTCATCCTTCCCTAATTTTTTCATTTCTGGTCTCGAAGACCCCCCGGACCCCTCCCTTGGCTACGTGCCTGCATAATCCTTTTAACGACATAATCCTTTTATCGTATGAAGGAAGTACCAAAATTATATCGAATAATAAAGCTATTATTGATTTCACTCTTCTCTCGCAGTCTTAAATACAGTTAATGCAAGATAACAATGAATCAAAAGTTATTATCTTTAATTTAGAAACTTTGTAGAAAAGAAAAAAAGTATTTTGTGCACTTAAAACTAAGTGGAGTATTTTGTTCCATAACTAGCCTAACCCTTATTGAAAATTGGCAACACAGCACAAATCAAGCTACAAAAAAAAGTTTAAACTTTGCTGAGAAAAATCCTTTTCTGAATATAAATTCACATCTACTAGTTTTCGGCCAAACAGGAGTTCTTGATTCGCTGAACATGGCCACCTGTCCAGGTATGCGATAATTTAGTAGCCAAAGGCATTCGGCGAAACAGGAAGACACGGTAGAGGGCACGGTAGCTCAGTGGTAGAGCGCTTCCCTCTAGTGTGTATATGGGGTCCTTCCTTCGATTCCCAGCCAAGTAAGCTTATGGTGGACAATATCGTGTCTGTGGGCTTTCTCGACGGTACTCCTGCTTTCCCCTACATTCTCATTACACCAATTATATCATCATCATTTATTTGCCTTAATCGTCTTTCCCTTAAGAACACAATCATTCGAGATTAAACAGAAATATTTCGTTTCATTTCATTTTAATAAAACCTTCATTTTTTTTTTAACTTTCACGAAAACCATGTATGAGGACAGGCACGTAGCCAGGATTTCGTGAAGGGGGGGTCCGTGACATGAAATACTGGGGTCATCACAAAAGGGGCTCGATCACTCTAAACTATTTTACTGGAACATATTTTGGTTCGTTTAGCCAGGATTTCGTAACGGGGGGGGGGGGGAGGAGTGACATGAAATTCTGAAGGCCCAGGAGCTCGATCAATCTAAACTACTTTACTATCAACATATATTGGTTTGTTAGAACAATAAAATAAGGATATGTTGGCAAGTATTTTTATAAACTATGAAGAAATTTCGAGCAAAATAATAATAATAAAAAGTATTGAAAAAGATTTTGCAATATTTACGTCCTTCTCCTGTTTATTCAAATATAATAATTTTTCTTTCGTTATGACATCAGTTACTATAAAAAGTGCATACTGAATACTGTCTTGTAAACTATCTTCTAATATAAATAAAATAAAGAGTTTGTTTGTGTGTTTGTTTGTCTGTCTGTGTGCGGCCTGGGGACCAGATGAGTGGACCGAGAGTTACCAAATTTTGGTCAGGGGTGCCTTCGCCCAGGCCCCAGAACAAGACGAAGCATTTTTTTCAAATTTCGAAACAATGGGGTCTCAGGAGGGCGTTTACCAGAACCGGCTTGGGAACCAGACAAATTGACCGAGAGTTACCAAATTTTAGTCACAAGTACCTTGGTCCAGGCTCCAAACCAGGGCTCCAGTTTAACGTTTTTGTCGAAATTTGGACCAGGGGGCGTTTACCGGGACATGTAAAAGTAGGAGAAAATGACCGATATTTATTTATTTATTTATTTATTTAACAATCACCAGATACAGCTCAGAGGCCATTTTACTTTGAATATCCAACAACATTAACAGTGGAAAGGCTCTGGGGAGGTATCGGCCAGGGCCTGTTTAGTAGGTGCCATCCCGGTATTTGCCTGGTGGGACTGAGGGAAACCCTGGAAAACCTCAGTCAGGATGGTAGGCAGCGGGATTCGAAGCCACACCCTCCCGAATGCGAAGCCAAAGCTCTACCACTTGAGCTATTAGTGTCGAATTTATATTTTCGCGGTCGCTGATATCAATGGTGAAACTCTAATCGCATTAACTTCCAAATTCACGCCAAATTCACGCTATTCGACTTCGGCCCGGGGGTCACCGGAGGGGGGTGAGATACCAAGACATATAAAAGTAATCCAAAATGACCGATATTAGTGTCAAATCCATAGTTTTCGCGGTCGCTGAAATCAATGGTGACACATCCATTAGTGATGACTTGCAAGCATGCGGGCCGGGAGTCAGCGGGGGGTGGATATCGAGAAATGTAAAAAATAGCCCAAAATGACCGATATTAGTATCAAATCCATAGTTTTCGCGGTCGCTGAGATCAATGGTGATACTCGTACAGGCGTTGACTTCCAAATACAGCTCCTGTGCGAAGCATGTGTATATTCAACTAGTTTTACAATATATGCGTTCCTTTCTCTGTTGAATCAAATGCTAACAAAACTTTCTTTCATCACGATTTTTTGTTTCTATTATTCCGTCAACTACTGTCGGTTCCAAATGACTGGTTAAAGGAGCAACAGAAAATTGTCCTTCAAATAACATGTTTGATACTGCAAGGATGCGATGACGAAAAGTTATGATAAAAATGTCCACGCTGTTACACAACGGCACTTATGCTTTCGAAAGCTTGAAATCTCCCTGACTAGTAGCAGGAATTCTGAGAATTCCATAACTTTTCTTGAAATTTCAAATTCCCTAACTCTTCCAGAATACCTCGCTTACCTCGCCACCATATGGCAAGTAATACAAATCTCCTCATAACAAAGAGTAAGCAAAAGCTTCCTGTAGTTTTCTTTTTAATTTTTAACGCTGATCCTTCTTTTTACCATTTCATTTTGTTTTATCCTTCCTTAATTTTTCATTTCTGGTCTCGAAGGGGGGGGGGTCCGGACCCCCGGACCCCCCCCCTTGGCTACGTGCCTGATGAGGATTTACTTCAGTTGTTCCCAATCTGGGGGAGGGGGCGTATTCCTAGAGCGTCAAAAGCGAACAATGGAAACGGAAGATGTGACAGAATAAAATGTGAAACTATGAATAAAACGGAATTTGTAATAATGATTTACCCTTTAGCTTTGGCAAGCTTCAAAACGCTACATGTTTGACATTTTGTCTATCCTATTCCTATTCAAGGTTTCTACTTTACTAAAAACTAAATAGTTATGCGAATTAAATTTTCTTACAAAATTATCAAAAAAAAAATACAAAATGTTATTTCAATGTATAAGATAGAGTTCAAAAATTTATCAACTAGGGCAGTGGAAAAATGCTCTGTAATGGTTGACACAAGTTTCTTGATAGTCGGTGATAAGTTCGATAAATATAAATATGTTCGTGTTTCTACCCTGGAGTTTGAGATTGAGATTATTTAGTATTAAAAAAAAATCAGCAAGATATGAAAAAGAAAATACAAATATGTCGTCAGTAAAAGAAGTATAAAGTTCATTTTTTCCTAGACTTAGGAAAAATATTTCCACATCTGACTTAAGCTCATATAGTTTACTTAACATATTACCTTTCGACAACCAACGAACTCCGCTATGGAAAAGTCAAGTTTTATGTTCAGCACTGAGGTCGCCACACATAGCCTTAAAGAGACGAATGTTCATATCACTTGACTTTACAATATTAACACCTTTAATAGGCAATGATAATGCCTGCTACAGGTTGTCTAGTCAAGTTTCTACAGCTAAGGCTTGCCTGTGAATTAAGCAGTACTAACCAATAATTGCAGGATTTCTGTCCTTTCCCAACTTTATAAATCCAAACTGCAAACCTAACATTGCTGGAGCTTCATCAGTATATATATTCCAACAACTCTGTCCCAAGATAAATCAATTAAAAAAAACTGATATCAAAAAAAGACATCAAAACCGTTGGATGATCTCTCCAAACTTTTTGAAAACAATATTTCTTCTATTAACATCTGTTCATTTACTAACCGACAGTACACTAGTAAATGACAGCCACTGAGATATGTCCGTGGAATGATCGTACTGCGGGGCAAAAAAGTCGAGGTTTTTAAAAAATTTTCTAACTACCTGTTCTTTTAAATCAAATGATATTTCATTAATTCTATGTTTCACAGTATTATCTGCAAGCGATATTTTATTTTTTCTGACTTTCTTCCCCAAGTACAATTTCGGTTGCCTTAAGTATGCAATACTGATAAGAGTTTCACTAATAGTAGGAGGCATTTTACGCCACCTCATTTTGCTTGTGAATGGTTCCAGAGGAATCCAACATTATACATTCCAGCGAGTTTCTTTTTTACAATAAATAAACTTTAGGTTTGTTTTTGAGAACTGGAGGTACTACTGACAAATGTAATTCCAATCGCAAGGGGCGGACAGCATCATTCCTAAGGACAGTATGGCACACAACATACTTTATTAGTTCAATACTAATCTTTTTAATGAATGTAAAACTATACCTGATGTAATCTTCACTATACAGTCTTCTCTTTGAACTTGAAGCTGCCATTATACTGTCATAATAATAATATTGTACAAAGTCTTACTGCAAGCAAATATAAACTCGTGAGAATAGAATATTATTATTATTATTATTATTATTATTATTATTATTATTATTATTATTATTATTATTATTATTATTATTATTATTATTATTATTATTATTATTAAAGATTTGAGAATTCAAAGCTGTGCCTGAAGTCTCAATATGGGCCAGCCAAAAACCAACCATATATGACAAATGAGCAAAACGGATGAGGGATGGGAGACGTGAAATATGAAAGGTTTATGAAGGGCACGCTAGATAAACAAGGTTACATTCACATTTACGCATATCATTTTTCAACATACTTCATGTTCAGCTCAATAAGGTCTATGAATTGCTATATGTCTCTCATTGTCGGACATTTTCTTGTCGTTAAACTCCAATTACTTGCGTAACTTACAAAACAAAACAAAAAAAAAATGAAAAATGGTTGAGAGGAAAGTTGTAAAGAGCTTTCAGTATACAAGGAAAATAAATATAATATTCTTGCACATGTTATGCTACTTCCGTGTTGTGATTACTTCCAGGTAAACACAGTTTATTCAAGTAATAACAAAAATACTCAACAACCTTCACGACACGAAAACTTCTTATACAGTAAAATTCCAATTAGCCGGGATTAATGAGTTCTGAATGGCATCTGGATAATAAGGAAAATCATTTTTAAAAATGTCACGGTTTCTGATTTAAAATTCTCAAAAAGTGTTTTTAATGAAAAAAAGTACACCTATGAATGTTAAAAATAAGATCACTTTTATTACCAATAATTAGAAAATATATGTAGATAGAAAATATCAATTTAATATAAATGTTAACATTGTTTTAAATAAGAACTTTAAGGAAATTATATTTTTTTTTTACGAATTAATATTACGAATAGATACATATTTCAATATTTTCTTTTCTGATTTTTGTTATTAGGATCATCCGATGGAGCTTATAATATTGTAATGTTTGTTCACTGATAACGGTGACCTTTACAGTTGCTATACACAGGCCCGACGAGAGGGTGGGGGACCCGGGGCTTTTTCCCCGGAGCCCGGATCGCTTAGAGGCCCGGCAAATACAGAAAGTGTTATAACCCTTGTGCTAAAGAGAAAATTGCTACAAATATTTTCCGTGTTTTTAAAAACATGTTTATCTTGGTATCGTTTAATGTTTATTTATTTATTTATTTACTTATTTATTATGTTTAATTGTTAGGATTTTATTTGCTCTTGATTCTTTTGCTATATGAGTGCACAAAGTACAGAAAAATATACTTTAAATCACTTCCTCTATCAAAAGAAAATATTTTTCTTCTGAGAAGAAAGAGGAAGCAGTGTGCAACAGAAATGCCACTTACAAACCGCAAACGATTTCATTAATGAAATGGTTCATATATAAGCGATTCAATCTGCCAACTTCACTGCTGCATTGACACCATTTCAGTTGCTCAACACAATTCTTGACCAAAAACTAGTCAACATTTTCCCGAATATTAATATTGTTCTCCGTATTT
Organism: Thermobia domestica; assembly: GCF_964235325.1. NCBI lineage: Eukaryota > Metazoa > Arthropoda > Insecta > Zygentoma > Lepismatidae > Thermobia > Thermobia domestica. Next base: position 337,485,546 of record NC_137455.1, on the reverse strand, counting down.
TCTGTACTCTACCAATGTGTGTGGAGGAGGCTGAAAGATCGTTTAGTGCACTCGCAAGAGTAAAGAATGCCCTTCGGTCATCGATGACTCAGCAAAGAATATCCGACTTGGGAACTCTTACAATGGAGTCTACTTTAGACCGTCAGATAAAGGTTAGTGATATTATAGATACGTTTGCTAGCAGGAAAGCAGGAAAGCATATTTTGCAAATTACGAAGTATAACTAGCTATGTAATTTAGTATAATGTAACTAGTAAATATATGAGACTGTTTGCCAGTTTTTATACCGAACCCGATGATAACTCAATCCCAGGGCCCGAGTTGGCTCTCGACGGGCCTGGTTATACATATCCCATCTTCTGCGATTGAAACAAAACTATTAGAAGTTACAAATCTCGCCTTTAGATTTGCAGCAAATATTTTCCAGATGGGTTAACATCTACTGGATGAAATTTAAACTTCTACTATGTGTGTGTGATGCTCTTTACTGTCTAACAGAGTTCACTATTTCCTGATATCGATCCAAAATACTTGGCGATCCGGAGGACTGGATCTCGGATAATAATTGAAGTTATAAGGTAGCTAATCTCTCTTTACAATCAGAATAAATAACAAAGCGTAAAAGATGAACAAAATTAATCTAGATTTTATTCAACTATCACTGCATATGTAAAGTAAATTATGTCGTAATACTTTAACTCTTCCCCGACAGATAGGTTATTTTCAGGACACCTAGGTTTTCTAGTGTTTTTTTTTTTATTGTAGAAAAAATCATTTAAGTTGTTTTCATTTGAAAGTCCTTTCCGAAAAACTATGAAAGTTGCTTTCACAAAACATATAAAACTTGTTCTATTACAATTTCTTACATTTAGAAATATTTTTGTTAAGAACGACGGACAGAGCTCGTAGCCCGTCTGGGAATGTGTTAATATTAGTGTTGCTCAGGAGAGGAGAAGCACTGTGTTAAAATTCGAGGCGAGAAGAGAAGGATGAACACGAAAATAAGACACGACGAGAAATTTCACGAATTTTGTGCGTAACACAAGTTTCCCGAAACTTTGGATCTCAAACACTGCTTTAGTGTTACATGACTTATAGCATAAACACTATAAACTGATAATGTGATCGTACGAAAACAATGAAAAACCTTTATCAACGTTTGAAGATACACTAGTATAAATATACCCCATTGACTTGACATCTAGTCTTCCGTTTCAGGCGCTGCTGTTGGCTGAAGGAATTCCACTCTCATTCGCTAAGGCTCTCTCGCTTAGCAGCTGCTGAACCCTTATTGGCTCAACGCGTGGGTGTGTCGGGGTGTGAGCTTTAGTTCGCATTTTTGCCACGGCTCAAGACATTTTGGCAGCACAATAGTTACATAATATACTGCAACAATAAATATGGTATAAATGATGCATGTAGAACGATTCGTTTATCAAATTAATTGTTGAGCCCATTAAAACACACTATTTTATCTTTTAATATACTTATTTTAATAAATATAACGGAGAAATGTACTTTATACTTTTACACAACTTTCTAATATGTCTGCTTAACTCACTCTATAATTCTATTTATTTTAGTTGTCATGACAACGACATTTCAAAATCCTATTATTAAAAAAAAAACATTTGAATATCCTTTTTTTATATAGAGATTATCTAACTTATTTCTTTTTCTTTTTCTTTTTCTAATAGTAAAATACCTTACGGCCCAAAATTACAAGTTAATAACTTTTACAAGTTCATTACAAGTAAAAAATATACAACATACCGTTGTACATGTGCAAGTTGGAACAGGGGATGGACCAATCACAGAAGATTTATTGGCATCGAGGGCCATTTGTATTCAATGGATAAACTCGCTCATCCTATGCTAACATCACAGGGACACAAAATCTGTTCTAATAGTAACCAACATATTTACTTACTAAAGAAAAGCAGAAAAATATATTTATATTCCATTTTAATGAGAAACTAGATCCTTTATGTTCTGCACTAGTCTCTCAATTTTCAGTGGTACACTGGATGTTCCAATGCGGAGAATATCTTTAAGGTGAGCATCAGTTATCCAAGAAAAAAAAATTCCGTTCAGTTTAAAAGGTTACATAAGACACATTTTCAATAATGGGTCAGGCGGGACAAATGAAAGGATTCAATGAGCCAAAACTGACCCGGGGGCCGGCTGTTGCATATGGCTGGTTTAAATGTTGTTATATCACACTTTTAATTACGGACGGATTCTAACAACTTCTAGATCAAAATAAGAAAAAAATCATGGCATAAATTTTGAACACAAATTTGGAAACAAGAGGAGAAAAATCGAGAGGAGACGCTTTTCGAGAATCGAAACGTGACGGGAAAGAATTCTTCGAGAATTGAGGTGAGATTTCTACAAAATTTAGGAGGCGAAACGACGAAATTATATTTCTTATCTCGTCTTGTGTCGTGGGCAATATTAGTTAATATTCAAATTAATGTTATATGCATAATCAGATTATCATGAATGTATCTTGTACTGGATTTGATTGATTGATTTTTTTTTAGTTTAGCGTCCCTTTCAACAGCGAAACTATATGAGACGTGGACCTTCTGATTAACCTGGAATCCGAACCACATGAGCTCCCGCCGGGAATATCTTGTACTGGAAATCAATAATCATCACTGATTGGCTAGTTGATTGACCTATTAGGATTTACGTCCTTTCTCAACAGCGAGACCATATATGAAGAGATCCACAGTATAGAATGGGATCTGACCCACTGTATTAATCGAACTTGATCCCTTCCGATCGGGAATCAAACTCGGAATTTGCATTAAAGACACAACCCTAGCCACTAGACCAACAAGGATGACATAATCGTCATTCAACTGCTCTCTTAAAACTTTTATGAATCAATAGTTATACATGCTACACAGATTTCTCCATTGGGTCACGTACTAACGAGAAGCGCAAGCTATTCATTCTATGACATTCACCTATTTTCGTTTGACTGCACCTGGCTATTAAAATACACCGTATACAAGTGATTTTGAAGGTCTTCAAATTGCACATTGCATTGCATTGAGAATTGTGTTTAGCATACTGAATGTGTTTATCAAGGCGTGTAAAATACGATAAAAGAAAGCCACACTCACATAATGATTTAAAATTACCTTTACCATACCCACTCTTTGTCAAGGATTTGTCTTTTCGACATTGTTAGATATCAGAGATTTCACTTTAGTGATTATTTTCATTTTAGTGATATCTTTCAACTTCATGTCTTAATAATACATTATTGTGCATTTAAGATTAGTTTAAGGACACAAGGCCTTAACAGAGGCATCAGACTCTACTATCCCAACCCTAGTGATGAGCAAATACAAGACCAAGACCAAGACCCGGGTGGTCTTGGACTTGCACTGGAACCCTTGGTCTTGGTCTTGGTCTTGATCTTCCACACCCAGTCTTGGTCCTGGTCTTGCTTGCAAGAGCCTTTGGAGTCTTGCTTTTAAGAAATCTTATGCTTTTCATAAATACATTTTACTCTGGATATAAGGGATAATAAATTTTACAATGCGCCAATAGTAACGGAAATACAATGTGTATGTTTCTAAATATAATATAGTTTACCTTCGTATAAGTTTGACGACAGTGTACAACATAGGCCATGACCTTTACTTTTTTCAATAGGTGCCCACGCTTCACTACTTTAAAAGATAAATTGCAACGTTTCGTAATCTTTTTTTATATTTTTAACACATTCAATACTCCACTGGTTCCCAAACTAGAGAGAGGACTCCTGAGACGCATGAAAGAAAATCAAGACGGCACAGATTACTGAAATACCATGAATTACAAAATTACTTTTAAACTCTGAAGACGTCAGATTTTTTTCTTTTCAATCACAATTAGCTAATCTTTGTACAGTCCGCAGCAAAAAACCTGCAACATAAGCATGTAAGTTTATTGTGAAAGGACGAAGTCTTTTGCTCCAAAATAAGTGTGCAGGGGAGGACGCCGAGGTTTCTCCTGGCGTGATTCGTGCCACTTAGACGTTATGTTGATTCCCTGCGCTGTTAGGCGTAGTTTCACAATAAACTTACATGCTCATGTTGCATTTTTTTTTTTTTACTGCGGACTGTACAATGAACAAACTTGCAATTAAGTATTGACATTTTGGTTTGCTGATTCCAATATGTACTCTATGCGGGAGAAACATGGACATTACGCAAAAGCGATTGGAAAAATAGAGGCTTTCGAAACGTGGGTATGGAGAAAAAAGGAGATAATTAGCTGGGTTGAATGAAAAACGAATAGGATAGTGTTAGAAATAGTAGCAGTAGGGGAGAAAAGAAGAATTTTAGATTAATTAAATGGAGGAAGAGGAACTGGTTGGGACATTGGTTCAGGAGGAACTGTATTATGAGAGACGTGTTAGAGGGTATGGTGGAAGGAAAAAGAGGGAGGGGAAAAGAGACTGTAAAGGCCAACATACACTAGCGTATTTTCAGCGCGCATTTTCGGTCCGTAAAATGATGTCGTAAATTTCGGTCCGTAAGTTGGCCCATACACCTAGCGTAAAAATAGGCGCGTAAAAGAAGAAGAAAAAGAAGCGGTCATTTTTCGCTCTTCCTCTTGCCTGTTGTTTGAGCACGCGGTCGTTTTCCAGTTTACTCAAGTTGCTTGAACAAGACGGATCTATCTGAGGCCATGGTTTTAAGTGCAGGTGCTATAAACATTGTGTTGTTAAGTAAAAGAATAAAAAGAGTTGAGTTGAGTTGATTTTAGTTTAGCGTCCCTTTCAGCAGCGAGGCTATATGAGACGTGGACCTACTGATTAACGTGGAATCCGAACCACATGAGAATGAATAAAAAGAAAGCATACAAGAAACAGACTGGGATCCACGCCGAAGAGGATTAAAAATTCACATTTATCTATATTACGTCCAAGCAGCTCAATCCAATTGGCCTATTTTTGGTACAATCTTAGATCATTGTACTTAGTGATCTGAGATCACTAAATATTTATATAAATCGTACTTCGAAGGAAAAGAACACAGGACAGGGAAAAAGATATATTCAATTTTTTACGATGTAAATTGCAAACATTTAAATTTCAAAACAGACACAATGATGATTTAATACAATCTGAACGAGCTTGATGTGTGGTTTCCTCTTACCTTCCGAAATAAGCCTATTGTTTGGAACTGCAGTTTACAAAGAATAAGGGAGTAAAGGAGTGTTCCGATAGTTGAATAATTGATTGATTATTTTGTTATACAATGTTTTAGACTGCTGACTTTGGTCGTTAAAAAGTGGGCTACTGAATGATAAATTCAATTTAAAGAAAATATGATTTACTAATGGTTGCAGCTTTCGTTTTTTTTTTCTTTCTTACAAAATTAACGAAGTAGAAACAAATAGAATAACTTATCCCCTCACGGGATACCAATTTTTACTACCTTATCCACAGCTCAAAAATAGGCCAGAAAGGAAAAATAAGACTTATACAACTACCTCCAGCCCCATTCTTAGTTTGATCCTTGTTACCTCCGCTTTTGTAAGTTGAAGTGATCCTCCCCACTGCTTCCACCCACCTTTTTTTTTTATTTCAAAGTTTATCTTGCCATTTAGTTTTTTTTTTTATCTAGTTGTTAAAAATCATTTAAATATTTATTTATTGAAAGGTTGGGTGTTAGTGGACTTAGGTAATTTCATCACCGGAATTTTCGTCACCGGTAATTTTGTCAACAAAATATTAGCATGTAGGTTATTTCGTCACCGGAAATTTCGACAGTAATTTCGTCACTTGTAATTTTGTCACCAAAATATTAGCATGCAGGAAATTTTGTCATGGTCATTTTTTCACCTTTGTTGAACTAAGTAGAGACAAAGTAAACGACCGGAACAGCTAACTTTATCTTAATCAAAGTTAGAAAACAATTCAGTTGGTGTTCGACTCTGGAAAATCAAAGTTTCGGATACTCGAAGCAAGAACAAACAGCAGTAAAATAACATAATGTCAGTTTCAGCAAATGTTAAAAGCACAGGCAAAATGGGCCAGTAATGGATTTATATATCACTATTTACAAATATTAAGTTTTGGCAATATTAAAATTTCAGAACAGAAAATTAGCAAACAAAATATAGCTTGTATTAATACAATAAATGGTTTACATGTTCATTTTCTACTCTTCATAACATGATAGGAAACAACAAGCAAATTTTTTTTCAAACATTTAGTTCCAGTGTTATACGTTAAGCACAAAGATTAGAGCCGTTTCTGAAAAATCTCAAACACTCTTCTAGTTTGCTGTTTGGGTGGTTGCCCCACAGCATCTTGATGAAGCACAGCTGAAACCGTTGCTTCAATTTGTTGAATTTCATGAATAAGCTTCCAAATAGTTGAGTAGGACATTCCTACTAGATGATGAAACTTCTGGTTCCACAATTCACAAATATTATTTATCCTAGAATTGCTGTTAAAGGTAGCTTGGTGAACATTCCAACTATCTGGGGGATATAGACGGGGCACATTACGCAAACAAATATTCCCAGATCGAGCTTTAACACGGCGATACGTGTTTGACACGCAAGTGCTATCAAAACAGTCCAGAAGTTCCAGCTCTTCCTCCAAAGTCACTTGTATTAATCGATGCACATCTGCTATTGAAAGAAATGCAAATCTGTTTATTTTCTCGCAAAATACGCGAAAATTTTAATTGCTCTTGTACCGTTCTAAGAGTCCAAGGTCTTGTACCTTCCTCTATGTTGACTGAGTCAGGTGAAAAAAGTAACGCTATAAACGAGTTGAATCTCCAAAAGTTGCATTTACGCTATATCAAAACCCATTACCATAGTTACAGGTCCGGATATTCACTAAATTCACTGCACTGATCCACCACCGCACGAAACAGTTCTTCATATGAATTTTGTGTCTTGGTCTACATTAGGGCGTATACCTAGTAAAGGAAGTATCACCTCAAATAACATACTTTTTTTTTTTTTTTTTTTTTGAGCCATTGAAAAGTTGCGTTCACCATCCATGTTTCACTTTTTAATAGCTTCATAAGGTTATATTTAAAGAAAACATCCAGAAATATTTATACGTTTTTCTTCCTTTATAGAAATTTGTTCTTTTCACATATATCCAATAACAATTTGCCAATGTTTACTCAGAGGTGAAATATAATATAATTCTTTTAATAGCTCTTAAAAAAAGGTCACTCTTTTCAAATGACTCTGTTAACTTGGAAGGTCCAAGAGTTTGGGTTCAGAGAACGGTACTAAAACGATGAAAATTTTCGTCTATTCTGCGGGAAAATTAACAGATTGGCGTATCTTCCCATATTTGTTTGCTATTTTCTGTTCTGAAATTTTGATATTCACGAAATTTAATATTTGTAAATAGTGAATAATGAACCCATTATTTCCCCATGTTGCCTGTGCTTTTAACATTTGCTCAAGCAGACATTATTTTTTGCTACTGGTGCTTGTTCTTGTGTCGAGTACCAGAAACTTCAATTTTGCAAAGTTCAACACCAACTGAACTGTTTTCTAAGTATTATTAAAATAACGTAAGCTGTTTGATCGTTTGCTTTGTCTCTATTTAATTCAACAAAGGTGAAGAAATAACTGTGACAAAATTTCCTATATGACAATATTTCTGTGATAGAATTACTGGAAACTTTTATCTCTTGTCTCAAATACAATATGTAAAATATGTAACTCTTTATTTAATAATAATAATCTATTTTTATTATGCTGCATAGTTTTGGCAGTTTAAGTTTAAAGAAAACAATTCCAAAAACTTTTTCGAGTTCATTCATTGTACTTGTATTATGTTCTAAAAGACACTGGTGATGAAACTATCGTGACATTATTTTCGGTGACGAAATTACCTATATGGTAATATTTTGATGACAAAATTACCGGTGACGAAATTACCGTGACGAATTTTCCGGTGACAAAATTACCGTCGCCCGGTGTTAGCATGCGGGGTCAGGTTAAATTCAGTTCTACTCTGGTTTTCGTTTATTGCCAGTTTATCACTGTTTATTTTCATGGTTTCTTTAAATGTAGTCTTTAGTAATTTACTGTATTAAAAAAATGTTTTAAACTTAATGACTTTTTTCTTCATTCTTGCTGTCGGGTATATGATATGAGGGTAAAATCCACCCGAACTTGAGGGTTTCCACATATACATACAAATCAATTGAGTAGTAGTAAGGGCGAACTCAACATCGGATAATTTTCTTTAAATTCGAGTGATAATTTTCTAAACTTAATACTTTTATCAGATTTCCAAGGGAAGGTTTTCGAATTTTCTTCCTATCCCCTAAAATAAAGGAAGTTCACTGATAGATGAAAATAAAAAGACAAACGCGATTTTACCGAAAACGACTAACGATTCTTCTCGTACATCAATATTTCATTACCACTTTTATTATCTGGCATAAGTTATTTCTGTGGTAAAAATACAAAAAGGTTAGTTTACTCTTGCCTATGAGTTTTTTCGAGATATTTTCTCAAACACGAGTCAGTTAATTTTGTTCGTAATTGATAAATAAATGGTTTATTAATAACCGGACAATATGACATAACTATTTTTTCCTGAAAAGATCCACAACGGGTAATTTACTCTTGAGGGAGAATTTGTTTCGAATTTCTGAAAAACGCCTTAGGTGATAGTTCATATTTCATAAATAAATGTGTAATTAATAGCCTGCAATATGGAAACATCCACACGAAGCAGTTTTGAAGATGAGTTTCTACTATGTTCAATGTGTAATTATATGAAAAATATACACTATTAAGTAGCAGATTGCGTCAACTATGTCAATTCTCCTAATAATGATGCATACACTACTTACAAACATAGTAAAACGATTGAGTTGTTCGTGAAATAAATTATTTAAGTGACAAGTATTGAGTGTTACATAATATTTTATGGCAATATACCTTAAGTTGACATTTATCTAGGAAGGTTTGATAGTATTCCCAATACTGAGATTGAGAAATGCTTTAATAAGTTAATATAAATTTATGAGTGTATTTCCTGTAAATAGGTGTAATTTTCAATTCTGCTCTTAGTTATGATCTCTTTTGGGCTTATATCTGTTGCACTTTTCAGGTAAGTGTTCGTAAACATATCCCCATCATGATGAGATATAATACAATGTTGAAAAATATTTAACATGGCCGGTACCTCGAATTGAACCAGAACTTTTACGGCTGGGAATCAACCACACACACACAAAAAAAAAGCTGTACAACGATTTGCTATTTGACTTAGTATATAAGCATTAATGGTGAAATAGGATTATTATTAGATTTAAATATTTGCACAAACTGAGGCTTGGAACAATATACGAAGAAAGAAACATTATATCTCGTGGTTTATTAATTGTTTTTTTTACGAGTAATGTCAACATCGCGTGAAAAATAGTTACTTTCTGAACCTATTTCGCTATAAATTCTTGTAAAGTTGAGAAAGTACTTAAAATAACAAGCAGCACATTGTCAAAATGGCAAGAATCGTCATCGAATTTCGATATTCAAACTCAATTATTTGCTCCGTGTTATCAGGGAAATATCGGATAGTATCTTGTTCAAGGTCAGGATTACTACTATTTAAACTTACAGATACAGCACTAGGCCATTTTATTCTGAAACATTTTAACAATTTGATAAAAATTTAATTACAATTTGAAGCCAAGATGGTACAAGACAACAGCGACATTACAAAAATAGCTTATTTATAGATGATCTGAAAGTATACTCACTTGAAAAAACGTCTACAGTTTCTGGTAACTGATTATAGGTACTGATCTAATTTTGTTTAGAAGGGACCTTTGGACAATATTAACTCTCACAGCTCAAGTGTAAAAGAGATCACTGGACCGTGTTCTTCTAGCGGGTACGCGAAAATTGATCTGACTTAACAACTGTTCATATGATATGTGGCCATTTACAATTTTTTTGCAAAAATATTAGGTCAGAAATTTTGTTTCTCACTAGGGGAGGTTTGATATTGAGGGATTTTAAAACGTTATTTTTTGGAAGTGTTCGGAGGTGAGGTACTCGGTAGGATACAATGGCTAAAAAGAAATTAATTACGGAATTTAATTTTTGAAATGAGTAGGGCAGGCCATAGACCAGATAGGAGAACAATACTCAATAGTGGGAGCAACATATGATTTATAGATAATTTTCAATTCGGCAAGAATTGGTCAAATGCTATTGACAGTCATACTTTAAAAAAAAAAAAAAAAAAACACAACAGAGAGCCACAGCGGCTGAGTGCTAAAGCACTTATCTCTGGTGCGTGGGGTCCCTGGTTCAATCCCCGTCCAAATAAGTTTGTGTGGGCAACATCATGTCCGTGGGTTTTCTCAGGGTACTCTCGTTTCCTCCCACATTTCATTCCACCAATTCTCTCATTATCATTCACTTGCCTTAATTATTGTATTCTTTAGTCTAAATGGCATAATCGTGGGAAGTTAAACTCAAAGATTTCATTTCAGTATCACAACATGGGTAACTCTGAAGCTGTGACTTCATCTTTATATGCGCCTTTACCTGTGTGGAAAAAAAAAAACTAATGTCCAAATATTAAATTAAGTCTTAAATTCCTAGTCGAAAGGCATCAGGTTAGATAAGTTTAGCGAGCCTATATGAGAAATAGAACCCGAACCGCATGAGCTCCCGCCTAGAATCGAACAGGGCGCCTCGCGCCGAGGACGCGTACGCTGACTATATAGCCACGGAGGAGCTCTCATAATTTGCGAATTCAGATTAGGAAGTATTGGATTTAAATACCTTTTTCTCTGTGCACTCAAAATTAATTATGAATTTTAATAGGAAATAATGTCTCGTTTTGTGCAATAGGAAATATTAGTTCAGCCGAAATCGTATCTTGTATGGAAAGACTGAAACTAGATTGGAATGATTATTTCTGGAGAGTCTACCAGCAAGCCTCAGCAACGATTCGCGAGGACAACACAAGAACAGGTTTTCTCTTCTGAAAACAATACGACCAGAAGAGGGAGAAGGCCGTGGAAAGGGCAAGAGACCACCTGCTGCTTGAAAACCCTTTCATCTGAGCCGTTTTTACGCGCCGTATTTACGCTCGAAGTTAAAAGCACCCAGACTTTTCCAGCGTATGAAAATTCGGTACGTAAACGTACGCCAGGTCCCATACACTAACGTATTGACAGCTGCTAACAAGACTAGCGCAAGAAATTTTATGGCTACGGCTGAAAAATACGTCAGTGTATGGCTGGTATAATTGAACAAAAGTTTTGAAAAAGAAAATTACTACGTCAAGACGAAGAAAGAAGCTACGGACCACCGTACATCGAAGGTTCTCAGTTGCAGCACGTGGCCTGTCAATAATGGCAGAATAGCTATGATGATGATGTTTAGCAATATTGGCCAAAAAAGATAGAGAAAAATTAAAATAATAATGATTATAATCAATTATTCTTAATATTTCAGAATAATTTCAGTGGAAACTGAAAACTAAACTGTCCGTATCTTTCGTGTAAATTCAATTTATATAAATATTTTTGACGTATATCAGAAATACAAAATAAGGCATCGAACTCCAAGTTATTTGAAATAACTGTACAAAATCACTCTCACTTGTGAATATGTATTATTTATTGTTGTATAATGTTGTTTATCGCTCAATCCTCGATGTGCTGTGTACCTAAGGAGTGTAATGTTACAATAATAAACAAAGCATCCAACCATGAAATCAAACTTGAGGTCACATATACTAAGTTTTTGTCAATGTCATGAAAATGTTTTTTTTTCGATATTAATTTTATGAGCACACATTAAAAATTTCCAACGGATGCTTGAGCCTCAGAGCCAAGTCCATATTTATGTAGTTGGCACTTATGGTGTACGGAATTACCGATACTACATTTCTCTTTAGTTTTGGAAGAAGAACACCACTAATAAGTTTTGAAATGAAATGAAATATCTAGTTTATTTATTTATTTCATAAGGACAACACAACAGGCTTAATGCCCAGTTATAGTGTCGTATACAGAATTATTTAAAATACACTATTAAACATACACAAATATACGTTATCTAATTATACCTAAGTTATTGCATGATAATTCTTTTGAATTTGTTCTCTGACATACTAAACACATCTATTACATGAAATCTAATCATTTCATTATATGAAGCACACATTCTCCACAGAGGAGACTTATGTAATATTTTTGTTCTTGCTTTTCTACAATAGAATGTCCCAGCGTTTGCTGTCCTCGTCTTACCTGTTGGGACACGTAATAGTACTTCTGAAACTAATTCTGGACAATCAATTTTACCATTTAATAATTTATGTAAGAACAACAAATCAAAAACACATCTCCTTTTTTCTAATGTTTGAAAATTAAAATTCCTTACTAAGTCTTCATAGGAGACATACTTTGGATAGAAACCGGTTTTCTTGTAGGCCTATGTAAGCATTTTTAAGAATTTAAATTGCATATTTTCTATTGCATCAGTGTATTTTGTGACATTTGGTGTCCAAACAGTACAACAGTATTTTAATTTTGACCTCACATATGAAAAATATAACCTTATAAATGTTGATTGTTTGCAGAAATCCTGTCCTATCCTATAAATTAAACCTAGGTTTCTATATGCACTACTCGTTATCGCGTCAATGTGTTGGGTAAAGGTTAATTTGCTATCAAATATAACTCCTAGATCTTTGATAGTATTTGGGGTAGACAAGGAAGTGCCACTTATTGTATACGTAAAGTTAATTTGATTTTCTTTCCTCGTGAAAAATACAGATTTACATTTGGAAACATTCAGGACTAATTTATTCTTATCACACCACATTTGAATACTCTCTAAATCTTGAAGTTTCACGCAGTCATCAATTGAACCTACTTTGGAGTATAATTTGAGATCGTCGGCAAAAAGAAGAACTTGAGAAGTTTTAATACATAGAGGAATATCATTAATAACAAGAAGAAACAACAGAGGACCTAGATTAGATCCTTGAGGGACTCCTGATAGAGTATTAAATTTTTCAGTAACAAATCCTTTGTATGAAACATATTGTTTTCGGTTATGCAAGTATGATACAATATACTCCATTGCTTGTTTCGAAAAGTTCAGAGATGCTACTTTCAGTAGCAAGACATCATGATCAACGACGTCAAATGCCTTGCTAAAATCAGTATAAACAACATCTACTTGACCGCCTCTATCTAATTCTGTTACTATAAAATTTGTCAAAGTTGATAAGTTTGTCGAAGTAGACCTATTACGTAAGAAGCCGTGTTGATAAGTTGAAAGAACAGGTTTTACATGATTTAAAATTCGCTGGGGCAGATCGACATGGATAGAATAAACTACTAGGAACACATTTACTCCAGAGACCTTTTCACTGAAGCCAAGAAATTCAAGTGAAAGATGTAATGATTTCTCCCCTTCCTTTTCACATCCTATAAAAAAAAATAAAGTGGTACCGCTACTTGTGCAAGATTCTTGCTTCTTGCGCAAGAGTCTTGGTCTTGGTCTTGCATGTATGGTCTTAGTCTTGGTCTTGTTCTTGCACCCCTTGGTCTTGGTCTTGCATCGGGATTCCTGGTCTTGGTCTTGGTCTTTCATGCAAGACTCTTGCAAAAAATGCAAGACCAAGACTCTTGCACTCATCACTACCCAGCTCTATGTGTACTCCCATAAAATTTAGCTATGTTATAGGTACAGTTTACAACTTACTTAATAATTCACCAAAACCACGAGACTTTATCTATTATACAATATATCTTAAAATCCTCTTAAATGGATCTTCATTGTATAAATTGAATTTACTTTCCACAGAGATAATAATGAACGTAGCCAGGATCGGATCTCTCTTATTATAAATATAATTAAAAATTAGCTCCACTTAGTAAGGAATTGCTTCAATTGTGTGCTCATTTTTAACATGTCATTTTCCCTTAAGAATTGTGTAACATGTATTTTTTTTATTTAAGAGAAACAGTTGCACAATGAATGTTTGAACAAACGCTGAATTTTTCCTTCACTGCAGCACGTGAGCGATTTCATAGTTTATCTTTGTGTATCATTGTGAGTCCAATTGCCACATCCAAATATCAAACATTTACTTTAAACTATTTTTATTTTATTTATGTCAGGAGTTTACATGCGCTACGTCAACGAACACCTACTGAACTGGACATGAAGAGCAAGTGCGTGAACTTAGCCCCAGTCTTAGAGCACTAACAACGGGATTAGTGTCATTGGTTAGTGGAGTGGTTCCCAACCGTTTTGTCTGACGACATGCTTTACTGAAGGCCAACACAACACCTCTATAAACTTGTTTGATTTTCTGTTATTAAGGGTCTTCACTGCAGCGAAATTAAACTACCGCTAAGTTTAGAGTTTTTTCTGTAATATCTTCAAAACAAATAAAAATATTCGGAAAACAGAAACGTAGTGAACTAAACAATACGATTTTGCATGTGATATCTTTACCGCAATTCACTTATCTGATTTTGGTATGCCGCTATTTACAAAACCCGCAAAAAATGCTGAATCTATCTACAGTTCCAAATCGAAAGCAGATAGATGAGTTGTGATAACGGTATCACATGTAAAATCCTATTGTCTAATTCACTACGTTTCCGCTTTTCGAATGTTTTTATTTGTTTTGAAGATATTACCAAAAAAAAAAACTCTAAAATTAGCGGTAGTTTAATTTCGCTGTAGCGAAGACCCTTAATGATATAAATTATAATAGTGTTGCCTAGTCGCCTATATGGATGAGCCTGCCTTGGTCTCAATTAGATGCTCTCCTATAACTAAGGAGGAAGCTTCTGATGTTTCAAAAATTGATGGGGAATACACACCAATTGATGAAGAAGGGTATCATTCGGAGTCTTGGTAGGCTGACAAGGAAGATTTCATTTGTACTGTCTTTCATGGATCTCAAATAACAACAGGAACATAAATTCAAGACGTTTCTACTTGATGGTGTTTCTCGTAAGAGGAAACTTAAAATGAAGACGATACAAGTCTTAAAGAATAGTCTATACGCACGTGATATGGATATTGTATGATCATATGCAGATGCTATCTCACTATGCGCATTTAGTCAGACGATGTAGAGCCTTCAGTAAGCTGAACAATGGGATATTTTTAAATTTATATATTCATTGTTCCTCTAATGGGTGTGTTTATTGACAAAGTATACTTTTGCTGTAAATATAGTGGCAATAAGAAATTCAATAACTCGCGTTAAATACTTATCAATTTCAACTAAATTCGCGTTCGATCCCAGCTCAAGGTGTCTGGACTTGTGGTGGACAAACCCGTGCTCGTGGGTTTTCTCGGGGTTCTTCCGTTTCCTCCCACTTTCTTCATTCCACCATTTCATTCATTTCTCATAATCACCATCTTCTTTAGCCTAACCGGCATAACCGTGGGACGTAAAACTTAAAGATTTCATTTTATTTTTTAAATTCGCGTTTCTGTTTAAATTGAGGGTGATTATTAGGGATGACCACAAAGTTCCGGTTCTCGGAGATACGGTTTTCAGAACCGGTTCTCGAACCGGTTCCGGGCCTGGACCCAAAAACCCGGTTCCAGACCTGGATCCGAAGAACAGGTTCCAGACCTGGATCCGAAAAAAACGGTTCCAGACCTGGATCCGAAAAAAACGGTTCCAGACCTGAATCCGAAAAAAACGGTTCCAGACCTGGTTCTGGAGGATGGTAAGTCTTAGAAAAAATTCTAAAAACTCTATTTGATAGGAAAATTTATGCTCTCTCAAGTTGGTCCATTGGTTTATTTGGTTTCTACAATTGACTGTGTTCCAGAAGTCAGACAAACACCAAACTAAGGTGCCTCTTCGTCCACCATTTTCTCATGGCTTTAGTGTAAGTCGGATCTGCAAGGATTTTGAGAATGTCGACCAGGAAAACAATTACAACAATCCTATAAAGAAAAAAATTATTGCCAATTATGTCCATGAATAATAGGCCACAATTCGACTAGCCCATAGTAGAATACACCCTATGAGCAGTGCTGGTAGCTAATCTGTAACATATTTTTACCGTCAACGACAACAAAATTTTCGCTTTTCAGTTAAATTTTCCCCTAGTTTGTAAACGATGGCCTTTCTATACTAATGGTAAAAAGTGTACTTGTGCACATGAAAAGATGCATTATCTTTTATCTATATGACTAAGAAATGTGTAAAATACAGGGGTTTAGATATTAAAATAATTAGGCCACACTTTTCAAAATCTTTACATGACTTTTTCTTGTTTTTTGATGGTGGGGCACGGTGAGTCAGTGGTAGAGCGTTCACCTTTCGTGCATGGGGTAAATGGTTCGATCTCAGCTCGTAACAAGTGAGCTTTGTGATGGGCAAACAGCGCGTGCGTGGATTCTCTCGGGGTTCTCGCGTGTCTTCTCACTTTCTTCATTACGCCTGTCTCCTTTAGCCTACCCAGGATAATTGTGGGACGTAAAACATAAAGATTCTATTTTTCGACTGGGTAAAATGAATAATTAATTCTATTTCATAATAATAATAATAATAATAATAATAATAATAATAATAATAATAATAATAATAATAATAATAATAATAATAATAATAATATAAAGATAACCAAGAAATTCTGTCGCTTTTTGCGGAGGTCTATGTTCAATTTGCCCTTACTCCGTGAGTAGAATGCGAATGGAGATTAGGCGAAGGTCAGTTGTTGGTGCGGGTATATACAACATACTATCGATACCTGGTTTGGCAGTTCCGTTACACCGTGAACTTGCGTAAGGACAGAGTGAACATGAAACCTCCACAGAGCCTCATAAGGGTGTGTATGCTCTACGAGTTCAAACTGGAGTCAAACGCCGCTCCAGTGGGGTGGAAGATATGCCAGGCCTTTGGTGAGGGTGTTGTAACTACGCGGACGGTCCATTTTAACGAGTCTAAAGACTATGACGAAACAATCAAAGATGCACCACGTGCCGCAAGAACAACACATGTACAAAATGAAAATCTTCAGGCAGCAATTGAGGCAAACAGTGGCCAGACATGTGAGGAACTGGGACTAGAATTCAGTGTGAGTGGAAAAACCATTCGGTAAAACCTCCATCAACTTGGGAAGCATTATAAGTTGGGTCGATGGGTCCCACATGATTTTACTTCGTTCCAGAAGGCAACGCGAGCAAACCCCTGTGTTTCTTTGCTGTCTTGTCTGAGGAAGGAGAAATTTCTGGACAGGATGTTGACATGTGAAGAGAAGTGAGTCTTGTACGAAGCTCCACGGCTCCATCATCATTGGTTAGCCTCCCATGAACCGCTCCCAAAACAGCTGAAATCAGCACTGCACCAGAAGAAGGTCCTCCTATGTGTTTGGTATACTGGTCGCGGCACCGAGCATCGGGAATTGCTGCCAGCTGGTAAGAGCATCAATGCAACTGTGTGCTGTCAGCAGTTGAGCCATGTTCAAGAAAAACTCAAAACTCTGGGGCCAGCACTTCTAAATCGCAAAGAGGTCCTCCTGTTACAGGACAACGTTAAGAAACACGTGACCAGGATGACCCAGGACACCATTCTAAGCCTTGAATGAGAAACACTATTGTATCCGCCATACTCTTGGACATTGCCCACCAAGTTCTACCACGATGGAATCCATGACCTTCCAGAACGTTGGCAGAAGGTCGTCGATTCTGATAGGAATAATTTTTGATCTTCCAGGTGCGTCTTATGTGACATATCGATGTTCGAATGTGGTGGGTGAAAAAGCGACAGAACTTTCTTGGTTACCTTAATAATAATAATAATAATAATAATAATAATAATAATAATAATAATAATAATAATAATAATATGAAGAAGAAGAAGAAGAAG
Source organism: Thermobia domestica (assembly GCF_964235325.1). Taxonomy (NCBI): domain Eukaryota; kingdom Metazoa; phylum Arthropoda; class Insecta; order Zygentoma; family Lepismatidae; genus Thermobia; species Thermobia domestica. The sequence continues at coordinate 337,467,653 of NC_137455.1, read as the reverse complement.
AAGAATGCAATTTAGTGGTGCCTGCTTTCACAAACTTTCCAAGCATTAAAAAGTATAGTACAAGTACCGATAGTAGTAACATCTGGTTTCAAGTGGGGGCATGGATTTTGAGCCTCTGATCTGTCCACTCCCTTAATATTCTCATCGTACTCTATAATGGTAGAAGAATGGGGACACAGGGCAAGATCTTTTGCCAAAGTTTTCACAAAGGGAAACTACATAGCAAACTGAAGAGAATTGAGGATTATTGATTCTTCTTAAGAGTCTTCATCCCGGCGAAATTAAAATACCGCTAATTTTACAGTAATTATGTGATATCTTCAAATAGATAAAAGATAATTGAAATATGGAACAAGAGCGCCCTAGACAATATTATTTTGCATGAGGTACCGTTACCACAAGTCACCTAGTAGCTTTCCGTTTTCAGCCGTTTAGAAACGCGAAAATAAATGCCGATTTTCAAAATGGCTCGAAATCGAAAGCATATAAGTGAGTCGTGATAACGGTTTCTCATGTAAAATAATATTGTCTAGGGCGCTCTTGTTCCACATTTCGATTATCTTTTATCTATTTGAAGATATCACATAATTACTGTAAAATTAGCGGTATTTTAATTTCGCCGGGATGAAGACTCTTAACAGAAGAAAGAAGGAAAAAAAATGGCCTGCAACTCAACGTGGTTGTTTTTCTGGATTTCAGCATTTTGCCTCCAAAAAAATCTATTATCTTATTTGCCAATTTTTGCTTCCAAATTTCGCTAGGTTTGGAAAAATTCCTTGAATCTAAGAGAACTGTTTACGAAATATTTGATGAGTTCTTGTGTTAGGAATTCAAAATATACGTAGGCAATAGGAATATTTGTAAAGTTAGGATTTCAATTCAAGTAGAGAATTTATCCATACATGCAGTGTTACGACCCGCTCGGGAGAGTAATACTCCCGGAAGTACGTTTTTCCGCGCGCTACTCTAGCCAGCTCTTTTACGCGCTATCCTAGCAGTTGTTTTAAGTTGGTCACAAAATTTATATCATGAAGAAAACGAGCCCTATATCATGGAGTACAAGGGCATAAGTACTACAACTACTTATCTGCACAAAAATAAATAAATCACTTTTTTAAGTATTATTTTCATATTATTTTAATTTAATAAGTGTTATAAAAATGTAAAAAAAATGTAAAAAAAACTTTCCTCGGGCCGGGTTTGAACTCGCGCCAAAAGAGACTTATATTATTAGCATATAGCGCTAGCCCACTCGGCTACGAAGGCCTACAGTAGCACTCGTTTGATTTCTGCTATTTTAATGCAACGTGGCAAGAAGAGGATAACGCCAACCAATCAGAACTGTGTTTCTCGTTTCTACTTCCGGGAGCATTACTCTCCCGAGCTAGTCCTGCAATGTTTGGCAATTAGTAAAAATAAATTATAGATATTTTCATTTTTTCAAAGGTTTGATAAAGAAGATAATAACAATGACTACATCTCTTGGATGCCAACAATGTCCCAAGGTTGGTATCAAGATAGAAAATCATTTTAATTCATTCGTGATGTAACATTTACGCTAAGTAATTGTTATCTGAAAATAAATAAATAGACAAACCAGGCTCTAAATAGGTTTTGTATTCACATTTTCATGAATTCTAAACCAGTCAATCGTGACTAGCTAAAACTTTAAAACCATTCAAATTAATTCGAGTGCACTAGCAAGTAAGTAAGAATGTAAAGAGGTAATTTAGTCCATTTCCTGATTAAATCCATCTACCACTTATAGCTATAATTGAATTTATAATACGATTCAGATTAATTAAAAAAGTATCTATCATCTTCATAGCTTTACCTTCCAATTTCGAAGTTGTATTTAACGTTCTAAAAAACGTTATTTTTTTTTAAATGAGTTTTAAAATTTTATAGTGTAAGTATTGTGTATATCTGTTTATTCTCGATGCAGGGATAGCCAAAGAGATTATCAGAATCACAAGTCGTAACAGTATTGTAAGGCCTCGTAAGGAGTTCAATCTTCTATGATGATGATGATTAGTATTAGCGGTAGTATGAAATTTGAAAACGCAAGCCAGTACTAGTCAATGGATTAGGAGGGAAAACTTGGCTTATGGTGGTGAATTTATTTTGTAGGAGAAAGGAGAGTGTTTCATATGAATCGATATGGGTGTTTCTGAGTTTTTCTTCTTTTCATGTAAGCCTAGTTAAGGATTGAAGAGTGGCTAAAGGAGTATCTGTAGGAGTCCGGTGATCTTCAGTGAAGTTTACATGAAAGAAATTCGTGTTTTTATGTCCGGAGATATATTTGCGGTTTAAGTACAAAGTCCATTATAATGATTAGATTGTTTACTTTATATAGATCAGAGACTATTCTCATAAAATTTTTGAAAACTTTTTTTTTCAGTCAGTATCTTTCTGTGCTTGCAATGATCTGAATCGTGAATAATTTATGTCCATATGTGATAATTCGTTTTATGGCTATTTTATATATGTAAGTTCGTTTGCGAATATCGATGAGTTCGTTAGCACAAATGCTATATAATGTCAGTATGATTTTGATGGGTTTCTTCTTTAATACAAGTTTTTAGATTGAGTTGGCGGTCTAACATGATTCCTAAATATTTGGCTTTTCAACTAGGTGTGATGTGTTGCTGTTGCATTTTTATGGTTCTTCGTCGTCTTCTGAAAAAAGTATGATCTGAGTTTTGTGTAGGTTTAATTTTAGTTTCTATGATGGACACCACCGAGTGACCCTAAGTAAATGCTTCAAGAACTTCCTGTACGACTGGAACGTTCCAAATCCGAGATCCGAGCTGCCCACCTGACTGACATTTTCCCAGATTTTTTTCTGTTCCACTAGGCAAGTGGTGGGATGATACTAAAAATATTAGTCCATAACCATCAGCTAAAAATTTCTTGTTTATTGTCAATGTGCTGTTATCGTTTGATGTAGAATCTTTGCAACGACACATAAATTATAGACTCACTTGAGCACACATTGGTCTTCTTCAGAATATTCAACACTTGATTCAACGTGTGTGTGCTGCTTTTTAAAAATATTTCAAGTTAAAACTTCCACCACACAGCTTCTTTTTCGTCTCCATGCGTCGCACGGATGCGCCCATCTAGCGTTATTTGTTTCCCGGTATAGTTCGAATTTTCCACACAAAGTTCGTAGCGTTATGCAATGCAACACCACAGAATGAATGTTCAACAGCATTTTTTGAGTCCAATAGACAGTATGAATAATGTGAGATGTAGGAAAAGTCTTACTGACACTTTTGAAAATGTGACAAGTATTTGAATGGTGCTGAATTGGGTGGAATTGTATCAAAAGGGGCTCAAAATGCCAGCGTGGTACCAACGGGACGATGAATGACAAAAAAAGCTGAATTTGGTACAATTTTAGCAAGTGTGGCAACACTGAATGCAGACCTTGGACCTATTTACCTATATCATTGAGTTTCCTTATTTAAAAGTGTTTAATATTATAGCAATTTTAATGTAAAAATTGTTGAAAATGATGGGTAATGATAAAAGATGGCGGATAAATCTCGGTTTTTCTTTACAGTTTCTCTCGTAATCTCAGTTAAGGTTTCGTATCTTTATGTGCAGATCTAAGATCCAGTGACCTATATCGCAAAGTTTTGTTGTAAAGAATTGTTTTGTGTTATAGTAATTTTAATGTTAAAATTACTGAAAAATGACGGATGACATAAGTGTTAGTACCTTCACAATTTTGTAATCGCCATAAATTCAAAAAACTTTTAATCAACCTCTAACATTAAACACTAAGGGCCTTATGCAGAGTTGTTTTGACATCTGATTAACACCTTACTACGTGTTTGATTAACATACGGTTATCAAAAGTGTATTCAGAGTCTCTGATTAGGACGTAGGAATTGACGAAGTTAATCATATGTATCTAATTAATCTAGAGAGCAAAGGGTATCCTAATTTAGCCACGGTTTAGGTTGTGAGACACAACATTTCGGATTTCTGATTTCATGTATTTTCATTTTTACAGACTACGCATGCCCACATTTAATTTTCCGTAGTTGCGACATTAATTTCCTCACCCGATGCATTGGGGTTATATTAATTAATCATACCCAAGTCAACTTATAGTTGTATTCAAAGTAGACTCTGAATACTAAAAAGTACACTTCGTTAGTAATGATCTAGTATGCCACTAACTAGTCGGTATCTAACCCTTGATTAACGGATTCTCTCTGAATACCGCCCAATATCATTAACTGCCAATCTTAGTTAAGCTTACAATTTAATGTTTAATATCCCACCTGATACATACAAAGATTTTGTTGAACATAATACATATGTGTGTTTATGCATAGTTATTTGCTTCTTAAATTATGGACTAAAGTCTTTATTGTCAACAATTCTAGTTGAGAAATATTGTCTCAATGTTTAATGACTGTTTTGAATTACAGTAGAGCGTCGATTATCCGAAGTAATTGGGGGACATGGGTGTTCAGAAAACTGGTTTGTTCGGATAATCGAACTGTACATGTTTATTTGCCATGCGCGGAGCGGCACGCCTCAACTCTAAGCTGGCGCAGCTGTTGCTGTGAACAGCTTTGATACTGCCGCTACTTCTACAGCCTGTGCCAAACCGACAGAAGTGTGCTGATTGTTGAAACACAGCGACTGGCGGCTTGGCCGGTCAGCAGCGCCTTATGAAGGCCCCATTAGAAGCAATGTTCCGCCAGCGGTGGCTGAGTGCGGCGACTACTGTGGGAAACTTGGTTTGGGAGTGAGGGGGATGATGGACGGTAGGGTGGGAGAGTAACAGGTGCGAGCGAGTACACAGTTCGCTTAAGCGGTCGTTCGGTTGACCGACGTTCGGATAATCGACGCTCTACTGTGTGATGAATGAAATCAGATTACTGATTGAATTTACCTTCAGATTCAGGAAATAGTTGTTACATGATTGATGATTTATACGTTCGTTCCTCAACCACTTTAATGTTGCAATGACACTTTTTTTCTAGGTTCCAGCGATGACTCAGTCCTTGGCAACAAGTAGATCAGAATTCCTCAGTGCAGAATCTTTGGATCTAATCAAATACAACAGACATGGAGGGTGGTTTGTGTCCATTAGGAAAGCCATGTTTTTAACCCTATTTGCATGTTCTGTAGTCATCATAGTGGCTATTCTTGTTCATTACCTAGCGCCTTGTCCGTATGCTCAAAATGTTCAAGAAGTTGAGGAAATCCTAGAAACGCATGGCATTATTCCCCCACAGATACCAGAAGTCAACCCAGTAACCACAAATGTTCGACTCCCACCAAACCTTGTGCCTACTTCTTATAAACTCCGTTTGATTCCGTACTTGGAAGGTGATTTTCGATTCGTTGGTGAAGTTTCAATAACTGTGACATGTGTGACTACTGCTAGAAGTATTACGCTTCATTCACATGGATTGAATATCACAGAAGAAAACGTGACAGTGGCTGAAGTGCAAACTGGTACTTACATGAGGATTAACGATCATGGATATGATGAACAAAGGGACTTTTATCACATTTTTCTTGAAGATACTCTTATCCAAAATTTAAACTATACTATTAAAATACCTTTCAATGGGACGTTGAAGGATAGCCCTCCAGGTTTCTATAGAACCAGCTACATAGATGAAAAGTCCCAGCAGGTCAGGTAAGTACACACGTAGTTACGTAAGGATTTTATAGTAAAATATTTCAACAAAGTGAAACTTTTTTTTTTTTTTTTTTACGGATATCAAAATAGAAGTATGCAATCTCATTATGTTAAGCGATGTTGGCAAATCCGAAATATCTTGAGTCAGAGTGAGCTATGACGAAAATCCTGATCGTCAATAAACTAGGGATGTCAATTAGCTCGCCTTGAGTCTTAAATCGGAATTGCTCTGTTTCAGCTAAATTCGGCTTCTTAGGACACCAGCTGAACTTAAAGTCAGCTTACTTTCAATGGCCCATGGACTGACTTCGGTTTTTCCTCTGTTGTCGGTTTGGCTCGGCTCGGCTTGGCTCGGAGAGAATCCGTAAGCAGTGGTGTAGCCAGCAAATTGTTATAGGGAGGGCCATGATATTTTCAGGGGGTTGTGCTTTCTACATAGATATTAAAACCAAACTAAAAGTTACTTTCACAATGTGAAAGAATGAATAGCCAGGGCCGTCGCCTGAGCGGAGCGACCGGGGTGATTGCCCCGGGCGCTGCGACTAGGGGGGCGCCGAAAAGACAAATCAACAAAATTCAAGGAAGTCAGATTATGTTGGTAAATGATTTCTTTCAAAATAATGCTAATTCAAATATTTTAATAATGATCAGGCCATGGCTAAGTAAAATTTATTTATTTATTTCATAAGGATAACACAACAGGTTTAATGCCCAGTTATAATGTTGTGTACATAATTATCTAACATAAACTATTATACATATATTATTATATATACATACACAAATATACATCATTTAATTATGCAGTAGTTATTGCCTGACAATTATTTTGAACTTGTTTTCGGACATACTAAATACAACTACTACATGAAATCTAATCATTTCGTTATATTCTCCACAGAAAAGACTTATGTGATATGTTAGTTTTTGCTTTTCTACAATAGAATTTCCCAGTGCTTGCTGTTCTAGTCTTACCTATTGGGATATGTAATAACACTTCTGAAACTAATTGTGGATAGTCAATTTTACCGTTTAATAATGTATGTAACAAGAATAGATCAAACACCCATCTTTTTTTTTCTAATGTTTGAAAACTAAAATTCGTTACTAAATCTTCATAGGTGACATACCGGTTTTCTTGTATGCAAGCATTTTTTAAAATTTAAACTCTATATTTTCAATTGCATCAGAGTATTTAATGACATTTGGTATCCAAACAGTACAACAGTATTCTAATTGTGACCTCACATACGAAAAATATAACCTTATAAATGTTGATTCTTTGTAAAAATCCTGTCCTATCCTATAAATTAAAAGTAGGTTTCTATATGCACTACTCGCTTTAAAAAAAAAATGCCACTTTAAAAAACTGACATAATACCGTACCAACTTTTATCTTACATTATGATCTTACATTCCATATTTAAATCTAGGAGAACAGAATAAACTCTGACTGATTTTCATAATACACTGGGAGGCGCCTGGGAATTCTCGCCCCGGGCGCTTACAACCCACGCGACGACCCTGTTAATAGCTCATCAAACATGCGTACATATAAACACACACACATTATTTTTATTACTATTATTAATTATTATATCTTAAACTGAAACAACTCAAAAAATACACAATAAGAAACATCTGGTCTGTCAGACCTTTTATATTTCATTACTTAAATTCTACAACATATGCATGTAGTTTACTTCTATCATATTTATGTTTTAATTATAAATAGATAGTCATAGTTTTAATATAAATACTCAGCAACAATATACATATTGTTTTTCCCACTTTACTTCTTTTTTTATGACAAATGTTCTTTAATGTACTGTAGGTGACATTAATATTAATAAAAAGAAAACGTACAAGTACTATACTCCTTTCCAAGGGCGCCGATCCTGGAGGGCCGAGGTGCACCCCCCCCAAAGTTCATGTGGGCCCCCTCGCATTGTATTTATGAATATACAATATTTGGTATAATTTGAATGCAATTTGTCTTTAAATCCCTATATATGCCTTTTGCATCTGGATGGGCCCCCCCAAATTTACAGAGAAATTGGCACCCTTGCTCTTTTCAATTCTTATTTTGTCAGTCAATTATTTTAAACATGTCTTATTGTATACTTTTCTACTATATTCCAGACAAATTGGACCGTAACATATGACGAATTTGTATTGAGTTTTATGTTTTGTGTGATAAGAACATTTAGAGCAGATTTTGGTCATCTTCAATTCCCTTTTATTGTCAATTTCCTCAGGAGATACCTATTGTTGAATTAGTAGTTTGGTGTCTCTTTGTTGATTAGAAATTAAATTAATTTTTCTGTTTAATATCCCACGATTATGTTTAATGTCCAATCTCACCAAACGCACAGCATAACCTTCTTCAGTGTTAGTATATGCCAAAAAGAATAATCCCAAAAGTAAACTACTCCTTGTGTTTATTATCATGGACGTTATTTATGCAACATTATATAAATATTCAGTGGCGTATTTAGGGGGGTGGCTTCCGGGCTTAAGCCCCCCCCGAAATCTTACTTACTATAGTAAAGTAAATGAAATATCTTGCAGAATTTTCACATTTCCAGGCAAAGCCCCCCCCCTGAAAGTTAGCAAAGCCCCTCCCGAAACAAAATCGTAAATACGCCACTGTAAATATTAATAAAATACGTATTTATGAAATATCAACAAAATGACCTGCAATTGTTTTTAAAAAAGTAGTCTAAAAAGAAACTCACACCAAGGGTAAACTCCGTCTTGTGAATTTATTCGTAAGTAATTTTCACATTATAGAGCAGTCGTTCTTTCAGAAAAACTGTTCCGGGGGGCACACGTAGTATTCCGGGGGGCACTGCTGGTACTATTTTATTTATTATTATCTTATAGACGTATTATTTTGGTCTCGTCCGGGGGAGCACTCTCAGAGCTCCAGGGGGGCAGTGCATCCCCAAAAACGTGTTTGGAAGAAACACTGTTATAGAGTTATTAGTGAAATATTTATTTATGATATATGAACAAAATGAACGAAACTTAACCTCAAAAATAAACTACCACTCGTACATTTTTCAGACAAATGAGTTACCGGTATGTGTTATGGTCAGGCTGTTAATGATACTTTTATTTATTTAGGACTTAGGACTCAGATTTCTGGGCTTTCGGCATCTATGGCCATGTTACCCCGCCACGTATAAGAGCACTATTCGGGGGAAAGGGAAGGAAGGAAGCTGCCTGGGACCTATATGTTAGGTACCACTCCGGCATTTGTCTGGTATCAATGAGAAAAACTCAGGAAAACCTCATTCAGGATGGCTGGCCTGAAATACTTTTTTACACTTTTCCGACCGAGTGTCCCTACTGGGAATCAAACCCGGGAATATTTATTTATTAAAAAATGAACAAAATCGACTGAGTCATTTTTGAGAAAATTATCCGAAAAAACTGGCCCCTACAACGATAGTGTATATTTTTGTATGTACTTTTTTCTTAAATATTGGGCCGCTGGTAGAGCGTTCACCTCTGGTGCTTAGGGTCCCGGGTTCGATCCCAGCCCCCACCAAGTGAACATTGTGGTGGACAAACACCGTGTGCGTGGGTTTTCCGGGGTTCTCCCGTTTCCTCCCACTTTCTTCATTCCACAATTTCATTCATGTCTCATAATCACCGTCTCCTTTAGCCTAACCGGCATAACCGTCGGACGTAAAAGTCAAAGATTTCATTTCATTTTTTAAACGTATTGTTTATATTTACGGGCAAAGTACTATTTTAAAGACACAAGCACTTAAGAAGAAGAAGAAAAAATATAAAGAAATAATTTAAATATTTGTGTTATATCGAGTTATTTTCTTAATTTTGTTGCTATGACGACTTGTTTATCTGTTCGACGTCGTTGTTATGGTAACTATGAAAGATAGAAAGAACGAAGAGGCATCTTGTATAGACTGAATGTATAATATTTTAAGGTGACAAACACGATATATGTTGGAAGTGTATATATATATATATATATATATATATATATATATATATATATATATATATATATATATATATATATATATATATTAGAATCAGGGAATGTAACGTAATGAAAGTAAATAACATTACACCCCCAAGAGTAAACTGCCTCTTCTTGATTTTTTCCAGAGAAACAACTGATACCACAGCATGAGGTTATTGAAAAATTGATTTATGAAATATAAGCAAAATCGTTAGAGCCGTTTTTAAATATATATATATATATATATATATATATATATATATATATATATATATATATATATATATATATATATATATATATAATTTCTTTATTTTCACCCTTCTGTAAACTACCGTAATTTGGGGGGGGGAGAAAGAAAATAAAAGAACTAAGTTTAAAATTTGGTCTCGTTACGTTTAGCGGTATGGCCTCTAGGTGAATGTACTGTACATCAGACCGCACGGACAAGCAGATGGACAGACGTCAAAAAATAAGTTTTTCGGTATATATGGGTCATGAAATGTGTAAAATCCGTTGCAATCTCGATATATTGTACGATCACCATAATTTCTTCTCTCTTTTCGTCGTGGGGGGCGCGGTGGCTCAGTGGTAGAGCGTTCACCTCCGCTGCTTGGGGTCCCTGGTTCGATCCCAGCTCGCGCCGTGTGGACTTTGTGGTGGACAAACACCGTGTTCGTGGGTTTTCTCGGGGTTCTCCCGTTTCCTCCCACTTTCTTCATTCCACCATTTTACTCATCTCTCATTATCACCGTCTCCTTTAGCCTAACCGGCATAACCGTGGGACGTAAAACTTAACGATTTCATTTCATTTTTCTCTTTTCGTCGCTTGAAAGTAGGCAACAAGTACCAGGGGCGTAAATAAGGTCCCCGCAGACCCCGCATTACAGGGGGGTGTCAAGCCAAAAGAGGGCCCCAAATCGTGAACTGGGACGTAGAGAAGGGACCCCACTCCATGCTGTCTGCGGGGAGGCTCCCAAGCCTTTAGTTACGCCACTGACAAGTACTATGTTAAAACATAATAATGGATCGAATTAAATGTTTTTAGGCAACGAGAAATCAATCGCTTTCTTTATGATGCGTTTTTCTTTTAAGAAAAAAAATTCGAACGCTGCTATGTGGAAAATTGCCAAGCTTTAAAGGAATGCATATTCTAGGTAACTTACAAACAGTTTATATTGTTATGCAAGACAAGCCGTGAGATAACATCTACCATTCATTCATGGTCTGGCACACGATAGCTATTGTGACGCTGTTTTTATATCTTAAACGGCCGTCACCTACAAATCTAATAGCAATTAGATCCAACATCTGCTGTCAAAAGTGCCAAAAAAAGAGAGCCAAGGTGCATCGCAATGAAGTACTTTGTAGTCAGTGATAATTAGTACGAACTACATGTATATTGACATGGCCTTCAATGGCAAACGTGAGAATTTTATAAGCAAATAAGGTATTTCAAGTTTAAATTGCAATTATATAAATCCACACATTTTCACGAGTAGACATGTTATTTTCTAACATAAACAGTAATTAATAATGTCTGAACAAGGTATAAGCTTTACATTTAAAATATTGTTAGCCATTGATGGTTTCAGGTGGTGTACCGGAAGGGCTTTTTTTTTTTTTTTTTAATGAAATGGAATCTTTAAGTAACGTTCCACGATTATGCCGGTTAGGCTAAAGGAGACGGTGATAATGAGAAAATTAGTGAAATGGTGAAATGAGGAAAGTGGGAGGAAACGGGAGAACCCCGAGAAAACCCACGAGCACGATGTTTGTCCACCATAAAGTCCACACGGCGCGAGCTGGGATCGAACCAGACGACCCCAAGCACCGGAGGTGAACGCTCTCCCACTGAGCCGAAGGGCTTTTTTATCCGGAGCCTCGAAACTTACCCTGAGCCATATCAATATGTGCTTACACTATTTTCGCAGTACTGTTTTCAACACCGTGTATTGAAAGTGCCTTAAATGGCAGGGCCGGTTCTACGATATATGCATTTGTTCAAAGTGGCAAGTTTTGAGGGGCAGGAAAATCTGTCATTATTATATTTTTAAAATAAACTTTCCTTATTGGAAACACTTCATAATAACGGTAATTATATTTATTAAGCTGACCTTCTATTTGAATACTACATTCATAAATCATATTTAGGTCGCATTAGTTTAAGGCCACATGGACAGTGCTAAAGCAAATGGTCGAACAAATTCCAACATGAATTGCTTGATTGTTGTCAAATGCAAGAACTGAAATCTCGAATAGTAGGGAACACCGGTTCCGTTTAATTAGTCATTAGAGTTTTGATAGGAAAACTAGTCTTGTCTTTGTCACAAACAAGTTCCTTATAATTGAAAGTGCATACAAGTATTTTTTTACGAAAGAAAACAGATGTAGAAGGAAAATCAAGAAATAAAGATAAAAGAGCTAATTGCACTGGAATTGCAAACTGATATATTGTGATTGAAGGTCAATATTGAATTTCTATTAAAAAAATCTTTCCTCTGCAAGTGTGCTTGCTTTATCTTTCACTAACATAATAGATGATTATGTGGCTGCCGGCTCATTTAATTAAAATAATTTTGAAGAGATATTCACATTAAATAATCCGGGGACCCACAAACCCTCACAACAAGTGAAAATTTCACCGTTGTCGGCCAAGGCAGCCAACAGCAGGAATACGCTTCCTAATTACTTACTTAAAACGCAGGTAAAACACATGTAAGAAAAGCTAGAGCTAAAGGCATGCGATTCAAGCAGGTGGATGGACGAAAACAATTGAATATAAACAACAATTTTTATTAGGCTGATGGCCTCAATATTTAAATATACAATTTAAAATGTTTATATTTCAAAGTATTTAACTAAATATTTGTCCACTGTTCAGATATATTAGGATACTTATGAAGTTTAGTCTGCCGTGTAGCACGTCCTATTCTTCCTTCTTGATTAGGAGCTCACTACTTGCTCCTGCCTGCTCCAGCAAACGTCCTATTCTTCTTTCTTGATTAGGAGCTCACTACTTGCTCCTGCCTGCTCCAGCAAACGTCCTATTCTTCTTTCTTGATTAGGAGCTCACTACTTGCTCCTGCCTGCTCCAGCAACCGTCGAGTTCGAAGTGGACGAGCCTCCCTCGCTGCTTTCCGAGTATGTCCGCTTCGTAGGCTCGCCGACTGGACAGCAGTGTTGCTAACCCTTTGCGTGACGTCACCTGTAGAGTTCTGTGGGAGGGGACTACCACAGATGGTGCTCCGTAGACGGGCGAACTCACGAAGTACAGGTCGACTGGATCTGATGAAGTAGAACTGCGCCATCACTGAGACTCCTGGGCCTCGCTGGTACAGTGAAGGGAATGCAACTATGAATAACAGGAGAAAAAAATGTATTAAGTTTGGCGATTTAAAAAAAAATGGGATGCAAACGCTGCGTGGAATTGTTGATAGTTAAAGTTTGTTGGACAACTTTTCAAATGACGTGGACTGGACTCTTCTTGAATATTGGACGACGAATACAAAAAAATATATATAGAGAGAGAGAGTGCACGAAATAACATTATATATATAAAAACAAGACGATGGTTGATATATACATTGAAAATCACTGCAGTCTTTTTTTTTTTTGGACATGAATGTACATATAAGCGTTCTAAACACTATGTCATTCGATGTAACACATTTCCACTGAGTGGGACACTTGAACACAAGACACACATGAGACACTGGATTTTTTTTTTAAGTGTTCCTGGTGGACATTTGGAGATCAAAGTCTATCCGTGGAGATTGATGACAGCTCACTATTGTAGTTATTTTGCACACATTCTGGGAGATTGTTAGATTGTTCACAGTACACAATGGGACAGTTTTATTTTTTTTTTTTGTTTGTTTGTTTTACTGAGCTTGACGTGGGATGTTGACACTGAAGTTCGTGCTGGACGATGAGTTTGAATTGAGACACTGGTTGCACTTCTGGGATAAAATTCGAGGCACTATCGAATATACTTTTTTTTTTTTTTTTTTTTTTTGCAATGAAAATATTGAGCCTCCGCCTGTGCACTGTGTTTAATCAATCGTCTCGGTCACCTTCGTCTGTCCCACGCCCCGCAGCCACTTTTCCCGCATGTGTGCTGTTGGTCTCCACAATTTCAAATTGTCGACAGAATGTGTGCCGTGCAACGAACCGTCCTTCAAGTCTAATAGCTCAAATACTTTATTGCCCACACGCCTGTGACAAAGATAAGGCCCCAAATAAACGTCAAAGAATTTATAAATTTGCTTATTGATGGCACTGCTGACTGGTCTCGACCGCAAGAACACGAGATCACCAGTTTGGATTGAGGGTAATTTTTCTCCCTTTTCTTTGATCTTGTCGTTCCTACGATCAATCTTCCGACGTCTCTTGATGTCAGCCATTACAAGACGTTTTCGCCAATCTGAAACTTCGTCGTTCAGCCCCTGTTCTCTCAAAGAGACTTGCCATACCCGTTCAATGGCAACACTAGGGTCATCATTGAAATGCATCTCTATCGCCGACATTCCAGAGGATGAGGAAATGGAATGGTTCAATAAAATTACTATTTGGGACACAAAAAGTGTCCAATTTTGATGTTTTTGAGAACAAAACAATCGGAATAGCCGTGAAATGTCCGAATGTACACGTTCAATGGGCGATGAAGAAGGGTGGTAAGGTGTCGTGCGTAGGTGTTGTATGTTATAATTTTTGAGGAACCGTTCGAATTGATGGGACAGAAATTGTGGGCCATTATCGGTCAGGACTTTAAGGGGAACACCGAGATGCTGAAAGTACCTGCTCTCCAAGCACTTGATTATGGTCTGCGTATTTGCGGATCGCAAACAATATGCCTGTGCTAGGCGAGAAAAGCAATCCATGACGGTGAGCAGATATGTTTCCCCAAGTTTACCTCGTGGAAGAGGCCCATATAAATCAATCGAAATTAACTCACCCTTAGTGGATGGAATGATGGACCCCATGGAAGGTGCGGTGTGAATTTTGTGGTGTTTGGTACGCATGCAAACGACACAATCGTGTACATAGCGAGCGATATCTTTTCTCATCCGTGGCCAGTGGAAGGAGCGGGATATACTGGACAAAACTTTGTCTTTTCCGAAGTGTCCCATGTCGTGGTATGACTTTATAACTTTGAATATGAGCTGTGAAGGCAGGCAGATGCGGAAACGCTCGGGAAAACGGAAGTCTTTGATTGTGAGGACGCCGTCCTGTATGCGGTACAATGTGTCCCAAGTTTTCTTGCCCGGTGGGACTGCCGTGTCTGGGGACACGTGGGACGCGGCTTTTGCTTCAATGTATTGTATGATCTTGGCGTACTCGGTGTCACTACGCTGCATATTAATGAGTTCTTGCCTCGAGACACTAGCGACATCTTCATTAAGTACATTGAGAGCATGCGTTCTCACCACCTTCTGTTCGAGGGACGGGATTAGTCTCGTGAATGCATCAATGCACTCATTCTGTTTCCCAGGAACGAATTGAATTGAAAAGTCAAATTTTTGTAATTGAATAAACCAGCGAGTTAATCTGGGGTTCCACGAACATATGTTATTTACGGAAGTCAGAGCCTTATGGTCTGAAATCACAATAAAATGGGTGCCCAAAAGGTATGCCTCCCATTTCTTCACGGCACACACAATTGCATAGGCCTCAATTTCTGTTATTGTGAATTTAGACTGCGCCGGTGAAAGTGTTTTTGAAAAATATTCGATGACTCGTCTATTGCCCTCTTCATCGAATTGCAAGAGAGCTGCGGTGACTGCTTGCAAATTTCCATCAGTTTGAATGTAAAATGGCCTTTCATGATCAGGGAAAGACAACATTACATCATCTACCACGTGATTGACGACTTGGGAGAATGCCTTTTCGTGAGCTTCTGTCCACTGCCAACGTGAATTCTTTTTCAGAAGCTGGAAGAGGGGCGCCGCTAAAATAGAGAAATTTGGGACATAGCGACGATGCCACCCTATTATGCCTAACCATCTCCTCAAAGACTTTACGTTATGAGGTTTTGGGAGACGTTTGATGGCTTCAGCGGCCTGGGGATTTTTTCGATATCCACGTGGTGTGATCTGAAAACTGAGAAATTGCGTTTCAGACTTGAAAAAGTCGCACTTGGCCAAATTCAGCGTCATGCCTGAATGTTTAATTTTTGAAAGTACTTCGTCTAGCAACGACAGGTGTTCTGCTGGCGTGGAATTTGGAAGGCAGAGGTCATCAATGTATTTGATGGTCTGGCGAGCGAGTTCGTCACCAAGCACATGTTGCAGGCACATATTTAAGGCCGTTGAGCCATTCTTTTGTCCGTTCGGTACCTGGCACCACTGATACTGGACACCACCATATAAAAATGCAGTGAAAGGCCTGGAATTTGGGGAAAGACCCACTTGTTGGTACGACTGTGAAAAGTCTAGGGTTGAAAATATGCTCTTTCCGCTAAATTTGGCTAGCAATTCATCAATCTTTTCTGGTCTCTGATGGTGCAAGGGAGTAACAGCATTAGCACCTCTCAGATCTGTCACCAAGCGTATAGATGGAGTGCCATCTTCATTTACAGTCTTTTTGGGGACCACGTGAAGAGGATTCAAGTGAGGTGACGAAGCTTTCTCTAAAACCCCAAGGAAAAGCAGCTTGTTTATTTCACGATGGACTGCATCTCTATATTTGTGTGCAACAGGGTAAGGCTTTCGTACAATAGGTTCCGTGTGCGTGATGTTAAAGTCGTATTCAAAATCGCGACACAATCCTGGGAACTTGGCAAAGACATGTTTGTGCTTAAATAGAATGTTTATAAGACTATCTTTATACTCTAAAGGAACGTGTGATGACTCTACTGCTTTTATAATTTCTTCATCGGAAGCAAAAAGCTCGGGGTGACTTTCGTGAGATATATCCCTCCCATTGAAGACGTCAGTATGAGAGTCTGCACAATTCTGCGTGTGAGCTACAAGCATGGCCTTGCATTCTTGTGCGCACAAAATGCTTTCCGTGTCGTCAATGATAACGTCATCAGGACTATAGCACAATTCGTAATCCTGTTCTGAGTGCTTCTCGGGAGTTAACTTTTGCAAAAACGAGTCTTCCGTATTGGACGGGGCCACACTGGAATGTAGGACTATGTTGTTTACGGTTTTGCGAACTTTTCTTTCACTGACCACGGGCAAAAGGTTGCAAATAGCATAAAAATCCGAATGGTGAAATGTAGCGGTGCAGTTACCGTAATCTAGAATGGTACGTAACTGTGACAATACGTCAAGACCCAAAATGATATTTTCGTTGATGTTCGGAACTACTAAAAATTGTACAATAATTTCCAATTCTGCAAGTTTGATAGGAATGCAAGCTTTTCCTTTCACATGTGCTCTCTTTCCACCATGAAACCCTACAAGTGATACATGTGAAACTGGGCTCAACCGTGGTGACGAAACTATTTTGCTTATATTTAACCATATATCTAAACTAAGAAGTGAGCATTGTGAGCCTCCATCCAAAAGACACGTGTACTCTTTCCCAAGAATTTCCACCTTAATATTTGAACTGCACGTGCACTCAAGAAATTCTAATTGTTTCATGGATGGAGGATGAGGTTCATCATCACTCTCTGACTCACTGTCACCTAAACTTTCAAAATTGACAGTATCACTTGACCGGTCCACGTTGAGAAGAGACTGCCTCACGAAAAAGCTCTTCCAATCTGTCTCGCAACTTAAATTATCTCTAATGGAGGATTTGCTTACATTATCGTTACACGTGTCATAGCTATTCTTGACCTCCGAACCAAGAAAGCTCTTTACAAGTTTAAATGGCTCTGTTGTTCGTGATACATGTCATCGTCGCTCAACGGTCGGAACGCCGAGGAACTGCGTCGTTCGTCACGATCATCAGTTTCCGGTTCTGAAGACGGTGATTGAAAGCGCACGTGATTTTGCCTTTCGTTCCTGCTCGGACGCTGACTATGTGAAGGCAGGCTACGGTTCCGGTTCCGTCCACGATGTCCATTACGGAACGAACGTGACGATCGGGACTGAGCGTTACGAGAATGCTGCGAAGTGTTTTGATTTTCACGCGCGGTTTCGTTTTGCTCATACGAAATCCGGTTCACATGACTCGGAAACGTCCGTGACGACGTATTGTTATTCAAAGAAGCAGAAGTTTGCGTGTTGTTGTGTTGAAATTACTGCGTGGTGTAGTGAAACGTGACACGTTGTGAGACATGGAACGAGTCTCATTAACTGATCCCTGCAAAGCTTCGAGTCTTTGTACGCAACTTACAAAGTCATGGAACCGTTCATGTTGAGTTGCGACTAGATACGTTTGAAATCGAGTGGGGAGCAAAGGAATGACAGTTGAAATTATTTCGGTATCGGTAATAGAAGGACATAACGCCTTGATATCTTGGAAGCGGTTTACGACGAATGACTCTACCGAAGCGTGCTTCGTGGGCGTGAAACGTTCTGTACGAAGAGCTGTAAGTCTGTTCGCGACGATGAAGCTATTTTGATAATGTTGTTTCAACGCGACACAGAATTGACTGTAGTTACTTATTTTGGTGCGATTGAGATGAAACCAGGAAAGCGCGTCACCCTGTAAACAGAACTCAAGCATTTCAAGATATTGGCTGCGCGGGACGTGTAGGAAACTCATTTCCCTTTCGAATTTTGTAAGAAAGCTGTCGGGCAAAATTGACGCGTTAGTTCCGCAGAACTTAGTGAGATGGGCAATATCGGAGAACCTAACTTGCACACGTGGCACTACACGGTTGTATTGTTCACCTTCCCCGTCAGACAATGCACTTTCATACGCTTCGTCACGATTCTGTGACTGCGTGTGAATATTGGGGGAGGGGGACGTTCGTGAAAATTGACTTGGTTGCGAAGAGAAATGGGATGGCTGGGCGTTGAATACGGTCACCGGAGGCGGTTCGTGGAGAGGTGTAGTGTTACGCAGCTCTTGCAATTGCGAGAGTACAGATTGTGCTTTGTTATAGCTGATGGCCTTGTACGTTTCCAGTTCTTGTGAAAAACTCAAGAAGAGTGCATTATACTGTCGCACGAACTGAATAAGAGACGAATCGACCTGATGAACTCGCGACGCTAAATGCTCGTAACTTTTAGTACAGTGATCCTGAATAGTTTTCGTATCGTTTTAAATCCGTGCTGTATCACGCTCGAGATCCACGATACTACTCTTATTCTTCGCAGTTACGGTTTCAAGGCTCGTACAGCGTTTGTCAAGAGACTGAATGCAATCACGTGTTTCTTCAAGACCTTTCTCCGTGTTTTGCATAACTGTAACAACGACGTCGCAAAGTGACGACAATTCCGTTTTCATCTCGTCATTCGCGGCACTAAATTCAGTACGTAGATTTGTTTCTAAATCCTTTATTGAGCCAGAAAGTTTTTGTTCCACGCTTTGTATCTGTCTGGTCAGCTCATCCTGGTTGGATTTGAGCTGATTGTTTATATCTTTTGCCTGATCGTTCATTAACGATTTCATCATTTCTTTAAGCCCTTCCATGCTCATAGCCATCTTGATTTGACCACTTCTTAATAACATACAATTATCATGAAAACTCTAATACCGTCGCAAAGGAAAGACTGAAATTGAACTTCGCGAGAAAAAAAAACTCAAAAACTGCAGAATGAGGGCTGCATGTGAATACAAATGATCTACAGTCGATGGTCTAAAAGTACAGATTACGTTGATTTTTTTTTAAAGATGAAAGTTGAGTTATACTGATATCAATATGAAAGCAAGTCAGACCAACATGCATGGGGGCATGGGAACACGTGATCAAACAAAAACTTTCTGATAGTACTAAATGAAACGGACATATAAATACACTTCACTCGCGTGCTCTAAAATCTTACATACTACGAACATATATGGCACTTCACTCGCGAAAACCAAAACAAAACAAAACAAAAAATAAATGCACTGACACTTCATTAGAAAAATGTGAACATGGACAAATATTCATGAATGGAAATTGCTTCCATGGGATCTGGTGGAAAAACTTATAAAAAGTACAAGGAACATCAAAATGAAGGTAGAAATTAAACTCAGAATGCCAACGATAGTTCTGCCGAAAATAAAAACGTGATCATAAAATAGCACAAATTGACTCTTTCCTTTGTCACAAAACAGGCGTGAAGGCGTGTTAGAACCTGAAATCGGAGGGGTCGCTACCGACATCCACTCTGCATGCCACGTGGTCGAAACTATGGCGACCTTTAGCTAGCCTTGTACGACACAGTGTTATCTCGTTTTGCGAGCAAGAAAACGAGACATGAGTCTCATAATCTATTAATTTGTGGTCGCCGGCTCATTTAATTAAAATAATTTTTAAGAGATATTCACATTAAATGATCCGGGGACCCACAAACCCTCACAACAAGTGAAAATTTCACCGTTGTCGGCCAAGGCAGCCAACAGCAGGAATACGCTTCCTAATTACTTACTTAAAACGCAGGTAAAACACATGTAAGAAAAGCTAGAGCTAAAGGCATGCGATTCAAGCAGGTGGATGGACGAAAACAATTGAATATAAACAACAATTTTTATTAGGCTGATGGCCTCAATATTTAAATATACAATTTAAAATGTTTATATTTCAAAGTATTTAACTAAATATTTGTCCACTGTTCAGATATATTAGGATACTTATGAAGTTTAGTCTGCCGTGTAGCACGTCCTATTCTTCCTTCTTGATTAGGAGCTCACTACTTGCTCCTGCCTGCTCCAGCAAACGTCCTATTCTTCTTTCTTGATTAGGAGCTCACTACTTGCTCCTGCCTGCTCCAGCAACCGTCGAGTTCGAAGTGGACGAGCCTCCCTCGCTGCTTTCCGAGTATGTCCGCTTCGTAGGCTCGCCGACTGGACAGCAGTGTTGCTAACCCTTTGCGTGACGTCACCTGTAGAGTTCTGTGTGAGGGGACTACCACAATTATTTTAAAAAAACAGACACAACGAGATTTAATTTATAGCGTTTAGGCCTTTCTGATTGCGAGTGCTCTTTCCTTTCCCTTCGTTGTTGATAATGGGGTAGCATACTTAAAATCGTGGCTTTTAAGATTTTTCTTTCTGCAGAAACGGAGTGGCAAATGATACCATTGTACAGGGCAGCAAATTGCCTAGGGCCGGCCCTGCTCCAGAGGAAATCTGAAATCACTGTTCGTAGCTCTATTCTAAATTACGTAGTTCGTTTCCTCGCCTTATGGACCCTATGGACGCTATAAACAACTGAGGGATAGGCTCTTTATAGGATACAATTAAATTCTTCACTGATAGTCAGTCTTTCCTTCTAAGGCCTACCGCTCACTGGCGACAAAACAGTTGCGCAACTATCTTGTTGCTGTCGCCTCAGCAACTTCACGGAGACAAAACATTTTTGTTGCCACACCCTCGCTCTCTGGCGACGGCCGGGCATTTGATATCACAATTTGGTGGAATTGGACACAGTACGATGGACTTCGAAGAATATGCTATTTTTGTGCACTAATGCTGAATTTAAGAAGGAAGAAAAGAAGAAAAAGAAATACTGGAAACATCCTATATACAGTGAGAGATTGCTCAAGGGAAAATTTTATATGCTATATAGTGATTTACGCAATTATCCCTCGAAGTTCTTTAGCTACTGTAGAATAAATGTGATTACCTTTGCTGAACTATTGTCTCTAGTAGCACCAGCAATAACAAAGATAAACACAAACTTCAGACTAGGTGTTCCACCTGAAGAAAGTCTAATAGTGACATTAAGGTAAGTATGTACTATATATGTATTAGATTGATTTACCTGTCAAATAATCGTTAATAATAATCAGACCACCTAACATCACGGTCCATTTAGTTGCACTGCGATATCAGATTCAAAAGCTAATAGGGTTCGGTGGTAAAGCGTTCACCTCTGGTGCATAGGGTCCCTGGTTCGATCGCAGCTCGTGCCAAGCGGGGTTTGTGGTGGACAAACATTCTTCCATTTCCTCCCACTTTATTCATCCTGCCATTTCATTCATTTTCATCATCACCGTCTTCTTTAGCCTACCCAGCATAACCGTGGAACATAAAACTCCAAGGTTTCATTTCATTTCAAAATATAATAGACTCCTGTGTAAATATATACCTGTGTTATTTTTTCTTGGCTGGAAAGGTCATTCTAGTTTCATAATAGCGAAACACACTTCCTTCCACAATTTCTTTAAATTTATATCTCAATATTCTTGCAAACTTTCTTTTATATAATGTTGAGTGTTTCTCTATTTCCTCATTTTTCATTATCACTAATTAAAGACATACATGTATTAGATTCCATTGCAAACACTTCTTTTCATACGCTACACACGGAACGAACTGTTATGTGCAAAAACCTGTAGAAAACATTTATTTTTTCTCTCTCTCTACTTGGAAGTACCTCGGCAACTTTTCTGTCGCCGTCGCCTCAGTGAGCGGACTCCCATAAGACTCAATGCATTTAGCCAGAGCAACAAGATAGTTGCCCGACAAAATGTTGCCAGTGAGCGGTAGGCCTAAAGAAAGATGAATGAAATATCCCAGTAAGCAAGCACATCTACGATTGTCCTTAATTTCCCTTGACTTAACCTAAGAAATTTTCTCTGTTTGTGGCTTTGCCAAGTGCAAATTTTAAGTCATGTTTCAAGTCTAGATAGCCTTGACCTATAAATCTAAATACACTGTGACCAGATGAACGCACGGAGCCTGCGCGAATAGGCGTCCGCGTTAGACTTTGCCTTGAAGATTCTCTCTGTGTATGGCTTTACCAAGTGTAAATTTTAAGTCATACTTAACAGTATGTCAATTTAAAGGAATTTTAAGGTTATTACGTATTATTGTCAAGTCTGAAGCAAGCTTGCAACAGAGAAACTACCAAGTTCGCTATAGCCTTGGTTAGGTCTACAGCCATGTAAATGCAAGCTTATGCAAGCCTATAGATTTAACCCTGAAGGCTTGGGTAGGGCTATTTAAAGTCCGGAATGCTAATAAAGGTAAACAAACAAAATGCTGTAGGAGGAGAGATTCATTCAATCCTTAAATGGACGAATTGCACGAGTGTTATTACCGCATGTGGTTCACGTAAAGTGTAGTTCTTCTGTACATGGGCAGTTCGGCAAATTCTTTGAACTTCCACTGCTGGATTTTAGAACAGCATCTCTTCCTCCCCCTATCCCTCTTTTGACCGCATTTGCGGGGTTGCAATGTCGCAGCACCCACTGTGTCTCATGTCTCTTACTCTCTCTCCCAATACTATCGCTAATGTGAAACAGATGTCAGGCCTCCACATTTTGCTATAATCGAGTATAATATGTATGTATAAGAAACTTATATATGTTGAACAACAATCTTCTAATCACTGACTGAAAGGACAACGTTTGGAACTGTGTCAACTAAGTACTCCACGTGGACTTGACCAGCGCTTGTCAAATGCTGCAAATGAGGGTTCTGGTTTGCCACTTAGTTATCGGGGATGTTTTCCACAAGTTTCCGCGGACACACTAGCCCTCGCGGCATCTTTATATACAAACTGCACATGTATAGAGAAAATCCACTATACGTCAAGCTGTTTTTATCTACGCGATTGCGATGCGGGTTGCGACTAGATACGTTTGAAATCGAGTGGGGAGCAAAGGAATGACAGTTGAAATTATTTCGGTATCGGTAATAGAAGGACATAACACCTTGATATCTTGGAAGCGGTTTACGACGAATGACTCTACCAAAGCGTGCTTCGTGGGCGTGAAACGTTCTGTACGAAGAGCTGTAAGTCTGTTCGCGACGATGAAGCTATTTTGATAATGTTGTTTCAACGCGACACAGAATTGACTGTAGTTACTTATTTTGGTGCGATTGAGATGAAACCAGGAAAGCGCGTCACCCTGTAAACAGAACTCAAGCATTTCAAGATATTGGCTGCGCGGGACGTGTAGGAAACTCATTTCCCTTTCGAATTTTGTAAGAAAGCTGTCGGGCAAAATTGACGCGTTAGTTCCGCAGAACTTAGTGAGATGGGCAATATCGGAGAACCTAACTTGCACACGTGGCACTACACGGTTGTATTGTTCACCTTCCCCGTCAGACAATGCACTTTCATACGCTTCGTCACGATTCTGTGACTGCGTGTGAATATTGGGGGAGGGGGACGTTCGTGAAAATTGACTTGGTTGCGAAGAGAAATGGGATGGCTGGGCGTTGAATACGGTCACCGGAGGCGGTTCGTGGAGAGGTGTAGTGTTACGCAGCTCTTGCAATTGCGAGAGTACAGATTGTGCTTTGTTATAGCTGATGGCCTTGTACGTTTCCAGTTCTTGTGAAAAACTCAAGAAGAGTGCATTATACTGTCGCACGAACTGAGTAAGAGACGAATCGACCTGATGAACTCGCGACGCTAAATGCTCGTAACTTTTAGTACAGTGATCCTGAATAGTTTTCGTATCGTTTGAAATCCGTGCTGTATCACGCTCGAGATCCACGATACTACTCTTATTCTTCGCAGTTACGGTTTCAAGGCTCGTACAGCGTTTGTCAAGAGACTGAATGCAATCACGTGTTTCTTCAAGACCTTTCTCCGTGTTTTGCATAACTGTAACAACGACGTCGCAAAGTGACGACAATTCCGTTTTCATCTCGTCATTCGCGGCACTAAATTCAGTACGTAGATTTGTTTCTAAATCCTTTATTGAGCCAGAAAGTTTTTGTTCCACGCTTTGTATCTGTCTGGTCAGCTCATCCTGGTTGGATTTGAGCTGATTGTTTATATCTTTTGCCTGATCGTTCATTAACGATTTCATCATTTCTTTAAGCCCTTCCATGCTCATAGCCATCTTGATTTGACCACTTCTTAATAACATACAATTATCATGAAAACTCTAATACCGTCGCAAAGGAAAGACTGAAATTGAACTTCGCGAGAAAAAAAAACTCAAAAACTGCAGAATGAGGGCTGCATGTGAATACAAATGATCTACAGTCGATGGTCTAAAAGTACAGATTACGTTGATTTTTTTTTTTTTAAAGATGAAAGTTGAGTTATACTGATATCAATATGAAAGCAAGTCAGACCAACATGCATGGGGGCATGGGAACACGTGATCAAACAAAAACTTTCTGATAGTACTAAATGAAACGGACATATAAATACACTTCACTCGCGTGCTCTAAAATCTTACATACTACGAACATTTATGGCACTTCACTCGCGAAAACCAAAACAAAACAAAACAAAAAATAAATGCACTGACACTTCATTAGAAAAATGTGAACATGGACAAATATTCATGAATGGAAATTGCTTCCATGGGATCTGGTGGAAAAACTTATAAAAAGTACAAGGAACATCAAAATGAAGGTAGAAATTAAACTCAGAATGCCAACGATAGTTCTGCCGAAAATAAAAACGTGATCATAAAATAGCACAAATTGACTCTTTCCTTTGTCACAAAACAGGCGTGAAGGCGTGTTAGAACCTGAAATCGGAGGGGTCGCTACCGACATCCACTCTGCATGCCACGTGGTCGAAACTATGGCGACCTTTAGCTAGCCTTGTACGACACAGTGTTATCTCGTTTTGCGAGCAAGAAAACGAGACATGAGTCTCATAATCTATTAATTTGTGGTCGCCGGCTCATTTAATTAAAATAATTTTTAAGAGATATTCACATTAAATGATCCGGGGACCCACAAACCCTCACAACAAGTGAAAATTTCACCGTTGTCGGCCAAGGCAGCCAACAGCAGGAATACGCTTCCTAATTACTTACTTAAAACGCAGGTAAAACACATGTAAGAAAAGCTAGAGCTAAAGGCATGCGATTCAAGCAGGTGGATGGACGAAAACAATTGAATATAAACAACAATTTTTATTAGGCTGATGGCCTCAATATTTAAATATACAATTTAAAATGTTTATATTTCAAAGTATTTAACTAAATATTTGTCCACTGTTCAGATATATTAGGATACTTATGAAGTTTAGTCTGCCGTGTAGCACGTCCTATTCTTCCTTCTTGATTAGGAGCTCACTACTTGCTCCTGCCTGCTCCAGCAAACGTCCTATTCTTCTTTCTTGATTAGGAGCTCACTACTTGCTCCTGCCTGCTCCAGCAACCGTCGAGTTCGAAGTGGACGAGCCTCCCTCGCTGCTTTCCGAGTATGTCCGCTTCGTAGGCTCGCCGACTGGACAGCAGTGTTGCTAACCCTTTGCGTGACGTCACCTGTAGAGTTCTGTGTGAGGGGACTACCACAATTATTTTAAAAAAACAGACACAACGAGATTTAATTTATAGCGTTTAGGCCTTTCTGATTGCGAGTGCTCTTTCCTTTCCCTTCGTTGTTGATAATGGGGTAGCATACTTAAAATCGTGGCTTTTAAGATTTTTCTTTCTGCAGAAACGGAGTGGCAAATGATACCATTGTACAGGGCAGCAAATTGCCTAGGGCCGGCCCTGCTCCAGAGGAAATCTGAAATCACTGTTCGTAGCTCTATTCTAAATTACGTAGTTCGTTTCCTCGCCTTATGGACCCTATGGACGCTATAAACAACTGAGGGATAGGCTCTTTATAGGATACAATTAAATTCTTCACTGATAGTCAGTCTTTCCTTCTAAGGCCTACCGCTCACTGGCGACAAAACAGTTGCGCAACTATCTTGTTGCTGTCGCCTCAGCAACTTCACGGAGACAAAACATTTTTGTTGCCACACCCTCGCTCTCTGGCGACGGCCGGGCATTTGATATCACAATTTGGTGGAATTGGACACAGTACGATGGACTTCGAAGAATATGCTATTTTTGTGCACTAATGCTGAATTTAAGAAGGAAGAAAAGAAGAAAAAGAAATACTGGAAACATCCTATATACAGTGAGAGATTGCTCAAGGGAAAATTTTATATGCTATATAGTGATTTACGCAATTATCCCTCGAAGTTCTTTAGCTACTGTAGAATAAATGTGATTACCTTTGCTGAACTATTGTCTCTAGTAGCACCAGCAATAACAAAGATAAACACAAACTTCAGACTAGGTGTTCCACCTGAAGAAAGTCTAATAGTGACATTAAGGTAAGTATGTACTATATATGTATTAGATTGATTTACCTGTCAAATAATCGTTAATAATAATCAGACCACCTAACATCACGGTCCATTTAGTTGCACTGCGATATCAGATTCAAAAGCTAATAGGGTTCGGTGGTAAAGCGTTCACCTCTGGTGCATAGGGTCCCTGGTTCGATCGCAGCTCGTGCCAAGCGGGGTTTGTGGTGGACAAACATTCTTCCATTTCCTCCCACTTTATTCATCCTGCCATTTCATTCATTTTCATCATCACCGTCTTCTTTAGCCTACCCAGCATAACCGTGGAACATAAAACTCCAAGGTTTCATTTCATTTCAAAATATAATAGACTCCTGTGTAAATATATACCTGTGTTATTTTTTCTTGGCTGGAAAGGTCATTCTAGTTTCATAATAGCGAAACACACTTCCTTCCACAATTTCTTTAAATTTATATCTCAATATTCTTGCAAACTTTCTTTTATATAATGTTGAGTGTTTCTCTATTTCCTCATTTTTCATTATCACTAATTAAAGACATACATGTATTAGATTCCATTGCAAACACTTCTTTTCATACGCTACACACGGAACGAACTGTTATGTGCAAAAACCTGTAGAAAACATTTATTTTTTCTCTCTCTCTACTTGGAAGTACCTCGGCAACTTTTCTGTCGCCGTCGCCTCAGTGAGCGGACTCCCATAAGACTCAATGCATTTAGCCAGAGCAACAAGATAGTTGCCCGACAAAATGTTGCCAGTGAGCGGTAGGCCTAAAGAAAGATGAATGAAATATCCCAGTAAGCAAGCACATCTACGATTGTCCTTAATTTCCCTTGACTTAACCTAAGAAATTTTCTCTGTTTGTGGCTTTGCCAAGTGCAAATTTTAAGTCATGTTTCAAGTCTAGATAGCCTTGACCTATAAATCTAAATACACTGTGACCAGATGAACGCACGGAGCCTGCGCGAATAGGCGTCCGCGTTAGACTTTGCCTTGAAGATTCTCTCTGTGTATGGCTTTACCAAGTGTAAATTTTAAGTCATACTTAACAGTATGTCAATTTAAAGGAATTTTAAGGTTATTACGTATTATTGTCAAGTCTGAAGCAAGCTTGCAACAGAGAAACTACCAAGTTCGCTATAGCCTTGGTTAGGTCTACAGCCATGTAAATGCAAGCTTATGCAAGCCTATAGATTTAACCCTGAAGGCTTGGGTAGGGCTATTTAAAGTCCGGAATGCTAATAAAGGTAAACAAACAAAATGCTGTAGGAGGAGAGATTCATTCAATCCTTAAATGGACGAATTGCACGAGTGTTATTACCGCATGTGGTTCACGTAAAGTGTAGTTCTTCTGTACATGGGCAGTTCGGCAAATTCTTTGAACTTCCACTGCTGGATTTTAGAACAGCATCTCTTCCTCCCCCTATCCCTCTTTTGACCGCATTTGCGGGGTTGCAATGTCGCAGCACCCACTGTGTCTCATGTCTCTTACTCTCTCTCCCAATACTATCGCTAATGTGAAACAGATGTCAGGCCTCCACATTTTGCTATAATCGAGTATAATATGTATGTATAAGAAACTTATATATGTTGAACAACAATCTTCTAATCACTGACTGAAAGGACAACGTTTGGAACTGTGTCAACTAAGTACTCCACGTGGACTTGACCAGCGCTTGTCAAATGCTGCAAATGAGGGTTCTGGTTTGCCACTTAGTTATCGGGGATGTTTTCCACAACTTCCCGCGGACACACTAGCCCTCGCGGCATCTTTATATACAAACTGCACATGTATAGAGAAAATCCACTATACGTCAAGCTGTTTTTATCTACGCGATTGCGATGCGGGTTGCGACTAGATACGTTTGAAATCGAGTGGGGAGCAAAGGAATGACAGTTGAAATTATTTCGGTATCGGTAATAGAAGGACATAACGCCTTGATATCTTGGAAGCGGTTTACGACGAATGACTCTACCGAAGCGTGCTTCGTGGGCGTGAAACGTTCTGTACGAAGAGCTGTAAGTCTGTTCGCGACGATGAAGCTATTTTGATAATATTGTTTCAACGCGACACAGAATTGACTGTAGTTACTTATTTTGGTGCGATTGAGATGAAACCAGGAAAGCGCGTCACCCTGTAAACAGAACTCAAGCATTTCAAGATATTGGCTGCGCGGGACGTGTAGGAAACTCATTTCCCTTTCGAATTTTGTAAGAAAGCTGTCGGGCAAAATTGACGCGTTAGTTCCGCAGAACTTAGTGAGATGGGCAATATCGGAGAACCTAACTTGCACACGTGGCACTACACGGTTGTATTGTTCACCTTCCCCGTCAGACAATGCACTTTCATACGCTTCGTCACGATTCTGTGACTGCGTGTGAATATTGGGGGAGGGGGACGTTCGTGAAAATTGACTTGGTTGCGAAGAGAAATGGGATGGCTGGGCGTTGAATACGGTCACTGGAGGCGGTTCGTGGAGAGGTGTAGTGTTACGCAGCTCTTGCAATTGCGAGAGTACAGATTGTGCTTTGTTATAGCTGATGGCCTTGTACGTTTCCAGTTCTTGTGAAAAACTCAAGAAGAGTGCATTATACTGTCGCACGAACTGAGTAAGAGACGAATCGACCTGATGAACTCGCGACGCTAAATGCTCGTAACTTTTAGTACAGTGATCCTGAATAGTTTTCGTATCGTTTGAAATCCGTGCTGTATCACGCTCGAGATCCACGATACTACTCTTATTCTTCGCAGTTACGGTTTCAAGGCTCGTACAGCGTTTGTCAAGAGACTGAATGCAATCACGTGTTTCTTCAAGACCTTTCTCCGTGTTTTGCATAACTGTAACAACGACGTCGCAAAGTGACGACAATTCCGTTTTCATCTCGTCATTCGCGGCACTAAATTCAGTACGTAGATTTGTTTCTAAATCCTTTATTGAGCCAGAAAGTTTTTGTTCCACGCTTTGTATCTGTCTGGTCAGCTCATCCTGGTTGGATTTGAGCTGATTGTTTATATCTTTTGCCTGATCGTTCATTAACGATTTCATCATTTCTTTAAGCCCTTCCATGCTCATAGCCATCTTGATTTGACCACTTCTTAATAACATACAATTATCATGAAAACTCTAATACCGTCGCAAAGGAAAGACTGAAATTGAACTTCGCGAGAAAAAAAAACTCAAAAACTGCAGAATGAGGGCTGCATGTGAATACAAATGATCTACAGTCGATGGTCTAAAAGTACAGATTACGTTGATTTTTTTTTTTAAAGATGAAAGTTGAGTTATACTGATATCAATATGAAAGCAAGTCAGACCAACATGCATGGGGGCATGGGAACACGTGATCAAACAAAAACTTTCTGATAGTACTAAATGAAACGGACATATAAATACACTTCACTCGCGTGCTCTAAAATCTTACATACTACGAACATTTATGGCACTTCACTCGCGAAAACCAAAACAAAACAAAACAAAAAATAAATGCACTGACACTTCATTAGAAAAATGTGAACATGGACAAATATTCATGAATGGAAATTGCTTCCATGGGATCTGGTGGAAAAACTTATAAAAAGTACAAGGAACATCAAAATGAAGGTAGAAATTAAACTCAGAATGCCAACGATAGTTCTGCCGAAAATAAAAACGTGATCATAAAATAGCACAAATTGACTCTTTCCTTTGTCACAAAACAGGCGTGAAGGCGTGTTAGAACCTGAAATCGGAGGGGTCGCTACCGACATCCACTCTGCATGCCACGTGGTCGAAACTATGGCGACCTTTAGCTAGCCTTGTACGACACAGTGTTATCTCGTTTTGCGAGCAAGAAAACGAGACATGAGTCTCATAATCTATTAATTTGTGGTCGCCGGCTCATTTAATTAAAATAATTTTTAAGAGATATTCACATTAAATGATCCGGGGACCCACAAACCCTCACAACAAGTGAAAATTTCACCGTTGTCGGCCAAGGCAGCCAACAGCAGGAATACGCTTCCTAATTACTTACTTAAAACGCAGGTAAAACACATGTAAGAAAAGCTAGAGCTAAAGGCATGCGATTCAAGCAGGTGGATGGACGAAAACAATTGAATATAAACAACAATTTTTATTAGGCTGATGGCCTCAATATTTAAATATACAATTTAAAATGTTTATATTTCAAAGTATTTAACTAAATATTTGTCCACTGTTCAGATATATTAGGATACTTATGAAGTTTAGTCTGCCGTGTAGCACGTCCTATTCTTCCTTCTTGATTAGGAGCTCACTACTTGCTCCTGCCTGCTCCAGCAAACGTCCTATTCTTCTTTCTTGATTAGGAGCTCACTACTTGCTCCTGCCTGCTCCAGCAACCGTCGAGTTCGAAGTGGACGAGCCTCCCTCGCTGCTTTCCGAGTATGTCCGCTTCGTAGGCTCGCCGACTGGACAGCAGTGTTGCTAACCCTTTGCGTGACGTCACCTGTAGAGTTCTGTGTGAGGGGACTACCACAATTATTTAAAAAAAAACAGACACAACGAGATTTAATTTATAGCGTTTAGGCCTTTCTGATTGCGAGTGCTCTTTCCTTTCCCTTCGTTGTTGATAATGGGGTAGCATACTTAAAATCGTGGCTTTTAAGATTTTTCTTTCTGCAGAAACGGAGTGGCAAATGATACCATTGTACAGGGCAGCAAATTGCCTAGGGCCGGCCCTGCTCCAGAGGAAATCTGAAATCACTGTTCGTAGCTCTATTCTAAATTACGTAGTTCGTTTCCTCGCCTTATGGACCCTATGGACGCTATAAACAACTGAGGGATAGGCTCTTTATAGGATACAATTAAATTCTTCACTGATAGTCAGTCTTTCCTTCTAAGGCCTACTGCTCACTGGCGACAAAACAGTTGCGCAACTATCTTGTTGCGCAACTATCTTCTAATCACTGACTGAAAGGACAACGTTTGGAACTGTGTCAACTAAGTACTCCACGTGGACTTGACCAGCGCTTGTCAAATGCTGCAAATGAGGGTTCTGGTTTGCCACTTAGTTATCGGGGATGTTTTCCACAAGTTCCCGCGGACACACTAGCCCTCGCGGCATCTTTATATACAAACTGCACATGTATAGAGAAAATCCACTATACGTCAAGCTGTTTTTATCTACGCGATTGCGATGCGGGTTTCTAGACATCAGCGAATTTACTTTCACTCGCAGCTGTGCCTGCGGCCACAGTGGCAATAGTGGGTAGGGACGTCGAAAACAGTGTAACGTGAACAGAGACTAGGATGAATTTTTTTTTATTGTTTATTAAAACAATTGATTGAAAATATACCTAGAAAGAATTCACGGAAACAATCCTCTTATTTGAACAAACATAGTGTAGTGAAAGGGAAAGCAAGAACTATTTCTGACAATAGAAAGGTAGACCTGTGACGAGATAAACAAGGACTTCCTGATTGACGTCACAGAGAAATAACAATTTTGTGGTTAAGAAAGTCCAGAAATAGAGAACAGGAAGATAGAAGAGAAAAACAAACTGTGTATAAAAACACTAGTAAAAATTTACTAGGAGTCAGTCACGGTTCAGTTGGTCAGTTAATCATTATCGGACGAAACTATACGAGTCGCGTTATCTGTACTCTGTACACGCGTAGACTTTGTCCGTCTCTCCTTCAACTGTTGGATGCACTTGGAAACATATAAGTTGGAATTGTTCTCTATTTGTTTCTTAACATGCATAAGATTAATACCAGAGGTAACATATATCCTAAACTAATTCCTCAAGCACCTTAGGCCTATGTGCCAGGACTTTTAATTTAACATTGTTCTCTATCTAATTTGCATATAAAATTAATTCAGGTTTTAAATACTCATGTCCAAAACTATTTGACTTAATGGTTCAAACTAATGTTATTTATTTAAATAACGGACTGGAGAAATAGATATAATTTCATTGTAAATAATTGTCAATGTTTAATGAGCTTGTTGGTCCAAGGTATTGTGCCGACATTCGCGTCGTGCTTTATGTAAAAATTGATTTAGTTGTGAGGACCAACTGAGCTCATTCCTTTCAATTCAGATTTACTGTAAATAAAATGATAAACTGGATTCCTAGTATCATCATTTACCAGTAACGATAATGAAAATCCCCGTTCTCTCCCACGTGACAAGGTAATTTACTTATTATAATTATCTATTCACTAGTAGTGATCACATTTATATTTATATTCATGTAATATGGCTCCCCGAACTTTGTAAATAATTGTCAATGTTTAATGAGCTTGTTGGTCTAAGGTATTGTGCCGACATTCGCGTCGTGCTTTATGTAAAAATTGATTTAGTTGTGAGGGCCAACTGAGCTCATTCCTTTCAATTCAGATTTACTGTAAATAAAATGATAAACTGGATTCCTAGTATCATCATTTACCAGTAACGATAATAAAAATCCCCGTTCTCTCCCACGTGACAAGGTAATTTACTTATTATAATTATCTATTCACTAGTAGTGATCACATTTATATTTATATTTATGTAATAACAGTGTAATCAACCTAGTGAGTGAAGTGGACATTCTGTATTGAAATCACTCATGTTTAGTTTCGTCCATACACTTCACACAACAACGAGCAAGTGAAACTCAAGCTGTGACCAGTGGAGGTTAGCAGCGCTACGGGTGATTGGCGTATTGAACCGCTGGGGATAATATGTCTCATATGACACAATGTAAATAGAAACCGCCCACCCGCCGCGGATCGTAACTACTAACGGTCGGATTTTCAGACTGCGGATGCGGGGGTTGGAGATCCGTGCCGTCGTAGATTGTTTCATCATTTGGCTCAATGTCGTTCGAAAAGGTCGCACTTGTGCAACCGACTGGCACAAATTTCCTCCAATCTTGGAACTGGAGAGACTCCCCCCCCCCAATAATCCGATTTGAATTGTTTTTTCTTGTGGGGAGGGAGAAATGTGATGATTTGTGTCCGACTGCCACTAAGGAAAGTGAGATGAAATTGATGTCCCTTGCTGTGCAATACAACAGGGTTCACTTTAGAAATCAGATCCATCTACCGTAATATGAGTTTCATATCCCTTCCCCCCTCCGCAGAATAAGCCTCAAATCTGCCGCCTCCTAATGTTGAAAACTCTGCTCCCCTGATCCTCCACAGCGTTGTTTTTCAACTTTATAAATATTTGATTTTAAAAAAAAATATGGAAACGGTCTTACCCTTCCCACCCCAATGTTGAAAACAGATTTGCGCCGCTGGTGCAACCGTGTGGATGAAACCGGCCTGAGGCAGTGACAATTGCAGGTTTCACCCAGAGGACTTCCAATGAACGATGGTAAAAGGAGTGATGTTAAAATGCTGGTAACCCATAATGAGCACAACTGTGAAAATGCCCCGGAAAATTTAATAGCTCTGTGAAGAGGAGCAGAATATTCCCCGAGTCACCCCCTGAAAGCATCGTTAACTTCAGCCGTAATCTGATACAAGTTGGACTGGAACAGTACTTCATTCCTGGTTTCCGAGAGTTTCTCGAATCATGAATTGGACGCTGTCAGGTTGTGATTATATCGTGGAATTAGATATTTTGCGGTGTCGAGACGCTTCCTGACATCAAAAGTGAGATGTCAACTCACCTGAACACTCCGTTTGTGATTTTGGAGATACAATTAGAGTAAAGAATTCACTTGCTATACGGAAATTCGGTTCACTAGTAGGCGTAGCTGATGGAGTCTTGGTCAGGACCAAATTAACACATTTCTGCGCTCTAGGCTATACTTCCGAAACCTCCACCGCTCCAAAAGTAATGTAATGTAATTTCAAGAATCTGAAAATGCAGATTCTGTAGTCATTCTGTTGTAGTACAAGAAGAAAGTTTTATATTTTGATCGAGATTTTAGACTTTGTTGAAACTTGCAACAACCAAATCTTCGCCGATAATGGATCCAGCGCTGAATCCGGTTACCCAAAATCCGCCCACATCATTGGATTGGGCGCGAAAGTGATGATGATGGCAAACTTCTGTCATTTTTTGGACAACATTTGAAGATGCAGTTTACTATTCTCCATTACCCCGTACAATTAAGAACTTTAAGGTCCGCATAATCAATGCCATTCACACTGTTACTCGTTATATGCTATGTCGTTTATGGCAGGAAATGGACTACTGCCTAGATATCTGCAGGGTTGCCAGAGGAGAATGAAAATAAAATTAAATCTTTCAGTTTAACATCCCAGAATTATGCTCCTTTAGTCTAAGAGAGACAGATAATTAAGGGAAGTGAATGACAATGGGTGAAATGAGAAGGTAGGAAGAAACGGGAGCACTTCTAAAAAAAACCACGGACACGATGTTGAAAAATGAAATATTTGAGTTTTACGTCCCACAGTTATGCCGGTTAGGCTAAAGGAGACGGTGATGATGAGTGATGAATGAAATGGTGGAATGAAGAAAGTGGGAGGAAACGGGAGAACCCCGAGA
Organism: Thermobia domestica; assembly: GCF_964235325.1. NCBI lineage: Eukaryota > Metazoa > Arthropoda > Insecta > Zygentoma > Lepismatidae > Thermobia > Thermobia domestica. The sequence goes on along the minus strand of NC_137455.1, from coordinate 337,432,422 downwards.
AAACACACGCACACGATGTTTGTCCACCACAAAGTTCACTTGGCGGGGGCGGGGAACGAACCCGGAACCCCAAGCACCAGAGGTGAACGCTCTACCACTGAGCCACCGCGGCCCGCTGGACACGATGTTGTTTATCAGAAACTTGACTGGCCGGGGATGGAACCAGGGACCCGACGCATCACGGTAATCGTTCTACCACTGAGTCACCGTACCCACCGGTTGCCAAAGGAAAACACATTGAACATAGTAGTTCACGTGAGTATTTTTTTTTAACATTTTACATGTATTTGCACTATGTATATTCATTATATAAAATATAGTACTTGTTCCTAACCCCAAGATTAATTTTGAAAAACGCTGCATATACTCATATTCTCATTTTAGTACATTTTATAAAAGCATTGTTATTTTCTTCTTTTTTCTCGATTATTATTATTATTTAAAAATTACCTGCCGGCGTAAGGGTACGCAGCTTATATTTTTCCTCCAGGGGTGCGTGTATGTATGTAGTATTCTATTTCACAGAAACTACTAACTGGATCTGAACCAAGTTTAGTTGACAATTAGTTCAGCATCTAAGGAATAAAGTTCGCTATACAGTATTTCATGGTCGAGCTCGAACCAGGACAGACTCGGCTTGGCTCAATTCGACATTGTATATGGTACTTTATTTCTCGCTAATTGGATTTGAACAAACTTTTGTGGCCAAGTAGCCTTAAGGATCGCTACATCCGGTGGACGAGCTCAGCCTGGAACAGGCTCGGTTCAGCAACTGCTACATTTGGTGGACGAGCTCAGCCTGGAACAGGCTCGGTTCAGCAACTGCTACATTCGGTGGACGAGCTCAGCTTGGAACAGGCTCGGTTCAGCAACTGCTACATTCGGTGGACGAGCTCAGCCTGGAACAGGCTCGGTTCAGCAACTGCTACATTCGGTGGACGAGCTCAGCCTGGAACAGGCTCGGTTCAGCAACTGCTACATTTGGTGGACGAGCTCAGCCTGGAACAGGCTCGGTTCAGCAACTGCTACATTCAGTGAACGAGCTCAGCCTGGAACAGGCTCGGTTCAGCAACTGCTACATTCGGTGGACGAGCTCAGCCTGGAACAGGCTCGGTTCAGCAACTGCTACATTCGGTGGACGAGCTCAGCCTGGAACAGGCTCGGTTCAGCAACAGAAGCTGTGTTCCACAGCTTTGTACGAAGGGAGCTTCAGAGTTCGATTCACCTTGGCTCGATTTTAGTCTGTTCAATAGTTTCGATTTCATTGTAAAGGCAATAGTCTTTTTCCTCTTATTGCGAAAAGAAAAATGCTCGAACTTGATTGATATAAAGTCAACAGAACGTTTACTTGTCTGCAACCAATCAAGCTTCTTTGACGTTTTGGGTTATATAAGCAGCAGGCATTAGATAATTGTTTCTATTTTTTTTAAATTAATTTCACAGTAAAAGAGAAGCAACAGCAGAAATTGTGTCAAATGTTATGTTGTTGTTGTGTTTGTGTATCTATACAAATTTCAGAGCTCGCTAGTTAGTATGAAATTGCGTAAAATTAAAGTTAGAAGATTTGCCTGTAATAAACATAAAAATAACACAATAAAACGTTATACTAGTAAAAATACAGAAAGAGGCAGTTTTCAGTTATTATTATTATTATTATTATTATTATTATTATTATTATTATTATTATTATTATTATTATTATTATTATTATTATTATTATCTATATATTAATAGCGGTGTCTGTGAGCAAAACACTTCAGATCCAAATTGAAACTGACTATGTTTGTGACTCTTAATCTCTTGAACCACCCGACCGATCTCGATCAAATTTTTATCATTTCACTTTGACGGTAGAACTTAGGGGATGGGGAGGAGAGGAATTAAAAGAAAATAGGTAAAACTTAAATAACTCTTGAACCAAAGGACCAAACTCAATCAAATTTTCAACATAGATGACGTTCGTAACTGAGATGGATTTTTCAATTTCACTTTGAAGGAACAACGTAGGGGATGGAGAGGAGGGGAAGATATACAAAAATCAATAAATATAAAAATAAAAGTGATCATGTTCGTGAGTTAATAACTCTTAAACCATCCGATCGATCTCAATCAAATTTTCAACAAGTTCGAAGCTAGGAACTTTATTATTATTATTATTATTATTATTATTATTATTATTATTATTATTATTATTATTATTATTATTATTATTATTTCATTTTGATGGTAGAACTTAGGAGAGGGGAGGGGAGGAGGGTAAATATATTAAAATGAATAAAACTTAATAACTCTTGAACAACCCGACCAATCTCGATCAAACTTTCAACATAGATAAGGTTCGGATCAGGGGTGTTTTCATCATTTTACTTTGACGGCACAATATAGGGGAGGGGAAGAGGGGACATATACGTAATAAAATAAATCAAATTTTCAACATACATGACATTCGAGCCTGGGATAATTTTTATCATTTAACTTTGACGATGCAACGTACGGGAGTGGAGGAGGAGATGATCAAATTTTTCAACCACCTGACCGATCTCGATCAAATTTTCATCAACCTAGTTCGAATCTGAGATGTTTTTTGTCATATCACTTTGACGTGTAACTCAAGGGAGGGGGAGAGACATTTGAAAATGATCAAAAATGACCGATATTAGTGTCGAATCTATAGTTTTTGAGGTCGCTGAGATGAACAGTGACACTTCTGTTTTTGGGGTCGCTGAGATAAACAATGATACATCCGCCGCCGTGCCCCGCAACATGGGGAGGGGATAGAGATATATAAAAAATCACCGAAAATGACCAAAATCAAAGAGCGCTTTAGTAATAGTAAAAGCGGATCATATTACTATTTTTCCTTAGTTTATCTCAGCGAAATCAGGGCGCGTCTTAGATTCGAGGACGTCTTAAATTCGAATAATTATCGAGAAATTCTTAATTAAATGTATTATTAACGTGTTATTAAAACTACTTTGCTAGCTATAAATATTTTGCTTTTGTATCATATTCAATCATTCAGACAACAGTAGTGTCCTGTGCTTGCGCAAGACGTGCGAGTTTGCTTTATTATTATTATTGTTGTTGTTGTTATTATTATTATTATTATTATTATTATTATTATTATTATTATTATTATTATTATTATTATTATTATTATTATTATTATTATTATTATTATTATTATAACTGTTGTATTATAGCACTATTTGTTTTGCAGATGGATTGCAGCAACAGAATTCAAACCAGAGCACGCAAGAGAAGCTTTTCCATGTTTCGATGAACCAGCGCTGAAGGCTCAGTTTACAGTCATTCTTGGCAGGAGAGAAAACATGTCCTCGATCTCAAATATGCCTTTGAAGAAAACGATCAAAATGTAAGTAGTTACAATATTGTCAATTCCAGTGTTATAAAGATTAAAGATTTGGGGCCCCATTCCGCAACGGTTTGCATCAATATAACGCGAAATCTGTTGTTTAGTTTGTGTTAATAGGCTTGCCTAGCATTAATAATTGAATTTTGTACACTGAGAAAAATCCATTATCCGGACAGCGGTATATTGTACAAATACAAGGATTCGTTATGTTTACTAAGGAAATCTGTACGGAGCGTACTTTATCCATATACTACATAGGTACTGCCTTTTACCCGCTTAGATATTACATCATGTCTCTGCAGGATGTCTGATATCTAACAATCTTCTGTATTTTACATACGTATACGTATGTTAAATACTTCAGCTATACGTTATATACGTCCATCTGTGTGTAAGATCCAGACCGCCTATAGACACTCTTTCTTTCGCCATGGCTGACGTCATTGAACTACCGTCTTTTGCTTGCGAAACGAGGTTGTTTACAAACGGAACAGAAGAGAGGAAGGAAACCTGGGAAGCCTGGGTAAGTACAATAGTTAACTATTACTTTAGTTAAATATTCCCATTAATTATATATTCTTTTAGTGTAACTTGCTTTAATATAGTACTAAGTAAGTAATGTAGTTTATGACTACAATTCTTACTATTGTAACTCGTAAATGATTGAGGAGAATGGAATGGGTGAATCTGAATTTTGAAAAAACTTTGAATATTAATGTTTTGAAACATATTATGTTTCAAGGTAGCAAAATGAATGTTATGTGTTTATTCATTCCATTTTATATGTGACGATTTATTACTTGGTGCAGATTTACTACAGGACTGCTTAACATAATTGCTAATAAACCGTTTTCAGCGCGGAAATTTCCTTGTGTAGTGAAGATTTAGGATTTAGATTTCTGGGCTTTCGGCATCAATGGCCTTGTTACCCCATATGAGGGATGACTTTCCTCGGCGAGTACACTATCCGGGGAAAGGAAGGGAAGAAAGGATTGGGGAAGGAAGAAAACGGCCTGGGACCTATATGTTAGGTACCACTCCGGCATTTGCCTGCTGTGAATGAGGAAAACCCAAGGAAACCTCATTCAGGATGGCTGGACTTAAAATCTTTTGATACTTTTTCGACCGAGTTCTCCCCCGGGATCGAACCCGGAACCGTTCGCACCGAAGGCGCGAGCGCTAGCGACTACCCTACGCGGGGCCACTTGTGTAGTCTAGAAAACTCATTTTTACTAGGATATTTGCAAATTTTTTTTTTTTTTTTTTTTTTTTTGCTTTTAGTTTAACGCCCCATGATTGTACATCAATGTAAGAGAGAAGGTGACAATGAGATACATGATAATGGTGGAATCAAAAAAATGTAAGGAAACTGGAAAGTCTTAAGAATAACCACACCTACAGTGTTCACCAAAAGGCTATTTGTCGGGAGCAGGAATCGAACCAGGGACCTAACGCGTCAGAGGTAAGCGCTCTACTACAAAGCTTTCTTTTGTTTAAAGAACTTGTTTACATTGAAATATATATATTTTACGAAGATACTAACATATTTTACAGCCTCACTGAAATTAAAAAAAAAAAAGTAGTCAGGGAGAGTTTAGTGTCAGATTTTTATTTTTTAATTTAATTTATTTTTATTTTTATTTATTTTTGCTTTGTTATGTTCCCTAGTTAATTAATGTTTGGGTTACTGAAAATTAAAACCTTTTTAGTATTATTGTTATGTCATCACTTTGGAACCAAAAAAGTTAGATTTTTTTTCTTGTGTTTTCATATAGGAAGTTGGTAAGTTTGTGCCTTAGCATTGGTTTGGTTTCTAGAACGTAATTGAAGGTCATGTTGAGTTGAGTCTTGGCGGGTTTAGAGTTCGTGAAGTGTCAGGCACTGCTTGTGCCCCTGTCTTCTGTCTGTGATGTTTCCTGGCTTTGGGCTGTGAGGTATTTATGTTGAGGAGTACCAACGCAGGCCGCGTGATATACAGGTAGCTTCAACAGCTACGAGTGCCAGATGTTCATCTTTCGTTACGGCGTGACTAATGCAGTATAGTACTAGGTTCAAATTCTATGGGTGGTAAAAATGGTCGTGGTGTGGTAAGAAATACAACGTAATTGTTATTAGTTTATTAGTGTTTCTTCATAGTATAGTTTCACTATTTCTAGAAGGAATTAAGTATTAACGAAGTAATAAATAAGCAAAAGCACACTTTGATTGGCGTTAACTATTTCTCATACTCCATTGAGAATGTTTTGATCCTCAGTTGCGCAAACATCCAGTGTGCGTTTTTTTGTTTGCTTACACTGCCTTATAGATGAGCTCCCTCGTGGCTAAGTGGTTAGTGAACACGCCTTTGGCGTGGGACACCCGGGTTCGATTCCCGGCCGGGGGCCGCGGTGGCTCAGTGGTAGAAGGTTCACCTCTGGTGCTTGGGGTCCCGGGTTCGATCCCAGCCCCGCCAAGTGAACCTTGTGGTGGACAAACACCGTGTGCGTGGGTTTTCTCGGGGTTCTCCCGTATCCTCCCACTTTCTTCATTCCACTATTTAATTCATTACTCATCACCGTCTCCATTAGCCTAACCATCATAACCGTAGGACATAAAACTCAAAGATTTCATTTCATTTTTTCGATTCCCGGCCGGAGCTTATGTGGTTCGGATTCCACGTTAATCTGTAGGTCCACGTCTCATACAGCCTTGCTGCTGAAAGGAACGTTAAAATCAAATCAGCACTGTTTTACAGATGCAATTGTTCGATTCCGAGTTCGAATGAAGCTTTTTACGGGCAGGGGGCGACTTTTATATATACAATCCAAGGATTTTAGTTATTAGTCAGTGATGCAATATATAGACCTATATATATTACAAAATTGAAAGTGACTATGTTTGTGACTCTTAATCTCTTAAGAGCTGCGGTGGCTCAGTGGTAGAGCGTTCACCTCCGGTACTTGGGGTCCCGGGTTCGATCCCAGCCCCCGTCAAATGAACTTTGTGATGGACAAACACCTTGTGCGTGGGTTTCCTCGGGGTTCTCCCGTTTCCTTCCACTTTCTTCATTCCACCTTTCATTCATTGCTTATCATCAGCGTCTCCTTTAGCCTAACCGGCATAACTGTGGGACGTAAAACTCAAAGGTTTCATTTCATTTTTTCTTAATCTCTTTGGAATCTTGTACTTAGGTTCACAGCGGAAGCGACGAAATAACTCGACTCATCCATTGTAGCTCTCTTCGCAACCAGTTTCCAAAATGTTGGCAATAAGTTTGCGAAACGGGATATGACGACTCCAATTTTGGGTGAAAAGTCGCTATAAAAAATAATAGAGAAATTCATTGTCTATAAGCATTGTTTTAAAGTTGTAGATGTAAACTAAACAATATGTTCTACTCACTGGCGCAAATCCGTGGGGGGGGGGGGATGACGGATACATGTCCCCTCCAATCTTGGAACTGAGGGGGACTTCTCCCCAATAATCCGATTTGAAATGTGTTTTTTGGGAGAAATTTGATTATTTTTGTCCGATTGCTACAAAGGAACGTGAGATAAAATAGATGTCCCCCAGAATAAGCCTCAAATCTGCAGCCTCCCAACGCTGAAAACAACTCTGATCCTCCACAACATTGTTTTTCAACTTCATAAGTATTTTGGACATCGTCAAAAAAAAGTATGGTAACGGTCTTACCCCTCCCCCCCCTCCCAATGTTGAAGACAGATTTGCGCCGCTGGTTCTACTCACATCTTTGTAAATAGGGCGCAACCAATCCTTTAATTCAGGGATCATTTCAGGTTGTTTCGGGTACTTTTGTTCATATTGTGGTCAAAATAGTTCCGAAATAATTAACACTACAGTACTTACGTTAAGCAATTTTTTTGTAAAAGAAAAAGTCCAGCATAATTAAAAGACCCCAAAGGACAAATATAACAACATCTTCTTCGCCTTTATTCACGCAATCTATAGCTAATCTTGTTGCTATCGGTAATGATGTATTACGTGTGTTTCTCAACGGAAACTGCGAACTAAAGGACATCAAGTTTGTAGTTGTTCTTCGTTAGAGGGCAAGGGTAACATAACAATGCAGGATTGTGGGGCAGTGAGTATGCTGTATTTCCAAACTCTTCATCAGTTGCGCTGATTAAAACAAACAAACAGAAAAAAAGAACGTAAAAACTGTTTTGAACTAATAATGCTTCTCTACAGATGAACATTTTGTTTGGAGCAGAAAGTCGCTAAATGTGTAAGTAGGTAAATCGTCATTTAAAAATCACCCAAAAAAGTCTCCAATCGGAAAAAAATTTTTTGTCGCTATCGTAGGGCGACCATACGTCCCGTTTTGACCGGGACAGTCCCGTTTTAGTGGCGTGTCCCGGCCGTCCCGTCAGTAGATGGAAAAAGTAGTATTCGTCCCGTTCTATGTAAATGAAAGAAGTAAATAACAAACCCAGTATCTTTACTCCTTTTAAAAGTATTAATAATTAATAATAACAAAGAGGCAAAAATTGAACTGAAATTCCCTATATTAAACATACTCTATAGTTCGCAGTACTGCTCGAAAGGCAGCAGAGGTTTTAGCAGTTGGTTGTGTGTTGAACAAATTTCAATGTGTCTTTCCTTTTTCATAAGTACCCGTTCTGTAACAAAGAGAGAGAGGAGGAAATCTGATATCAAGGCACTGATAAGAACAAAGGTAGATCTAAAAGTCTAGGGTTGCAAGAACCTGTCCCGTTTTTAACTGAAAATTTTATGGTCAACCTACGCTATCGTTGAGGTCGAATTCCCCTTATTTAGCGACTTTACCCAAAATTGGCAACATTGACCCCCACCGAACAACCAGGGTTGAATTCAGGGGGTAGCCCGGGGGGAATCTCCCCCCGAAGAAAATTCATTCCCCCCCGGAGAAACTCCCAAAATTTCAGTCACAAAATGTAGAAATTACTTCACCCAATTATTTGCTTTTCTGTCCGTGTACGTGCAGACGAAATCCGATCTCTCAATATACATATAAATGACGCAGACCCATTCTATATAAATGTTAACATGTAACATCTAAGATAGAATACCAAATAGTGAATAAAACTTGTATTTCTTAACGCTATGACTGAGTTTGGCAGAACATGAAATTGTTAACTGTTGAAGAAAGGTTTGTATTTTAGTAGGTACTATACTCTCGCCCTATATTATATATTAGTAGGTAGCACTAGCACAGGTTGAGATACGAAAGGAAAGATAGGGAAGATCTTTCGATCATTCCATATAATCTCTCATGTCAGCAGACTTCAGTTCTTGAAAATATACAGTTCCTACATTATTTGAAATAGGGCGCCTAAATCCCATTTCTCGCATCGGAAGTAACAGACGTAAATGTGTTTTACGATTGTTAAAGTAAACACATCTTTCTTTAATTAAAAATAATTCAGTTAAAGGGTGAGATTCAGTGGGCGTCATTTAGAGGGATCAGGGAGGAACAGTTATCCCTCCTTGATTAGAGACTTATATAGAATTTATCAATATGATAATAGTATATAAGTGAAAGATTGCTATTGAAGGTGGCCAAGATCCTGCTCAGTGCCGTTCCATGGGGGAGGGGCAAGCGGGGCGACGGCCCCGGGCGCCGAAGTAAGGGGTGAAAAATTCGGGAGGGAAAAAGAAAAAAGAAGGAAAGAAAAACAGAGGAATGAAATACATGTGGACATATATAAAATGAAAGGAAAAAAGTAATGAAAAGTGCTCAAAATCAAGGAAAAGCAGGGTTTACTTTTTAAAATTTTCCCACCTTTGGCGGCTGGTCTGTCGACCTCACTCATATATACGGGGATGCCGTCGTATACTCTCGCGCCAAGCGCTGATTTTCCACGACACGGCACTAATCCTACTGAAGATTTCGTCAACTAAACTATTGATGTATATGCAGTGAAGAAACCAAGGCTAATATGTTTGATTTAGAATCAGAAGTGTGAGAAAGAATGATAACTTTTTATTAAGATATTCCTAAGTATGTTTGTTTTAGGAGAAAAAATATTTCAGTTAATTTAAATCTTTTTAAAAATTTTTACATTAGTAACAAACAGTAATTACTGAATATAGGAAATAATAAAAATAGTTACTGTAAATAGCAGTTAAAGTTTAGTCTAAACTATTTTTGCCAGTCTTTATTTAATGTTTTAGATGAAATCAAACTATTGTTTTCTTAAAATTATAATCTCATTGAATATTTATCAGCAATTAGTCTCAATATTAGGTAAGATGTGTATGTGAATGGAATTGTTAAATATGCTGCTTTCTTGAAAAAAATACAGAAAAATAACCCTCCCCCGAGCAGTTGACATTCCCCCCGGGTGTAAATGTCTGAATTCAACACTGCGAACAACACCCCGTTATCTTTAGCCTAGCCAGCATAATAGTGGGACGTAAAACTTAAAGATTTCATTTCGAACAACACTCCCAGAAACCTATTGTTATACCATTCCCAAAACACCCTTTTGTACAGTTCTCCCTATTCGAAAAAAAAATTGTAAATAGCAGTGTTCATATATAAATATGGAACTCAATTTCCCTGAATTTTCCAGGTTTTCCAGGTATTAATTTTTCAATTTCCAGGTCTAGTGGAAGAAACTAATAGTACGAGAACACATAAATTTTAAGAATACTATATTTATATATTTGAGAATGGCCACCCTTCTCCCCAATGAACGATTGCAATTAAATATTGAGTCACAAGAAAATAAATAATTAAAATAAATAAAATTTAAGTTGAAAAATATGAAGTTGAGAAACCTACTAAGGGAATTATATAATACTTTTGTTCCATACTTGAATACATTCAAAATATACAAAAATATTGGCTTGGGGAAGAAAAAAGGGCCCGCGAGATTTTAACTGATTCTTATAGTACTCGACAACAGAAATAAATTACTGAAAGAATTTTCAAAATCGGCGCAGGTAAACATGCAGAAAATCGCATTTTCATGTACCGGTTCAAAATGGGGAAGAAAAGACGACCGCGAGATTTTAATTGATTCTTGTAGTACTCGTCGAGAGAAATCGATTAGTGAAGGAATTTTCAAAATCGGCGCAGGCAAACATAGAGAAAATCTCATTTTCATTTTCCGGTTCAAAGTGGGGAAGAAAAAAGGGCCGCAAGATTTTAACTGATTCTTGTAATACTCGACGAGAGAAATCGATTAGTGAAGGAATTTTCAAAATCGGCGCAGGCAAACATGGAGAAAATGGCATTTTCATGTACCCGTTCAAAATGGGGAAGGAAAAAGGTTCCGCGAGATTTTAACTGATTCTTGTAGTACTCGTCGAGAGAAATCGATTAGTGAAGGAATTTTCAAAATCGGCGCAGGCAAACATAGAGAAAATCTCATTTTCATTTTCCGGTTCAAAGTGGGGAAGAAAAAAGGGCCGCAAGATTTTAACTGATTCTTGTAATACTCGACGAGAGAAATCGACTAGTGAAGGAATTGTCAAAATCGGCGCAGGCAAGCATGAAGAAAATGGCATTTTCATGTATCAGTTCAAAATGGGGAAGAAAAAAGGGCCCGCGAGATTTTAACTGTTTCTTGTAGTACTCGACGAGAGAAATCGATTAGTGAAGGAATTTTCAAAATCGGCGCAGGCAAACATGGAGAAAATGGCATTTTCATGTACCGGTTCAAAATGGGGAAGGAAAAAGGTTCCGCGAGTTTGAACCGCTACGATGTATGTTCACGAATGTCCCCGTCTTCTCAAATTTAGTTAATTACTGTGACACTGAAACATGTGACACAGAGTCACATTGTGGATGACTGCAATCGGCAACCACTGCACATATACTCCTCCCGCCCCACAGTTTGATTATTTCGATCCATTCCTCACGTGCTAACGGCATGGTTCAACATCTGCAAGAAAGAGGTAAATGTAACGTTCAATTGGCAATAGCTTTTCACCAAATTAAGCTGCATGAAATCTGATTGCATATTTGACATACTGAGAAAATTCTAGTCCGTGGCCATATGTATCACATATCCCATCAATTCATAAAAATTTTGAACACAAAATTACGGTCGTCCGTGTGACGTACTCCCAAAAGGCCTAATGTGTATCACCCACCTCACATTCAATGAAACCACATCCGTGTAGAATTTAGAAAGGAACTTCTTATGATGTATACAGGATGTCTCAAACGTTCCCTGACATAGGATAACTCTGTTATTATCAGAGTTACAACAAAATGTAAGAGGAAAAACATCTCGAAATATGACGTTTTCAATCTAAAGTGAACACTTTTTAAAAAAAATCGGACGAGATGTTTGTGCTGTATACTCTTTATGCACCCAATTTTAAATGAAAATGCAACGTTGTCATTTACCTGGACCCACAACATAAGTGAATGAAGTTACTGTTTGAAACGGGGGTTGGCCATCGACATGTTAGCGTAAAAGACAGTAACTTCACTCACTTACGTTGTGGGTCCAGGTAAATGGCAATGTTGCATTTTCATTTCACATTGGACGCATAGCGAGTGTACAGCGCAAACGGGTCATCCGATTTTAAAAATTCCTTCACTTTAGAATGAAAACATTATATTTGGAGACGCTTTCCAAAGTAGTATAATTTAGTTTGTTTAAATTTACAATTTAATACAAGTAGATTCGGATTTATATGCGTAGGATTTTGTATGCATCTAACTAATGAATTCTTTATTTTCATGCTTAACTTAGTGACTTGGCTTTGGACTGCAGCTGATTATTGTAACCCATTATTGCTTGAGAAGAAACAAGATATCCGAATCTTCATTTGGAGAAATCAAACGTCTATTGGAAAGCTGGGGATTACAATCATTAATTTCTACATTTCAAGGTGCGTAAATTATATATTCTGTGTTTGTTGTTAAATTACTATTACTATTATTGGGTTTAGAATCAATCAAGCACTTCATGATATTTTATGGGGATCAAGATGGGTGCCGGATAGATAAGTATTTGAGCGTCAGGCTCTTATTTCTTTTCAATTTAATATTTAATCAATGATTATTTTTCTCCCTCATTATTCCACCAAATCGTATTCCAAGATCATATATCCATTTTTGATCGATATATCCATATTTTTGATCTCTTTCATATTTCTATATTTTCGATTTTTGATATTGTTTATATTTCGATATTGCTGTATTTTTCGATATTTCGAACAAGTTTCGATAGTTTGTCAATATCGATTATCTATATCTAAATTCGGATATCCCAAAGCCCTATCGAACCCCCTCCGAAATGAAGTTTTTGGCTATGGACCTGATTAGGGATGCGCACGAGACAAGACGAGACAGAATTTTTGTTACGAAATTCGAGACGAGATAGAGCTCTTCCAATAGAAACGGATCCAGTTTTCGAGACGAGACATAACTTTCGCGGCACCTTTTCGAGAGGAGACAATCTCAAATCTTTTCTCTTGCGCATCCCTACACTTGATCATGAGGTATCAAAAAAAAAAAAAAAGTTAATGAGAAATACCGGTAACATGTAAATACAATATAGGTAGCTAAAACATTTTTGTTTTCATTCTTCACTAATGCATTATTATTAATCTCAGGGGGGCGCGGTGGCTCAGTGGTAGAGTGTTAACCTCCGGTGTTTGGGGTCCCTGGTTCGATCCCAACTCGCGCCGTGTGGACTTTGTAGTGGACAAACACCTTGCTCGTGGGTTTTCTCGGGGTTCTCCCGTTTCCTCCCACTTTCTTCATTCCACCATTTCACTCATTTCTCATTATCCCCGTCTCCTGTAGCCTAACCGGCATAATCGTGGGACGTTAAACTTAAAGATTTCATTTTTTATTAATCTCTGTATTTTATAGTGTATTCTCAAGCTTAAGGTGATGTATAATTAAATTTTGAATTCAGTTAACTTATTTTGTTTCTCAGATTGTTTTTAAAATGTATGTACAAACGTTTATTTTCATTCTTGAGAGTTTAAAGTGACGTATAGTTATTAAACATAGTATTTAATATTGTACTCTTAACGTGGAAGTGATATACAGTTAACTTTTGAATTCAGTTAACATTTTTCTCTCTGAAATTGCTTTAAAAAGTATGTAAAAACGTTTTTATTTTATTTCTTGAGTGCTAAAAGTGATGCAAAGTTATTAAGCTTACTACTTTATATTGTATTCTTAACCCTAAACTGATACACAGTGCGTTTTTGAATAAATTATGTCAAGTTATTTGAGTGACGAACACTGGTAGAAAATCCTGACTACTACTGGAACATTTTGATTTTAAGGTGACGACTACTGGTGCAAGGATTTTAAAATATTGTTTTTCCTCCAACGGCTACTCCTTTTTTAATTCTAACTACATGGTCATTATAGGAAGGATCAGTGAGTCTTTCCAATTATGGTACAGCTCCGACAGATTCACGATGCTCAGAGAAGAGACAAAATAGTATGTTTTCAACCTTAAAGTGAGAACCACTGGCGTTTTTACCCTGCTATGCAAAAGTAAGTGAGTACTCCAATGGAGTTCCAATGCGGTACTTAATTTCTGCGTTTTAGATATATGGAAATACATGTCTCTAAAATGTAAAGAACTGATTTTTTTTTTTTTTTTTTTTTTTTTTTTTTTTTTTACTGAAAACTGCAACTCGGTAAGCCTTATGGATACCGAGGTATGGGAAAATAAACTATAGGTATGTGGGGCTTGCATACTTGACGCTACAATTCGGAAATTGAATTAAAATATGACTAACGGCTATCAAGATGTTGTCAAATAAAGGGAGGACCAACACAGTTAAGGGGTTTTCGTGTTAGATGCTAAAATTTCCGAAATCGGTCATGGAAAGTTAATAAACACCAGTAGCAATTTCATCTTAAAGTAATTAGATATCTTCATGGGGTGTTAGAACATCATGGAGTCTACCAAAATTAAATTTTAAAAGCTTTTGAAAATATAATCTGACATTTGTAAACAGTATTTGAAATATGTATTTACCCAAAACTTCCAGCTAGTACATCTAACATCTGGAGAAACACTGTGAAATAAAAGCTTGAAATTTCGGAAACAATTATTGGTCGCAACAAAATTAAATAAGATGGTACTTCTATGGGTTAAATCAGTACCTCAGTACAATTTCGATCGAAAGATTAGTTCAGTCCTAGGTTTTCTTCAGGCAATTCCAAGGGTTCATCGAGCTGTGCAAAAGAATGAAAATTCGCTGTCAATATCTAAGATAGTAAATAAGATATAAGGAATTATATATTTTATGACGTGAAAATAGAGATCTTTATGGATTTGTACTTTTGGGTCTTTCCTAAAAGAAAAAAATTCAGAAAACTACTGTATATACCTTAATAGACAATTCAGTGGGCGGGGACACAGTAGCTTAGTGGTAGGGTATTTAACTAATCTTTTTTTTTTTTTTTTTTGCAGAAACTATTGGAGTATTCACTTAACCCATAGAAATACGATCATACTTAACTCCCTATTTAATTTTAAAATTAAATAAAAGGAAATATTTCAGTGTAGCGACCCACGATTATGCATTTTAGTCTCAGGGAGATTATGATTAAAGCAAGTGAATGTTGTTGACAGAATTGATGGAATGCAAAGGTGGGAGGAGAGTACCCCGAGAAAACCCACGAATACGATGTCCACTACAAACTGACTTGGCCGTGGATCGAACCAAGAACCCAATACACCAGAGGTAAGCACTCTACCACTAAGCCACTGTGCCCCCGCCCATTTAATTGTCTATTAAGGTATATACGGTTGTTTTCTGAAATTTCTTCTTCTTACAGCAAATACTCAAAAGTACAAATCCATGTGGGTCTCTATTTTTACGACGTCATAAAATACATAATTCCTTATATCTCGCTTGCTATATTAGATATTGACAAAAAATGTTCACTTTATTTCAGAGCCCGATGAACGCTTGGAATTGTCCAAAGAAAATTTAGAGCTGAATTAATCTTTCGATCGAAATTGTACTGACGAGTCTGAGGTTCTCACTTAACCCATATAAGTACCATCTTATTTAACTTTTGTTAGGATCAATAATTGTTTTCTGAAATTTCAAGATCTAATACGCTTTTATTGTATGGTGTCTCTCTAGCTGCTAGATGTACTAGCTGGAACTTTTAGGTAAATTCATATTTCTAATACTCTTTACAAATGTCAAAATATATTTTACAAAACTTTTAAAATTTAATCTTGGTAGACCCCATGATGTTCTTAAACTCCATGGAAATACCTAATTATTTTAAGATGAAATTGCTACTGATGCTTATTAACTTTACATGATCGGTTTCGGAAATTTTACCACCTAACACGAAAACCCCATAACTATATGGATCCTCCCTTTATTTGACAATATCTTGATAGTCATATTTTAATTAATTTTCTAAATTGTACTGTCTAATATGCAAGCTCCACGTACCTATGGTGTCGCTTTTTATTTCACCATATTTCGGTAACTGTTAGGCGTACCGACTTGCGGTTTCGGTAAACACACACCTCTAACGTTCTTTAAAACGTTATTAAGACATATTTTAGAATATTTAGAAATGAGAGTTCTGGGAATATCATGGTACCCGAAAACCCCCATCAGGGCGTGTGTGTAGTGTATTTAATTGAAACTACTTTTGAGGTTGTTGTAAGCCCTCGTAATTACGTTTCCGAAACTGCACCATCTAGTACGCAAACTCCACAGTTCTGTAGTGTCGCTCTTTATTTTCCCATATCTCGATATCCATAAGGCTTACCGAGTTGAGGTTTTCGGTAAACAGATGTCAGTTCCTTACATTTTAGAGACATATATTTTCATATATCTAAAAAATACAGACATTAGGTACCCCATGGTAGCCCGAACACCAATGAGGTACCCACTTACTTTTGAATGGTAATACATTTTGAGTTGTTGTTCAGCATCAATAAACACTTCATAGTTTTTCTACGTGCAACCCAAAAGTCCATACCTGACCTAACAGATTTTGTCCATTTAATCTCAAAAATGTTAAGATACTTTGTATTGTTAAGTACAACCAAATTAAGCACACTGAATATAACATTTTAAATATTTTCTGATTTTTGTTGCAGGTATTTCGTGCATCAAACCAGGATTCTGCTTGAAAGACAGTCAAAAGAAGCAGTGTAGGTTGTGGCTAAAAGTACGCCCTTTCTGAAGACAGACTCAGTTGTACTTACATTATTTTGTACGAATATATAACCCTAATAAAGATACTGTACTACAAATTATTTCTTTCTTCCATAAATTATAATAAAATATTATCTCTGTTTAAAGAAAATGATTGTTAATGTTAAGTCATTTTAATTCTTTTTCTCTGTAATAAGAACATTATCCCTAGCAATATTTTTTATCTTTGTGCTATTGCGATTGGATGAAGTAAAATTCTATACGAAGCACTATTATTTCAGACATGCATTAATAACTAATGTATTGTTCTGTATGTAAGACAATGTGTATACTGAACATGTCTAGCGAAGGTGTTGTTTTAATACAGAATCTATAACTCAGCTTTTCAGTAGTCAACTTTATTGGGAATCCGAAGAAAGAAGTTAAAAAAAAAAAAAATGTTGGACTTACCAGCGTGTGTGTGTTCGAATTCTGGACTAATCCAAATTATCCCGAGAAATCATTATATATTTCTTTGTTGCTATTTCAGATGTATCCTTTATCCAAGTCGTATGAAACGGAGACTTCATACATCGCTATACTTTGTATGAACTATGTTCCGTATTTACTTAATCACTTTGTAACTTTCTCTAGTGTTGACAAGGCCGCAGGTGTCAATCGAATAGTTTAGTGTTTCACTCATGTCACCTTGTGACTAAGGTACGTCCTGTCGGTATATATATGGTACTGGGTTCAATTAGCGACATTTTTAGCGTTAAACAAATGCAAAAATCTATACGAAATGAGATACCGTGATCTCTGACTTACGGATAACACCAAGCAACTAATGGTACTGAGTGTGATTGAGTTTACTAATTACTATTTGGCTAAAATCAGTGTTCCTTTATCTATAGTTCTTTTCGTGCTTTGAATTGCAAAGTTTGAAATAACCGTTTTAAATTATTGTGTATATATATCTTCCGAGTAATTCTGAGAATCATTGCTCTTTCTTTAAGCAATGTATGAGACTGTTAAATTGCTCTTTCCTTAAAATGTTGCACTAAGAAGGATGCATCCAGGAAAGTCCAAATTTGCAGAATGTCTATAGCAGGGAAGAATAAATATGTTTAGTCGATGGCTGCACAACGCCTCCGCTGTCACCACGTTGTCACACAGCGAATACAGCGAACGTTTAAGAGTATTCTGCACTTACTATTAGGTATCGGCCTGGGAACTTTGGCGCATCTACCCAGTCTCCTTCTTGGTGTTTCATTTTTAATGGCGAGTACTGAGTAGGAATAATATTGTAAGCGAATGCGTTTCCGGCTGACACCACACTTTTAATTATTGCGACATTTAAAACAAAAAAAAAACCTGTTAATTAAAATGTACAGAGAAGTTATTTCTGGAAAATTCTATTCAGGCCTCTTGTGGTAACAACTGCACTTTAGTAGAAGATACTATTAAGGAAAAGAATGAGGTAAAATAATCTTTATATCGTACAAGCAATGGATGATAACAGCTTAATAAATGATTGTACGTAAATCTTGTTTGAGTTTGAATATAGGATTGTATAAGGCTGTGCATTTTGCATTATTATTGAGGTGCTGCAACTAACTAACTGCAAACCATATGATAAATTCTTACAGTAATATATCACATATTGATTTACTCTGTATGGAAACGAAAATAGTTTAATATATGGTTAACCTCCTTTGTGCCAGGGGCGGATCCAGAGGGGGGCGATCGGGGCGATCGCCCCCCCCCACAAGAGGAAACTTTCTTATTTTATATATAAATAAACCCATCCATAACAAGTTTGGAGCTCTTAAAAGTAGCAGTATTACCGCCGACCGCCCCCCCCAGAAGTCCGTCCTGGATCCGCCCCTGCTTTGTGCCCATAATTTTAAAATTAACGCTTGTGTCACTTTTCAACACTTGACTTTGCAGTAGCTTTCCAACGAATTAGCAGGAAGCCCAAACTTATAGGACACCCTGCAGGTAAATACATTTCTTTGGACAGTTTCACTGCTCCAAACTAAGATTTGAAAAGTGTAGTATTGTTAATTTTATTATTATTGGCACAAAGGAGATCAACCATATTTTAAGCTATTTTTGTTTTCATACAGAGTAAAACAATATTTGACAACATTACAGTAAGAATGTATCATGCACTTTGCAGTATGTTGCAGCACTTTAATAATGGTGCACTATACGTACACTCTAGATCCTGCATATGTCCGATCCATACATTACAAGAAGGCAATACGTATTCGATACAGGTAAAATCTGTATATTTCATATGGACAACCTATTAGCTATATACATCCAATCTATACATTACATATGGCCAACCTGTACGCGACATACGTATAATCTATATGCTGCATGCAGACAGTCTGTAAGCTACATATATGCACTCTGTATGGTGCATACGGATATTCTGTATGCTGTATCTGGACAAGCTGTGTGCGACATAAGGAAAATCTGTATAATACATACGTACAATACGTATACTGTATCTAGTCGTACGTATGGGGCACAAGTACAATATAGATGCTGTCTCGGGGTTGAACGCAAGAAACATACGTACAGAACGTATATTGCATACTTCTTGAAATCATGCTCCGTCCTGATAGTCAGTGTATGTCGTCATTATTAACCCACATGCTACATACGACCCTGACGTCACAAAGCTAGATATTACCTCCGTATATACTTGTTACTGCAGATAACGTCACACGAATGACGTCATTGCACTTGTGCAGACAGTACGTATAATACATACTTTTTCAGCTATACGTTTGCTGCAGGATGTTATATACGGTTGTACGTTAAGTCCAGAAACTACAGGAATTACGAATGTAACCTACGTTTTTAAGTATGCCACCTACATTTTTTTTTCTCAGTGTATATTTTGGGTTGCGTTACGTTTCTCAATTAATAGTAGACTGGTACGGAATAAGTGCTTTGGCAAGGATCTTATAAAATAAAGGATCTTCCCTTACAACAAAGTCTTGAATCAGGCCCGTGCTGGGTCACTAACGAGGGCGGTGGACAAGTCTATCAAAAGGGCGCCCATACAAACGTGTATATATATATATATATATATATATATATATATATATATATATATATATATATATATATATATATATATATATATATAGTATAACTTAATTAATATACTGAACGTCGGGAGGTGATTCCTGACACCGGAGATAAAACGAAAACTATAGACCAAACTGGGTGTAGAAATGCCTCCGAGCTATGACCACCCGAAAATTTTCGAGAAAATGCAACAGCATCCGAACAAAATGTCGGATCGAAATCGTGCAAAAGGGAATGTCCATTATTTTTAGTCGTAGATTTCATTAGTGTACAATCGGATGTAGTGCAGTGGCGGTGCAAGGGCGACTCCCAAAGAACTGTGAAGAATAACAGTTCACAGTCTGATATTGTCAACCGTTGACCGCATTGCAAAGATGACATTGCCGAAGCAAATTGTTCCGCGTGCGGTCAAAAACATCTGAAATTTCGGAAGTGAATGTCGCAGTTATGTGAACTCGAGCAACAAGTTCTTCGGCTGTCGTGGCTAGTGTTGAATACAAAAGGCGTTTCATAACGCCCCAAATAAGAGATCAAGGGGCGTGAGGTAGGGTGAAAGAGGTGGTCATAACACAGGTCAATCTCTATCAATCCAACTATCTGGAAATGTTTCTTTTAAGTAGGTCTGCATATACATGTCAAAATGTTCAGGTGCACTGTCATGCTGGAATCACATCTACTGTCTTATGTTCAAGGACACATGATCTAACAATTTTGGGAGAACATTACATAAAAATAAATTATACGTACTCCTACACAGGCAGGCCGGTAATAAATAAGGTCCTACCACAAAATTATTCACCATACTGCGCCGCGCGCTCACTCTAAATCCCTGTGCTGATCGTTCACTAGAGTTGCATGTGAATTTTTACGCCCTACACACTACATGGCTACTGCTAGTTTCAGGACGATCTTTGATAATTCCCAGTACGCTGTGTTCAAATTCAACTGTCCACATGGTGCAATTTCCTCCGATTTCATGTAGGGAAAATTGAAGAGACTATCTCCCGAAGGCGAATATGGAGGCGTGGAAAAAATACAGGGAAAGTTACTCTCCTATGAGGGCGACGATTACGATATAAACGCCTTGAATCTGGGATATTTCTCTTTATCTTTCCATAAATGAGGTGCATATATCTGCCAGCTCGTGAACAGGGTTATCTGCCATTGCACAGGCACATTACTTAAACACCAACGTCTACAGTTTTACACGACGTGAATACCTGGACACTACTTTACCGTCGTACGCAACACTACCTATCCTGTTATACAGCAATTCTACACGTAACATCAGAGCATCGGACACTGTATATTACTCACAAGTTGTCAGATGCCTACTATAACACAGCCACGCTAATTTATGCCATCCACATCAAAACTGTAATACAGCCTTCCGCGAGCCACTTGCAAGTGACATACAAGGGACGATAATTCCGTAAGTGCTGCTACGTCTAAGGAAAAGTACACATTCTCTTTCATCCGTGTTGGTATTTCATCCACCTCCAAAGTACATAGAGAACGTCGAAAGGATATTTTCCACCATTTGTTGCATGTGTTTTCTTCTAGAAACAATTTTCTTCTAAAACAATTGTTACACCAGTGACAAAATCAAAATATAAGTGGGCTACACTACGACACTATTTTGGTATATTCACAACAGGAATGTAGTTTTTCGTAGGTCAGGATTAAAGGGCATTTTTCCAATTCCAAGAGAGGGGAAAAGCCCCTCGAAAGTATCCCTGGAAGAAGGTTTACCTAACGGATAAATTAAGTATACTGTTCCAGCGCATTTCTTAGTATCATTATGCAACGTGTACAAAATCTTGTGTTTCATCAATTTTTGTTACTTCTGTGCACAGAAGTATCATATTCCACGGAATTACGTATTACGAGGAGGCAATCCTTTAATGCAGCTTACTTTTGCCCAATATGTATCTGGAAAATTCCTTGTATACTCGTTAATCACATGTAATCTTTGCTTTTTTTTAATAGCCTACATGTTATGTTTCTTTACATACCGCCTGACTGTCCTATGCACCATCTTTTTAAACCTAATCTGGATCAAAGTTCTTTTTTCCATTCTCACACACTTGTAACTTGGACAGAAATCCGTTCATTTATCATCCCCTTATCAATAGCCTAGAAGATATAACTGTGATACGTTAAAGAATTCTTTTCGTTTATATTATTGTCCCGAGAGTTTATTTTGTGCTGAGACGAAATAGATCAATCACACATGTGTATACCTCTTTCTTTCGAATTCTAAGTGTTCTAATTTGAAGGATGTACTATTAGATCTACTTTTGATTGTTGAAATCTTGTACTTGATTATTGTTCATTGCCCTCATTCAACGTTTGATAAAATAGTCGACGGAAGACTCCAGTTTCTTTGGGAGGCACTCTTGCGTCGCCACTGTTCGCTAATGGGATCTACAACTAAAAATAATGGACATTCTCTTTTACCCGACTTCGATCCTATGTTTTATTCTTGAGTTATGGCTGTTCTTACATTTTTCCGAGAAATTTTCGCGTGATCAAGGCGCCAAAAGGAGGCATTTTTACACCCAGGTTGGTGCATACTTTTCGTTTTATATCCGTGTCAGGAGTCACCTCCTGAAGTTTATGTTAATTAAGTTACACCCTGTATATATACAGGCGCCATTTTATGTATTAAGACCCAAAGTATGTTTAATAACGTAAATAGATAAACAGTGAAAACTTCTTTACTAGAGAAACATTTTCTAGTTCTTGTAAGATTTTTCTTGACAAACAAAATGAAGCTAAATATATACTAATAAATCAAATACAATAGGCACTGATTATTCCAATACTGCTCTAAAACACACAGGAATAATCACATGACAAGGGCGTCTCACGTAAAGGGCACACTGTACCCTTCACGGGTTCTTCACCAACAGTATGTAAGTTATTCATTGTACAGAACTGTGCCATACAGAAAAATAAAACCGTTTATCTTTGATGTGGTTTCGCTTGGGCGCCTTTGCAAAGGACGCACTGTACCCTTCATGAGTTCTTTACCAACAGTATGTGTTCATAGTACAGAACTGTACCATACAGAAGAATAAATGAAACCGTTTATCTTTGATGTGTTTTCGCAAGGGCGTCTTATGTAAAGATCGCACTGTACTTATCATGGGTTCTTTACCAATAATAACCGTAAAAATTTATTATTAAAAAATGTACCTTTATATATAATATGATGTTTCGGAGGGCGCACCGGGACATGTCCCGGTGGGCCAGCACGGGCCTGTCTTGAATCCATACGTCACAGTTTCGCCATCCCTACTCTGCCCACTCCGCCCAATGGGATCGCAATGTTTTGAGCCAACAATCATGGCGGAAACGAAGGTATCCAATCAGACAATGGCAGAAACGAGAGTAGCCAATCAGACGTGCCGATGCTCGGTTGTTTTTTGCCTTCATCGATTTAATAGGATGAATTTATATATGGGCAGATCCTCTATTTATAACATTCTTGAGCTTTGGTGTGTTTGTGTGTGTCTTTTTTTCCCTTTCTCACTCTTTTTTTTTATGAAAAAAAAATCGCTCAGATAGTTGCGCTTTCTCTTAGACAGATGAAATGTTAAATAATTAGTGATATTTAAGGATCATTGAAAAAGTCAGGTGAACTTAGTAATTCGCAAAATATTCAATTCTCGGAGCGACACTGAACGGTTTGTTCACTAAAAAGAATGCTCACACCTCATGTATCTTTTTACAACCGAGAGAAAGGTTGTGAGTGAGAAATTAAAACACTATTATCAAATTCCTCAATATCGTTAAACGAATTATTTCTTGTTTTATATGTGAATCCAACTACCTTGTGGAACCGATTACCACATCAAAGTATCAGACATTTACGTTGTTCGTACTATTTTTATTTTATTCATGAAAGGAGAACAAATACGCTACGATAGCTGTATGCACTTTTACTAAACTGAACTGAAAGAGCCGCTCGGTGAGGCATAGCAATCAACTACAGCTCCAGAGCACCAATAACTCAACCAAGAACCGAGAAGCAAAAGAGTGGTGCGTTCGCGAGAGGCATATAAGGATCCACGTCCCCCAAATAGCTGTGGCTCCCGAAGAACCGTCGCTCATTCAAAAGAGCAGTTAAGAAGATGCGGCTCATTCGTGAGCAGCGCATCACTAGGTAACCTCGACTTCCGTTTCAGGTTTATTAACATTTTAATTTACTTGGGTCTTGGGGTTTAGTCGAACTATGAGATTGTGTATCCGAAATATGCAGGTTGGTCCAAAAGTGTGGAAGCACCCAATAAAAGGCAGGATTTTAAACGAATTGCGAAAGTATCACTGTAGGTTAGTAATACAGGTGAGGGAAACTTTTAGGACATTGTGATGTTGATAGCAGCCATCTTAAAATCCGCCATTTTGAATTCGATTTCATTTTCTTAAGCGGAAACTATATGTTGTGATGCCTTGTTCTCATATGACATTTTCTCAGAAATTGAATGCAATGTTTGTTTTTGCTTTATCACTTACCATAACGAAGTTATGACTGTTTTATGGCTTTCACAACGTCAGTCACATACCATACATTATTTCCGATTAAAGAATGTGTTCTATGTGTTGTCCATTCCATTGAACTGTGAGTCATTCTTTTTCTTCATTCATCCGAAACCTTACTCACAGGCAAGGGCGCCGATCCTGGGGGGCCAAGGGCCCCCAAAGGTCATGTGGGCCCCCTACTGTATATATATACCTTCTGCATCTGAATGGGCCCCCCAAATTTACAGAGAAATCGGCGCCCTTGCTAACAGGTGTGCTTGAACACGAGTTTGTTATGCGTTCCTTTAGGTGGTCAATATCCAGAATTTTATTGGATACACAACGGACTTGAGATGCCTTCAAAAATAAAAAGCTAGGGGGTAAAGCCAGGGGAACATGGTGACCACTCCACAATACCACGTCTACCGATCCACAGTTGGGAAACTGCACATCCAAATATTCACGAATATAATTTCCATAATGTGGAAGTGCACCATCGTGTTGGTAGAAGACAGGCAATGTCCCATCCTCAAATAAGAGAGATGGCAAGATATTTCTTCCCACATTCGACAATTCGACTTCTGTTAATGTATCATTAATAAACAAAGGACCCACAATACGACACCCCACACACTACACCACATCATCACTTTTTTCAGAAATCCCAGATGCTTCATACCAATGCGGACTGGTGTCCGACCAACAATAAACATTCTGTTTGTTCACCTTACCAGAAAAATAAGAGTTGGCTTCGTCAGTGAATAGGACGTCGTAAGCAAAACGGAGGTTTTGGCGTATTTGCTATATTGCGCATTTCTCGAATTCCAAACACCGATCTGGGTCACCCTCTAACAGGTGCTGATGCACTTGTATCTTGTAGGAGTCTCACTTATGCAAGAACAAAACACTTATGATAAGTGTGCGAGTAACACCACTTTTCTGGGACAAACGACAGGTGCTTCGATTCGGACTCTTCCTAAATGCTGCCAACACTGCTGTTGACGTTGTTTCGTAAGTTTCCGTACATGGCCTGCCTCATTTGGTTTGTTGGTCACAAACCCTGTTTCCCTGAATTTCTTGATGAAGCGGCTTACTATTGTATGGCTAATGGGTGTTCTATCTGGGTGACAGTTGTTAAAATCTTCAGCAACGATCCTTGTGCTTCGCTCTCCTGACATCAAAATAATCTCAATACATTCTGCCTGCGGCAGAACCATGTTATCTTAGTTACCATAAACGACACCAAGAAACCAAAAAACAGTCAACGCAATGTAAAAATAAAAATAACTGAAATGTGGGAGAGAGAGAGAGAGAAAAGTTCAGAAGTTTGAACATCAAGTCAGAATGTCATATTTTATCGAAGGCTTCTTCTGGATCAAAACACCGAGCATGTAGGTTTTGCAATGTTCTATAATGTTTGCTATGTTACGAAATTTGTATTAATTCGTGCTTTCTTTTTTTCCAGAAGAAATATGACCGGATTTGTTTGGGATTATTATGAAGTTTCACCTAATATGTCAACATACTTATTAGCGTTTACAGTATTTGATTTTGGAAATTTGACTTCAAATTCAACCTTCAAACTTTGGTCACGGAAGTCCGTGCTTCAGGAGGGACAATATGCAACAGATGTTGGTCCGTCTTTTATTTCCTTCTACAAAGAATACTTCAATGCATCGTACTCGCCGCCAAAGATGGATGTTGTGGTTGTCCCTGAGTTGTCAGAAACAGGAACAGATGGATGGGGTCTTATATCTTTCAGGTAGGTTTCGTAAATTAAGAATTCTTCTTCCTAATACTGAAACGGGCCAAATTATAAAGTAATGTCTTTCACAGGATTTTCCAGAAAATTTTCAAATATGTACTGCGAAATTATAAGTAGACCATAAATACCTAAATCAAGAATCAGTGGAGCTGGTTACTCGATCAGTCAAGGGAAGTTTTTACTGATTAGGTTACATAATATTCAATTAATAAATTAAAAAAGAAATCAAATAAAATGATAAAAAATATGTTAGTCAGTCAACTTCTCCATTTATGTTCTGATGGCAAAAAAAAAAAAAAACTGCTGCTTTACGTTGTAAGGTTGAACTATTGTCTGCTTTTACATCTCCAAAAATGCACTCCCAAAAGCCTACTTTTACAATTCCAAAATGCAAACCAAACAGCCTACTTTTACATTTATATCCCAAACTGCTTTACTTTTAGAAATCCAAAAATGCGTCCAAAGCACCCTGCTTTTACATCCAAGGAAATGTATTCCCAACAGCTTTTTTTTTTTCTTCTTTCTAGAATACTTATGTAAAACTAGATAAAAAGAGACCTGTTTACGTCTACGTTTGCATGAACGCTGCAACTGAGTCTATGAACATTGGACATATGGCAGGCAATTTCTATTTTCTAACAAAGAAAAGTATATTTATATCAATATCTTGTTTTTAATTTTTCGTATTACAGACAAGTGGGTGCAGCAACTTAACGATCACACTGGCTTACAGTGGTTTTGGTGCCGGGTGTTTCTTAGCTGATTTGAAGTAGAATTGGGACGCTGAATCCAAATATGGCGTTAGTTTTCCCCTAACAGCTTTAGTTTTTGAGATATAGGAATTGCAAGACTGACCTGCTACAACGTTGAAAATTGCATAGGTGCTGTTTTACTGTAAGTGAAAAGAAAACTATGACATTTAAATCTGTTATTTGGAACACTTTGAAAATAATGAAAACCATATAAACACAAACATCAAGTACATAATAACTCTGTAACTACATTTTATAATAGTTTTTATGAATAAAAAATCAAATAATTTGTTCAAAACGATCTATTCAACACTTCGGAAGCTTCGTTTTCGTGACATCCTTGAATGTTTCTTTGCACAGTCTCTTTTTAGGTTCCAGCAGTAATCTGCCATCATATGGGCATCCCATCTCCCTTGGTAGCGGTCCTCCATTGTTTTAATATCTTGGTGAAATCTTTCATCTTGTTATTCACTCAGACTGCCTACGTTGTCTGGGAAACGGTCCAAATGGCTGTGCAGGTAATGAATTTTGATACCCATATTACATCCAAGTTTTGGAATGCATTAAGCATCTGGTTCACTAGCTCAACATAGTTATCAGCTTTATTATTGCCAAGGAAATTCTTGATAACTTCTACAAATGAGGTCCAAGCTCTACGTTCAGTCTCATTCATGGACTCCACGAAAGCCGGATCTTTCATGAGTTGTCTTATTTGGGGACCATCAAATATTCCAGCTTTTAATTTTTCTGTGCTGATCTGAGGTAGCTTGTTTCCCATGTAAGCAAAGCACGGCCCGTCCTTATTTAGCGCCTTTACAAACTGCTTCATCAAACCGAGCTTGAGATGTAGAGGTGGCAAAATGATTTTGTCACACTCAACAATAGGCATGTTAATAATATTTTTCTTACCAACAACCATGTCGTCTCTCTGCGGCCACTCTTTTTTTGACCAATGGTTTGCTTTGTCTCTGCTATCCCACAGACATAGAAAACAAGGATATTTTGTGTAGCCCCTTTGCTGTCCAAGAAGAAAGTTCACCATCTTTAAATCCACACAAATCACCCACTGATGGTCCTGATATTTAATTTTTTCCATAACCAAAGCAATTGCTTCATATTCTTCTTTCAGTCGTGTTGAATGAGCGATTGGAATTGAGCCATATTTATTGCCATTGTGTAGAAGGACGCATTTTAAAC
Organism: Thermobia domestica; assembly: GCF_964235325.1. Lineage (NCBI taxonomy): Eukaryota > Metazoa > Arthropoda > Insecta > Zygentoma > Lepismatidae > Thermobia > Thermobia domestica. The sequence continues at coordinate 337,404,602 of NC_137455.1, read as the reverse complement.
TTCGCTTGGAGCTATCAATAAACAGGCGCCAATCATCTGGATTGTATTCTGGAAGACCCATGTGTTCTAGGAGACCTCTAACATCGTGACAGAATACGAGATTTGTGTCTTCAGTGAAAAATGGTAAAAACTCCTTTTCCCTTGTTCGGTAGAATGTGATTTTAATTCCTTGTTCTAGTACGTTTTTCTCCTTCAATCTGGAAGCAAGTAATTCAGACGATTCTTTTGAAAGATTAAGGTCCCTAACTAGATCATTTAGCTCATCTTGATTAAACTGTTGAGGAATTGTTGACATTCCCTCATAATCACTGTCACTTCCATCATCCATGTCACAAGAATGTTCACTACGTTCGTTTTCAGTCTCACAAAGCTCTGGCAAGTGGTGAAAAGTTGGGATTGGTATTTCATCGGAATGAACAACTGGACGTCTTGCTGAAGGCAGATCAGGATATGTCCACTTGTTCCGGTTATTTCTATTCATACCCGTAACATTTACCAGGCAGAAATAACAGTCATCAACATGGTTTGTGGGTTCCCTCCAAACCATTGGAACACCAAACTTAAGACTTTTTCTTTTTCCAGTTGTCCACTGTCGCAAGTGTTCAGTACACATTTTACACACAATATGTGGAGCCCACGTTTTATCTTGGTCCCCTAGGCGTACACCAAAATATGCATGATATGCTTTTTTTACAAAGTCACTGATATGTTTTCTATTGTCTTTAAATGTGTACTCACCACATATGTAGCAAAACACATCAGGATGGTTAACACAACTTCTTCGACTTGAACTCATTTTATGTTCAGGCCACTAACACGGATGTTAAATATAAAGCCTTAGTATACGCGATACAAGTTATGATTTCAGAACAAAACTCACATGTTCCAACATGTCACTCCACCTGCAAGACAACAACTACGATCCACTAGCCAAGTAGAATACCAATGCAATCTAGTGGACGTTCCTGGAACTACTATATGACTAGTTTCCGTTTAGTACCGACAGATAGCAGCACTAATGAGAAAAGAGCGCCGTTCTTCCAAATATAAATCTCTATAGAGCACAGTAGGATTTATTTGAGTTGCAGAGTTTATAAGATCATATTCAAACTTGTTATTACGAGAATATTTGTATTTCTTTTGCTTATTTTGTATACTATTGCAAGAAGCATGCAGAAATAGTGGTTACATCATTTATAATTTACATATTTATTTTGGATTGTAATATTTCTTCCACATACATTGTAACGTAAATAACACTACTGGTACAGTAGCCTGTATCTACCAAAGTAGAGCTGATAGAAAAAAAACTGCTTACATTATTGGATTCAGCGCCCCACACATAGTTAAAATCAGCTCTAAAATTTTAGGCACCAAGAAAAATTTTTTTTTCTGTAGGCCTGTGTCATCAATCTAATTACGAGTTTCTCCTATTAGAATATGATCCAATTTCGTGTATCTTATACAAATGACGTATGAGAAAGGATACCAACATTTTGGAAGAAAGAGAAGAAGAATTGATAAAACACAAATATCCTCCGAAGAAAAAAACAACATAGAATTGAATTACTGGTGTGTTGATTTTAATTTCAGTTATTTTCACGAAAAGAGAGGGAGTGTTGTGCAGAGTGCATCTAAGTTTTAGTTTTTAATTCAGCTAAAAAGAATTGAAGTATGAAACGTTGTTTAGGCCTATATTATATTAATCAAGTACGTATGGAGAATATAGCAGTGATTTTGTTTTTAATTCCGTAAGTGAAACATTGTAACAAGCTGACATAAATTATTGAGCAGTTCCTGTAGGGCTACAATGATTAAATTTGGCGTGATTGAGGCTTTCCAGAACTAGCCCGGATTTATGTTTTTTTAAAGAAAAACTATTCTTTTTATGAATAAGTGTGACTTATGTGTTTTTAAATTGTAATACATAAAACTATACTGTGAAAATTACGACATGGCTTTACCGTCTCAGAAACCCAAATTCATTAATTGTTTAGTTATTGCTTAGGAGATACGTATTTTCCTTTCTGTGTTTAAATATTTTCTGTTGTATGACTTTCTTCCTAGGGAGTCCGATTTACTACTAGGGAATACTTCAACTATATTGGATTTTGAGACTGCAACTACAAGAATTGCTCACGAATTGTCCCACCAGTGGTTTGGAGACCTTGTAACTCCTGAATGGTGGGATAGTACTTGGTTAAATGAAGGATTCGCAACTTTCATTCAGTATGTAGCCACGAATCACGTAAGTGTTGAATTCCAAAACACAGTTTCCTGACTCATCAGCGAAAGTGGATATACACTTATACAATAAGTCAATAAGTATCTGCAATTAATTTTTATTACTTATTACCACAAGAGTACAATGTGTTTATTTATATCATTTTTCAACATAGTCATCCTGCTTTTCAATGCACTTGGTCCACCGTTACACAAGTTTTCCGATACCCTCTACAGAAAGGCTTTTGATTCCGCAACAAGCCACGAATGCACTGCTTCGTTCACCTGTTGATCGAAGCTGAATCGATGGTCTCTGAGAGCTTTTTTAAGTAGACCAAGCATGTGGTAATCCGACGGGGCGAGATCGGGACTGTATGGAGGACGTTCCAACACCTTGAAACGCATCATCTGAAGAGTTTGACAGTGTGAACGCGGCGGTATGTGGACTTGAATTTTCATGCAATACAAGAACGTTTTCCGACAATCGACCTCTGCGTTTATTACAAATTGCAGGCAGACTTCAACTTGCTTACCAGCATATTATGTACCATTTACTGTTTATTGTTGATTCAATTAATGTTCCAGGTAATGTTCTAGGATTGGCCCTTCTGAGTCCCAAAACACTGTGAGCATCATTTTCCCTGCAGAAGGTTGACTCTTGAGTTTCTTCTTGACGGGAGATCCAGAGTGGTTCCATTGAATGCTGTGGCAAAAAAAAAAAATATTTTATGTCCCAGTGTTATGCCGATTAGACTAAAGGAGACGGTGATGATGAGAAATAAATGAAGTAGTGGAACGAAGAAAGTGGGAGAAAACGGGAGAACCCCGAGGAAACCTACACACTCGGTGTTTGTCCACCACAAACTTCACTTGGCGCGAGCTGGGATCGAACCAGGGACCCCATGCATCAGAAGTGAACGCTCTACCACTGAGCCACCGCGGCCCCCTGCATGCTGTGACATTTCATCTCTAGTTCAAAGTGATGAATTCACGTTTCATCTCCAGTGATGATTCGCGCAGAAACGCATCATCTTCGTTAGCATAAGGATCCAGTAAGTGCTGACAGATTCTCACACGGATTCGCTTGTGCTCTTTATCGAGTTTTTTTTTTTTTTTTTTTTCGGAACACATCTCGCACAGACTTCGTAAAAGTTCGGCCTGTTATGCATGATGTCATATGCATAACCATAACTAATCTCCATATGGGTTGCCACTTCATCAACAGTCTGTTATACAGAATCCAAGCACAGACTCGTTCAATAACGTCATCAGTTGTTGTTGTACCTGGACGATCTGCTCTCTCATCCTTCACGCTCGTTCCGACTACTTTTGAACTGTTCAATCTAGTGATAAATACTTTGGTGCGGCAACACATTGTCCCCGTATTGTGAAAGTCTTCTATGAATCTCCGCTCCGGGTTTACCTATAGACCACAAAAAACGGATGACAGAATGTTGTCCTTTGATAAACACAGAGTGCGCAGACATTTTTACTTTGCAACAGAGCAAAGCGGACTGACGTGATAACACTGCAACCTACTATAGGCGAAGCTAACAATGACACCTAGAGTCTCATGAGCACACAATGCTGTAGAGCCAACGTGAAAAGAAACAGAAAAATATTGCAGCTATGTATTGACTCGCTCTCGTATTATTCCGTTTGTCAAAAACTTTCTAAATAAATACAAATTTCCAAGTACGTATTAAATATTTCGGTTAATTTAAGTAGTATATGGCTTTCTTAAGATGGCACTAGTTCAAATCAGCTCACATACTTCGATTTTTTTCTTTTAGAAATTATGTAAATGGTTATCCACTTTCCTGGCGAACTGTACTCTCTATGTTAATAAGGGATCTTTGCAAGATTTTGGGTATTTCCTCTAAATATTTGATTTGATGTTTTTATAGTTCAGGGAACAAACACTCCAATATTTTGCGTTTGCACATGGGAATCAAGTCCACGTTCCTTCATTTTGGACGTATTGCGTTTTAAAGGTCTCTATCTAAAGCTCCTTTCAGAATTTAAAAGAATGATGTCTAGATATTGCAAATAATTCTTATAATGTTAAAAACCGTTTTAACTTCTCCATGTACTGTACAAACGTTGTGTCTCTTTATTGGACTTGACTCCCTTGTGCTCTGAACGTTCCATTTATTGAAATTTTTCCTTTTATTTTTTTTAAAAAATGAATTTTGTTTTATTTCTTTTTTGTTAATAGGTAAAGCCGTCTTGGTTAATGAATGAAAGATTCTTACCAGAAATTTTACATCCTGCATTGAAGGAAGATAGTCTAAGATCATCTCACAAAATATCAGTGGATGTATATAATCCTTCGCAGATAGCACAATTGTTCAACAGCATTTATTATCAAAAAGGTATTTTAATTTTGCATTGAGTTTTAAATCAGTTTAGTTGCCCAAGTAGTAGTTATTAATAAGATCGAAGGCTATAAGTTGATTATTTCAAGAACTATTAATTTACATTCAATTGGTAACTCTGATTATCAAGCCCTCTATGAATATTGAATTTCAGTGAATTTGAAATGTAGATGCTTTTAACTATACTAAGGGTTTCCGAAAAAAAGAAATAATGAAAGCCATTAATTCGGTAATTTGTGAGAACAGCAAACAATTTAAACATTTGATTTAATTATGTAATGTTAATTTTAGATATAAGTTTATTATTTTTTCTGAACTAATCAGTTTTGTCCCTTTTTGAGAGCAAATAGACCCGGCACGGCACGGAGGGGCATCGCATGAAACGGCACGCTGTGTGAATTAACCTTTATTAGGAAGTATTATCAAATATAAAAAGTATTAGAATATATCAAACGTAATATATTCGTGATATCGTGATAACTCGTGATATCAACATATTTACGGAATAGGTTACATTTTGTCGCTAGTTAACATGGAACATTGCAAGGTTTTACAACTGATTTCATTTCTATTGTTTTATGCGTTATAAACATATGTTGAATTAATATTTTACTTGTGGTTACAAATGGTTACTATATTGGTTAAAACAAAAAAACAAAAAATGACTCACGTGCGAATTGAACCCGGGAGCCTTTGCATATGAGGTGTAGATGCTCCTCACTCTGCCGCGCCATCATTTGATAACTTAACGCGTCATATCATATTTGCGTCGAGTCGGAAACTTTAAGATGCTTTTTGTCTACTATTTCTGGGTAGTGTGCTCTCTCAATTTGTAATATGAACACTTTAAATGTGCACTACTACCACGCGAAAGATGGCCTCGAAATTCATTTACCAAAGCCTGCTTTTCCCTTGTTAGTCGCTTAATAAAACAATGGGCCTCATTGACGTCATGCTAGCACTGCAGATACAGAGTATGATATACACTAGTCCACTAGTAACTGTTTCTCTACAGACGTTATAGCAGCCGGTGTGGTGGTGGTATCTTTAAGCTGATCGCGTAGTTAGAGACACACATTCCGCAGAGTGAACTTCATTCGAATTGATGTATATGGGGTTGTTCTTAAAGGCGCTTCCACCAGTATAATTTGTAAACCACAAATATTGATAAAGCTTTGCTTTCTATAATTTAAAAAAATAAAAATTCGCAATGAATAGGGATGCGCACGAGACAAAATTTATGGCTGTCTCGACTCGAAAATGTGCTGTAAAAGTGATGTATATTTTTCTATTGGAAAAGAAGTGTCTAGACTCGAATTTTGTCAGAAAAATCCTGTCTCGACTCGTCTCATGCGCATCCCTAGCAATGAACTGTTAACATGCATGATTACTAAAGCTTCGATAATAATCAATCAAAATATTTTTGCCTCAGTATCAGAGAGTGAACAACAGATAATTTATTAATGTTTTATTATAATTTGATCTTGACAGCTGCCTCGCTCATTCGAATGTTGAATCTTTCACTTACTGAAGACGTCTTTCGTTCAGGAATTGCAAAATATCTCAATAGCAAGTAAGTAAATCTATTATGTATTTTGTTACTGTTAAAAATTGGAACGAGTATTATTAATTCATTATTGGAAGTAGAGATGACTCTATGATATAGTCGCAAAGTTACGTACTTTTTCAATTGAGGAGTTCTATGTAATAGGGCCCAAACCTGCATAGGCCCGTTTTAGGGAGATTGCATTTTTAAATTCTTTGGTATTAATTCTATACCCCTGCAAAATTTCATTCCGATATCGTAAGTCTTGATGTTCTTACAGTAAAGGAATAGAGGTTGTCGTGAGACGAAAGCGAGTATCTGCTGCAGTTATGTTGGTGGGAAAGTTGTTTGAACGACGTTGAACATGTCGCAGTTTGCTAGCACAAGTTCAATTATAATCCGAAGAAAGAGAGGAGACAGTCAACATGCGATTATAATGTAAAGAAAGAGAAAAGAAACTTAAATGAGAGCTATACAACAAGTAGTGGCAAAGATATTCCCGAAAAGCAATTTGCATTAACGGACAGGTGCTGTAAAGGTAAATGTTACATGAACTTAAATGTTGGAGAACAAGAAAATTCGTTTGCTCAGTTTTACAGAAGTGATTCAAAGGAACAACCAAATGCCGTGCTGTCAGGCCTGCTATAGAGTGGACGAACGGAGCCAAAGAACGAGACATACAGAATTTGTTCCCCTTTCTGGACCCACATGCTGTGGATTGGTGTGAAAAAGTGTTCCGTCAAGTCCAAACCGTAAACCAAAAACCACATAGCGGGGATGCAGAAGATATCTTTATGAGTATGTTTTACCAACTCTACATAATGTATAAACTGTTTCTAGTGCCCAGGACTGTTACATGCCCAGTTTCTACATAATGCATAGACTACTTTAATGTATTATTGTTACGCATATATTGTTCTGTTCACTTTATATTTTGTTCCGTACTTTGCAATTACGTTTCTAAATTAATTTTCACAAAGTATATCACACGACTGCTGCGATAACTATAAGCGAGAATTCTGCAAAGTCGTTCTCTCTCTCTCTCTCAAAAAAAAAAAAAAAAAAAAAAAAACCTATAAAAGCCTTTTTAAAAATATTCATATTTATGTTATAGTGAAACAAACTGTTAGTTTCTTTGTATTTGATAGAAGAAAAAGAATAAATCTATGTTTCTTTTGTAGGGTGCACATGTACAAACGTTAAATAAAAATAAATCTATATTTGAAATGTTTACATGCAATTTTCTCAGAACATGTTTCCTCGTTATGGGCCTATGTTACATAGAGCTCCTCAATTAATATGCAGAAAAATACATTTTAAAAAGTAAAGTATTATGGACGAAGACGAATTAAGAAAAACCGAACACAAATTTCAGTTATTTTAATATGGAGTCTGCAACCTTGATTGATGTCCATGAGAGATATTGCAAAGCGTTAAGTTATGACGCTTGAAGTTGTGTTGTTCACATGTTCTGAATTGGCCATTTCTAGCATTTGCCTTCCGTCACAAAACAGTCCAATAAACGCCTACCCTTATGTATAAACAATGTAATCACACTCTCACTGTGACTAAAAATAAATTGTTTTCTACCTACTTCATTGCAGCGGGGTGGAAATAGGATGGAGCTTCGAAGAATTTTGCACAGGTGCAAAGTCGGATGAGGGATTTGTTCCCGATGCAACGACATTGCGCAAATTTTTCTAAAGATTAGATCGTTGATAATCTAAGTAATTTATGTCTTATTAACGAGGAGCAGAAAGTGCTGAAATTGCGCAAATTTCCGCCGCGACGTTGCCAACAACAGGATTTAAGGAATTGTGTGAAATTTTGCATCGAAATGAAATGTATAAAGCTATTCCTTTATGAGATATATTTTATTGCATTCTAATATTTACAAAGCAACATACTTATTTACAGAAAATTTCATTTTACAGTTTGAATGCTTGAAATTTAAATCCTACAGCTTTTAAAAATGTCATACGTGCCTTCTCATAGTTTCTCTGCGAATTCCTGAACTCAGCATACTTCCTCATGACAAACTCGCTCCTTTTGACTTCTGCTGGTCTTTGGGCCTTTGAAATTCCTTTTAATATGGACGTTATTTTCATGGCAGTTTCCGTTTGGATCTCTAACAAAGCAGAAATCACCGTATGAATATCAGGAGCAGGGAAGTAAAATTGACTATTATAATGTCTGTGAAAAGCTTCTGGTCCATTTGTCGTCCGACGCATCGTGGATGGTATAGACGCCCACATGACAGGTGGATACCTAAAATTAATAAAATAAAAAGATCCTTAGTTCATGCACACAATTATTGACAATTTATATAAAACACTAAAACATTTATAACACTAGATTCAAGAAATATTTATAGTCTTGGTCCGTAATTTGTTTACAACTATCAAAACCTGCATTTTAATCTACGTCTTACATGAAGACAGAAGAAAATTTCACTATAATTAAGTTGCATTGAGAGAAAATACCATATCAGCACAACCATTAATGTTTTGTTCAAACTAGGACAACAGTTTTTGCAGTATTAAGAGTTATTGAAGCATGTGCTACTATAGATGAAATTCAAAAGGAAGCTACTTACTTGCAACCGTCTTCTATGTAGTTTTCTAGGACGTAATCGGAAAATTTATGCCCTGTATCATCCGGCGTCATTGATATTAGTTGAGTAAAGGCATCTGATACTTCTGTTGGATGTAAATATGGCAACCCAAAAAATGCCTTTATCCATGAACCTGTAAGAAAAGCAATAATAATAATAATAATAATAATAATAATAATAATAATAATAATAATAATAATTTGTTAGAATAAGCAAGCATTGGGAAAGTAGTGAAATTGATGGATCTTACTGTTGGCTTTATAATTTCTTCATTTCGTACATTATTAGAACAGCAGTTTATTTGCTTTTAAGAATGGTGACTGAATTAAGATTCTTCAGTCAAACAGAATAAGATTCTATTTTCAACTGTATTCTGTATTAATATATAACAAAACAAAGTCCACATGGTATTATTAAATTAATAATAAAGAATAATAGACCATAATAATATCAATAATACCTAGTTCAGATTTTGGATCCATATATGCTTGTCGCAGATCATTGTCGGCTTGAATCCTCCGCCACCATGTTTGTCCCAAATGGAATCTGCAGCCACGAATGTCACAATTTGGAAACACATTCTTGATGGCTTCGTGAGCAGCTGTTTCAAAATCAACGTAAATGATTTTCAAGTCGAATCTACTGTCTAAGTTTCTTATCATCTTCCACATGGCCACATACGTATTCTTGTCTTTCTTCGGCAAAAATGCAAAACATAGAGGTAGATAATATCCATTTTTATATGCATGTATTGTATATAACTGTGTGAAATGCTTAGGAGCATAAGTGAAAGTTCCATCTGCAAATACTTCTAACCCGCTGAACTCACACAGAAAACTGAAAAGAAAATAAGATTAGTGTCAGAAAAGAAAATAGTAAACAAGACTGTAGTGTCATATCGTTAGGTGAAATGCTATGTTACGATATATTTTGTGAGAATCAAAAAAAAAAAAAAACTATTTTACTATAATTTGGAAATAAGACGGAAAAAGGAACTTTTCTGTTCAAGCAACTACTTCCTATTCTACTTCTTGATGCTGTAAATGAAACTCATTTCAAAGTTAATGGTTATAAATGAAATTATACTTACTCGATATTTTTCTTACACGTGAAAAGAATTATATTAGCTTCATCATCAACAAAGATGAATCTTTCTCCGTCAATTGTCACCTTTTAACAAAGTATAGGTCCAATTGACTGACATAAATACTAATGCAGGCTTACTTATTCACTTACGAAAGTATAGGACAAATTGCCTGGCATAAATATTAAAATAGGGACTAGACACATATTTTAACAAAATATAGACCCAACTGACTGACATGGATATTAATGTAACTTTCCATTACTTAACAAAGTATAGAAGCAACTGAATGGCATAAATATTAATATAGGTTACATCACTTAACAAAATATAGGTCCAACTTCCCGACATTAATACTAATAGTGTGTTACATCTTTTAACAAAGTATATATGGATCCTATTGACTAGCATAAATACTAATATAGGCTTACAGAACTTACTAAAATATAGGTCAAGCTGACTACTGAAAATACTAATGTAGGCTTTGCATAACTTAGCAAGCTATAGGCTTATATACATGCAAAAATTATGTACTACATTAACTTACCTCCAATTTGAGCCTTTTTTTCCTTGGCGAAAGAAACGATACTTAAAGCCTCCCATTAATACACAAGGTACACCTTTTTCTGTTTTCGTCAATGTAAACTCCATTCTGAAAGTTTCACTTATGTTTCTCCAGTTTATTGCTTCCTGTTTATATTACCCTCCTCACTAAAACTTGCGATTAATTCTCGATCCTGATTGGCTCGTTGTGATTCTCGTTCCTCATTGGCTTGTTCTATTATTGGTTTATTATATCCGCAATTCGTTCGGGGTTTTAACAGAACCTGAGGAGGTCTGACATACAGTTGCTGGTGACATTTGGGAGAGTGCACAACGGAGAAGAATAAGCTTTGCAGAGAAGAATTGCTGAGATGCATTGCTTTCCTGAAGAAGGTGTTCCAACCACAACCAACATAGATAACATCAGAGATGCATTAAAACAGCAAAACGTACAGTTCACGAACCTCATTCGTGTCCAAACAAAGGAGGGACCAGCACCCATCTTGAGAATGTTTTCAACATTTGCTCTGGCCATATACGTTGAACACGCTTTGCCGACAGTCGGCTAACGGAAACGCTTTGTTATCTCTCTGGGAGTGAAGCAAATACACAGTAATTAAAGAACTGAGGCCCTTTTCAGGCCCACAAACCAATTTCAGGTCCAAAACCTTTCTAATGTACACTGTCCGGTAAATATCTTCAGGATAAAACAGTTGAGAATGCTCTAAGAGCATTGCCAGAACGAACTTTAAAAGAATGGAGAGATCTAGCGGGAAGGATAGCTGTAATTGTTCCTAGATGTAAAGGTAAATCTTTTTATCCGCACCCTCTTCTCTTTCTCGCAAAAATTAACAAAATATCATCTCTTTATGACTTATAGTTCTCGAGATATGACTGCTTAAATATCTAGAAATTCGAACTTTTTTAGTCAGTATCACGGGAACGGTAAGTCATAGAGAGATGATATCAGTGTTAATCCCTAATAGAACATTAAACATTTTCGTACTGATATTAATTGATGGCCAGTTGCACAGTGGCCACCGGTTACTATTTGCTACCAAAATATTTACCACCCTTTTAGATATTGACCAACACCAATATGACCTCTCTATGACTTACGGTTCCTCAAATAATGCTCCTTAAATCTCTGGAAATCGGCCATTTTTGGCCAATATCATGGGAACGGTAATTCATAGAGAGACGATATTGGTCTTAATCAATACCTAAGAGGATGGTAAACACTTTGGTAGCAATATTAATTGGTGGCCATTGGCCAAACCAGAACTCTTTAAGTTCGTTGAAAACCGCGGCGAGACACAACATTCGACATGCTGCTTTAGAATTCTAACTGCATGTAGGAGGTACACGTAGATATAAGTTGCTGCATCACTCAAGGGGGCGAGCTTTCTTGCCAAGGGGCCCTATTTATCTCTAATACACTGACCACTCATTCTTGTAACAATTTATACGATAATACCTAGGTAATATATAACAAATGTTTCTCACAGCACCTAAGAACAACTAAGACGCAAATGCAAATCTAAGTATCATTTATAGAAAGGTGAAAGGATAGTTATTAAGATATGTGGTAGACACACCTGAAATATGTATACAAGTGCTTGTTTCTGATTGGCCAAAACTGGAAGATATAGACAAATCTTTATTTCTGATTGGTCGAACGTCTGTTCACGATATTTCAAGAGAACTTCTAGAAATATTTATATATATTGTTTATTTTATATATGTTTGTTTTCCTTACAGTATTTCAAAACTATTTGCTTTCAATAACTATATTCTTACAGTTTTAATCTTACAGTTAGATATGATACGGAAAATGAATGACTGGGACACATTCCCCAGTCACCCTCTCTAACGACGCCATTGCACACATATAATATAGATGACTGAAAATGCTATTGTTATCCATTACTTTGTATTTTTTTTTTTTTTTTTTTTTTGTTAAAACGACTTGCATTTTGGTGACTGTTTTTATTAGTCGATATACTTATGGTAATGATGGCAACGTTGCACAAGATTTTTTTCGCAATTTCCAATTTTGTTGCCTGCTCATTAAGGCTTTATCTGTGTCAACAGATAAGCGTGGGAAAATTTGCGCAATGTCGGTGCACCCTTTGTTCCACTTTTCTCGGGAAAATATATTAGTATTGTTTCACTGATAAGAGATCATTCCAGTAGATTTTCTCATCATTATGGTCACTTTGGAACGCTCTATATACGAGGCGCGTTTGGAAAGTAACATTCGATTAGTCACTGTGCGTTAAGTACTGGGGCAGCGCTACCATTTTTGCACAGACGTGCGCGATAGATCAATCTGCATCCAGCCGTAGTAGAAGTGAAAGTTGTCTGATCATTAGTTCCACTTTTGTAGCGTCTCAAAATGTGTGCTACAATTGAAAACCTGGCCAAGTGCGAGATGCGGACCGTTATACGTTTTCTTACGGCAAAACAATGTTCGGCAGTAGCTATTAATCGGGAACTTTGTGTCGTGTATGGACCAAGTGTGATGAGTGAAGGAATTGTTTGTGAATGGGTTCATTCATTTAAAAGTGGACGAACAAACATTCATGACATCAAAAAATAAAAAAAATAAAAATTAAAATTGCTGGAAAAGTTCGTGAAAATCGACGTTTCACAATCTCGGACCTTTCCGATGAAATTCCACAAATTTCCAGGACTGTTATATGACGTAGTGACACAGGCTAGAAGATGCGGCATAGGTTAGCTCAAGGCACAGGGGGGAGATTTTTTTATGCTGATGGAATTTCTAAGCTCGTGCAGTCATATAATAAGTACTTGAATGTTTATGGAAACTATATTGAAAAAGAGAGCAAAGAAGTAGTTTTCAGATGTTTATAATAAATCCTTCTTATTTACTTTGGTGTTTTTTTTTTTTAACCAATCGGAGGTTACTTTCCGAATGGCCCTCGTACACTATTATGAAAGAAAAAAATACTTTCTTAATGCACTTTCCATTTTCGGAATTTAATAACACCTTTTGTAAGATTAAGTATTTTTTGTTATTATTATTATTGCAAAAATTTAGATAAATTAAAACTTTTTATCTAAATTTTAAATTAATTTTATCCCTGAAAGTTAGTGTGAAAGCATGCATGCGAACCCACAGACAAATATGTAAGTACTACAATTGTAATTCAAATAAATACAGTAGAGCGTCGATTATCCGAACGTCGGTCAACCGAACGACCGCTTAACCGAACTGTGTACTCGCTCGCACCTGTTACTCTCCCACCCTACCGTCCATCATCCCCCTCACTCCCAAACCAAGTTTCCCACAGTAGCCGCCGCACTGAGCCACCGCTGGCGGAACATTGCTTCTAATGGGGCCTTCATAAAGCGCTGCTGACCGGCCAAGCCGCCAGTCGCTGTGTTTCAACAATCAGCACACTTCTTTTTATGAATAAATTTACTGTACAGTACTTCTTTTTGGCAAATAAACATATACAGTTCGATTATCCGAACAAACCAATTTTCCAAATACCCATGTCCCCTAATTATTTCGGATAATCGACGCTCTACTGTAATTATAAAATAATCATAGTAAAAAATAGCAAAATGTTGAAAAATAAAATTTTAAAGTTTTACAAAGAAATACGTAAACATGAATTTCATTTGGTTTGTACTAGTCTGAAGATTAGAATTAGTGTGGATTTCAGACAATTATCAAGTCATATAATAAGACAAACAATTATTAAGGCAGGGATCACTCACAAAAGTTTTTTTGAAACTTTGGTTCGACTGGACTTGCGAAATTTCACCCATAATTTGGAACTTCCTGGTGGATATGTGGTTAACAAACGTGTCTTCGTGATAGGATACGAGGGTTCGATTCCGTAGGAGTACGTATGATTCAGCTCCTACGTTAAACAACAGGTTAAGAGGCCCCATCACGGCGAATTTAAAATACCCTAATTTTACAGTAATTATGTGATATCTTCAAATAGATAAAAGATAATCGAAAAGTGGAACAAGAACTTGCTAGACAATATTCTTTTACATGAGATATCGTTATCCCGACTCATTTATCTGCCTTCGATTTCCAATCATTTAGAAAATCGACATTTATTTCCGTGTTTATAAAGACTGCAAACGGAAAGCTATTAGCTGACTCGTGATAATGATACGGCGTGGGAGACCCGGGTTCGATTCCCGGCGGGAGCTCATGTGGTTCGGATTCCACGTTAATCAGTAGGTCCCCGTCTCATATAGCCTCGCTGCTGAACGGGACGTTAAACTAAAAATCACCTCACCTCATCGTAATAACGATACCTCATGCAAAATAATATTGTCTAGCACACTCTTGTTCCACATTTGGATTATCTTTTACCTATTTGAAGATATCACATAATTACTGTAAAATTAGCGGTATTTTAATTTCGCAGTGATTAGGTCTCTTAAGGTGCTGAAAATGAGTGGTCGAATAACGATCATTTGCTTTAGAAACCATCGAAATCGAATTCACCCTTGAATTTCAATACATTACGAAAATACTATTGCGTCCAGGAGCGGATCCACGAGGGACGAAAGTCCCTCCCCCAGGAGAGGAATCTTTCTTATTTTATATATAAATAAAACCCATCCCAAAGTTTGGAGCTCGTAAAACTAGCTCTAAATACCAGTATTACAACCCACCGCCCCTTCCAGAAATCCGTCCTGGATCTGCCCCTGATTGCGTCTCTATTTTGCAAGTTCAAAAAATTATAAATATACAAAAATAGAACTAGTTTGCTTTTCATTATTACTGAGTTTTTTATGTTTCAAATTACACCGTTAGTATGTAGCTATGTTAATAGGCACGTAACTGAATGATTTTTACAAAATCGACTGAGAAATTCAAATTGAAGAAACAAGTTGAGCAGTGCTGACGACATTTTCTGTTATTGAATAACTTGAATTCCTTGTATTAAATTTGTTGTTTCTTGTGATATTTTCTTACAAAGTTAAAACCACTAGAAGCCTCAAAGGCGGGAACCAAGAGTAATTTTGAGGGGAAAGACAAAGCTGCTTTTGCCGCCACTATTGATGTGACTTCCCTTTTGTAGAGCTCTTGTAGTTAAATAAATTTCATAATTTTCACTTCGTTGTTTACTTTGAAATTTTCTCTGGTAGTTATAGTGTAGCCTACTAGAGGGTACTCACATTAAATTTTCAACTTTGTTTTCAATTACAGGCAATTTGGAATTATGAAAACAGATGAAATATGGGCTATTTTAACAGAAGAAGCACAGAATAAGAGCAATCTTCCTCCCAATGTAACGGTGAAACAAATAATAGAAACATGGACCATGCAAAGTGGGTACCCGGTTGTAAATGTGATCAGGAACTACAATGAAAGCACTATGACTTTAACTCAGGTAAAAACTATTCGTCCTTATGTTTACTTGGTTTATGTTACATAATACGTTTTAACGCCAATAAAGGTTGGGTATGTTGTGCTTATACAATAATTTTACTAATACCTTTAAATTATATAGGGAATGTGTAACTTCTAAGGTTCACCTATTTCTTTGGAGAGGTAAAAATGTCTATGATAAATACTAAGGTAACACATGATATCGTTTAATTTTTTACTATTTATAAATCTATAATACAATGCCGGAAAATAAAATTGCAGCGCCATGACACTGTTTTCCAATATGACCCTATATATATATATATATATATATATATATATATATATATATATATATATATATATATATATATATATATATATATATAGACAGAACATAATAAGGTTATGAAATGATTACAACATGAGCTCCATATGTACATGGTTTGGGAACGAACGTACACCATACACTGTCAGCACTACATTAGTACCGTGTATAGCCTCCATGGACAGCAATACAGGCACGGAGTTTTGCATGCATTCGATCATAGAGACGACGGATACGGTCTTGAGGTACACTCTGCCAAGACTGCTCGACCAGCTTGCGGAAATCAGCATCAGTTGTAGGTGAATGTGGAACAGTTGTCAGTTATTGACTTATGATGTCCCATAAGTCACTAACTCACAACTGACATGTGCGATAAGCATCAAGACTGGGGAGCGTGCTGGCCAGGGAATACGTGGCACACCTTGCAGAGCACGTTCCGTTGTTCAGTAAATATGTGGTCGGGCATTATTTTGCTGAAATAGTACATGACCTTTCTGTCTCAAGAAAGGCAGTAGAACAGGTTTCACCACATATTGCACGTGTTTGTACATCAATGTCCCATCCACAAACACTAAAGGTGAACGGGAGTTGTAGCTAATTGCACTCCACACCATAACACCTGGGATGCAAGCACTGTGTCTTTCACGAATGCACTGTGGAAGCAGACGCTCTACAGATCGACGTCGCACTCGCAGTCTACCATCACTTGCATACAAACAGAATCGACTCTCATCGCTGAACACAACGGAACGCCATCACAATACGTCAATCTTCGCGCACATCCGTGCCACAAAGACGTTCAGAACCTTCTCTGCGAGTATCGGAATGGTTTGATATTCATCGCTACCAACATCGCTGCACAACAGTTGCATCACGGCCAATTTAGTGTCTGATTCGACAAAAGGACCAACCAGTCTCTCGGAGGCCCACAATACGATCTCGTCCAAACTCGTTCGTTTGATTGAATGAAGCACGATTGCGTCATCATGGAATGCTGTCTTGCTTGTGTTTACTGTTTGAGTTACATTAACTCACCTACTGACCTTCTACCACTGTTCATTCACAACACAAAATCAAGACAGATGGTGCTAATGTCACACTGTGGCGCTGCCATCTGTTGGTCGAAACAGTTACAAAGTTAATCATTTACTCCACTACCATCCTAATAGTGGAAGCACATCAATGTCCCTAAATATCAGTATTACAGGATATTGAATTTTTTTTCTGGTCGTATATATTATCATTATTTCACCTAGGGGATCATCCATATGGTACGTTTAAAGTGAGCGTAAAGCAGGGGCGGATCCAGGGGGCGATTGTCCCCCAGAAGAAGAAGCTTTCTTATTTTTATATATAAATAAAACCCATCCTAGAGTTCGGAGCTCTTAAAAGTAGCTCTAAGTAGCAGTATTACAAACCCCCAGAAGCCCGTCCTGGATCCGCCACTGGTATAAAGGCTAAACTATCCCCAATAGATGGCAGTATATATCATCTATCTTTTCAATGTGTTACGTAGAAGTAAAAATATTCACAATAATTGAATCAACTTCAAGAGATTATATCCAAACTTTGCCCAAAGACGAGAACAATTCGTGCTTTTTTTTTTATTATTTCGTTTTATGCCTCGTACAGCGGGGGACACTTCTAAATGGTACAGCCATATGGAGATTTACGGCTAAGGTGTACCATTTAGAAGTGTCCCCCGCTGTACAAAGCGCTTACACGTTTTCTTTAGGAGCACACTTCCAACAATAAAACTCTCAACAATGAAATAAATAAAATATTACAAAAGTGAACGGATGATTGAGTCAGCTTGTCTTTGAACAAAGAGTCCTTTCCATTTTCCACTGACCTCCCTTCCCCCCTTCATGGCTGCATAGAAAATTAACATCGACTAACCAACATAGCTTTTAGTACTGAAGAAAAAGATACCTTAGTCATCAAGCTGTCAACATGTTCGAAAATTATCGCATGTAGAATTTAACATTACAATATATGGCCAGAAATACTTTTTTCGATTTTAAAAGAACAGTAAGAGATAGCAACGCAGTTCTAAGGAACTTTCCAAGAGACAATATCAAGACACATCTAATGGAACTAGAACGGATTTCCGGAAAGTTCCGGAACAGTGCTTAAATCGGGATCGAATTTGCTGAACCTGTGTGAAAGTAGACGTATCTTATCTATACAAACAAGAATTTTAGGAATGATAAAAACTGGATAGCTTGCGATTTTGACAAAGAAGTTAGGAATGATCAAAAAATGCATAAAAAATTGCAATCTTGACCATAGTTTTTGGATCAGGGGCCACAAAATTTTTGAAAGGACTCTAAATCGACTTTTCGTATTTGTTTTTAACGGAATAAGGACATCATACTGAGCTAAGTGATAGTTTGGGTTTGGCTACACTGTATGTAGTTCTCCAGATATAAGGTCTGTAATTAGGGATGATACCGAGTCCGAGACGAGATCGAGACGTCTTGGACTCGGTACCATCCCTAAATATTTGTTAATTTAATTGCTTACTTTTCTACCTCACAATTGTTTTTACTTTACAATGTTTTTTCAATCGTGCGTTTCAAACAAATGCTGCATCAAATTGTCTTATCTAGCTTTTGTATTAATGTTGGCACTGGTTTAGCAGCAAATTCCATCCCGATTTAAGCAATGTTCCGGAACTTTCCGGAAACCTGTCCTAGCACCATTGGAAATGAAATGAAATCTTTGAGTTTTACATCCCACGGTTTTGCCGGTTAGGCTAAAGGAGACGGTGATGATGAGTAATGAATAGAAAGGTGGAATGAAGGAAGTGGGAGGAAACGGGAAACGGAACCCCGAGGAAACCCACGCATACGGTGTTTGTCCACTACAAAGTTCACGTGGCGGGGGCAGGGATCGAACCCGAAACCCCAAGCACCAAAGGTGAACGCTCTACCACTGAGCCACCGCGGCCCCCCTAGCACTATTGGATGTGCCTTGATATTCTCTCTTGGAAACTTCCTAAGAACTTCGTTTCTATTTCTTACCGTTATGAAAAGTACTTCTGGTCATATACTGTAATGTTAAATTCAACATGCAACAATTTTCGAACGTATTGACTCAGCTTGATAATTAAGGTATCTTTTTCTTCAGTACGAAAAGTTACGTTGATTAGTAGATGTCAATTTGCTGTACAGCTATGGGAGGGTTCAGTGGATAATGGAAATGACTCTTTGAATTTTTATCTCTTGAAGTTGATTGAATTACTGTGCATATCGTAGCTTCCTACGAAATACATTGGAAAGGTAGATGGTATATGCTGCCCTCTGATGTAATATTCGAGGCTTTAAACTCAGCTTAATCTAATAAGTTTACTGTTGTTCTACAAAGAAAAAGTGTGATCGCACAGTTACAAGAAAGTAAACTTCATTAAATAGCGCCATTCTTGTCATTTTGGCGTTGACAATTGAACAATTAATCATTTATTTTGTTTTATTTGTTTTTAATTGTGTGAGAAAAAGTGATCATTGGCTGCAACATGTAAGCTGTGTTATAAGTAGATATAATTAAGAATTCTTATTACCGTTGTCTCTAAATGTTCAGTTATAAATAGATAATAATACTATTAATTGATTCAAAGATTACCGACGGAACATAAAATCGTTGAATTAATACAAATTTTAATTTTATTGCTAAGGAATTTGGTTTACCAAAACTCTTTTATATATTTACCCTGTCCGTCCGTCTTCCTGTTCGAGAGACAAAATATCTCGAACCAAATTTGGTCAGTGGGTCAAATGTTAGAAGCGTTCGTTCTTGAAGAATGCAGTTCGTTCTTGAAGCTGATATTCAAACCAGAAGTGATAGAAACTAACCATTTTTGGTTCTAACGTTTTGGTCGCCTATAAAGCAGAAACTATAACCGAGAGAAGTGGTTTTCTGCAATCGATTAAGAGTTCGTAGAAAACATTACATCTCCATTTCCAACTCGCTATCGAAACCGGAACTCACTACAACTTCGAGTTTCAATATTGAGTTGTATGGAGCAAAAATGATAAGAAATAGCGAGGAATGTTTTTTTTTTTTTTTTGAATCAATTTAGCGTTCTAAGAACAAATACCATCTTCCCTCTTAATTTTCTGTTCAAACGGGAGCGACTTCTAGTTTTAACGTTGATCACCATAAAATAAAAACTGTAATAGACAGCGAGAAGTGATTTTCTGTAATCAATTAAGCGTTACAAAACCATATCCCATCTTCATTTTAATCTCTCTCCTGAAATCGGAAGTGGCAGACATCAACCATGTCCAGTTTTAGCATTGATCGTTATAAAATAAAAAGGAGTAGATATAGAGGAAAGCGATTTTCTGTGATCAATTACGCCTCCCAAGAATACATTCCATTTTCAATATAATCTTTCTACTAAAACCACAAATGTCAGAAATCAACCACTTCCAGTTTTAACAGTGATCACTATATAGTAAAATGGTCGTCTTTAGAGAGAAGCGGTTTTCTGTAATCAATTAAGTGTCCCGAGAATATCCAACCTCTAGTCTAATCTCGATCTACTAAAACCGGAAGTGTGTAAATTTACTACAACTTCCAGTTTCAATAATAACTTTTAAACTATCAAACCAAACTTCTTCATGTAGAATACACATGACATTGTTACTTGTTATACAGTAAAATGTTAATACAATCGGAACAACATCTTTAAAAAATATAGTTCAGGAATTAAATACGTTTCATACGATACACTTTACTGTGTAAAATCAATATTTTAAAATCAGGGAATAACACACTTAAATGTGTCTTAATACGGTAATGTATAAATTAATCACGTCGTATAATTAGTTGTAATACTACATAAAATAGTATGAACGAAAAATATTTGCGACAAAAGGGTGCGATTCATTTTCAATTTTCGTGGATAGTTTAATGCATTGTCATGCAGTGGCGTACGTAACGGAAAGTTCTGTGTTACTCAAGCTCACTTGAACAAGATATGCCAAAATAATAATTTACCACTCATAGGTATACAAACTCCTGAAATGAAATGAACTTCTAGTTTAAACATCCCGTGACGAAATTCTGCGTACGCTATACTGCTGCTATGTAGACTCCTATCGTCTAGAATGGTTTTGACTGAAATTTCGTAAACTTAAGCAGATTTTTATCAGATTCGTCACTAGATTCCGTAATGTGTTTTGTTTGTAAGATGGCTTAAGATAACCCTGTTTTAGTCTATTTTATTATTATTTTCAATAAACTAATCTATCCCATTTAAAGAATATCGCATTTTATTTAGCCTACTCATTTAAATTATAGATAGCATCCAAGCTGGATTAACGCCTACGCTGGAGCCTCACGCGGGATATTTTGCTCCCTCTCCCCCTCCTTATTTGTATATTAAATAGTAAATTAATTTATTCTACTTAGCATATGTGCTTTACTATCATATTTTACAAATTATAGTATGATTTTCCCTTTTCGAATGATTCTCCCTGTCGCCACAAGAAAAATTTTTATAACAATAACAACTTCAAGATTAACATTTCTATATATATCAATATCTAAAAGTCTCCTTCTTTAATTTTTTGTATAGTAACTCTAGTTATTTCGCTTGAATTTGTCACGATTCACAAATCTAAAGATTAACATTTCATATTAAATTTTTCCAATTTTATTGAAAATAATGCAAGTAAGGTCCTTTCTTACTAATTCTTTTTCTCTCTAGTTTAACTTTGAAGATTCGAAACTTAGGACACCCACACTTCACTAATGATCAGCCTCTGTGAAAATATTAAGAAACAATATAATAAAAATAATATAGTATAATTGATAATATAATTGATAATAATAATATAATAAATTTTTATATAGTTAAATTTTACAACCATAACTAACTGATATTATTCAACCTTAACCTTCTATTTCTTTATTCCTAACCCTATCCATTAATTATATCAGTCAATAGTCTACCTTTATCTGGTTGCTAACATATCACAACAAATCCATAATTGAATAGAAATTTACAAAAATGCATATGGCTCAATTTTTTATGTTAATTTATTCTAGGAAAGAACCTTTTAATATCAGATACATAAACTCTTCTTTTTATGTTTACATTGGAAACATCTTCAACTAACAAAGTGTTAGTTGTCAAAAACCTAATTATCTTAAATGGACCAATCCATACATAAGAAAGACTCTTGGCAAATTTATACTTTAAGGAAGATTTTGCATGATTTTAAATCAAAACACGATCTCCAATTTCCAGGTTTATTTCTTTTTTATTTTTCTCAAACAATATTCTACGTTTCTTCCAACTTTTTCTCATGTTCTGCATAGCTTTCATCCAAACCTCTTTCTGGTTTCCACGATCAATATCTGAATCTGATATTTTCAATCTGGCTTCTAACGAACTAAAAAGAGCAGACCTAAAATATCAGAAGGAACAACTTTCATGCCTTCATGTTCACACAAATTCATGCTGAACTGTAGATCTTACAAATTTGTCTTGATATGCAGCGAAATGTGATTTCATACTCACTTTGAAGGTTTTCACATAATGTTCAGCAATATTAGCCTCCGGGTTGTACGGGCTTAACGTAATATGTTTTATCCCCAGATTGGAGTGGAATCTTTCCAATATTTCTTATGTAAAAACAGAAGCGTTATCCGTTGAAATAGTTTCAACACATCCATACTTAATAAAAAGGAATAAAATCGATCACAGATTAATTTCGAATTTAAATTTCTTAACCTTTCAAGCATAAAAGACCTGAACAACTATCCACCACTATTACTATAAATGAATACCTATTAAACTTAGAGAGGAGCTCTATAATATCTATCATCCTGTTAGCATTTACCTTTTTTTCTACTACTGAACCTAAACGTCCCATTTTTGCTACATTAGGTTTTGATTTTTGACAAATCTCACAAGATCTAATATAGTTTTTTACATAATAAACTACCTGGTCTCAAGTAAACCTTTTCATGACTTTTCTTAATTTTCTGTACATCCCAGAATGTCCTCCCGTTAGTTTTTCTTGGTGTAAATATTCTAAAATATATGAATTTAAGGCAAAAGGGACAACAATCTTCATAGAAACCCTTGCAGCCCGTGTTCTTTTTAATAAAAACCCGTTATAAAGAGCATAACCTTCAACAGGATTTCCCGCTTTAAAATTTTCTATAATTTGTTGTAATTGCAGATCCTTACGTTGATAGTTTTCAAGTGGTTCCTTAAGGTATGGCGAATTCCAATTTTTTACACAAGAGATATATTTACTCAAAAGATGTAGTCCAAACATCTCCTTTTGCATTTCGAAATTAAGGGTCATACACCCTTGAAAGAACGTCAGTTATGAGGTTTTCATTAGTTCCAATATGATGAGTCTTAAAGGAAAATTGGGACAATTGTTCAACCATTGATCCGTATTTCAGAAGTTCTTAGGATTGTTAGTTATCCAAGATAACGCCCTATTATCCGTATAAATATAAAATTCTCGAAAAAGTTTTAACTAAACTTATAAATTCCAGTTCATAAATCGACCTATATCGATCAATTTCCGAGAACCTTCTGGAGAGAAACTCAATTGGTTCCAATTCATTATTTTCAGTATATTGTGAAATTACCCCTCCAATTCCTTGAGTTGAAGAATCTATGTTAATAACAAATCTTTTATATAAATCTGGTATTTCTAGGACATTTTCTGAAAACAATCTTTTTAATTCATCAAAGGCGTTTTTCTGTAACTTCCCCCAAGCAAAACGTTTATTTACAGATCTAACTTCAGAGATAGGAGCAATAATATATTGAAAATCAGATATAAAACGGGCATAAAATTGCATTAAACCTCATATTTTTTGAACTCCTTTTCTAGTTTTAGAAGGTGGTATCTTTATTATTGCATCAATCATCTGATGCATTTGAATTTCATTTACATCAACAATGAATCCTAAATACATAATGTTTTAAAGGAAAAGGATTCAGTTGGAGAGATAGTAAGACCAACATGTCGCAAACGATCAAGAACTATCATTTTCATGTGTTCTTCTTTTGTTTCGTGGGCAAGTAAGACGTCATCGAAGTACGAATAAACACCCTGATCTTCTAAATCTCCGCAACCACTCTCATACATTTGGTCAAAACACTGGAACCAATTTTTATTCCAGCGGGTAATTTACAATATTGAAAAGATCCAAAAGGTTCAACTATTGTAGTGAGGTCTCTACTACTTTACCTCAATTTGAAAATATGCTTTAGAGAGGTCAATTTTACTGAAGAATTTACAGCCTGTAATATTTCCTAAACATTCCTCCATGTTAGGAATAGTATATAAGTAATCTGCCAAGATAATATTAAGTTTTATGTAGTTAGCAACTAATCGACATGACCCATCTCTATTCTTAACAATAGAGCAAGTACTGCCATAATTTGACTGGTCTACTTTTAGAACATACTGTTCAACCAATTCTTTGATCACCTTTACAAAATTTTCCCGCTTATGACGAGGGACTGGAAATGGATATTCCTTTATAGGTTTGTTTTCCTTCAAATATAATTTACATTTATAGCCTTTAAGACACCCAATATACAGAGTTTACTCCATTTATAAAATCTCTAACATCAATTAATTCTTTCGGCCTCATTTGAATATTCATTATGTTTCATCAAGGAGGACTCTTCCTTTAATTCAATAGGAGTTTCCGATGATATTGGTAATTCACCACGTAACTGTCCAGTAAGTCGATTAAAATGAAGGTCAAACTCTTCCTCAAAACTATCTGTCCATTCCGTGTGATGATTATGTCCACCACTCGACGTAACATAAGCCATCGATGAATCATTCACTGTTTGATTACACTACGCTGATTTTCAATTCTTTGTACCAAAAAATTCGATCCAGACTATGTTGCACCTTGATACTGCGCCTCCTCACTACTATCACCAACTCTAAATTCAAGTAAGTTCTCAGATCTATTAGAATTTTCAAATACAGGAGAGGTAGCCCCACAAAGTTACTGCGGTAAATATTTTTGAGTATTTAACCCAGAAGGAGATCTTCAATGCAGTTAAAAGCACAGGAAGTTTGACGGATGCACCACCTTTTCTTCAGAATTTAGTTTCTCGAATCTCTGTATAATCTATCCAACACAAACTAGCTCATCCCCCAGCATCTTGAAGATTAGTTTTTCATCGCATAAATCAATTATGGCATTGACCACAGACAAATATGGCAGCCCTAATAAAATGCTACATGGTAAACTATCCACCACAATTTATGACAATATTTCTCATTCCTGCTATTTCAACTTGAAGAGTAATCAGGAGGTTACTAATAAGTTGTTTCCCATACTCCAAATCCACCTTAACTGATTCACATTACTGACTTTCAACTTCCCTATTACTAAGGTTCTTGTCCAAAAACTCCTTACTTGACAATTTTAATGAAGATTCTTAATCTACACAAAGACTACACGCAACCCTTTAACTTTACCATAAACAAAAGATTCTGATTTTTCCTTGAATATTGGCGGGAACCACTCTTCTATTTGACCGTTTATTGAAATCTGAGTTAAAGCTTTTATAACTACTATAATTATAACCTTGTTTTGAATTTCTCTGATTTACAATTAAACTTTCACTATTATTCCTAAGCAGTTGTTTCTTATAATTAGGACAAAAATTACCAAACCTTTGCAAATTTTTACTTTCATTACTCTTGTTCCCTATATCTCCACCATAATTTCCATTCATCAAAGGATTTCTGAGATAATTTCCCTGATTTGAGCTTGACATCAGGTCGAAACTCGAACCCGGAACCACCTTGAATTGGCATGGTAAACATATTACTACCTCTATTTCCAGAGAAATTCTGTTTCTCGTTTCTTGTTTTAGTATTAAATTTCAAAAATTCTAATTTAGAACGTTTATACAGATTATGTTCCAACTGGCTGTTCTAATTCAATTAATGTTCTAGGCCAATTATTACCAAAACATTACAACCAATAACTAGGATGTATACTATGTAAGATTATGGAAACAATATAAAATTCAGATGATTCGACTCCTAAAACCTTCGCTGAATGAGAGATAGTATTAATAAATGCATTAACATCATTCAATCTCATACACCTATATACTCTTTCCGAAATATGCTCTGACCTAGCACTCATAGACAAAAATCTATAAAAGATTTTATTTTTAACATCAATCCATCTCAACTGAAGCCGAATACATGACCTAATTTCTTCCAATAAAAGACCTCGAGTTTTAGATGTAATAGCAAATTATATTAATCTCAAAGAAAATTCATAACTTTCAATTAACTCATTCAAAGTTACCAAAAGCTCAAACACAAGGACACTATCTGAGCCATCAATACTTTTTAAATGACCAACCATTTCATATAAATTCTGGGTAATTTTGTCAAAAATAAATTTATCTATCCATTTATTCGGTACTCCAAATCCACCAGTTACCTCGATATTCTGAACAGGGGTCTAAACATTAGTAGCACAATCTACGTTTGACATTAAAGGCTGATTTAATTTTGTTTCAGTTTGGCCACAATTAGTTGTTAAACTTGGACCACTATTTTGAATCCTTTCTATAGTTGGATTTTTAATATCAATTCCTTTAATTTCTGTTTCATGATCTTTAAGTGCAATAGAAGGGGAAAAGTTAGTGTCTATCCATGACGATCTGAAAGGAATTTATGAGTTACAGGCCTCTCTTTGATAATTCTTCACAAACAGATTGTCTTTGGTGGGAGACATCAAGGTTTCGGATTCCACCCTTCTTAAATCATAATTACTGGTTAAATTCCTATTAGTAGTTAATTGAGCTATTCTTGTAGGCCTATAAGCGCTCATTAAACTAACTCTGTTAGGATCTGAATAAGGCACATGACTTGACACCCCGAGACCACCACTGCACGTCGAAACAGCATTACTTACATCTAAATTATTTCTAACAGTTAAGTAACTTTGCTGTATTTCATTCGAATCAGAGTTAAAACTAGGAATAGCATAATACAAATCAGCTGCCTCGTGTATTCTACGCGTAGCTGAGCTAGAAGGCATATTTAAAGAACTCATCAAACTATCTGAGGTAATTAAAGATTCAACTTCCGCAGTTCTAACAATAATATAGAAAGTTTCAGGTTCTAAACTCATATTGATGGGCGAAAAAGATGGATTTTTTTTAATTTGCAAAATATTTCCCCAATTTTCAAAAAAGAAATGGAGTACAAATGCAAAAATATAAATATGCAACCAGACTACAATAGTACTAATCTACTTCTAACTACTCTCTCACACATACAATCACACACAAATTCATATATATCAAAAATTACTATAAATAATTTCTAACAATCAAGATTATCAAACAATTTATAATCAATTTTATTATTTTATTAATAAGACACAATTGTTGAGGCATGTCATTGATTTTATTCAAAAGATATTATTTTGGTAAAGGAAAGTATATTTAATAAAATTAAATGTTAAGAAACTAAGTGTTATCACGTAACGTAAACACGTGTGTGTGTTTATGTGTTGACATCAATGTTGTGTGTATGTAATGAATGTTCTACGGCTAGACGCTTGCTCGTCAATTCGTAAGATATTGTAATTTGTATTTGTAATGTTTTGAATTGTCATCAGATTGTCACATTGTAACATTGACACACTTTGACTGTGATATAATCGTTGAGTTCGCAGAAATTTGTAAGTCTGAGAATTTGATCACGATGTAATTCGGGTGAAACCAACGTTTTACCAATAGCTGAGATATACAGAAAGTCGACGAGAATGAATTCCAAGATGTCTGGAATCTTCGTATAAAACCTTATAGTTTTTAGAGATTGGGATCAGTCAAAGCAGTCTCGAGGAGCAGTCTTTGCGGATCAGTCTTCGAGCATTTGTCTCTGAGTTGAGTCTAAGAGATCAGTATACGTCGAGCAGTAACATAGTTCCTCATGTCACAGTAGTCACTTCTCTGTGATTCTACATTCAGTATTAGATCAGGAGATCTAATAGTTTGGCAGACCATTCTAGTGGATAATGGTACACAATAGTCAACCATTCTAGACTATTGGCAGCAATATAGAGATCGTCCAGAACATCGATAGCAGTTCCAGTCATCAGCTGTATAAAGGTACGTGTATCTCAGCTATGTTTGAGTTCATCGTGGTTAACTTCCTAGCTGCTTAAAGATATGTGATCTTGCGATTATATTCAGTCGACGATCAATCACAATAGTACACAAGCTTAATGAAAATACAAAGTTTTAATTCAAAGTTAATTAATGTGGTTTCTTTCCGTCATCCTGTACCTACTCATTCTAGATGGTGAGTAGCAGCGATCTTCGACCGTCATTTTACATTTCATCCCCATGCTATATAGGCACGACGGTGGAAGGTTGTTATGGTGGAGATGCGTTCGGTTCGAGACCCGGGATGTGTATTTTAGAGTAGTTCGCACCAGTTTTATGGTGGAGATATTTTGGTTCGATTCCCGAACAGTGCTAAAAGTAGGTCGCACCAGTCTTATGGTGAAAATAGCGATTCCGAAATGGAATAATTTTAGTGTTAAGAATATATTTTATTAGGTTATGGTTAAATTCGGAGTAGATTTAAGTTATTTAGTATGTTAAGAGTTTGTATTATAATCGTTCACCACTCAAAGACGAGATATGGTTCGGATCTCGAATGACTAAAGGCAATTGACTCAAGTGGAATAAGTAATACGTTAACCCTCACCACCCACCCTCACTTCGTAAATTAAAGTTGAATTTAAGTATTAGATTAAATGAATGAAAGAACTGTGTTGACTAGAGCACAGAAAGCGAGTAAGGGAATAAATATTGATGTGAATTTATTTGGTGTGAGGACACCAGAAAGACAAAATACTGCTTGTAGTTACGATAAAATCGCGAGTCCTAAAATTGTTTTGAGTAAAGAACCAGTTTTTAATTTCCCAAGTAGTCCGGTGACGAAATCTGTATCGGAAGACTTTCCTTCAATCATAAATTTAGATCCGAAATTAGTAAATAGTGAAAATAAGAATTTTACTATGGCGTCTAACATTACGTTTTACGCAGATATTAATAAATTGCCTAAATTCGATCTCAAGAACGATAATGACATCGTGTCGTTTTTCGATGAATTCGACGATGCTTGTCAAATGGCAGGCATCGCCGAAAGCAAACGAAAGGAGTTACTGCCCAATATTTTCAAAGGAGTAGGGAGGCAATGGATAAAGTTGTTCCTGAAACGGAGAAACATGGCAGAAATACAGTATAAACAATTGCAGTCTGAAATAGTAGACGAGTTTACGAAATCTAATGTAACTATAGATATTGAAGATAGAATTAAGGAGCGGTTACAGCATGAAGACGAAGCTGTAATTAATTACGTTTATGACATGCTCGTTCTTTGTGAACGACTAGATTCAAAAATGAATGATATCAAGAAGATAGGTATTATAGTTGGAGGTCTACATCCATACTATATGGAAAAGGTAGGAACGCGTGAATATTCTAGCTTAGACAAATTCGTGGAGGATTTGCAAAAGATAGAAAAGAATAAGTGTAAAATAGCAAAGCGTGTGAAAAAGGAATCCGGCAAAGTTACAATTAAAGATCTTGTAAAGAAAATTAGAGAGCAGGTAGAAGATGAGGAGAGCGGATCTGATTCAGATCATGTGGTTGTAAGAAAACATAAAGAAGAAAGTAAGATTAAACAGGAACCTCCGAGTATTACACAAATCGCGGAATTAGAAAAGAAAATAGACAAATTACAGTTAGCATTGTCGGCAAAAACACAAGACGACGAGAAACAAGAGAATAACGCGAGAAAACAAGGGAAAAATCAGTATTATAGGAATAATAAGCAGAATAGAGGTGGTTATCGAAATAATTACCGTGGAAATGGAAATAGAAATAAGAATTGGCACAGTAATAGTGATAGGAATCAAAACAACAATAGAGGTAATAACCGTTATTACAGTAAGCGTGGTAATCGAGGAAATTTTTGGAGAAACAATAGAGGACGTGGTCAGCAAGGAAACTGGCAAGGGAATTGTCAGAATTCGTGTTGTCACCAGTCGTATAATTTCGAAAACCCGAATCAGCAGAGATTTGTGCAAGTGGTACCAGCGCAAGTAAATGGTACTACTTATTATCAAACACCAGGCTCGAGTACTTTAAACGGAACACATCTGTAAATGGGAGAGGCGCATTTACAGGCAATCGAAATGTCCGAATAAGAGAAATAATTGCCTCAGTGAATTTAGACAACAACATGGTATATTTACCATTAGAAATAGATGATAGAAAGATCAAAGCATTACTCGATAGTGGGTCGCAAATTTCAATTATAAACGAGAAATTAGTGCCACCGAGTGCAAAAATAATCCCACAACAAACTAAGATCAAAGGGATCACGCAGAACACGCTGGTAATTAACAAATTAGCCATAATTAAGTTCAAAATTTTAAATCAAACGTTTCATCAGGCTTTTAGAATAATAAAAGACTTCCCATATCAAATGTTGATTGGGAATGACTTTTTGCAGACCCAAAATTGTAGAATTGATTATGGAGCTAGTAAGATTATTGTTCAAAGATTTGGGAAACCAATTAAACATTGTCGAAACGATCAGGAAACCAGAACAGTTTCTGATAATGTTGCAATTAGCATTAAATCAAGTTTAAAGCCAAAATGGGTTCTTGGTTATAGGGTGAAGTTGTTACCAAGAACTAGGACAACTGTCGAGGTTAACCTAGTTAATTCTTGGGAGAACAATGAATTTCTATTAGAACCAGATAAGCTATTAGAGTTACAATATAACATATTTGTACCTAGAGTAATTTTGTCGAATGAAAATAAGTGTTTAGAAGTTATCAATCCGTCAAATAAGACGATCATGTTGACAAAAAATTTAAAAATTGGAGATGCAGAAGCATGCATGAATGAATCGGAATTAAGGAAAGAAGGATTATCAGAGGAGGAAATTGAAGAGGTATTAGAGGCGAGAAAAAACTACGATAAATCACGGTTAAAATTTGGCAATAATACTAAACCAGAAATCAGAAAGAAATTAGAGAAATTGTGCTACGATTACGCAGATGTTTTTGCGTGGCGAGAAAACGAATTAGGAAGAGTCAAGGGAGTAGAACACAAGATAGAGTTGGAAACGGAAGTTCCGTTTCGACGTCAACAATATCCAATACCGATAGCAATGAAGGATAAGGTTAAAGAACAGATAAACATTTTACTCGAACAAAACATCATCGAGGAAAGTAATAGCTCGTATAACTCACCTATGTTGTTCGTAAAGAAGCCAAACGGATCGATTAGGGCCTGTTTGGACTGTAGAATGCTGAATCGGCATGTACGGTTCCATTCCGTGGCGTTGCCGCCTATTCATCAAATTCTTACAAGTATGGGTGGTCACAAATTCTTTAGTGTGTTGGACATTAAGAGTGCCTATCATACGGTATCAATTTCTAAGGACTCTAGGAAGTATACAGCATTCAATATCCCTGGCGTAGGAGCGTATCAATACTCGAAGCTCCCAATGGGTTACATTCAGTCGCCCGCTATATATACAAAAATCATGGCAATGACATTAGCTAACGTTCATCCGGAGGCGGTGTCATTTTACATGGATGATATATTTATATATTTAAATAATCAGGAGAAAATGGTATCTGTGTTACACTCAGTCTTTCAAAGGTTAAGGAAATACGGGTTGAAGTTATCAGTAGAGAAATGTCACTTCATGGAAGAGAAGGTAATGGCTTTAGGTCACATTGTGAGCGAAGCTGGTTACGAAATCAGTCCTAAAGTGATTCAAGCGATAAAAGCTTGTAAGCCACCTACAAGCGCGAAAGAGTTGAAATCATTCCTTGGTTTGACTAATTATGTGAGGAAATTTTGTAAAAATTACGCGGAAATGACATCTAACTTTCAACAATTATTAAGGAAAAATCATAAATTTGGGTGGACGGAAGAACACCAACTTAGTTTTGAAAAACTAAAAGAATCGTTGATGAGTGCACCTTTATTGGCACCTTTCCGTGAAGAGTTGGAAACTAGAGTGTATACGGATGCGTCTACAAAATCAATAGGGGCTGTACTAATGCAGAAACAATTGAATGGAGAGTGGACACCTATAGCGTATTATAGTAGAGTATTGAGACCAAACGAAACACGAAGACATATAGTGGAACTAGAAATTTTGGCCGTGGTTAGTGCTTTCAAAGCATTTAACTATTATTTGTACAATAAAGAATTTGAGCTATACACTGATTGCAGGAGTGTATCAAGAGTTGCTAACTCTATAGATAGCAAACTTACCATAAGTGAAGTGAATAATATTTTTAAATTTTGTTTTTGTGTTTCAAAAACATGCAGCGATAGGAGACGTTGTTCATTAGTGTAGTAGTGTTTTACAACAACAAATCTAGTGTATAATGAAGTGCATTATTTTTATGGAAAGCATCAGTGATATGGTCACTGGTAATAGTGGAAACTATGCAGAGTTAATAAACACTGAGTTGAACTTTGCGACTAACTTCAGTGGAAAGTTTTCAAGAACGAGAACGGAAAAGTATATATATGAGCAATTCCGAGCACAGGAAATGCAACACAACTTCAAGTAGTTATATATGTAACTCAATAGATGGCAGGAGCTCATACTCTGATGAGGACTCTTGAAAAGTATTTTTTTTTAAAACGAAAACAATGGTTGTAAATAAATAATGTTTTGATGATTTCTTTTGAATGTGAAAAATGAATATAAAGATATATACAGGGTGATGGTTGAATATATATGATTATTTTATGTAATATATGTAATTAGTTTTCGGCCAATTTCAAGGAAGAAATTGAGTCGAGAACGGAGTTCTCTTATTTTAAAGGAGGGGCATGTTGAGGCATGTCATTGATTTTATTCAAAAGATATTATTTTGGTAAAGGAAAGTATATTTAATAAAATTAAATGTTAAGAAACTAAGTGTTATCACGTAACGTAAACACGTGTGTGTGTTTATGTGTTGACATCAATGTTGTGTGTATGTAATGAATGTTCTACGGCTAGACGCTTGCTCGTCAATTCGTAAGATATTGTAATTTGTATTTGTAATGTTTTGAATTGTCATCAGATTGTCACATTGTAACATTGACACACTTTGACTGTGATATAATCGTTGAGTTCGCAGAAATTTGTAAGTCTGAGAATTTGATCACGATGTAATTCGGGTGAAACCAACGTTTTACCAATAGCTGAGATATACAGAAAGTCGACGAGAATGAATTCCAAGATGTCTGGAATCTTCGTATAAAACCTTATAGTTTTTAGAGATTGGGATCAGTCAAAGCAGTCTCGAGGAGCAGTCTTTGCGGATCAGTCTTCGAGCATTTGTCTCTGAGTTGAGTCTAAGAGATCAGTATACGTCGAGCAGTAACATAGTTCCTCATGTCACAGTAGTCACTTCTCTGTGATTCTACATTCAGTATTAGATCAGGAGATCTAATAGTTTGGCAGACCATTCTAGTGGATAATGGTACACAATAGTCAACCATTCTAGACTATTGGCAGCAATATAGAGATCGTCCAGAACATCGATAGCAGTTCCAGTCATCAGCTGTATAAAGGTACGTGTATCTCAGCTATGTTTGAGTTCATCGTGGTTAACTTCCTAGCTGCTTAAAGATATGTGATCTTGCGATTATATTCAGTCGACGATCAATCACAATAGTACACAAGCTTAATGAAAATACAAAGTTTTAATTCAAAGTTAATTAATGTGGTTTCTTTCCGTCATCCTGTACCTACTCATTCTAGATGGTGAGTAGCAGCGATCTTCGACCGTCATTTTACATTTCATCCCCATGCTATATAGGCACGACGGTGGAAGGTTGTTACAATATAATATTGCTGCAGCTTCGCACTAGACTAAAACATATGGACCTTGGACATGTGAGAGATCAATTAACCAGCTTTACTCGTAAATTTAAGTTTTTTACTGGTCTATTTTATTCAAAACGGTACGAAGTTACTAAATCTAAGGGCAGGAATAAAGTTGCAAACCACATTTGTCGCACTTCAATTGGATATAAACAAGGTTCTATTCCAACATTCATTTAACCAACATTTTTTTCAATATGTCTGAACAAGGCAATAACAAACTGCACATAGGTTAGTCTAAACAACATTCAAAGTCGCAATTTTTTAATAGAACCTCTCAAGGCTTAATGAAAATCGCAATTACAAGACGATACCAACAATTTATCAACCCTGACTTTATCCCAGCCACTTATAAATTCAAACAATACTCCGACCTACTCAATAATTCTTAAATTTTATCCTCAATTTTTGATCTCTATTTATTTAAGCTGATCAATATATACATGAAAACCGTAGTCCTTATCTAGCCTAACATTTACTTCGCATTAGAATATTCAAACTTGCAAATGGCTTATTAATACTATGACACCCTGTATATTATTCAATACCTTATTAATACGATTTGTGTTGGCGGTTCATAAGGGAAAGCAACATTTAATAATTGTCGCATACATGAGGAATTCACCGGTTCTGTAAATTGTAAGATGCAAACGCGTTCGGAAAATAACTGAACTTATTTTTCCTCGCAACTCAAGAGCAGAAAAAAGTTTAATGTTGCCAACTATCTTACTTGCAAGGCATGTATCAAGACTTAAACGTTGAAAAGGCAATTTATCCTGAAAAAGAAAAACACAAGAAAATATCTAATAGCTTCCACACATCACTCTCACTCATGTGCACTGCACAATTTAACCTGTATCTAATTATGAGAATAGAATTTTCTTGAAATAACCAAAAGAACATATAACTTCAAACAATTATTACAATTTTCAGACTTATTATTTTGCAGGAGGAGAGAAGACTTCTAATAAATTTAATTATCTCTAACAAAATTTATTAAAGGCAGTAAACAGATCAAATTGCAAGATGGTAAGGTTCGACTGTTGCCGTTGCTTGAAAATTCCAAAAATATCAGAATTATTTAGTTCGGAATTCATTCACTCTGTTTTTTAAAAGGCAATTTTTAATTTATTTTATCTCACACTCAATATTCAGTGCAGTGTACATCCAAAACTAACGTCTACAAAAAGTTAAAATTCAATACTTACCAAAACTCATCAGTTACGTACTTATTTCCTTGATACAGGAGAAAAAGATTGCCAATCTTGACTAAACACCCATTCAACTCTCACACAATTGATTAAACATATATTTTAAATTACAAGTTTCTATAGCCGTTATTTAAATTTTCAAAGCATAAATTTTACGTAACTCATTTTAAGCAATCAGAGTCAAATGAACTCGTTTAAATTTGTGCATCTATAAAGGATATAATATTCTCAATGAATTTAATTCAAAGCAATTTAAAGTGTTTCAACAAGCCCTTAATTCCTTACAAAAAACAATGAAAGCTAATACTTATTTGAAGAAATTACTTCTTGCATTTTATAGCCTTTTTAAACTTCATTCAAATACTACTCTTTTTACCATTTTTATCGTTTTCAAGTTACGCTGTTTTATCAGATTTAATCAATAAATTCATCAGTTTTAAGGGATGATAATTCACTTCGTAAGAAAATTTAAAACAGGTTTGGAAACTTCACGCACACAAATGCAGAAAAAAGAGAAACAAAATAACAAGTTTTAAAGAGAAAACCCTGTTTCTCACCACGAGTCTAATATCATTACCCATACCTTTATCTTCCCTATCATCCCTGTCAGTATATTTAACACCTTTTACAACGACAGGTTTAAGAACCAGGTTTTATAATCTTTATTCTTTTTATTGCATTATATTTACTAAACAAGTTTAATTCGGACGCTATATTTAGATTGATTTCAACAAAATCCACCCTTTGTTTCACCTGATTGAGCAAAGCCTTTAGAAAAGTTTTGTTAAAAAGAAGTAAATTCCACGTGTTTAATTTCATGCTAATTTAGAGTTTTAGATACATATCGCAAAATTATTTACTCAATTTTTCCTTTATCCTGTTTTACCCCCCACACACACAGCATGCCGGAAGACAGAACCGAACTTCGTATAACAAAATACACTAAAAAGAATTCCAGCTGCTCCGCCTCAATTTTGCTTTCTCTTGTGAACAAACAACAGTTCCGGAGCTCGCAAGCAGCGGGGAAAAGAAGGCGTGGTGAAGCGCACCAAGCAGAAAGTCAACTACTACTGCCATCTGTTATTGAATAAGAAAACATTACCACTTGCAATAAGATTCACAATACGATTATTTTCTTCTAAAAAGAAGAAAGCAAATATGTGACTACACATCACATACCGTATCGAACAGTGAGGTTTTGCGTATGCGTAACAGAAGTACTAGATCCCACTATAGACAATAACTTAGTCGTTGTAGCTTACAACCAAAGTCTTAAATCTTGATCAATAACTATGTTTATGTATTAAAACTTATTGGGCATCAGCAATAACAACATCTTCAAGTCCTCCCCGCTGGTACAATGGCTAGCGCGATCGTCACGGGTACTATTCCCGATGGGAGAGCATTGGAATTTGAAAATTTAACCGTGGTTCGGATTCCAATTTAAACTGTAAGTCCACATCTCGTATAACTTGAGTGCTGAAAAAAAGATTGCAAACCCCAACAAAATTCGGTAAGTAGAAATATATTCATTGATGCGGGGGAAGGGGCCGAAGGAACAGTTCCGAAAGTATAGCCTAGGGCGCAGGAATCAGTTAATCCGGTCCTGGTAGCAAACATATATGATTGGAAGCAAGGATGTTATAAAATAGAGGATCTGCCCATACAACAAAATTGTGAAGCCATACGTCACAGTTTTGCCACACCTACTCTGCTCACTCCGCACCACTAAGATCGCAATGTTTCGAGCCAACAATCGTGGTGGAAGCTAGAGTAGCCAATCAGACGTGCCGGCTCAGGCGATGCTCGATTGTTTTTCGGCTTCATTGAGTTCATATGTTGAAGATACGTATGGGCAGATTCTCTATTTTATAACATCCTTGACTGGAAGCGTGTCTTCCTGTTTCGCCGAATGCCTTTGGCAGACGGCCATGTTCGGCGAATCAGGAATTCCTGTTTAGCCGAATGATGTTTGGCCGAAAACTAGTTAAAGGGAATTCATACTCAGAAAGGGATTTTTCCCAGCAAAGTCTAAACTTTTTGTAGCTCGATTTGCAGGGCGTTACCACTTTTCATGGAGGGTTAAACTGATTATGAAACAAAACATTCCACTTCCTATTAAACGCAGATTTTTTCCACAAAGTGTTTAAATTAAAGGTAATAACTTTCCCTTGACTGTTATACCTCATTAACTGTATTTAAGGCGGCCAAAGCAGTTAGAGATCCAATAATTGCTTTATTATTCGATATAATTTCAGTACTTTCTTGGTAAGATAAAAGGATTGTGTAGTTTTAAAAAAATCTTATTATTGTCGGCCATGATAATTGAGCTTTCAAAGTTCTGCACAATTCACTACATCATTCCAGGTGTTGCCAATATTTATAAAAAATTATTTGACAATTCAATCTAATAATTATTAACATAAAATAATTGGAAGAGTGTAATCTGAACGTGGAAGCATAGGATAGACAAGAGAAGTCAGGGATCCGGTGTGAATGATATTGAAGGCCGTTCTAAATTAGAAAACTTAAAACATATAACAAATTTATATTACTGTTATTTCTTTCAGGAGGAATTTGTGCTTCAAACATTCAACGTAAACAGGAGTTCCGATTCTTCCTTATGGTGGATACCAGTGGGAGCTACCAAACAAAATTCTACAAATGACACAGAACCTTTGCTATGGATGAAACAAGAGAAATCACTCACAATAAAAGATATGGCGCCCAAAGATCAATGGATACTTATAAACATCGATCAGCTTGGTATGTTAAATTTAGATACACAAGATCTGGAGTAAGATTTTCGAATATATCTATAAACTGCCTGATGCCTTTTGATTATCTATCTGTGACTTTATACTATTAATTCATTTTTGTATACAGTAATTTTTATCGACTCAAGAAATTCATATACTTGCCACTTACATACTTGTATATATATACTAGCTGAAATACCCATTCTGCGCATGGGGGCTGAATTGGAGGTCAATACCTGCGTGAGTATCGCCATTCATCTTAGTGACCGCGAAAATTATGGATTTGACACTAATATCGGTCATTTTGGATTATTTTTAGATGTCTCGATATCTCACCACCACCACCACCACCCCGGTGAATCCCAGCTCGCAGCCGAATGGAGTGAATTTGGAAGTTAATGCGATCGGAGTTTCAGCATTGATCTCAGCGACCACGAAAACTATGAATTTGACACTATTGGTCATTTTCTACTACTTTTACATGTCCTGGTAAACGACCATGAACACTAGAGATAATACATATAGGGAACACTAGAGACAATGCAAATTCTCACACATCCATCCTGCTCCGAAATAGAGTTGCCATATTTTTTTTCGTAAATTTTACATTTTGTGTTTAATTTTACGTTATACGTTATTTTTCAGTAGAACAATCTTTTTGTTTCGTTTTCTTGATTTAAATAAAAGAAATTATACTTCTGGATATTTTTTTAAGTCTTTATAAGTTAATATGATTTTTTTTAATTCGAAGAGCTGATTTCTCACATACTGTTAACAAAGCAACCCAACGATGTAACTTAGTATTCAGAAAGAAAATGCAACTGATTGCTTTATTTATCTCCTATTTAACAGGCCGTATGATTAAAAATAATTTGGTTTTCAGCATCTTAGCCTCCGTCTGTCAACATCGTTTCCGATCATATTGTGGTGTTGATTAATTTCGATATATTGATGCCAGGAACAAAGGCTACTGTGAACTAATAAAAGCAGAATATACTGATGTCAGAAATAGAAGCTAGAAGCTATTATGAACTAATTAAAGCAGAATATACTGATGTCAGAAACAGAAGCTATTATGAACTAATTAAAGCAGAATATACTGATGTCAGGACCAAAAGGCTACTGTGAACTAATAAAAGCATAATATACTAATGTCATGAACAGAAGTTACTGTGAACTAATAAAAGAAGAATATATTGATGTCAGAAATAGAAGCTATTATGAACTAATTAAAGCAGAATATACTGATGTCGAAAACAGAAGCTATTATGAACTAATTAAAGCAGAATATACTGATGTCAAAAACAAAAGCTATTATGAACTAATTAAAGCAGAATATACTGATGACAAAACCAAAAGGCTACTGTGAACTAATAAAAACATAATATACTGATGTCACGAACAGAAGCTAGTGTGAAATAATAAAAGCAGAATATATTGATGTCAGGAACAGAAGCTACTGTAAACTAATAAAAGAAAAATATATTCATGTCAGAAATAAAAGCTACTGTGAACTAATAAAAACAACCTATACTGATGTCAGAAACAGAAGCTACTATGAACTAATAAAAGCACAATATACTGATGCCAGGACCAAAAGGCTACTGTGAACTAATGAAAGCTTAATATACTATGTCAAGAACAAAAGCTACTGTGAACTAATAAAAGCACAATATACCGATGTCAGGAACAGAAGCTACTGTGAAATAATAAAAGCAACATATTTAGCTCCTGATGTCAGAAACAGGAGCTACTATGAACTAATAAAAACACATTATACTGATGTCAGGACCAAAGGCTACTGTGAACTAATGAAAGCAGAAAATACTGATGTCACGAATAGAAGCTACTGTGAACTAATAAAGTAGAACTGCAAGTGGTTGTGAATTTAAGTGTGTCCGGATTTTTTGAATGTATATAAAAGGAGATGAGGCACTGTTAAGAGATGCAAAGTCTTCAATTAAATAGAATTAAAATGCAATAAAGATTTGTGTAATCTAATATACTTGGTTAGATGAATTTGAGTTTAACGTCCCTTCTAGCAGCGAGGCTATCCCCTGATTTCTATGTTTTTTTCTGTGATATGAAGATGACTTACGAATAATCGAAATTTCTTAAATTCAGTACGTCCTTTTTTAGAGTAAAGTTATACGACACGTGGATCTGCAGTTTAAGAGGCCTAATCACTGCGAAATTAAAATACCGCTAATTTTACAGTAATTATATCATATCTTCAAATAGATAAAAGGTTATCGAAATGTGGAATAAGAGAGCCCTAGACATTTTTATTTCATGAGGTAGCGTTATCACATGACACCGAGTAGCTTTCTCTTTGCAGCCATTTAGAAACGCGAAAATAAATTCCGATTTTCTAAATGGCTGGAAATCGAAAGCAGATAATTGAGTCGTAATAACGATATCTCATATAAAATGATATTGTCTAGGGCGCTCTTGTTCCACTTTTCGATTATCTTTTATCTATTTGAAGAAATCACATAATTACTGTAAAATTAGCGGTATTTTAATTTTGCCGTGATGGGGCCTCTTAAGGTGGGATCTAAATCACACGCGGAAAGAAATGTGTTTGTTTTTCTTATATATACATATATACGTGTGTGTGTGTGCCTTGCATTTTGTTTTC
Organism: Thermobia domestica; assembly: GCF_964235325.1. NCBI lineage: Eukaryota > Metazoa > Arthropoda > Insecta > Zygentoma > Lepismatidae > Thermobia > Thermobia domestica. The sequence continues at coordinate 337,363,932 of NC_137455.1, read as the reverse complement.
GATACAGTCATTCTTTTGTATCTCAGAATGAACATATCTAAACATATCTAAACACACACACACACATATATATATATATATATATATATATATATATATATATATATATATATATATGTGTGTGTGTGTGTGTGTGTGTGTGTGTGTGCGTGTAGTTCAGTTTACACCTTTAATTGCATATTAATGTTTCATATAGGCCTAATGTTCGTACTGAGAAAGAGATATTAAGCTACAAACGAAGAAATGTATTAAACTTTGGATTTTTCAACCGTTTACATGACTTTATATTAAGAGCAAAACGTATGAATCATCGCAATAATCTTTCTTGCTCCCATTTCTTAAACAGAATTTATTTATGAAATTCGAAACAAAATTATCTTTCTGGAAAACTTCGTTCGAAGATAACTTAGCTCCAAAAGGAAACTACCGTTTGTGGACATTTTAATGACAAATGACTATCATATATTAGTCTTATTTATGAAATATTAACAAAATCACCTGGGTTGTATTTGAGAAAATCGTAGGGGAAAACTCACCCCAAGGTTAAACTACTCCTCGTGAATTTTTATCGGGACAAATGAGTTATATCATATTGATAGTTTTTTTTTTTTTTTTTTAATGAAATATAAACAAAATCGCCAGGGTCGTTTTAGAGGAAATCATCCGGGAAAATCTAACTCCATAAATAAACTATCCCTTCTGAATTTTTCCTAGAAAAACGATTTATACCTTATTATAGAGCTGTTAGTGCAACATCAATTTATGATATATGAATAAAATCGTTAGAGCCGTTTTAGAGACAAACGCAAATTTTGATTTTCACCTCTCAGCAAATAATGGGAAATATAAGTCATTTATATCTAATCATCATCTATTATTTCAGGGTTCTATAGAGTAAATTATGATCTGGACAACTGGAAGCTATTAATTGAACATCTAAGCAGTGACAAATATAATGATATTTCGTCAATCACAAGAGCTCAACTCATTGATGACAGCCTAGAACTCGCTAGAGCTGGGAAACTAAGTTACGACGTTGCTATGAACCTTACAATATATCTGAGCAGAGAAAAGGATTATGTTCCATGGCTGTCGGCACTCAATAACTTCGAATACTTAGATATAATGCTTAGAAACAGCTACATATACGGAAAGTTTCAGGTAAGGTGAACATGTAATATTAAATAATATTAAATCTCTTAAAACACAGGTGTTTTTGTATAGAGATTAGCAGAAAGACTACCTGGATAAATCTAATTAAATGATTTATATATTTTATTTACTTATACTGGACGTTATACAGAGAAAACTGACTCCAATGGCAGAAGCCTTTAGCATAAGTACTCGATCTTTGCAAAGGAAAGGCCAGATTTATGGGAAATATTTGGAAGATCGTGTAAACTTTTTCTCGTTCAAAAGAACTTGATGATATAATATTAATTTCACTGTAGTTAAGTTTACTCTTCACACACAGCTATCCTTATATAACTTTTCACAGTTTTAAAATTGAGTCAAAAATGGTCAATTTATCCCAAATCATACATACAATTTGTTGGGCAGAACCTTTAGTAACCACCGCACTGGAATCTAATTTGGTACCCCAAGTTCTTAGCTCTTAAAATAAATTTTCCACAAGTAAGTCACAGTCTCGAAGCTTATCCAAAGCACTTTTTTAAAATGAAATATTCACATTTTACATGTCAAAGAGTATTCTTACATAAATCTTATGACTGTATATAGTATACAGAGTTTCAAAACATTAATGTAATAATAATGGGTAATATTTAAACTCACATACCCACCCTTTGAAGCGGAATTTCAAAAAACTTTGTCTTCCCTATAGAGTAGGTTCTAAGGTGAAAATTTGTTGAAAATTTCAATTTCCTAGACCTGTAATTTGTACAAAATTTCAACAAACGATTTCATCTACTATGGGTAGTGAAGAAAGAAAAACATTTAATTCCCTTTCCATTCCGTTAGATATTTATTTTCATAAAACTCATTACCCATAGTAGATTACTATTTTAGCTAATTTCGTTTCCACAAGCATTTTATCAATTGGAATATATGCAAGCATTGCAATGTGTACAAACATAACACGACTACAGAGTGCACACAGAGATTCCAGTCTCTTCCAAACATCCAATGCATACAAACAGCATATTTCCACCATCACAGATTTTAGATTATCGATAAGATAACCAACTGAAAACACTGTCTGAAATTAATTAAATAATATATCGGAACTAATTACTGAATATTTTCGTTTAATTCTTTCGCGGGCAAGTGCAACTTCATATACATATCAAACACTAAAGAATACCTTGCCTTTAGTAACGGCGAAACCGACTTTTCCCTCACTCCTCACCCTCCTACAAAACTTTTTTTTTTTAAATCCTTTTCATAATTTTAGGTTGGCTCTGAAATTCGGGGAACTTCGCACCGCGGGGTAAGCAGGACCGTTATTGCCGTCTCTCATGCCTGCTATTTCTATTCTTCTCAGGATCCGGTATTTTTTAGTAAGATATTGTTCTCTATCACGTACTCACAGCAAGATAATAATAATAATAATAATAACCAAATATTATATTCTATTTCAGAATTTCACTGTAACCTTGCTTGAACCAATTTTTAATGATTTGGGTTTTGATAAAAAGGACTCGGACTCCGAAGTTCAGCAATTACTCAGAGTAAACATATTGCATTGGTTATGTCATCTTAACTATAAACCATGCTGGACGTGGGCACAAGACTTATACAGCAATTGGATGAAATCTACTTCACCAGATACGGAAAATACGTAAGTACAAACTAACATTTCTGCTTCTGCTTTTGTTATACATATGTGTCCTGTATCTATAGTGTCGAATCTTACGAAACGACTTGGATTGAATCATACATTTTGTGGCAGTTAAAACTTCTAAAAGAATAAATCAATTCAATATATCCCTGAGAACGTAATGTGCTGCTCTTTATAAAACATCTAAGAGTGAAGTTATATATAAGCGACGAAAAACTAGTACCAGAACTAGCCTAACACCGGGTAACTCTGCCTCTGGTCTGGATTCTGTTTGAAAGTGACTGCAAGAGTTGTTACTGGTATGGCAATCAATGTTAATTTTTTCATTCATAACTACGTAATTCCAGTCCCATTAGTACGGAGAAGCATATTGTTACATTTCGCCAGCTGCTCCAAGTAGTCTCATAGATTTTAAGTTGAATTTAAATCTGTGAATTTCAACACAGATACGATGGGATCCCTGAATGTTCTCAAATTAATGCTCAAATACTTTGTACTTTGAACATGGCAATTGTTATCTTCAAAGACTGGGGAGTTTACTGCATTCAACATAATCTGTTTTAAAAAAAATATCAACAATGGTCACTGAGAATACACAAATAAACATTCTAGTTCATATTAATACTTACTTATTATAGAAGTACACCAAAGTTATGATACGAGAAACATTCCTACGCCGTCACGAGCCTTGTTCACCGTGAACTATATCACCCTCCACACACTCCAGGGGAATGCTTCATTGGACTTTCAATGCACTCGAAGCCTTGTGTAATTTGAATACAGACACAAAATGTGACTCGTCGGATTACACTACGCGTATCTGTCTAGTGTCCATCATGGGCGCCAATCCTAGGAGGTTGAAGGGGCCCGAGAAGTTCGCTTGGGCCTATATATTTATATTAAAATCCTAACTGATGTCTTGTTAGATGATATCTGAGAAACATGAACGCTCCTCCTCCCTTCAAACGTTTACAGAAGTGGCGCCAGTGGCAGTGGCGTAACTAAAGGCTTGGGGGCCCTTCCGCAGACAGTGTGGTGTGGGGCCTCTTTCTACGTCCTATTTCATGATTTGGGGGCCCCTCTGCAATGCGGGGTTTGCGGGGCCCTTATTTACGCCCCTGGCCAGTGGTGTCTGTGTTCTCGACCTGATTGAAAACGTGTAGCTTTATGCGTATTGCTGAGAGGCAGTCTCTTAAGTGGTACTTCGGTCCAAATGTGCACTGTATCAAATTGTCTTGGCAATGTTCTTTTTCAAATTGATAGCAATACACCTGCATTCACGAAATGTCAGGTTTGGAAACTCTTTTCCTTCAGGGTCAGGCGTGTAATTCGTCGGCGATTCTTCCAGGTTAGGATCTTTTCGTGACCACAATCCTGATGCCGTTCTGCTTTCTTAGATCATTCCTTGTACACACGTTGGACATCAAACAAATCGAGTAACTTCATTTACTGTAACCTACGAGTACACATAAACAAATAGGTCCTTTCTTGGCATTCTGTTTACATCTTTGCTTCGGCCCATCTTAACGAGCTGCTTCCATTCAATCGACTGGGCAACTACTAACTGCAGTAATAAATGCTCCTGTGTCAGCGGTGGACCAGTGGTGTGTGTGTGTGTGTGTGTGTGTGTGTGGTATCAAAATAAAAAGATTAAACAAAATTCAGTTCTGGAAGTAGAGTCGTCCACGAAAATAACTACAACATTATATCTTTCTTGGAATGATCTGCTCTACTTGATTTCTTCTTCTCTTTGTCTGATAAAGCATCAGCGAGAGCTCTTAATTCATTGTTGCTTGGTTTGTTTAATTTACCAGAACTCATCTATACACTATCCGTTCGTTTGGAACACAAAAACAATGTGCCGTCCGTGCGGCAAAGAAAAATCTCAAGAACTACGTAATGAATCACCATCAATTTTAGCCATGATGTAAAAGATCAAAGTCAGAAACCGAGTTCGTTTATAGACGTAATATTCAAACCGGAAGTGGTAGAAAAGGCGTATTTTGGAATAAGATCATCTTCGCTCTTAATCCCATGTTCAAACCGGAAGTGTCAGAATTCAACCATTTCTAGTTTTAACGTTCATCGCTATAGAGTAAAATCGGTGATAGAAAGCGAGAAGCGGTTTTGTGCAATGAATTAAACATCGCTAGAATATATGTTCCATATCCACCCATATCTCTCTTCTAAAACCGGAACTGGTAGAAATCCACTACCACTTCCGGTTTCAGTAATAGCTCTTTTGCTGCGAAATTCAACTTTAGCTGAACTGATCATTTTAGCATTTGGCTGCGAAATTCGACTTTAGTTCCCAACGTCTATTTTTGTACACACTTCGCTCCGATGTTTGACTTCAGTCGCTTATTGTATATGGAATCTTTGGTAGCGATAATGTGTTGCATTCTGCTACCAACTGATACCGATTTCTTTCAATCAAGCAGTGAAATACGAATGATTACGAGAGCCTTGTTTCGTTCTGTTGAGACTTGTTTGCGTGTTTGACGCTAGCTAATTAGAGCGAAAAACTTACGGAGTTGAAATATTCACATGTTATGTGATATCACTTATTGGGCAATAAAAAGGATTAAAATTTGAAATGATAAGCATTTATACAATTTATGTATTTCAAATATAGAGTTTTAGCACTAATTGTGCACAATATTATCCCTTGTAAATTTGAAATATACCGTACACAAGACGTGACTTCTATTTTTATATGTGATCTGCTATATATAATAAATTAGAATAATAAAAAAACTAAAATTTGTAGAATTACTTTAATATAAAATGTATTAAAATCAAATTTTAAGAAATGTTTCTTTTCGGGAATCATCCGAAAATTTAATTTCGCAGTAAAAGGCTTAATTGAGAAAATATCTCCATAGGGACATTTTCGGGAGCTAAATAAGATATAAAGGTAACTAAGAAAGTTCTGTCGCTTTTTGTTGAGGTCTGTGTTCCATTGGGCCTCACACCGTGAGTTGAGTGCGAATGGAGATAAACCGAACGTCAGTTGTTGATGTGGGTATATCCAACATACTACCTGGTTGTGGCAGTTCAGTTACACCCTGAACTTGCGTAAGGATGGGGCGAACATGGGACCTCCATAGAGCGTCATAATGGCGTGTATGCTGTACGAGTTCAAACTGGGGTCAAACACCGCTGCAGTGGGATGGAAGATATGCCAGGCTTTTGGTGAGGGTGATGTGACTACGCGGACAGTGCAGCAGTGGTTTAATAAGTTTAAGGACGGTGACAAAATACTCGAAGACGCACCACGTGACGGAAGATCAACACATGTACAAAATTAAGATCTTCAGGCAGCAATTAAGGTGAATGTGGCCATAAATGTGAGGAACTGAGACTACAATTCAGTGTGAATGGAGAAACCATTCGGCAGTGCTTCATCAACTTGGAAAGAACTACAAGTTGAGTCGATAGGTCCCACATGATTTGACTTCGGGCCAGAAGGCAACGCGAGCAGACACCTGTGTTTCTTTGCTGTCTCGTCTGAGGAAGGAACTATATCTGGACAAGGTGTTGACATGTGATGAGAAGTGGGTCCTGTACGAATCCCCACGGCGCCATCATCATTGGTTAGCATCCCATGAACCGATTCCAAAACAGCCGAAACCAGCACTGCACCAGAAGAAGATTCTCCAGTGTGTTTGGTGGACTGATCGCGGCATAGGAAACTGCTGCCAGCTGATCAGAGCATCAATGCAATTGTGTACTGTCAGCAGTTGAGCCGTGTTCAAGAAAAACTCAAAACTCTGGAGCCAGCACTTCTGAATCGCAAAGGGGTTCTCCTGTTACAGGACAACGCTAAGCCCCACGTGACTAGGATCAGCCGGGACACCATTCTACGTCTTGGATGGGAAACACTATTGTATCCGCCATACTTCTCGAACATTGTACCGTCCGATTATCACTTGTTCCATTCCTTAGACAATCACCTTAGAGAGTGCCAGTTTAAATACCTAGAAGGGGTGCAAAATGCACTTGATATCTTCTTCCCTTCACGGCCCACCAAGTTCTACCGCGATGGTATCCATGGCCGTCCAGAACGTTGGCAGAAGGCCGTCGATGCTGATGGGGACTATTTTTGATCTTCCAGGTACGTCTTAGGTGACATATTGATTTTGGAAGGTGGTGGGCGGGTGGTGGGGACTGAACTTTCTTGGTTACCTTTATATTTAAAATTTCTAAACCACCATTAGCAGCAGTCAAATTAAATCTTGAACCAAAACGTTTTCATCTGTTGCTGTATTTTTCGAGATGATTTTCAAAAACCTTGCAAAAAGCCAATTAAATTTTCAACTAGTATCACCAGAGTGAGTAATCAGAGTAAATCATCCTGAAAAATATGGAGATATTTGCATTTATTCTGCTCAAAAATTTATTATTAATAAGTATTCTATGATTAAGGAATTGAAATGGAAGAACAGGAAAAAGGGCATTTCCATTATCATGACATGCAAACAAAATTCTTTCACAAAGTATACACGTGACACTGTTACTTATTTCTATTTAGATGTTTGTGGTAGTGTTTCTAATTTATTTCTGATAAATAAAAGAAAATGCAGTGATAGCATCACATAAAAAAGTTTCCGCGCTTACAATATAACTTAGTCCATCAGAGTTTACTTTCCTGACTTCTTTCCATCCTTTCTAAGCGACTATAGGTTCCACTTAGGCTGTCGTTTGAAATGACAATTAAATATGCACAGATTTTAAGAGTCAGTGGCTGAACTAATTACCCTATTTTGCGCAGCGTAGCAGCCGGACACAGCTTAATATATTATCGGCAACAGGCTATCATCAGAGAAAAAGTGACAAACATAATAATGCTGACTAAATAAAAGAAGGTATTAATTATTATGATATCTGAATAGACGATTATTTGAAAACGAAATTTATAAAACTCCTCGATCAGATAAAATTCATTATTATTTATTTATTTTCTTTTAATTCCCTGTAATTAATATATCAAACCCTAGATCACTGCAGTTGTTAGCTCTGCAAATCGAAAGGAGAATCAAATAATTTTGAAATTAAAGAAGGAAGCTCGCTCTTATGAGTATTATATTGTTTTCTACAAATAAATTAAATTACTAATCTCACTATTATGCCTGCGATGAGCGAAAGAGTAAAATAATTATTATACAAATTAATTTCAATAAGTTTTGCGCAAATGGGTATAATATCTTTATTAGCTGCAATATAATGATGAAATTTTAGGTGATCCTTTGGCTTCAAAATTGTAATACTTAAGTTTTCCTATCGTTCACACTTAAATCACAATGGACACTGAAGTGACCTGACAATGGTCAGTAGTGGAATTCCTGTACAAAACCGATGTTGAATCAGCCACATGAATTCATAGGAAGTTACTTCCGGTTTAGGGGATCACACATTGGACCGCGCCAGTATCCAACGTTAGTTGCAGCGGTTTAAAAAACCTAGACTTTCCAGATCAGGCCAAAAAATTACGGCCTCCTTTTACAGCGATTAGTGCGGTGTCATTTTCGTAGACTTCTTGGAACATGGCTCAACGATTAACAAGGAGCATTATTATTTGTCTCCTTATAAGGCACAACGTGGTCTCCAGACCAAGAGACTGAAGGTACAATCCGCGGCAAAAAAACCTGCAACATGAACATATAAGTTAATTGTGAAATGAAGAAGTCTTTTGCTCCAAAATAAGTGTGCACGGGAGGAGGCCGAGGTTTATCCTGGCGTGATTCGTTCCACTTAGACGTTATGTTCATTCCCTGTGCTGTTAGGCGTAGTTTCACAATAAACTTACATCCTCATGTTGCAGGTTTTTTGCCGCGGATTGTACAAGGTAAAATAATCAAACTCCATCATAACAACTACGATGACACAGCAGAAAATCACGAAAATGGGACGACAAGTCGTCCCTTAGCCTCTCTATAGTCCGGACCTGGCTCCTTCGGATTTCTTCCTGTGGTCATCTAAAGGCCTACCTGCGAGGAATAACATTCGATAGTGACAAGACTCACATTTCTTGTGTAAAACAATGGCGTAAAATTCAGCCACCTGAATTTTACCGAAGGCCCGAAGTGCATTCAATGCATGGAAAGAATGTTGGATGAGATGCATCACAGCAGCAGATGGAGGCTACATTGAGTGACATGATCTTGTAGCCAGAGGTTTAAAATATATTCACCTAAAATTTCATCATGTTTCAACTAATAACAATAATGTTATAGCCATCTGTGCATAACTTCTTGAACCCCTCTTGTATAATTGGGAGTCTTGTAAGAATAGAAGGGACAGTGCCTTATGTTCACTGTTTCCTGAGTGAACATAAGGCAAAACTAAGTGATAATTTTACACATTTTTATTATTTCTACACTTTAGTTTCTTAGTTGTTCTACCTCATTCAACCGCAATTCTTTGTACTTGTCGGATAATAATCAAATTTTGAGGGAAAATGGGTCCAGGATATTATTTATGACTTTTTATAATTAATTACCTTTGGCTAAACTTGTACCTTTTGCCTTCAACACCGTTTAATTAAAATTGAACTTTCACAGGGGCAATTATATCAATAATGCCGTTAAAGTCAATTACTTATCTTGCGAAGCCTTTTTATAACATTCGCATATTTTTAAATGTTTTTTTCTTCTTTTAAACTTTTTGGGAGGGGGAGAGTACAAACTTAAATTATAATAATGCACTACATTTTATAAATAATTGTAATAACGATGTTAGAAAAAGATACAACTGCTACTCGCAGCAGCGTGTCGTTAATATGTGTTAATAACCTTGACTCCATTAAAATGCACAGACTTCAAAATGTTTCAAAAAAACACATTGTAAGCTATATTTACTGTAGGTAACATGCATCCAACGTTAATAACAATGTCAATAATAAATTTTTCCTTTCTAATGGCACTACTACATTCCTTTCTACAAAAAAATTTAAACACTTATTACAGAAAAGGTAGATATTTCTTTTTTAAAACGAAGTTTAAATTCAGTTACGAGACCTTTAAAATATCAGGAACGATTTGATTTAAAGTAACCGCCACTGATAGTCGATAAAATGGCTGCTTCGGTATAGAGACGAAAGCTGCTGATGTCATTGGTCAGCCCTTGTTTGTTTCTTTTCAGTTTGTAAATTCAAAGTGTGCCTCATGTATTTCACGATAGTTTGCTGTAAATGCTTATTAGACAAACCTAAAATTAAAAGATCACTTTATGTGTATTTCAATCTTTCTTATAGAATACCTGTCGATCTACGACGTGTGGTCTATTGTACTGCTATAAAGAGAGGCGAACACGAAGAGTGGATTTTTGCGTGGCAGCGTTATCTAGCTGAAAATTCGTCAACAGCCGACTCATCCGTTTTACTGCACAGTCTTACCTGCAGCCACGAACCATGGATTCTTAACAGGTAAGCAACAAAGAAGTCTATTGACTCTTTCCCAATTCAAATAAATCCATCATTTATATTCTTTTGCTACAGACATTGTACTGAAAAACAACCAGAAAAGTTGACTGTGGTTTGTCCTATGCATTCGAACAATAAAAATGCAGAATATGTTATAGAGAACCAGATGTTGCCTCAGAATATACATGTTACATAAAGAACTTCACAAAATGTGTAGCGCACAAAATAAAAACAGAGGTATGGACGTATCAAGAATTACTCCTGCGTAGTTCAAAAAATTTAAACTTAATTGCACAAATAATTGCTGAGTCTTGCCTTATTCAAAACATAATAATGGTAGAAACGGTAATACGTAATTTCCTTATGAAGCTTGTCGATTTTATGTTTTGAAGTAAAAACTTCAGAGGAATCTTTAGTTCTATATATTTTCAACGAACTTGAAAGTTCGTTACTGAATTCTCTATGGCTGTCTGTTATTTGCGAATTTTTCAATTTTGAACCCTGCATTCGATAGAGCATCAAAAACTATCTGAGAAAGTGGTGGAATTTTTCGCGTCACTCTTACCGTTCCCGAGATATTCGCCAAAAAATGGCCTATTTTCGGAGATTTAAGGATTGCCATATCTCGGGAGCCGGAAGTCATAGAGAGATGATATTTTGCTAATTTTAGCGAAAAACAGAAGAAGGTGCGGATAAAAGAATTTACTTTTAAGGAACAATCACAGTTATCCTTCCTGCTTCATCTCTCCGTTCTTTTTAAGTTCGTTCTGGAAATGCTCTTGGAGCATTCTCAACTAATTTCTTGTAAGTTCTATATTAACTTCTCTAAATCGTAAATTCTAATTTTCTTAATTAATTATTTTTAAAAATTCGCTTGGCACATTGCACAAGAAATTTGCCATAGAGTACTAAATCTTCTTCTTTCTCACTTCAAACATAGGTTGCTGGGCAACATGGAAATTTTAAAACTTTTCTTTCCTTTAGGAGACTTGTTTTATACTTTGATAAGGTCTCTTTCTCGTAACTGGATCTAGATATTTTATCCTTGGTTTTTCTTCTGCCTTTCCCTCTATCAACACTCTGATCCAAATCGGAGTGCCGAATAAAATGACCAAGCATGCTGTTTCTTCTTTTTCCTTTTATCTTCATGATCTATCATCCTTTATTAGCTTCCTTTAGTACGTCTTCATTCCTTTTCCTTTTGGTCCATGACATGCGCAGCATTCTGCACCAACACCACATATCAAATGCTTAAATCTTGGATATTTCAGCTTTTCTCAATGTCCACGTCTCTGATTCGTAAAGCGGCACGCTCCATACCATTGTCTTAATAAATCGTTTTCGAACGTTCAACGATACATTTCTTGGTGTTAGCAGACCTCTTTTCCTATTGAATGCTTGTATAGCCTGCGCTATTCTGGAACTTACGTCTTTTTCACTCTTTACGTCCGAGGATATTAGACTTCCTAGATAGGGAATCGTCTAAACGTCTTCGATTTTCTCTGCCTCTAGCATCTACGTTAGACCCTTTCTGTCCTGTTCTTGATGCACTTTATCACTTTGGTTTTCTTCTTATTTATCTTCATTTTGCATGTTTCTTTCAGTTGGTCGTTCAGGTTTGAAAATGCTTCCTGCAAGTCCTTTTCGTTCTCCGTTATCAGTGTATCAGCAAACTTTATTGTGCTGAACACCTGGCCATTTACTTTTACGCCTTTCTCGTTTTTATAAAAGAATTCTTTCATATTCTCTTCCATATAGACGTTGAATAGGAGAGATGAAAGTCCATATCCTTGCTTTACTCCTTTAGTTATTCTTGCTTTCTTCTGATCTCTTCCTATAACAGCTGTTTGGTTCTTGTAAAGTTGGTATATTATTCTTCTGTCTCTATAATCCACCTTCAGATTCTTCAACGCTCTAAACATGGTATTCCAATCTACGTTGTCAAAAGTTTTTTCTATATCTACAAATGCTATGACGATTAGTTTGTTTATTCTGATGTGCTGCTCCTTGATCAATCGTAGACTCAATATTGCTTCCCTTGTTCCCCTTTTTCTCCTGAATCATCCGATAGCCGTTCTTCGATTTTTCCTTCCATTCGTTGTGCGATTATAATCATATAGATATTGTATTTCCTTTTGCTTTTTGTTTACTTAAAGGAATTATTACATAAATTAAAATTCACATACATTATTACGTTGCATATATACCTGTGATCTTGTCCATAGAAGTTCTTCAATAATGAATTATTTACTTTTCTTTAAAAAAAGTGTTTTCTGTGCTGGGATGCATGTACATCACCTAGTAAACAAAGTAACGCAATAAAAAATTTTGTATTGCAAATTTAGACTATATATATGTATATTTAAATGATTGACTAACACAAAAGTTTCATATGTAGCATCTTACTTTGGAACACACCAGAGTAAATTATAGCGAAGTACTAACGAAATGCTTGACTCATCCACTCCACATTTAGTTACTTTGTTCTGAAGACTGTTATAGACTGTTTCAAATCCTTTACTATTACGTAATGGAAATAAATAAATAAATTGTGGATTCATATTATCAGTGTACATATAAAGTTTTCTGTTTTCTTAGATATCTTCGATGGGCTTTAGACAGTAACAAAGGAATAAAACTACAAGAATTTAAAAATGTAGTGAATGCGATGAAAGATAATGTTATTGGAGCAGCTATTCCGCTTACTTTTGTTAGAACTCATTGGAATGAAATGTTAAAAAGGTAAGTAAGTATTATGTATTCTCGTATGTATTTTTTAAATTGAATTTTCGGTAAAAAATTTTTAACATATCTGATTTAACCAATGATCCTTTAAGTGAATATCATTAATATTGCATCTAATATCATTAAGAGCATTAGATGTTCTGCGAATGCCTCTTATTGATTGTCATGATATCTCTCACGTTGCTTAAGAAGTCTTTACAGTGTTATAGGATTTTTAGTCAGTCAACCGTTAAGTATGTTCATGAAACCGCTGGCTAGTTTATACACTGTCTGATCAATAAGTTCCGGGACTACCTCGAAATAATATACCTAACGAGCCAGAAAAATGTATTACCACGTTAATTATATATATATTCCTTTCCCTGCCACGCGCTCATAGGACTGATCATAGAGGTTGTGGAACGCTTTAGGAAAGTCGTCTAACGGAATGCTATTTATCACCATCATCACATTCGCTCGAATCAATGCAACATTGTCAAAATACTCCTCTTTGTGGGCAGATTTAAAGTTAGGAAAAAGCATGCAGTCCGCTGGAGTCAAACAGGTGAACACAAGATGTGTTCAAGGACGGTGACCTTTCTTTTGGCCAGTGAACTTTATGGTGGACAAACACCGTGTGCGTGGATTTTCTCGGGGTTCTAACGTTTCCTCCCACTTTATTCATTCCACCATTTCATTCATTACTCATCATCACCGTCTCCTTTAGCCTAACCGGCATAACCGTGGGATGTAAAACCCAAAGATTTCATGTCATTTTTTTTTTTTTTTTGGCCAAAAATTTACGCACAACAAAATGCGTAGACTCACACCAGTTTCCTTGGGCATAAGTTTTTCTGACAAAAGAAAGGCCACAGTCCTTCAATACATCCCATATTCGCTTGATCTGGCCCCACTGGGTCTCCCCTAGGCTTAAATCTGACTTTAAGACGGAGCATTATGATATGAGGATTCACTGATTCAAGCGAATGTGACGATGGTCATAAACAGCTTCCGTTAGATGACTTTCCGATGGCGTTCTAGAGTCTCTACGACCAATCCCGTGAGAAAAAAAAGTGGTAATACATTTTTCTGGCTCATTAGGTATATTATTTAGAGATAGTCCCGGAACTTACTGAACGGATTGTGTATAATTAGTACATTTGCATGTTAAACTCAAGTATATTACTAGTAAGGTGTAAATCACTGCTTATGTACAGAATGTTCGAAAGCAACACCAACAAACTTTGGGAAATGATTCCTTACAGGAAAAAAAGTAGGCCAACGTGAGTGAAGAAATTTGCCATTTTTGAATTATAGTCCATCGAAAACTGAATGGGACGAAAAAAAAAACTCATAACTCAAGAGTGAAATGTCAGAACAAGGCCGGGTAAAAAATGCAATGATCATTGTAAGAATGATTTCATTAATGTAGCCAATATATATGCAATCTATACTAGTTTTCAGTTTCTGATTTATCATTTTGCATTTGTCGAGGACCTCGTGCTTCATGGTTAACTCTATTGCCTCCCTAGTTCTACATCAACCTATATACTAATAGAATCTAGGCTCGAAGTAATCACTATTTGCTTTCACCCGACCTTAATCCGACATTTCGTTCTTGAGTTATGGCATCAATTTATCATCCCTCTCAATTTTTGGAGGGGGCTTGATAACTTGAAAAGACGCATTTGTGCACCGACACTTGTCGATATGTTTTCTTGTGAGCGATCATTTCCCAAAGTTTGTTGGTGCTGTTTTCAAATATAATTTATGCAAGAAGAGTACAGAATTAAAATTAATTATTGATTTGCTGTGAATAAAAAGATTATCGTGATAATTAATATCTGATTATGTTTGGTAGAAGATATGAAATTATGATAGATTAGAAAAGTATTTCAAAAATAATACAAAATTATTAAGAGATGTATAGAGATCACCAGGGTTACGGATGATTTAAAAAAAAAAATCTGATCGTTTCTGCTACTAGATTGGTTTGTAACTGATGTAATTTTGACAACTTGTTGTTGTTGACTTCTATACCCGTCATGGAAGGCACAATCTGCTTTATTTCAATATTATAGAACAACGATGATTTTGAGAACTTAATGTTGGCGTCTCGTGTGAATTTTGGTATTGAGCATGAGCAAAATAAATAATGTATTCACTACTCATGCTACAAAAGAATAAGTAAGAAAGCTCAAGTGTAAGACAAAAGAAAACATAAAATAACTACTTGAGTAAGTTCCTTTTCTTCCCTGGCAAATTTAAGACGTCTTAGAATCATTTTTCATTATCCATCTCTGTAGACAATAGTTTCCTTTTTTAATATTATTGTCCATTTAACATGTCTTGATAACGTGATTTCAGGTTTAATCATACCCATGACTTACTTGCTGATGTCATTAGAAGTGCAGGTGCTGGGTTGACCAGTATTACTGACCTACAACATGTAAGTTGTTAAAGTAAATTGTAAAAATTACTCTTCTTAATGTATCCATAGTTAAGAAATTACAATATCCCGATATTATAAATTAAAGTTTTTTTTTTTTTTTTTTTAAGTCAATATAGGAATTAATTCTAATTATGGTTAGCTTAATATCTATTCAATCTAAAATTATCAAAGCATTTTATATTTAGTAAAAGGTTTTATCTCACTTTCTTCTCTGGGCTGGGGGGCGCGGTGGCTCAGTGGTAGAGCGTTCACCTCTGGTGCTTGGGGTCCCGGGTTCGATCCCAGCCTCCGCCAAGTGAACTTTGTGGTGGACAAACACCGTGCTCGTGGGTTTTCTCGGGGTTCTCCCGTTTCCTCCCACTTTCTTCATTCCACCATTTCACTCATCTCTCATTATCACCGTCTCCTTTAGCCTAACCGGCATAATCGTGGGACGTTAAACTTAAAAAGATTTTTTTCTTCTCTGGGTATGTGAGTAGAGGTAACTTCTTCAAATCGCTTGGAAGTCAATGATAACGAAAATAGGATGAGATTCATTTGAAAATTTCGCAGAAAAAAAAAGCGAAGAAGAAGATTTTAAAACTGAACTGTAAAACCTGTGTAATCTATATTATCACTCCTTTATGAAACCCGTGTACTTTTCCTATATTGTGTCACTTTCAACTCACCATCATTATCAAGTGACTTTGTATCCAAACATTACTCGTAACTGGACACTTATTTATGTGATTTCATTTGATTTTAGCGTCCCTTTCAGTAGCGAGATTATACGAAATATGGATCCACAGCTTAACGTGAGATCCAAATCACATGAGCTCCCACCAGGAATTGAATCTAGGTCTCTCGAGTCAAAGGCGTGTGCGCTATCCACATAGGCACGAAAGAGCTCCTTAACTAGACATTTCACATTCCATAACTACTTTTATGTTCTTTAAGTACTTTTCCTTCCGTCTTCAATGCCCCCCTCCCCCTCCTCTGTCTATTGAACTATTTAGCGAAAGTGCTTATAAATTGCTTACATCTTCACTATTTTGTGGTAAATTTTGTCGCAAATATTTTAGACGAATTTGCTTGTTCTGCGGTCTTTGATGACCATTCTCCAAAACTCAGCAATTCTTGTCACTGAAGCTTCTCTTTCGCCCATTATTATTCTTCGTTGATTTTCTTTTGCCGTGGGTTCTGTAGCTTATCGTCACCTTAAACACTGTTCCCCACGACCAGAGATGGGCATTTTTCCTAACGCTCACTCACACTCACCCTCACCCTCAATCGACTCCCTCACACTCACTCGCCCTCACATTCAATCAACTCGCTCACACTCACACTTATTCACTCTCACACTCAATCAATTTATGCAAGAAAAATACTTATTAAAATTAATAATTGATTTGCTGTGGATAAATAAAAGATTATTGGGATAATTAATATCAGATTATATTTGGTAGAAGATATGAAATTGTAATAGATCAGAAAAGTGTAATAGATTGTAATAGATTACACTCACACTCACTCTCACACTCAAATATCGTTAATGCACTCACACTCATCCACAATTGACTCCGTCACACTCACCCTCACTCAATCTCACACTCATCTACCAAAATGAGGAGGGCGGGCCTCTTGAGGGCAAAAATGAGCGAGGATGATCACCTCTGCTAACGACATTGTGGTTTAGCGATGCGTCCTTTGACTGCTCCATTTACCTTCAGTCCTGCGAAAAGGAGTTTAAAATCTCCTGCAAGGAATCGCTTTTGGGTTCTGTGAATACTAACCTCAACGCTGTTCAAAATCCACAGTAAAACTCCTAAGAAGATTCTGCACTAGCCATAAGGCTAAATCAAATCAGAGTAGCATCAACTGAATGTGCTGGGCTTCTTATCTCCAGTGGATCATCCTTTCAGCAACCTACACGACTACACATTTAACTAGAAGTTGTGGTCCACATTTTGACAATATAATTGCAGAAGAAGACATAGCAATATTGTGAGTCACAAGCATTCCTTTATGCAGGTAGAAGCATGTTTTTCAGTGGTGACCAGTGGTGCTATTCAGCCGGTTCGCACCGGTTCGCTAGAACAGGTTGTTAAAATATTTCGAGTTCGCAGAACCGTTTGTTAAACCCACACATAAATACAAACATGCATACATACGATGACTTAACCAAGAGTGAAAGAAAGAAGTCAAACAAATTTGTGAAAACACCTTTGTACTTTTCCCGCTATGTATTGTTGTTAAAACAAGCAACTTTGAATTGTTTCAATTCAACGGGCACACAGAAATTTGAATAAGTGGCCGCGAAGAAATTTATCTGATACGACCGATAAAGTTTCCCAGTCATATTAATTAAAAGTTTCCAGGTCTTTAATTGTTAATTCTTTTTAGTGTTCCATATTCGTATTGGTAAGAATAAACATTTGAAATTTTCAGACAACAGAAGACTGGTTTTGGTAAAGCTTTGCAGCTACATGCACTAAATCTCACTAACAAAAAATACTCTATTGTATATTCTGTCATATGTTTTTCTCTCTTTCAAGGCGGTTTGTTTGAACGTGGCGCTACAAAATATAATAGAAACAGTTCTTAGTTCCAACCTGCAAGAGTCACTTCGTGCCTCTTTCTTGTAGTATATTAAAATTGAATACTAGGAGCTACATATTATTATTATTATTATTACTACTACTATTATTATTATTATTATTATTATTATTATTATTATTATTATTATTATTATTATTATTATTATTATTATTATTATTATTATTATTATTATTATATTTTTAATTATGTTTAAATAAGATGAGGGTCCCATGTAATCTGTTTAGCATGTTAAATTATTATTAATATTATTATTGAGTTGATGTTGAGTTTAACGTCCCATTCAGCAGCGAGGCTATATGAGACGTGGACCTACTAATTAACGTATGTTTGTATATTCAATGTATTTTTTTCTACGAGAAGGATGTGTCCTCTTCATCTTCATTCTAGCTATGCTTTACGTTTGTACGCCAAGACGACAATTTTGTCGCAGCTTTATACTGGCTTCTTCCCTCCCCCCTTAGTGATGGCAATATAGGGTATGTAGACGTCCTAGAAGTTTAGCACTTTTGCGAAACTCAGATAAGCGATTCTGTGACAGAAGGTTCCTCAGCTCTCTAAATGGGAGGCTGTATTCCTGTGTAAGATAGGTTTTGGTAGAGCAGTCTCTGGTTAGTATTTTCTTTTCTAAATTATAAGGAATTTAGTTAGAAATTATTATATTGTTATATGTGTTTTTTAATCCTACTCCTATATTGGAAATTGGATTTTTCTCAAAGTTTCCCTGAGGCTCTATAAGTTCTCAGTTACATCTGATTTCTAGTTGATGGCCAGCTGTACATTTATTATTCGAATCCTATAGTTTTGGGGTTCGATTCCCTCTGATGGCAGGTGACGTGTTCGGCCTGCTAGATAGAGATTTATAGGTCTTACTCTTGAGTGATAGAGATTATGGGCCTATATCATTTTGTTGAACCTCCTACATATTTAACCGGTTCCATAGTGAAGAACATACTTATTTTCTACTTGAAAAAATACAGCCTAACCTTAAACCCTACCCACTTCATTTGATTTTTTTAAAAATAGAATCCTTTATTAGTGTTACTGCCTCTGACGGGCTGTACTATGAGTAGGTAGTAAACCAGATTTCTGTACGAGTGCTGACGGAATCTTTGTAAACTAAGGGCTCACTGGAAGGCGTGTAAATGAATGCAAAGAAGGTGTCCAAAACTTTAGAGTGATTTCAATTAAATGAAATGTTCTTTATTGTTTTTAAAGGGAGATATCAGAATAGGAGCCATATCTCGAATATGAGCTATGATTTGTAACTAGAAAATCTCGAGAGTCAACTTGTAGACTCGACAAAAGTTTTACGTACATATCGAGATAAATCTTACCTCAGTTTTTCTTTCATAAACAAATAAAAGGAGAAAATAAACTAGGACTTTTATTAACAGGATATGTTCCCGTGTGTGTTTCTTTTTCTTTACTGGTTTAATTAATATACACCTACGCGTGGCCGAAGCATGACATCCTCTGGGTTAACAGGATATCTAGTACTTATATAATAATTTTTATTATATAATTTTATATTATGCAAATTTCTCTCCATTATCCTAAGGATAGAATTAATTATTGAAATTGTTGTAAGGTGGATTACCTAAGCATCAACTCATATCTCCCGAGCGAAACACGGTCTCGTTATCACATGACTGTTGGCCTAGACTAAGAGATAATTTTAAACTTCCCTTTTGCATATTTATGTTGACTCTTCTTGTGGTCCTTACTGTGGACTTATTCATATGAAGTAAATGGTAGCCATTGTCTTTTACAATATTTATCAGAACGAAAGGGAAGAGATTGCAAACTAAGGTGATAAAATTGGCGTTGTATTCTACAACGTAAGAATCCTTGTGTCTACCTTGTATAGTTTGTTTCCTAAGATAATTATATCTAACTACCTACTATCTCTCTCTCTCTCTCACTCTATATATATATATATATATATATATATATATATATATATATATATATATATATATACAGTGAAACCTCTCAATAGCGGACACCAATGGGACATGAAGTTTTGTCCGTTACTGAGAGGTGTCCGTTATAGAGGTTACAGAAATTTAATTTCTCATAAGGGTAATTGAATGCAGTAACATACAGTAAATATATTATGTATGGGCGTAAATACGTAAAATTCAATACGAAAATACTGTAGTCTAATTTAGTACAATTTGAATTACTGGGAGGGATGAAGGAGAAATTCATTTCTATTAAATCATAGCCTATTATTGCTGGGCAATGTTTAACGAAAAAGGCATGCTTTTCCCTCTACAACGGTAATAAAACTCATTAGCAAGTGCCCTCTAAAAATCCTCAGTACGATTGCAGAAGAAATATGTGTGTGTGTGTTTCTGTACTGGCGCTGCATCTTCGTTGACAGAATGGATGAAAAGGCAAGCTATTGGGGGTGCATATTTATTGACCCAGGCCCAATCACAAAGAATATCCTTTTAGAGAAAATGAAAAAGGAAGCCGGGAAAACTCCAACCCAGACTTGTTCCAGTATCATGAGTAAAAGAAAAATGTTTCTTTTCCAAAAAAGTAAGAGAGGAAGCATTGCTCGTTGAAAATGTTATTGTAAAACAAACAATGTTTTTGTTTTGTTATCTATGAAATTGTCGGTAAAGATGCAAGGTCCAGACGAAAAGGATTGAATTTGTTAGGGAAGGGAAGATCTTTCGCATAGAATTCCTGGCCTTACGACTAACCCTGCATGTGTGTTATTGCTTATTGAAAATTTTCTAGGATTTCCGCCACGAAGCAGTTTATTGCGGAAAAAATTTCAAGTTCAGCTGTTCTGTTTGATGGTTCACCAGGTCTGGACTCATGAGAGATACACTTATGGGGAAAATACTTTTCTGTATACTGGAATATATCGCAGAACCGAGAACAATTCCTGTCCGTTATGAAGAGGTTATTCAAACATTTGGGCGGAAAAGGACTGTCTGCGTCCGTATCTGAGAGTGTCCGTTATTGAGAGGTGTCCGTTAAGGGAGGTTTCACTGTATATATATATATGGCCGAATGTAGGGAGGTGCAAAGGTGCACGTGCACCTTCCCCCCTTCGTTGTAAATATACACTACCTAAAGTGAGAAGCTGGCAGTGAGTTTTGCAAAAATCAATAGTTTCAGTCAATTCTCTGAAGGTTAAAGGAACAGGATTCATCGAGAGCAGACACTTAGCATTTCCAGGGCAATTCCTCATTCACACCACAGATGCCTAAAGACATTTAAAAAACTCAATTTAATTTAAATGTACTGACAGTTATTTTTTGCATCCCTCCCTCAGAAAATCCTGGATCCGGCCCTGTATATATATACAGAACCGGTTGTTAAAAGATTAGAATAGCACCACTGCTGGTGACCGTGCGAAATGCGATTATGAATAACTTCAAAGGCTTAACCCTTTGGGGATCCTATGGTACATTTTGTACCATACGGGTGTTTCATGGTACATTGCGTTATTTCTCTTCTATTTGAGCTTTTTCGTCCGGGTTTTTTTTTTCAAGTCCAGAGACATTGTAGAAGACATTACGTACGGTTTCAGACCCTCCTGCGTCCAGACATAGGAGGTGATGACGTCATGATTTTGAAATATATATTTTCCCTGATGAAGCCTATGATCATTATTTTTTGGCGGGCTTATTTTTTCACGTAGAAGATTGAAATTTTGCACCAACATTCAGGCCACCGAGTAGTATTTACCAGATTATTTTTTCCGATGTCAGTGTTAAAACAGGGGGGAACCAGATGGGCAAAGGGTTAAAAAAAGGGATATTTTACCCCAAAAATCCCGTTTTTCGTCATTTTCCCACCTCACATACATGATGGAGACACGTGAGTCACCCCGTCTGAAAGGCAGTTCTATTCTGAAGAGAATGATGTGCAAACCATGATCCTAGGTTAATTAGGGATGTCTCAGGAAATTTTTTCCCTGAGATCATAGTGTATTGTGGTCATACCGTCTGAAAGGCAATTTTATTCTGAAGAGAATGATGGGCGAAACATGACCCTAGGGTAATTAGGGATGTCTCAGGGAATTTTTAAAAAATATCCCTCTGTATAGGGTAATATGGTACATTGTCGGTATATATATTTTTTGGCGGGCTTACTATTGTACCTAGAAGATTGAAATTGTGCATAAACATTCAGCCTACCTAGTAGTATTTATCAGATTTTTTCAGATCTGTGCGTTAAAACAGGGGGGTCCAGAGGAGCTAAAATTTGAAAAAAGGCATATTTTTACCCAAAAAATCCCGTTTTTTCGTCATTTTCCCGCCTTAGATACATGATGGAGACACGTGAGTCACCCCGTCTAAAAGGCAGTTCTATTCTGAAGAGAATGATGTGCAAACCATGATACTAGGTTAATTAGGGATGTGTCAGGGAATTTTTTTCAATATATACCTGTGTATAGGGTAATTAGGGGCATTTTCTGAATTTTTTGGGGGGCGGGCTTATTTTTGCACGTAGAAGATTGAAATTGTGCACAAACATTTAGTTCTCCGAGTAGTATTTACCAGATTTTTTTTTCAGATTTCTGTGTTAAAACAGGGGGGTCCAGAGGGGCTGAAAGTTGAAAAAAGGGATATTTTACCCCAAAATCCCGTTTTTTCGTCATTTTCCCGCCTTAGATACATGATGGAGACACGTGAGTCATACCGTCTGAAAGGCAGTTCTATTCTGAAGAGAATGATGTGCAAACCATGATCCTAGGTTAATTAGGGATGTCTCAGGAAATTTTTTCCCTGAGATCATAGTGTATTGTGGTAATTTGGGGCATTGTGGGAATTCATGATAAAATTTCTCCCGCCCTTAGTATTCAAGATAGAAACTTAAATTTGGGACACTCATTCAGTATACTAAGTACTATTTATCAGATTTTTTTTAGATGGCTACGTTCACACAGGGCCGTTCCAGGGGGGGTCAAAGTGCGAGAAAAAAATTTCCCTCCGAAAGTTTTCCCTTTGACATCAATTTTCCCGCTCCTAGTATATGGTATGAGCATGCAAGTGGTACCATTTGAAAGCCAGCTTCATTCTCAAGAGAATGAGGTATGAACCATGATCCTAGGCTAAATAGTGACGATGCAGTAGCTGTTTGACTGAAAATCTAAAAATACCCCAAAAACCGAGGATCCCTTAAGGGTTAAGGTACGTGTAACGTGTAAAAAGCAGCAATGGGCATTTTGACATATAACAGGAGCGCTCTATTTAGAATTATTGAAACGTAATCATAATAAAATAACAAGCATAATAAAAGCTTGGAACTGTGTTAGTAATGCTTGTAATAGGATTTACGGAACGACCTGTTGTACGCTCCTCATTTTCTAATTTAACTATTCAAGCCAGCTAACAATCTTTTGTTTCATGAACAAAGGATTTACAGCTGAAAGATTTGAGGTAGCTAAATATTTTGGAACCTAGCTTAATATTTGAAGTTGTGCGTAAAGTGCATATACTGAATAAAATATTGCCGTTATTGTAGAGAAACATTGTTGTATGAGTACACCACCATTATAGAAAATTCCAGCACATACTTTAGGAATATCTATAATGTAAAACTTCATTTTCCAACAAGTTTATCAGTGGCTTGTTCACTTAAAATATATTCCAGCTGTTAGTAAATGATCTAATATTTCTTTCTTTCTTTCTTTCTTTCAACAGTTTATCAAGTTTCGCGAAGAGAACCAAGGCAGAATTGGTTTTGTGGAATTGGCTATGAATCAGACAATTGAAAAACTCCAACTGAAAGTAAGTTGGCATAAGAAATATTACAGTACTTTGGAAAGATGGTTGAATCGTACTGTAGGAAGCTTAGAGGGAAATAGATAATATAAATATATTTATTTATTTATCATAAGCATTTTCTTCTACTTCCACCAACATACTGTACACTCAAGCATCAATTCAGAAAATATTTCTTCAATCGTGAAATCTTGGACAAATTGTACAACATAAGTTAGTACAGCAGAAATTGACTGTTTGGTGCTTATACGTTTAGCTTAAGAATCAACAATATGTACGTTAGAAAGAATTATATTAGAACTGAGTGAATTTTGAGGTAGGATTCAAGATTTTTTTTTTCATTATAATTAAAGAACCAAGATGAATTTGTAGTCAGAAACAATATTAAGTATAGATTTGAGCTATCATTTCTTATAGCTACAACCCATACTTAATATTTTTTCTGACTGTACAAAATGTTACATTAGCGATCACGTACATTGGACATGTCTAACAAATAATGACTTAATTTATCTATCGTTTCTTAATTTTTTTTTAAATTTCCTTATGAATTTTCTAATAAAAAAATAGAAACCTTCTAAAATTATAAAACAATGAGATTAACCGATTAACTGATTGGTTATTCAATATATCTAATACGTTGACTATTTATGTCTCTTATGTAATATTTTGAAACATTCTTTGTTTTATTCTTCTTAGTGAAAAATAGTTAAAGTTCTACATTAAAATTCGATTGTTTCATGTTGCAATTCTCCCCAAGCTATTACTGATTCATAACTAGTCCAAGTACAAGTTTAATGAATTAACTTGACTTTTAACTAAACAATTATAATTAGTTTCGATTGTTTATTTAAAAATATACTTAGTATGTTATATTTCGTTAAAAAAGGCAATTGTTTTACATATCAGAGTTATGTAACCATAAAACATAATGAGAGATTTGACATCAAATAGCAACTCCACAATATTGTTCCAGAACAGTCATGTGTATAACTGCTATTTTTTATACAGGGTGGCCCAAAAGTAAGTATACAGTTCCGTACTGATCAACTCATTGCATTTTATATAATTTCTTATTGTTATCCATCAGGTAGACTTAATTTCTTTATTATTTGTTCTTAAAGTGTGTTTACTTACATCTTAAGCTCGGAAGAGCTGAAGCAAATAAATCCATAAACTAGAATGTTATACTTGATCAATGCATGGGTGTATACCTACTTTTGGGCCACCCTGTATAACAAACTTCTTCAATTCAAATGGTGGAATCAATAAAGACGTTCAAGAAGTTCAAAAGGAAAATTGGTATTGCAATATGGTTCTTACTTTGTGAATTATGTTCTAGACATGAATTAGAACTGCTAAGTATGTATTGGTATTTGACAGTTTTAAAATAATTGCACTTTAATAAGTATGAAATAAGTGTTACTTTGAATATTGTTTAATATACTCATGTATATATTGCATATATATTTTCTTTTTCTTCACGAGCCTTATTCACACTTACGATAGAACGTTTCACAGAAACTGCAACATAAAATTGAACTACTGCTACAACATACCCATTAAAATGTATATAATGTAATATGCCCAAATGATAAGTTCTATAATTGTGTTTTATAAGCCGCAAAATATTAAAAACTAAAGGTAACTTGTAAATATTTACTAGTGCTGCTATTTTGTATTTGTCGTAATGCTATGACACGTACAATTGTAAACATTTTAGTTTTCATGAGTTTTAGACAAGTATTACAAAAGTAGATTTTTTGTGAAACAGGCCCCTTGTGCAATATGTATGATTATAAAGACCAAATAAACTAGAAATTTAATTAATTTTGGTAAAATAGCCGTACATTTGTATCTTTTAGTGTTGTTTTTATTGTTCGTGGTGATTGTAGTTATCCATTTTATCAGTAAGAAGTGAACGTTTTCGGAAATTATTACTTGTTTAATAATATCCTAATGATCGTTCCACTAGCTTTATTACTACCGTAATCAAAAGAACACATATTCGAGATTGTTAATGAGTACAATTAATATTCAAAAAATTTGCAAGCATCATCTTTTTTTAATAGATTCCATTCTCCTAGTTTGAAATTAGCGGTTTAACGTCATCACCTACCACACATTATTTCCCTCCTTACTCCAGTTCCAGTTACCTCCCTTACGGGAGATTTATATAAAGGAAGTCCCGGCCATAGAGCCCTGTGGACTGTTTCACTAATGTTGTTTTCAATGAAAATGGTTTGAAATAAGATTTTGTATTAAGATGGCTCGTGCCAAAATGGCCGAATTAGCCTGTTTTAATTATAATTGTTTTTCACACTGTTAATGTAATAAGGAAGGATAAGCGGCGCATGAACATATTGAAATTGAATCACAGTATATTAAAATTGTAACAAATAACAAAATTGTCAAAAATATTGAAATGTAAATAGTAGAAATTGAATAAAAACTCAGAGCAAAGCTCCCCAATACTTAGTGTTTACAGCACCATCTTTTATCTCCTCCTTACTCTCTCCTACTTGTTCCATTTAATGCAAACAGCTAGTTATAGTTAATAGTAATACCTATAAAAGTATTATTTAAAGATACATAAATAATTACATATCGTCTATATATGTGTGATTAATTGTGTTAAATTATAGTGTCTGTATGGTGGAAGGTATGTTCCTTGGGGTATTATTATTAATCATTAATTTCTTATCTGAATGTCCCTAGGTAACGTATGTCTTTTTATTGTTTACACAATTTGTCACTCTATCCGCCATTTGTAAACAATGCCGTTTTCTACATTTGTTACTGTATATAGTAATTAAAATATTAATATAAGTCATAGGCGTGCGCACGTGGGGGCAAGTGGGGGGCGCTCGCCCCACCTAATGTTTCGGCATTGCGTGTTTTTTCGATTTTTGAAAATAATTTTCTCAGCTGATAATTATTATATTTCACAAAAACGGACCCTGAAAGACGTCTATAATAATCGCTTCCTCCGGGCTAATGAAAATAAAAATTAAATTATAAAGTAATGATTACAAAAGTGGTTGCATATCTTCAGGAGTACCGCTATTGATTCCCCCCCCCCTAATCCAAGGGTCTGCGCACGCCTGTGATACAAGTGTTAGTAATTGATTATTTGTTTCTTAGGTTATAACTGTGATACATATATAATATTGTATAATTGTAAAGGTCTTCTGGTCCTTTTTTTCTTTATTTAAACTTGTTCCTTGGTATTACAGAAATTTCTTTCATAGTTATATGTTTCACTTGTTTTTAAATTATATTTGCTAATTTTGATGGTGTTTTTCGAAATTATATTAAAGTTAATTGTTGTTGAAAAGAATTACGATAAAATTAAAAGGAGAAATTATTTTTTAAAAAAAAGTTTGTAAAAGTGTTAAAACTACACATATGCTTCATTCATACAATACTTCGCACCATTTTGTAATCTCGAACCCATATAGCGAATCCAGATGTAGGTTCTACTTCAGCTTACCAACGGAATTTGCGTATATTTTATTGTATATTTAGTGCCTCATAAATAAACTAACAGGTTATTAAAGAAGATATTCTCGTACACATGTACAAATTGTCACGCATTAATAATATCTTAATTTGTGTACGTTCCTTGTCTTTACTGTGTCTAATATTTAATATGGTACTATTACTATCAGACACATTCTCCAGCAGAACGGGCAACTCACTAGTGATCCATTTTACATACAAGAATTTCTCCTTACACTATTTTGTTAAGTTAATATAATGTAAATTCCTTGGACTATAGCTGTCTTTTTTTGAAAGTATTTATTGCTATGAAAAACATACGCAGATTTTCGCTAAGACGGGTAATAGTAGATGTCCCGGCGTATAGAAGGCCGAGTCAGCAAAAAATTATCTTGTTTTCCTAGAATTCGGTGTCATTTCCTGGAATTGGGAGGCAAGTTTCGACAAGCCTTTGGTTGCTATGTTCATAGCCTTTTACGGGTAGTACAGAAGCGCGTGGGAAAATTTTGGTTTATTTGAACCCCCGTTACCCCCTACTCCTCTTTAGTTGCTATGTTCATAGCCCCTGGAATTGGGAGGCAAGTTTCGACAAGCCTTTAGTTGCTATGTTTATAGCCTTTTACGGCTAGCACAGAAGTTATCATGATCGAAGCTTCCCAATTGATTGATTGATTGATTTTTGTCTTCAAAGAGCATAAGCGATTTAGCCCCTTGGTCCTATTCCCCACGAGATGTCTGGAGAATATGAACTGAAAGCATGATATTCAAATGATCGAAGCTTCTCAGGAGATTGTATGAAATTGGTCTTAGTTGCTAAGGTAAAGATTATATGTCATGATTTTTTTAAAAGCGTGAGATGAGACACACTATATGAGTCTCATAACGAAACACATACTCATGCAAAATCATGTTGATTACCCCCTTGGCCCTATTCCCACAAAGTGTCTGTAGAAGACGTGATAGTCAAATGATCAAAGCCTTTCATGAAATTGGCTTAGTTGCTAAGGTAAATATTGTATTTCACAATTTTTTTAAAGACGTGAGACATGAAACCAGATATAAGTCTCATAACGAAACACATACCTATACACTCCGTTCCCCCACACCTCCTGCGAATGGATTCCATTGATTGAGCAAATTCTAATAATGGAAACTTCTCATAGCATATCATATTGTTTAAAACGTAGGGTGTGAAGTGTGTTATATGAATATTCACAGGATGATATCTGCTATGCTAAGTAAATTGATATCACTTCCTGTTTAGTTGTTATGTTCATAGCCTTTGAGAACATCATGTTGCTAGAAACAAGATGAAACATGCCTTTTAGGGTTACCATCAGCTATAGGTTCATGAAAAAACACGCCTTTTCTAGTCGTCTTGTATTGGTTAGCTAATTTGAATTCCCAAGCCCCGCCCCCCTCCCGCAAAGACTCTTGAACGTCTACCGGATCTTCATCAGAGTCCTTTCAGTTACCACGATTGAAACCTACCAATTGATTGTGTTTTCAGCTTAAACTGTAGTGAGTGTTTTGTGCTTTAAGTTCTTAGGATTAAATCCTATCAATTGATTGTGTTTTCAACCTAAAACTGAAGTGTATGTGTGTTTTGTGATACCGCTCGTTCTTATTAAAATAGGTAAGTAAAATATATATATATATATATATGTTCTTTCTTCATTTAGTTATAAAGGCAGTTGAAAGAACAAGTGTATTTATTCAAAGTTCCGTTCATGTTCTAACATTTAAAAAAAAAACACACAGACACATATGTGAATGTCTGTTTTGTTAGTCTCTTTCTTCCTCTGTTTTGTTAGTACATTGAACTTCATCTTAAAATGATTTAGTTTCAAGAACAACAGATAAGATGCCATTGTCAAATGTTTTGATGATACGTACTACAACGAGATAACAAGACTGCCCTAGTTAAAAACACATAAGCGAACTTCTATGATGCTTCTAAGAAAAATGATAAGATGGAATTCTTGAATGTTTTCTGGTTCGCATTGCAATTGTCGCAAGAAGTGTCTGTAGACTTGGTATTTTAATTTTGATAATATGATGTATACGTCTGTCTTTCTGCTTGTAAATGAAATCTTTTAAACAATGAAGAGATTTACGTCCAACAATAAAGCCAACAAGGTCTGTCTGTCTTTCTATGTCGGTTATGCTAATGGAGGCGATGGTGATGAGTTGAGTTGATTTTAGTTCAGCGTCCCTTTCAACAGCAAGGCTATATGAGACGTGGACCTACTGATTATCGTTGAATCTGAACCACTAAGTTTTACGTCTTACAGTTATGTCGGCTATGCTAATGCAGGCGGTGATGATGAGTTGATGAGTTGAGTTGATTTTAGTTTAGCGTCCCTTTCAGCTGCGAGGCTATATGAGACGTGGACCTACTGATTAACGTGGAATCCGAATCACATGAGCTCCAGCCGGGACGATGGTAATGAGAAATGAATGAATGAAATGTTGCATTAAATTCCCGTACACGGTGTTTGTCCATCGAGTTTTACGTCCTACGGTTACGTCTACTAGGCTAATGAAGGTGAGGTGATAATGAAAAAATGAATGAAATGATGTAATGAAGAAAGTGGAAGGAAACTGATGAACTCCGAAGGGAAATCCACGCATATGATGTTTGTCCACCACAAAGTTCATAGGGCACGAACTGGGATCGAATCAGGGACCCAAGCACTTGAGGTGAACGCTCTACCACTGAGCCACCGTGCCCTCTGGAACGTAAAATGAAATGATAAGGACGGTTTTCCGGGGACAGTCAATAGCATCTTTTCGTTAAGTTGTAAAGGAAGCAGGGAATTTGTGGTCGCTAAAATTAATGACAAGTATATAGAAAAAAAAAAGACGTGATTTGAACACGGGACCTCATGCACCAGAGGTGAACACTCTACCACTGAGGCACTGAAGTTAATTTCATAATTTTCTAATGTTAATAAGAGTGAAATCTAACGTTAAATACACATACACAAGTCAACGAACTGAGAGAGAGTTTCTGTATCTGCAATGTCTACTTGCAAAGAGCAGAAAAATAAGATAACAGAACATGTTTTGTATTTCAATGTTGTTCTCCAGCTATCGCGTCAACATTATCTTAGGTCATGGTTTCAGACATCACGAAGCGAAGATATGTATGTGTGTGTGTTTGTTTTAGGTAATATTAAAACAGTGTTTGAGATCTAAAACTTGACAAAACTAGTGTTGCTTATACATCTCGGATGTCGTTACCTATGTCATATGATGTTGATTGATTTTTGAGTTTAACGTTCCGTTCAGCAGCGAGGCTATATGCACCACAAAGTTCACACGGCGAGAGTTAGGATCGAACCAGGGACCCCAATCACCGGAGGTGAACGCTTTACCACTGATCCACAGAACCTCACGATTTCAACATGGGGCACAAATCTTCAAGTTAAAACAATTGTCTATTCTCAAATAAGAGAACATTTCTCCATTTCTTTAAGTTGATCTAGGAAGTTGAACTTTATACAGTTTTCTCCATATTATAGTCTAAGCTGTATGTGATATTACTTTAAAAGGACGAAAGTAGTTAAAATATTCCCTATTATTATCATCAATTTCTTCTAAAATGCTCAGAATCCCGTCATAGAATTCGTATACTAGCTATGTACACAGGCGTGCATTAAGAAATTTTTTGTTGGGAGAGGTCCAAGCTTTGGGCGACGGGGCTCAAACACTACAAACCTCTGTGTAGTATTGAACGCGTATTATTTTGCACTCGAAAAGACAATAAGTACTTGTAAAATACTTTCATCTATATTGTCATAGCGTCCCTTTCAGCAGCGAGGCTATATGAGACGTGGACACTAAATCACCAAGGACCCCTATCGCATCACAAGTGAACGCTTTACCAATGATTCACCGAGACCCCCCTAGTACTTGTAAAAATTCTTTCATCTATATTGTCATAGCGTCCCTTTCAGCATCGAGGCTATATGAGACGTTGACACTAAATCACCAAGGTCCCCTATCGCATTACAAGTGAACGCTTTACCACTGATTCACCGAGCCCCCTTAGTTCAAAGTACAGTACTCATGTAATAATATTATCTAACATAAAGTTTACTTGTCGAGGGGCTCCCTGGGGGTAATATTCATACACGTAAAATATTTTAAAATAAACAATATTAGTACCGATTCCATAGTTTTCGAAGGTGCTGTATTCAATAAAGACACTTTGAAAATAGTAACATGACATCTAAGGGGTAAAAAAAAAAAAAAGTGGTGAGCTCATGGGGCCTCCCTAGGGGGTAATATTCATACACGTAAAATATTTTAAAATAAACAATATTAGTACCGATTCCATAGTTTTCTAAGGTGTTGTATTCAATAAAGACACTTTGAAAATAGTAACATGACATCTAAGGGGTAAAAAAGTGATGAGCTCACGGGGGATGATATTCATACACGTAAAAATAATTTAAAATAAACAGTATTAGTTTCGATTCCATAGTTTTCGAAGATGTTGTATTCAATAAAGACACCTTGAAATCAGTAACGTGACATCTAAGGGGTAAAAAGTGTTGAGCTCCCGGGGGTGATATTCATACACGTAAAATAAACAACATTAGTATCGATTCTATAGTTTTCGAAGGTGTTGTATTCAATAAAGACACTTTGAAATCAGTAACATGACATCTAAGGGGTAAAAAGTTGTGGGCTCACGGGGGTGGTATTCTTACACGTAAAAAATAATATAAAATAAACGATATTAGTATGGATTCCATAGTTTTCCTAGTGTTGATTCCATATCGTGACAGGATTCCAATCTGTGACTTCCCGTGCACTAAAGATGAACGCTGTATCACGTAAGAAAAAGAGATGAAATCTTTTAGTTTAAAATGTCTTCCATCCCTCATTCACACGTTAAGGGGAGCATATGAATAAGACACATGTAGGAACGGTTTTCCGGGGAAAGTCAATAGCATCTTTTCGTTAAGTTGTAAAGAAGATAGCATTGAATTTGTGGTCGCTAAAATTAATGACAGTATAAAAGAAAGAAGTGTAGAGAGGAGGAGGAGGAGGAAATACGGATTTCGCGTTCACTAAAATTAACGATAAAATTCTAAAACAGAATAAGTATAAAAGACCGTGTAATCTACATATCTTCATTAGTCAATACATTTGAAAGAGATTGTGAGCATACATTTGTTTCACTCTTCATCCCATGGAATAGGAAGAAAAGTTAAAAATATTTAAAAGGTATGATGAGAGATTATTTCATTGACATTATAAAGTTCTGTCTTATATAGTATATATTTATATATCTAATATATATTGATTTATAAGTAACAAAATTCATTTCTTTTTTATTTTAGGTTGCATACAAATAAAGATAAGTGTAATCCTTTTCCCTATTCCCGTTGATATTATTATTATTATTCCTTTTTAATTACTTATATATATCACATTTTACTTACTCGTATATTCTTTTAAACGCTTATATACCCTTTCAAAATATTTATATACATATATATATTCCATTTAAATAAGATTTATATATCCTATTATATATCATATTCATATACTATTACATATACCATTTACATATATTGCATTACGTATATATACATCTGAGGAAGAAAAATGGCAAAAGAGAGTACGCAAGATTTACTGAAGGAGATTACGGTCTTCATTAATGACATTGAAGAAGAAGAAGAAGAGGTAATGGGCGTAAATAACGAAACGCAAGTTCTTTTAAGTGAAATAAATGCCATAATCGGGATAGAAGAAGAAGAAGAAGAAGAAATGCAAGAAGAAGAAGAAGAAGACGCAAAAGAAGAAATGGAAATAGATCATCATGAAAAAATGCAAGAAGAAGAAGACGGAGAAGAAGAAAGAATAGAAGAAGCAGCAACAGAAGAAGAAGAAGAAGAAAGAGAAACTATTGAAATTCAAATTCCAGTAGAAAAAGAAGAAGAATATGATGAAGAAGAACTATTACAAATATTGAACAGTGCTAGCAATAGAACGATAACAGAAGAAGCATCAGGCCGTATTAAAGAAATTATAAAGTGGTTACAAGAAGGAACAGAAGAAGAAGACGTCGAAGAAAGGAGAAATGAAGAAGAAGAGCTGCTAAATTTCACGTTTTCCCAAATAATAGGAGAGGATTACAATAAGGAAGAGATGAAGATAGAAGAAGAAGATGATAAGTTTTACACGAATGAACTAGAAAATTGGATTAACAATTTGTTTCCCGACCCCAGAAAAGAAGAAGAAGAAGAAGTAATATATCCCTCAATTATGGAAATATTAGCAGAGGCTAGTGCAGAACACGAAGAAATGGAAGTCGATTTAGACGATATAGAAAAAAGAATGGACGAATTGCTAGCCGTATTTCAAGCACAACGAAATTCAAATATACAAGTAGGATTCGGAAATAACAACCGTAATGATGGACACAATAGATTTCATATAATAGAAGAACGAAGAAGACAATACAGAAGATACAATATGGAGGGTAGAATGCTACGATTCCGTCTAGCCCCCGTGCGTGCAGATGAAAACCCTTTTACGGCAATTGAAGCAAGTCTACGGGCACTAATAGATTATTTACTACGTAATGTGGACCAGCATGATTACGTAGGAATAACAATCACAAACGAGAGAGAAGGACATCGTCCATTTTGGTTGTCATTCAGAGAAGCAAGAAATCTTTCAGCAGAAGTTCTATGGATAAGTTATGAGAAAGTACTGCAAAGTAATGCGGCTTTTCTTATAAATGAAGATTGCATCGTGAATTTTCATCATGTACGTATGCCAAGAGGACAAGGTCCTTTGAAACAACATATTTTGAATACTGAAGAATATGTAAAGGCAAAACGTGGTATTATCACAATTAAGAATAAAGGCACAAGATGTTTAGCACATGCAATCGTCGTTGCCATAGGACTGAAAAAATACAAGGGAAGAAATCAAACTGAATATAATAGATATGTAAAAACTCAAAGTAAATATATCATAGAAAAAGAAGCAGAAGAACTGTGTGAAGCTGCCGATGTAGATCTTAGTCATGGTGGTGGAATTCCTGAAATTCGTAAATTTCAGGAATATTTAAAGGATTATAAAATCACAGTGTATAGGGGATTTTCAGGAAGTGATGTTATGTTTGAAGCACCACCAAGTGATAACGAGAGAACTGCTTTAAATTTACTGTTTATAGATAACCACTACAACGTCATTGAAAGCTTGACAGCATGTTTTAGCTGTAATTTTTATTGCGAAAGCTGTCATAAGAAATATGAAAAAAAGCATGAACATTTGAAACATTGTACAGCTGTATGTTTTCGTTGTCATCAGAAGCCACCATGTGATTTTAAAGAACCCCATATTACATGCAATGATTGTAATCGAGAATTTTATGGCCAGTCATGCTATGACTATCACAAGTCAGCGTCGTATCAAAATGGAAAGCCTTTATGTTCCATTGTGAAATGTTGTGCCCAGTGTTTGAAAATTTATGTAGTGAAAGAAAAACGTTCTCACGTATGTGGAGAAACTTATTGCAACATTTGCTATGATATAGTACCACCCAATCATGAATGTTACATGAAAGTGAATGAAAGAAGAAAATCGAAAAAAGCCAATGAAAAAATCATCATGGAGAAGAAAGCTATGATTCTGTTTTATGATATTGAATGCACACAAGATACGAAAATAGAAGAGGAGGACGCAAACATATATGAACACATACCTAATGTCTTGGTTAGTCAACATGTATGTTACCAATGTTATGAAGATAACAACATCAAGAATGATTGTGTCATTTGTGGAAAGCGAGAAAATATTTTTGACGGAGAAAATGTAATAGAAGATTTTCTAAAACATCTTCAACAACGTCGACCAAACATTAAATCAGTAATCTGTGTTGCCCATAACTCAAAGGGATATGACGCACATTTCATCATTAAGACCATGGTTGAGAAGATGAATTGGACTCCAGAAGTAATCATGAATGGAGCAAAAATTCTCTCTCTTAAAATAGGAAACGTAACCTTCATCGATTCACTAAGCTTTCTTCCTATGCCCTTAAGTAAATTAAGTGGTGCATTTGGGCTTCAATCGTGCAAAGGATATTTCCCACACTTCTTTAATCGACGTGAGAACCAAACCTATGAAGGGCCGCTTCCAGACATTAAATATTATGGAGCAGATACTATGAAAGTAGACGAAAGACGCAAGTTTCTCCAATGGTATACCGAACATCAAAACGACACCTTTAAAATGAAAGAAGAACTCATCAAGTATTGTGTACAGGATGTCGAGGTATTACGTCAAGCCTGTATTTCATTTATGAATACATTTGAATCTGAAACTAATGTCAATCCCTTACTTGAATGTATTACAATTGCCAGTGCATGTAATTTGGTATATCGTAGAAATTTCTTAAAGGAAAATACAATTGGTATCATACCAAAGAACGGATATCGATGGAGAGATGTACAATCAGTTGAAGCAGTACAATGGATAGCTTGGGAAGAAAAAACCAGAAACATCCAAATTACCAATGCTGCACGTAGTAAGGAAAAACGAATAGCATCAATGAAAGTAGATGGTGTATGGACAGATCCCAATACAGGAAAAATACACGTCTGGGAGTATGAAGGCGATTTCACACATGGTTGTATCTACTGCTACCCTAACGACAGAGATAAACCCATCTATAACAATACTACAGATACCATGGAATTTCGATATGAAGCAACAAAGAAGAAAATCCAAAAATTAAAAGATTTTGGCTGTGAAGTGCATGAAATATGGGGTTGTGAATTTAAAAAACAATTGGCAGGAAATGAAGAGATGAAGAAGTATGTTAGTAATCATCCGTATACAAAGAAAACACCATTAAAACCTCGTGACGCTTTTTATGGAGGACGTGTGAATGCCATACGTTTGTATCATAAAGCACAAGAATCTGAAGGAGAGACCATAAAATACAAAGATGTTATTTCATTGTACCCATTTATCTCTAAGACTAAGAAGTTTCCAATTCGTCATCCTACTATCTACCTGCCTGGAGATTCAAATATTCCCACCACTGAAGAAGTAGAAGGTTGGCTGTTGCAATGATCTGTGCGTCGTATCAAAATGGAAAGCCTTTATGTTCCATTGTGAAATGTTGTGCCCAGTGTTTGAAAATTTATGTAGTGAAAGAAAAACGTTCTCACGTATGTGGAGAAACTTATTGCAACATTTGCTATGATATAGTACCACCCAATCATGAATGTTACATGAAAGTGAATGAAAGAAGAAAATCGAAAAAAGCCAATGAAAAAATCATCATGGAGAAGAAAGCTATGATTCTGTTTTATGATATTGAATGCACACAAGATACGAAAATAGAAGAGGAGGACGCAAACATATATGAACACATACCTAATGTCTTGGTTAGTCAACATGTATGTTACCAATGTTATGAAGATAACAACATCAAGAATGATTGTGTCATTTGTGGAAAGCGAGAAAATATTTTTGACGGAGAAAATGTAATAGAAGATTTTCTAAAACATCTTCAACAACGTCGACCAAACATTAAATCAGTAATCTGTGTTGCCCATAACTCAAAGGGATATGACGCACATTTCATCATTAAGACCATGGTTGAGAAGATGAATTGGACTCCAGAAGTAATCATGAATGGAGCAAAAATTCTCTCTCTTAAAATAGGAAACGTAACCTTCATCGATTCACTAAGCTTTCTTCCTATGCCCTTAAGTAAATTAAGTGGTGCATTTGGGCTTCAATCGTGCAAAGGATATTTCCCACACTTCTTTAATCGACGTGAGAACCAAACCTATGAAGGGCCGCTTCCAGACATTAAATATTATGGAGCAGATACTATGAAAGTAGACGAAAGACGCAAGTTTCTCCAATGGTATACTGAACATCAAAACGACACCTTTAAAATGAAAGAAGAACTCATCAAGTATTGTGTACAGGATGTCGAGGTATTACGTCAAGCCTGTATTTCATTTATGAATACATTTGAATCTGAAACTAATGTCAATCCCTTACTTGAATGTATTACAATTGCCAGTGCATGTAATTTGGTATATCGTAGAAATTTCTTAAAGGAAAATACAATTGGTATCATACCAAAGAACGGATATCGATGGAGAGATGTACAATCAGTTGAAGCAGTACAATGGATAGCTTGGGAAGAAAAAACCAGAAACATCCAAATTACCAATGCTGCACGTAGTAAGGAAAAACGAATAGCATCAATGAAAGTAGATGGTGTATGGACAGATCCCAATACAGGAAAAATACACGTCTGGGAGTATGAAGGCGATTTCACACATGGTTGTATCTACTGCTACCCTAACGACAGAGATAAACCCATCTATAACAATACTACAGATACCATGGAATTTCGATATGAAGCAACAAAGAAGAAAATCCAAAAATTAAAAGATTTTGGCTGTGAAGTGCATGAAATATGGGGTTGTGAATTTAAAAAACAATTGGCAGGAAATGAAGAGATGAAGAAGTATGTTAGTAATCATCCGTATACAAAGAAAACACCATTAAAACCTCGTGACGCTTTTTATGGAGGACGTGTGAATGCCATACGTTTGTATCATAAAGCACAAGAATCTGAAGGAGAGACCATAAAATACAAAGATGTTATTTCATTGTACCCATTTATCTCTAAGACTAAGAAGTTTCCAATTCGTCATCCTACTATCTACCTGCCTGGAGATTCAAATATTCCCACCATTGAAGAAGTAGAAGGATTAGTTAAGGTCAGTATTTTGCCTCCAAAACAACTGTTTCATCCTGTACTCCCTTATAAATCAAATGATAGATTGATGTTTCCACTCTGCCGTACATGTTGTGATGAATTAAATCAAGCACCTTGTAATCACAACGATGAAGACCGAGTGCTACATGGAACATGGGTAGCAGATGAAGTAAGAAAGGCATTAGAAAAAGGATACAAAATAATAGATATTCATGAAATATGGGCATATGACGTTGTTCAATATGATGAAAAAACAAAAAGTGGTGGCTTATTTGCAGAATACATAAACACCTTCCTGAAAGCAAAAACAGAAGCAAGTGGATGGCCAGCATGGTGTGAAACAGATGAATTAAAGAAGAAGTACATTCAGCAATTTTATGAAAAGGAAGGAATACGTCTAGATGAGAACAAAATTAAACATAATCCAGCACTTAGAAGTTTAGCTAAATTAATGCTAAATTCATTTTGGGGAAAATTTGGTCAACGTGAGAACATGGGTCATGTCAGCATTATTAATGAACCCAAGGAATTATATGAAAAATTAACATCTCATGATATAGATGTTCATCAAATATTTCCAGTAAATGATGACATGTTATATGTATATTGGCAATACACCGATGACGTTCCTGTTTCACTACCAACAGTAAATGTTGTCATAGCCGCATACACAACAGCACAAGCAAGATTAGAATTGTACAAATATTTAGATCAACTACAAGAAAGAGTATTATATTTTGATACTGATTCCGTCATTTATACGCAAAAACCTGGTGAAAGTACAATTCCAACTGGTGACTTTTTAGGCGATTTAACAAATGAAGTCCTCGAATATGGTAAAGAAGCCTATATTTCAGAATATGTCTCGGCGGGCCCGAAGAATTACAGCTTACGTATTTTTGATCCCAGCACGAAGAAGGAGTTTCAAGTATGCAAGATACGAGGCTTTTCATTAAACTATGAATCTTCAAAACACCTAAATTTTGATGTAATGAAGAAAATGATAGTAGATAATGAAGAGGATGCAGAAGAAGAGGAAGAATCTCGTCCTACTGAAGTAAAAATTACCAATGAGAAAAAAATTTGCCGCAGGAAAGACCATACTATCGTCAGCATGCCCGAAACAAAAATTTATAAGATAAATTATATTAAACGACGTAGAATACCAAATTCATATGATACTCTTCCATATGGCTACACTACTTCCAACAAAAGAAGAAGAGAAATGTAATAAGGCCCTTTATAAATATACGTATGAAGAAAGAATGATCATACTCTTTAACATGGACACGACGTGGAAACATCCCTTTTCATGTATTGTTGCCGGACCAAGTGGATGTGGAAAAACTTCCTTTGTAATACGTTTCCTGTCCAATTTATCACGTATGGTTAATACATCGTTTCGTCATATTTATTGGTACTATGCAGAATGGCAAAATGCATACAGAGAAATTTCGACAAAAGTACAATTTATTGAAGGATTACCTCGAACAAAAGACTTTTTACCTGAAACTGGACCACATCTTATTATTATTGATGATCAAATGTGTGAAGTGAACCGCAATATAGTTGATTTCTTTACAAAGGGTTCTCATCATAGAAATCTTAGTGTACTATTTATTACACAAAACATATTTCATCAGGGAAAAGGAAGCAGAGATATGAGTTTGAATTGTTCTTATCTCGTATTATTTAAAAATCCAAGAGATAAATCACAAATTAAACATTTGAGTTATCAATTAACTCCTGAGAATCCAAAATTTCT
Organism: Thermobia domestica; assembly: GCF_964235325.1. Taxonomy (NCBI): domain Eukaryota; kingdom Metazoa; phylum Arthropoda; class Insecta; order Zygentoma; family Lepismatidae; genus Thermobia; species Thermobia domestica. Next base: position 337,324,130 of record NC_137455.1, on the reverse strand, counting down.
TCAAGAAAGTTTCAACGACGCAACAAAGTTACCATATGGATATTTCTTTATTGATTTAAAACAGGATACGCCAGATGAACTTCGTTTTCAAACAAATATCTTTCCTGATGATATTTATCATTACGTTTATGTTCCATCGAAATAGAAGAAGAAGATATGTTTATAATGATTGTTTTAAACTGTGTTTCTTCATTCTAACAATATGTCTCCAAGAGTAAAACACGGAGATCTTCTTCGTACGCTGAGCAAAGCAAATCCTAAACTACGTAAAGCTATACTGGCCAATGCAGACTCTTCAGTGATTCGAAGTATTTGTGAATGTTGTTATAATGTATTAAAAGGGAATGTACCTCTTACAAAGACACAGAAAGCAAGATTAAAGCGATACAAGAGGACGCTTCGATATCTTGTGAAGAAAGGAAACTCCATCCAAAAGAAGAAGAAGCATTTATTAGTACAGCAGCAGGGTGGATTCCTACCGGCATTATTAGCTCCTATTTTAACTGGTGCATTATCAAGTTTACTATTCCGTTAGTACAATGGAACACGCAAAGAAGATGATTTTAGTTCCACCTGAAGTTCTGAATCGTATACAAGCACCAACATCATCATCATCATCAGCCCTGGAGAAACGTGAATCTAATTTGGATCAAGAAATGCAAGAGATTTTACAGTTATCATCGCTTAGTGATGAAGAAAAGTGGAATCAGTATAACAATATTCTTCAAAAATATTTACACTTAATACGAAAACAAGAAGAACCTGTGACACTTTCAATTACGTCAACTAAATCAGAGAAGCCTGAAGTAGAAGAAGAAATATTATTATCTATACCCAAAATGTTTCGTAAAAGAGCTGAATTACTACTACATAGAATGAAACATGATGATAATATCACGTGGGATAATAAAGGAACTGTTTACATCAGAGGTGATAAACTAGAAGGATCTCACATTGTAGATTTAATTTCTGATGTGTCGCGACCCCGGAAACACACAAATCCACCGGGATGGGAGAAATTTTGTAATTATTTATCTTCTAATAACACACCTCAAGAACTTATTGGAAATCCAAAACGTTTGTCATATATTTTACGACGAACTAAAGCATCACCAACAGCATCATCGTCAAGGGAAAAAATACCTCTGAAATCGTTTGCAGAAGACGACGAAGAAGCAGAAGAAGAAGAAGAAGAAAAGGAAAAAGTAATATCTCCTATAAGGAAAAGGAAACGTGCCTGTAAACGTCCAGTATGGTCAAGGTGGAAACCGTAAACAAACAGTTAAGCAAGATTTACTACAACCCTTCACATCCTGCCTCGTTTTCAACTGTTAAAAAATTGTGGATAGCTACAAAGAAGAAAATTCCTATACATTGTATAAGAAGATGGTTACTGCAACAAACAACATAGATAAAATCATACGTACAAGAAGAAAAGGCAGCAGAAAAGAATATCTTGTTCATTGGAAAGGATATCCTTCTTCTTTCGATTCCTGGATACCTGCATCATCCGTAAAGAAGATCGAGAAGTACAATGGAACCTGATGGAGATTTTTACGTTACGCTTCCCAGTAATAGTTCTATGGAATATTTTCCTGACAACACCTTAACATCATACACTACGAAACTTCATCAAAGAATGGAATTCCATGAAAAGTGGGAAGTGGCTATTGTTGAAATTCATTATCCTCATTCAATATTAAATATTAATGACGAAAATAATAAAATTTTTTACAAACCTGCAAAAAGTGATGAATGGAAATTTATAACTATTCCTGTACGTTATTACACTGACATATCAGAATTGATAAAGATAATAAATACGTACAACAGATTCACAAATTTACATATTTCTTATACTCGTGAGAGTAATACCTGTTTTATACGACGTCTTCATAAAGACATAGATGTAGACGTTGCATTATCACCAAGTGTTAGTGCGATGCTGGGGTTTGATCCAAGCGTTGATTTAAAGGATATGCAACAAGGCCAAAGCATTCCAAATTTACGTTTAGGACTTCCATCTACAATGTATGTGTATTGTGATATAATTCAATCTGTATTTGTTGGAGATACAGTAGCACCATTATTACGTATCATAAATATGAATCCTGTGAATCATACATTTGGAAGTAGTGTTATAGAAATTTTTAATCCTCCACATTATGTGCCTATAGAGAAGATGCATTTTGAACACATCAAAATAGATATAAGAGATAGTACAGGCTCTCCACTGGCATTCACTTTCGGAACTGTATGCGTTAAACTACATTTTCGACCAGTGCGTCAACATCGACAAATATGAATAATCCATATTTACAATATTATCAAAAACAAGCTCTTTCTGGAACTGGAAACGTTTATGTTGGCTCCCCTTATCAAGTTGGACATGGTATTGGAAGTTTCCTTGGAGGATTATTTCGTTCTGTCATGCCACTAGTAAAACAAGGAGCTAAAACAGTAGGAAAGGAATTATTAAAATCTGGAGCAAACGTTATTACTGATGTCATCATCGACAATCAACCTATTAACGAATCCTTTCATCAACGAATGGGTGAAGCGAGATCCGTCTTGCAAGACAAAGCAAAAAATAAACTGAAATCTATGTTAGGATCTGGATATCAACGAAGGAAAAGAAGAATTACACATCATTCCATCTTTAACCCTTCACCATTACACATCATCAAGCGCAGGAAGAAGAAGGAGAAGGGCAAGAGGAAACGTACACAGAAAACAAAGAAATATCAGTCTTATAAGAAGAGGAAGTTATCACACGATATCTTTGATTAAATCATCACCATTATGGCTTTCTTACATCATCAATCCTGCGAGTGTGTAAAAAGTGAACTAGATATTTTTTCTACAAAACCAACGCAAACCAGTATATTGGATAATCATGTTGTTACATACAAACCAATCAGTTCACTAGCTGATAATGCTCCTATAGAGTTTGTCATCCCAGGAACAAGTGATGAATACATAGATCTACCACATACTCTTCTTTACATCGAAGCTCAAATCGTTAAGCCTGATGGATCAGCATTTGGTGAAAGTGATAAAGCTGTGGCTCCTATTAATGACTTTTTAAATTCTATGTTCAGTGAAGTGGAAGTGTATTTAAATAACAAACTGATTTCATTTCCATCTCATAATCATCCATATCGATCATACATTGAAAAACTGTTAAATTATGATGATTCTGCTAAAAATACTTATCTTCAATGTGCATTCTGGTTTCAAGATACTGCTGGACATATGGATGCAACATCTAGTGGTAATAAAGGATTTCAACAACGTTATGAATTAACAAAAAAAAGTGCAAAATTCGACATGCTTGGACATCTTCATTGTGATATTTTTAATCAAAATAAATTTTTAATCCAAGGAGTAGAATTACGTCTCAAGTTAATTCCTGCAAAGCCAAACTTTTGTCTCATCGCTAGTGATGCGTCTGTTGAGGCTAAAGTGAACATTTTAGACGCTGCTTTACATATTAAAAAGATTAATGTTAGTCCTACAATAAAACTAGCACATAACAAGCTTCTACAATCAACAACAGCCAAATATCCTCTCACAAGAGTACAAATGAAGTCGTTCGTCATTCCAAAGGATCTTCAATCAAAAACAATAGATAATTTATTTATGGGAGTATTACCAACTCGAGTGATTGTGACGTTTACACAAAATGATGCCTATACAGGAACAATAACTTCAAATCCATTTCATTTCAAACATTTTGACATCAATTTCTTCTCTCTATACATTGATGGAAAACCTGTACCTTCAAAACCATTACAACCAATTTTCGAAAACAACCTCTATGTTTCCTCATATCATACCTTATTCTGTGGATCAGGCATTCACTTTTCCAATCATGGCAACAATATTCCTCGCCTTGACTTTCCTCAAGGATACACTATCTTTGTTTTCGACATTACTCAAGATGGAGAAGCCAGCGCTGTGCAGCATTGGAATCTTATACGTCATGGGTGTGTTCGTCTGGAAGTTCATTTTACGAAGCCTCTACCAGCACCTATCTCCTGCATTGTGTATGGAGAATTCCAATCTCTCTTAGAAGTGGATCATCAGAGGAACATCATCATGGATTTTTAAAGGTACGTTATTTAAATATCATATCATATATGTACATGTCTGCATTTTTATACATGATGTCCTCTACACTAGATTTATTGAATGCTTTGCAAACAAATTCTTTATTTCACAATCATTTCGTTGGCGTATATGCAGCCAATGAATTACCAGCACATGTTCCACTACCTGCAGCTATCATCATAAATACAGATCCCTCGAACAAACTTGGCACACACTGGATTTCCGTATATATTCATACTGATGGCCGTGCCCACTACTTCGATACATTTGGATTTCCTCCATATGTAATGCATCATATTCAATTTCTACGTAGAAATTCCACTTCTTATACATTTAATAATAAACAAATTCAAAGTGTGAAATCATCCCTATGTGGACATTATTCATATCTTTTCCTATGCTTCAAAGCTAAAGGAAAGTCATTAAATGAATTTCATTACACTTTCTCATCAACTCCAGAAAAAAATGATCGTCGTTTGCTGTATTTACTTTTACAGGTAATCATGTCTTCATTCTTCTTCTTCTTCGTTTGTTTTGATTACTTTCTTTTCATATTATTGCAGGTAGCCATTTCTTCTTCTTCTTTATTATAATGTGTTTGTATGTATTATTATTTGTTCATGATTATAGATAAAATAAATTTTAAGTTTGTTTTTCAATTTTTTTTCATTTCAGAGAGTAAAAGATCGTCATCGTGTGTATGGACATCATCTTCAATGTACAGATTGACTTGTATCTACGTTTCATCATCAACATCAACAGCAGTAGTATCATCAGTGAACAGTATATGGCAGTTGTAAAGTTATCATCATCACATGGACAGTGGAAACAAAATCTAACGTTCTTTTAAAATGTACTATACTTACCGTCGTTTTAATTGTGTAAATAGTTTCATCAGCAATAAACAATTTGTATTATTTTTTCTCTTTGAAAACAAATGTTTTATTTCTTATTTTCTCCGTTTCCTAATAAATAAATATGTTTTATGATCAGTTATGTAATTAAATACACATATCATAAAACATATTTTTAAGTCATTGAATTAAAGAATTTCATACTGATTTAAAAAAAAGATTCTAAAATTGATTTTTAATTCAATGATGTAATCATATAACTACATAATAATAATAATAATGAATTCAAATACTTAATCAGTTATTCTTTCGTAAATTAAATCAAGTATGTGAATTCAATATTATTATTATTATTATGATAGGACTTTTGTTTTTTAAAATTTTAATATTAATTATTTTAATTCCTTTTTTTAAAATTAAAAAAAAGTCCTATCATACTTAAGACAAAGTTGTATAATAATAATAATTTCAAATACTAATTTCTATTTTAACATTCATTTCAAGAATTTGATTTCATTATGATTATTATTATTATTATTATTATACGTATCACTTATAATATACGATGAAAAAAAATATGTTAGGATTTTTTTCTTATAAAAAAAACTTTAAAATCCTAACATATTGAGGTGTATGAAACGAACACAAAACACACACACACAAATAAAACATTTCACTTTCCACTATATATATTTTTATTACATTTAATATTACGTTCTTTAGCATACATGAAAAAAACAAATCAATTTCTCCTTCTTTATGAAGAGTCGTTCACTTCATTGATACCCTCCGAAGGTTGAGTTTCGGTTTCCCCCCACCATGGCTGTGTCGATACACTATCAAATAAATCAGCCATAATTGAATCTATGAGTTTTTGTTTGCAAAATACTTTTATTTCCAATTTTAATCGTTCACCATCAATGTTCACATCACTGTTCTTATCAAGAGAGACACTTGGAAAACTAATGTTCATACCATTAATAATACTCTGTTCATCTACACAGGTATGGATTCCGGCAAGTCCTCTGCATGTAAGACACTGTAATTGTACATGATTACGAATAGTATCTGTACACAAGTCAAAATATTCACGTAGCACAACACTACAAACTTTACTGTTTTTCACAGCATGTTCAATACACGGTAATATTTCCAAGAAATAAAGCCAATCACTTGAAGATAAGTACACAGTGTTTCGAGGAGCATGAAGTGTTCCTTTCTTCTCTAACATCACTAATTTTTCACCCATTAGTTTTCGTACCACCAGTTCGTTTTTTCGACCAAGAGATTTTATAAATGTAATTTCCACTTGAGAATTTAAATAGTCCGTAACAAATGGGGTTAAATGTACAAGTTTCTCCCACTCTGCCAAATTTAACTCCACTCCAAACACAAGTCCTTTGCCAACACGAATCACTGGTTCAAATGTATCACTATCCAGTCCAATGCAAATTAATTTGGTTTTCATTGAATTAAGTCCATATTCAACATTTAACAAGTACTCTTTCTTGGTATCCATAGTTGACGCACAAGCACTCAAAGACATGTTACTTCAGTCGCTGGTCAGCACAGAATAACGACACTATGCATACAGATGACTGCGCATGCATGAAGAGGAGGGGCGAAGAGGAAAATTCATGTTTCATCTTGTTTGTACATGTCACCATACACTTACGATGAGTAAACCAGTTCAGTAAATTCAAGATCGTGCATGTTACGTCCAGATACATTAATCTTCATTCCTTTATATATTAAACAGACATTCCCACTTTGTAAATACGTTAATAATGCACCATTATCTGCTTCCAATTTTTCAGTACAACGTCCAGGTAAAATCACTTTTTCACCTCCTTCAAATGTCACACAGGCCTTCCTACCATATACCGTTGTAATTATCTCACAGTTTACAATACGAAATGGTACTCCAATCTCCAAATCTCGCATTTTTGTAAAGGGTACCATTGATGGCTTATTAAGCTTATCTAATAAACTCATTGACGATGACATCTTTAAAATTTTTGACGTTTCTTCCTTTGCAACAGCTGCTAACAGAATGATCTACACAAGCACATACGTTCCGCTTACGCTCTTCGCAGGAGGGGTGAGGGGTTTGGGGATTCAAATTATTAACCAATAAACGACAAGAACACGAAAATTCATGTTTTATCTTGTTTTCTACATCTAGCAGACGTCCAAGACTATGAGCATAGCAACAGCAAATCAACATTTTCCCACGGGCTTCTGTGGTAACCGTAAAAGGCTATGAACATAGCAACTAAAGAGGAGTAGGGGGTAACGGGGGTTCAAATAAACCAAAATTTTCCCACGCGCTTCTGTACTACCCGTAAAAGGCTATGAACATAGCAACCAAAGGCTTGTCGAAACTTGCCTCCCAATTCCAGGAAATGACACCGAATTCTAGGAAAACAAGATAATTTTTTGCTGACTCGGCCTTCTATACGCCGGGACATCTACTGTAATTTGTACTAATGTGTTGAAATTTTGCTCACTTCTAAGAAGTCTGTGAAGATACTGTTATAATCTTAAATCTAAGTTAAGCGTTAATTACACACTAAACATTTATGGGTACACTTCTTTAACTGGATTGAGTATAGCCTGCTCCCCCCAGTGATTTTTAACGAACCATAATGATTCTAACGATTCATATTAGTTCATAATAAATCGGAATCACATGTTATAAAGATTTTAAGATGTAAATCTTGTGGTAAGGAAGCTTTAGTATAAGTAGTAGTAGTAGTAGAAGCAGCGGTAGTAGTAGTAGTAGTAGCGGTAGTAGTAGTAGTAGCAGTAGTAGTGGTAGTTAATAATAGTAGTTCTAGTAGTAGTATTAGTAGAAACGGGTTAGAAGCCCCGCATGGGTTGGCTGGGTTCTGTTCTCGATATAAGTAGTAGTAGTAGTAGCAGTAGTTGGAGTAGTAGTAGTAGTAGTAGTAGTAGTAGTACCGGTAGTGACTCTTCCAGTACCAATGACAAAGAACTGGCGGGAACGGGCTATACACAAGCCCTTTAACTTGCTGTAGTATTATTCAAAACATATTAAATGTTTACATTATGCTGTAAAATAGTTAGGAAAATTTTTACAAAGTAGCACTGTAACTGTTTTTGAATGTTTCTTAAATGAATAAATGAATCATCTTTAAATATTAGAGGTAGTAAATCAAAGAGAACTTTCCAAATTATTATAAACATGGGTCAATTCATATTCTTAAATAATAACATCTTATTTCATCTTATATCGTAATCACAATGGATCATTTCAGGAAGAATAACAGTGCGTAACAAAATTGCTCGATTAATTCATATGATGGTTATAAACATACGACATCTCTTCTTTTTCTCCGGTTGCTGTATACTATCGCTTCGGTTGTTCCCAGAATTGTCCTGTTTAAATACGTTGCAAATAGATATAGACAATAAACGTTATCGTTGTAGAAGCTTTATCTATTTTAATTGAAAACTTAGATGTGGTTTATAACTTTTGTCATCTTATTTGATTGTGCTTCACAGTAATAGGTGGAATAAAAATGACAGTGTGAAATGTCAAACTGAATGATTTTATCAGGATTAGCAAACTTGGTTACAGCCAGTGGCGTATTTACGATTTTGTTTCGGGGGAGGAGGCTTTGGTAACTTTATTCCTGGAAATGTGAAAATGCTGCAAGATATTTCATTTACTTTAATATAATAAATGAAATTTCGGGGGGGGCTTAAGCCCGGAAGCTCCCCGCCTAAATACGCCACTGGTTACAGCTTTAACGCATTTAAGACAAATCATAATAATACTGATACGTGAAACAGTTGGTAAGACAAGAGGAAAGAAGTATTTTGCTGAGTCTTGAAATAGACGACTAATACTAAAATAAACGACTTTACTTCCTAGGCAGTGCCATTTTACGTAGAATGAACCTAAACAGGCGTGCAGCATGAGAAAATTTTGTAAATGATATGAGCAAGCATGTCTCGTTTAGAACTAAGTATAGCTTTACAAGACGGTGACCTACAAGGATCTCTTTATTGGCAGTGATACCAACTATTCAAGTAAACTGCTGAGTACGAAAAGAAGCTCATAACAATAATAAAAGGACTATTCTCTATCCAGGGGTGTAGCCACGGGGAGCCCATCGGGGCCAGGTCCCCCCAAATGATTTTCTGGCCTGGAAGATTTAAAATAGTCCCCATTAGCATTGACTACCTTCTGCCCTTCTGCCAACGTCTTGGAAGGCCATGGATTCCATCGCCGTGTAACTTGGTGGTCTGTGAAGCGAAGAAGATACCATGTGCATTTTGCACGTCTACTAAGGGTTTGAACTGGCGTCCTCTAAGGTGATTTTACAAGCAGAGCTGTAGTCGAGGGTACACGGTGGTAAACGGCGTATACCCTCTGCTTAATCGTAGTCATTAGAGTGTACCTTCTGCTTCAAAGCGCATAGTACTTTCTACTTTTGTTTCGTTTATATTTATTTATTTATTTGGGTCATGACTCCAATGATAATTTGGCGTCGGGATGTGGCGCCTCCATCGCCCACTTCTTCGGAACTTCAGTCAGCCTGATCCTCCAGGTTGGGGTTGTGGCGGGCCGATCATCCGGCATTCAAAACCTGGGATCAAGCACAGTAGAAAGATAAGCCTCGGATGCGGACTATTCTTTTTGGATGCCAATCTTGCTATGACTTGTTTATGATAAATGGATTTGTGGTTTTAAGACGCATGGACCCTGAGACATGGGACGGAGGAGTGCAGCTCATAGAATGGATTGAATGGTGCCGTGTTCCGTGAATAGCTGATGGGAGTCTTTGGAAGTGGTGATTTAAATAAGAAATGTCATCAAGAAGATAGCATGAAATGCTTTTAGACTATAAATCAGTAATGTATTCTATCATTTATATTTTAATTGAATTAATACATGCGTTTTCATTTTTTTTAATGCCTTCTATTTCTTTTATGTCAATCATAGATGATCACAAAAAAGCGTATACCCTCTGAAAATTTTAGGACTACAGCACTGTGTACAAGGAATGGAACAGGTAATAATCGAACGGTGCAATGTCCGGGGAATATGGTGGATGCAATAGTGTTTCCCATCCAAAGTGTAGAATGGTGTCCCGGGTCATCCTAGCCACGTGAGGCTTAGCGTTGTCCTGTAACAGGAGAAACCCTTTGCGATTCAGAAGTGCCGGCATCAGAGTTTTGAGCTTTTTGTGCACATGGCTCAACTGCTGACAGTACACAGTTACATTGATGCTCTGACCAGCTGGTAGCAGTTCTCGATACATGATGTCACGAGCAGTCCACCAGACACTCAGGAGGAATTTCTTCTGGTGCAGCGCTGGTTTCGACTGTTTTGGAAACTGTTCATGGGATGCCAAACATTGATGACGGGACCGTGGAGCTTCGTACAGGACTCACTTCTCATCATATTCAACATCCTGTTCAGAAATGGCTCCTTCCTCAGACGAAACACCAAAGAAACACAGGTGTCTGCTCGTGTTGCGTTCTGGCCCGGCGTCAAATATGTGGGACCCATCGACCCAACTTGTAGTGCTTCCCAAGTTGATGGAGGTGCTGTCGGATGGTTTCTCCACTCACACTGAATTGTAGTCCCATTTCCTCACATGTCTGGCTATGTTCACCTCAATTGCTGCCTGAAAATCTTCATTTTGTACATGTGTTGATCGTCCTGCACGTGGTGCGTCTTTGAGTGTTTCGTCACCGTCCTTAAACTTGTTAAACCACCACTGCTGCACTGTCCACGTAGTCACGACACCCTTACGAAAAGCCTGGCGTAACTTTCGCCCGGCTGCAGCGGCGTTTGACCACAGTTTGAACTTGTACAGTATACACACTCTTATGACGCTCTGTGGAGGTCTCATGTTCACTCTGTTCTTACGCAAGTTCACGGTGTAACTGAACTGCCACAACCAGTTAATATGTTGGATATACTCACACCAGCAACTGACGTTTCCCTTATCTTCTTCATTCGCATTCAACTCACGGTGTGAGAGGCCAATTGACCACAGTTCTCCACAAAAAGCAACAGAACTTTCTTGTTTAACTTTATACTACCATAAAACAATTGTATTAAACTAATTAGTAAGTACATTATATTTTTTTATATGCTGTAGCTAGTGTTGTTTTTTTTAAACTTTTTTTTTGTCAGATGGAAAATTTGGTGAAAACGTTTTTTTTTTTTTTTCAGTTTTTAGTTAGGATTTCATTCGCTCTTTTCAATGTTACTTGGTGTAAAACAGAGAGTGAGATACACCTGTATTAGTCACGAATAATAAATAAATATTTTTGTCAGGATATCTTAAAGAAATTAAATGCAATTTCAAAGAAAATCAGTCTTATGTATGAAGATAACCAAGAAAGTTTTATTTTATCTATTTATTTATTTTTATTATTTATTAATTTATTTATTTATGTATTTATTTGTTTATTTTTTGAGGACTGTGTTCCATTGGCCCTCACACCGTGACTTGAATACGAATGAAGATAAGGCGAAGGCCAGTTGTTGGTGTGGATATTTCCAACATACTACCTGGTTGTGATAGTTCAGTTACACCGTGAACTTGCGTAAGAAAAATTGATAATGGGACCCCACAGAGCGTCATAGGGGAGTGTATTCTGTACGAATTCAAACTGTGGTCAAACGCCGCTGCAGCGGGGTGGAAGATATGCCAGGCGTTTGGCGAGGATATCGTGACTACGCGGACAGTGCAACGGTGTTTAACAAGTTTAAGGACGGTGACGAAACACATGTACAAAATGAAAATATTCAAGCAGCAATTGAGGTGAACGGTGGCCAGATATATGAGGAACTGAGACGACAATTCAGTGTGAGTGGAGAAACCATTCGGCAGCACCTCCATCAACTTGGGAAGCACTACAAGTTGGGTCGATCGGTGCCACATGATTTGACTCCGGGCCAGAAGGCAACGCGAGCAGACACCTGTGTTTCTTTGCTGCCTCGTCTGAGAAAAGAGCCATTTCTGGACAGGTTTTGACATGTGATAAAGAAGTGGGTTCTGTACGAAGCTCCACAACCCTGTCATCATTGGTTAGTATCCTATGAACAATTTCCAAAACAGTCGAAACCAGCACTGCAACAGAAGAAATTCCTCTCCTGATTGTTTGGTGGACTGCTCGTGGCATCTTGCATCGGGAGCTGCTACCAGCTGGTCAGAGCATCAATACAACTGTGTACTATCAGCAGTTGAGCCGTGTTCAAAAAACAACTCAAAACTCACTGAAGCCAGCACTTCTGAACCGCGAACGGGTACTCCTGTTACAAGACAACGCTAAGCCTAACGTAGCTAGGATGACCCGGGACACCATTCTACGCCTTCGATGAGGAACACTATTGCATCCATCATATTCTCCGGGCATTGCACCGTCCGATTATTACCTGTTCCATTCTTTGGACTATCAACCTAGAGGACACCAGTTCAAATCTCTAGTAGAGATGCAAAATGCACTTGATACCTTCTTCGCTTCACGATCCACCAAGTTCTACGGCTATGGAATCCATGGCCTCCCAGAACATTGGCAGAAGATGGTGGATGCTGATGAGGACTATTTTTGATCTTCTAGGTGACATATCTTCTAGGTCTTAGCCCCAGGTGACAAATCGTTTTTCGAAGGTGGTGGGTGATAAAGCGATATAACTTCCTTGGTTACCATTATAGATAGGTTCTGTGTACGAGGGCTTAAATTGAAATAGTTATGCACAAAGGTATAATGTTTGGTCCGGGGCAGTAGTTCTTTGTTAAACTGATAAAAACTGCCTGGAATATAATTTATGGAGAAAAAGCAATTATTAAATAAATAAATAAATAAATAAATAAATAAATAAATAAATAAATAAATAAATAATAATAATAATAATAATAATAATAATAATAAGAAGAAGAAGAAGAAGAAGAAGAAGAAGAAGAAGCTAAAAAGCCGTGTTTTTAGTTTTCCGGGAGGAAACCAAAATTTTCCGTTTTTTTCAGACCTCAAAAACACCAACTGCAATACATTTTTTTTTTTTTTTTTTTGTTTTGTTGTTTATTTGTTTTGTGCATTGTAGCTGCCTCCTTCAAAAACGACGGACCCTTCCTACATAAACTTCTTGGCTACACCCCTGTCTCTATCGTCCATGCTGAGCGTTAAGCCACTTCTTATCTCAGTATAAAAATGTTGAATAAAAATGTTCTTATCTCAGTATCCGTTTAAAATTGAATATAAGTTAAATCATTTCAACATTCACTCATATCTTCATCGGTAACACATTACCTAGTTACATCAGAATCCTAGGTGTAAGATTTTGCTAGATGAGTTAAAGTCCGTAAGTACTCCTTGCTCTTGCTCCTTACTATATCAATGATATTCAATCATGTTTATTCTTGTTTTAACCATCAACTCAAGCAGGAGACTGTTGTCGTTTCGTTTGTTCTACGTTCCGCGGTCAGTGTTTACAGCGAGTAAGTATTCACTGACTTGAGAATGTAGATCAAACGAAAGGACAACAGTCTCCTGCATGAGTTGACATTTAAAACAAGGATAAACAAGATTGAATATCATTGATATAGCAAGGAGCAAGAGCAAGGCATACTTACGGACTTTTTTTTTTTTGTCAAGTGTGCATTTTGACTATCCTCGCTTTCTGCTGATAGCGGCATTCTTCACCAGTGCTGCTGGGGGTGTGATAAGACAATGTCACAATTAGAGGAAAGAAACGAGCTTGAAAGCCTTGACTGGATTAACCATTCATCCGACTTTATTTTACTTCATAATAACAAATTTCCAGTTGAATTTGTGAACAGAACACCTCCTAGAATATGACATCATTACTTAATACTTTGACCCCCTTCTGCTCAAAAACACAAAACGCACTTTGTTGTGCGTTATGGTATACTAAAGGACTAACTACTCCCAAAATTTCAGATTTTTTTTATCCAGGCCCATGGGAGATATTGGACAGTGAAACATGCTAAATTGACATAATTCCCCAACTTTACGATTTTTTTTTCAGACCTTTGGGAGCAGCTAGAGGTCTGTAAATTTTTGCGTATTAACTTATGACCACGAACTACATGCACACACAAATTCAGACCTCTACGTCAGTTGTTTCTTCTTCCCAAACATGTCTTCAATGTCCAAAAATGTTGCTACTGTAGATCCTGATTTCAAACCATTCAAGTGGTTTTAGGCAAATATGTTAAGAGATCAAAGTTGGAGACGTTCAGCAACTTTCAATTTGGTAGGACAAATACACGCTGAAATATTCAAAACAACGTAAACGCCTAAAATCGAAAAAAAAAACGCAAAATGGGGGCAGCCGCTGCGTCGCCATGGGATGTTGTAAAAATTTGTGGTTTTGAAGTACCCTGATATAGAATAAACATTCATGAAAAAATTAGATTTTTTGGAGATGGTCGAGCGGTACATGCTTGATCACTTAGAATGTATTGACTCTGATGAGAACTGAATGAAATGAACAAAGTGGGAGGACAGGAGAATCTCGAGAAAACCCACGCACATTGTGTTTGTCCACTACAGAGTCCATTTATAGGGTTGCCAACCGTCTGGTATTTTACCGGAGAGTTCGCTTTTTGACATCCTCGTCCGGTGTCCGGTATGACCTCAAATGTGGACGTTAATTGTCCGGTAATTTTCCCTCGTACTAGTCCTATTCTTTGTTGTATTCAGATTAATTTGGAGTGACGAAAGGAATTGTTTGTCGATTAACATGGTTAAAGTAGAGCTTATAATTCGCTTTGATATCGACCTGTCATGCGTGGAATTTGCTGAGAAGGCAGGAAAATTTACTGAACTCATCAAAACTACTAAAGGTCAACAAAAGTATATTTTCAAGAGCGCAGCTTGCACTACTTCATCCTCAGCTACATCTTCCAATTAAATAATTTATCCAGATCCAGTTAAAGTGTGTTGGTATTATAGAACATTACCAGCCGCAGCGAAGATCGTAAGACTTATTTTTCAACTATATTTTGAGCATGCCATCATGGCCGTGCCATGGGGGGGGGGCGAACGGGACAACGGCCCCGGGTGCCGAAGTAAGGGGGCGAAAAATTCGGGAGAAAAAAGGAAAAAAGATAGGAAAAAATACTTGGAATACATGTATGGGGTGCCGTCGTATACTCTCGCCCCGGGCGCTGATTTTCCAGGGTACGACCCTGCATGCCATAATTATAATGCCAATTATATTTGCTTTTCTGTTTTAACATCAGCTGCCAAGGGTGAATTTTGTTGTTCACCGGTAGAGTGCCAAACGTAAAAGTACGTACTTACATTATTTTTGTTTTGTTCGTATTTTTAAAACATAATGTTAATGCTGAACATAATCTAAGGCGATGTATTGAATCCGCGTGCATGAAAGTTGAGGGTCCGGTAGGACTTACTCGTGTATTTTTTGCTTATGGGCAAGGTAATAAATTACAGTTGAACTAGCAACTCTGTTTGATAGTCATTTGTTGATTATTATATGAAGAAGCTAGCTTTGTGCGAGGAAAGTGGATGATCGTTGTTGATATTAGTTTAGCGTCCCTTTCAGCAGCGAGGCTATATGAGTTCTTGTTGCTTTTAGTGCTAATAAGTAGTTTCTTTGTGCAATGAAAAACAGAGAACGCAGAGATTGAGCTCATTTGTAATAACAGTATAGTAATCTAGACCTTTCTGAAAATTCAGCAAATTAACGGGGACTTCACAATAGTAGCATCTTGTCTAAATAAATTAGAATAAGTCATTCAAAAAGCAACATGTAGGTATGATCGGCCCTACAGAAACACCAAATAGTTGTTAATTGATATTCAGCGCCTCTAGTGGCGTTAATCAGCAACATCTAACAACAAAGCCTACAGTATAAATATATCCTATATTGTGTGTGATGGAAACACCACAGTTCAGTAACACTAGAGGCAGCTCTTTAAAATACAAGTACTCTAACGACAATTCGACGAATTACAAATTGTATGTCCGATCGGACCTACAAGGACATTTTCTTAGGCCACTCCAATGAGCCCGGTCGGAAACACATGGCAGCTAACGTATTAAATACAATGTATTATTGATGGTAGACTACAAAAATAGGGCTACATGTGCCGACTCAACCAAAACTGGAACAAATGTGAAATAAATGCTTCAAAAATAACTAAAGTTATTAAATTCGAACTCCGAATCACTCAATTTTACGTGAAGTAACCACTTTCAGGTTCTTCACGTTTTTGACGAGTGATGATGTCACATGTATAGGAGGGTGTCCGGTATTTCCATTCTCAAAAGTTGACAACCCTGTCCACTTTGCGCGAACTAGGATCGAACCAGGCCCCACACACCAAAGGGTAAACGCTCTACCACTGAGCCACCTCGGTTCCCAATATTACCAAGAGATAAAACCTATATGAGTTGTTAGATCACGTCGAACTGAACAAAATTAGATGCTTAAAGATAAATTCTCATAGATAGTTTTTGAGAAAATGGAGAAAACTAAATTTCTATGGTGTTGTAAAGTATATCGTCGTAGCCACTGGTAGTTCATTAATAATAATAATAAAACATACAGTGTTAAGTAGCTGATTGTATTTATTGTTGCTTGTCTACTCCCAACGGTGACACATACGTGGTGTGTTCAAAAAGTAACCGAACTTTTGAAATAGCGCGCCAAGTGGCAGAGGGAGCGCACTACGGCTACTGATCGCAGCTAACGGCAGGTTTAGACAGCAAACTGCCATTTACCTTGTTTCGCTATAACCGTTAGTCGCTGAGCAATAGCTGTTGAAGTGAGCACGCGCACAAGCCGTTCGTCGGATAATGATACAGTGACAATAAAAGAGCTTGAAGAACAATATATATGGGTAACCAGGGCAAGAGTGAACGCTGGGGCAAGAGTGAAAATGCTATTGACGAAGAAGTGGCAACGTCGGTAAACAAACGAATGTTGAACATTAGTTCGGCATGACACATGTAGGAACGGAAAAGGAGGGGAGCCGTATGCGTGCAGTGTGAAGAGCAGCAGAGTAGAAAGTTTGTTGCAAAAGGAAAGAAGTAAAAGATTCGTAGGTAAGTGTCACAGTTTATAACGTAGTTTCAGCTGAAGGTGCAGGATTGGAAATATTTCTTGGAAAAGCTGTATAAGTTATATTTCTTATCAGTGGTACGCAAAAGAAAAAAATGCTCTGGCGGGAGATGGCAGGCAATTATTGGAAGATACCTGAAGCGGGGCAAGTGTGAACGTTCACACTTGCCGCTTGTTTTAAAGTTGGGTAAAGAAAATGTAGGAGCGAACACGTGGCATTGAGTAAAAAACATATGCAGAGGTAAGACAGAAGTTGGCGGCTGTAGACTACTAACAAAACGTTTCCATTATTGTTTAGAATTTCGCAGCCCGAGTTGTTGAGCATATGTCATGTTGCACGGGAACACAAAAGAAGCTAGAAATCCGCATCAAAGTCATCCACACTCACCACCCAATTCAGTTGGAAATTGTTTTCAGATACACCGAACGGTGAAATGAGGATTTCCTGTACATATGCCAGTGGTCTCACGAATAATGTTCCAATCTTAATCAAAGGAAGTCTGTGTACGTGTGAGACCACTGTGTGCACCGCAAGTAACACTTTTGTGGTTCGTGATGAATGTTGAACTGATTTCTCCTATTTTCATATTTTGTAATTATAACATGTATGAAATACAGTACTGTAACATTTGTTGGCAGTTCCATTTGACACTAATCTGTTTGGTATTTTATAACTTCCTTAGTTCCATGTAACCAGTACATATATCTATGATTCAATGTATTTTTTGGTGTTTATACCTACGTTTCTATGTTTTGATTCGACTGTACGTCGTTGCCCCAAAAATTGTTCACTCTTACCCCACCATATGGGGCAAGAGTATAAAGTTTCTCCTTCGTCAAAACTATGTTATTCCTCTGTATCTTCTGCTTGATTTGCCGCAATTAAACTGTATATGTTATTAGAGATAACAGGCTTTCACATAAAGAACAAATTGCCCTTTTTTTAAAAAAAAAATCACCATTCCACCGCAATTCTTTGATTTACAAAAAGTGTTCACTCTTGCCCTGGTTGCCCATATGTGTGTGAAATTTTGCTACATATTTGGCAGAACATTAACAGAGAGACTTCAATTGCTTCCCAATTCATCCAGGGTCTCCTTGTCCAAAAAAGGCACGCATGGGGTCGATCAAAGATCAAGATGATGTTAGTAGTGCTTTTTGATGGGAAAGGTATTGTCAATCATGAATTTCTATCACGTGGTCAGATACTAAACAAACAGTTTCACCAAGGATGTTGTGAAAAAATCAGACTTGGATGGTGCACCGTGCCAATGTATCCATTCACGCTTCGCTACTTATCTGTAGTTAACTGGCAAACCATTAGATTTCCGTTGTGCACTATGCATATCATTCTCCGTACCTAGCTACAGCAAACTTTTTCCTGCTTCCAAACTTAAAATCACTTTGAAAGAACGTCGTTTTCAAGTCGTATAGGGGATTCAGGACAATGCGACAAGAGATCTGCACACCATCCCAGAAAGTGTGTTCCAGGAGGCTTTTCAGAAATGGAAAATGCGTTGGGAACGGTGTATTGCCAGTAGAGAGGACTACTTTGAGGGGGACAGTGCGTAAAATGTTGCACAATGAGCAATAAAGATGATATAGCACAGGTTCGGTTTCTTTTTGAACACACCACGTACTTTTAACAATAACGCACACATTATTTTAAAGTAAGATACCATTGAAAAATGTTCATAAGAATGTAGAGTTTCATTCGCAAATCATTTCTTCTTAACGTTTTAGAAATGATGGCTTCGCCTTTGCTAATTGATTTTTTGTATTCTTGTTTATCAGGTCACAATTTACTTTATTTAGCGCTTGAGTTTTTTTTAGAATCACATGATCAAGTCACTTTACAAACCATTTCCAAACAACTTGCATTTTCTTGTTGTAACGAAGGAAAATTTTTGTGCCCACATTTCACAATTATTGCTACGAGGAAGGATCAGAAACTAAGATTACATGGCTGACATTTCTGGAGTTTTGTCTGTTAAAGACGAATGAGAAGTGTACAGTAATTTTAATCCATGAAGTTGGCAACTCTGCATAGTCTCAGTCACCCACCACCTACGGCGCTAGTGATAGGTAAACAGAAATTGTGACTCATTTGGAAAACTGGTCTTGCGAAGAAATCCGCTCAGTTATGCGACTTTTGTAGGCAAAACATGTAACCGCGGCTGAAATTCACCGGCAGCTGATAGAGGTTTACGGAGAGACTGTAATGACTTGTCAGCATCGTAGAATGGTATCGAAAGTTTGTGGTTGGTAGAGAAAACGTCACCGACGAGGAGGGCAGTGACCGACCCAGCACGGCATCAACAGATTTGAGCACAGCTTGCGTGGAGGACCTGATTCAGCACAACAGAAGGATCATGTTAAGGCATCTGATGGTAGTATTAGGAAAGTCATTCGGAAGCGTTCGTTACATTGTGCACAATATTCTGCACTACAGGAAAGTTTGTTCCCGATAGGTTCCACGCAATCTGTCCAACCAACGCGAAGAGCGCATGGGGACAAGTCTGCACCTTTTGGAACGGTTCTCCACGGAAGGGAACTGTTTTCTTCACCGCATTGTCGGGTGACAAAACATAGGTCCACTATTACACGCCCAGCAGTAAACGGCCATCAAAGGAGTGGAAACGACCCCTGTGTCCAAAGACAAAGAAGTTTAAGGTGATGCCATCTGCGAGAAGTTGATAGTCATAGTGCTTTGAGACAGCGCCGGTGTCATAGGCCTACTCGTGGATTTCTTGGAAAGAGGGCGCACAGTGACCACTGACCAATACTGTGTGACCTTGACATGATTGCGCAAAGGAATCAGGAGGAAACGGTCAAAACTTCTCACAGAGGATCATTTTTCTTCATGACAACGCGTCCCTACATACAGCCCAGAAGACCACCACGCTGTTGAAGTAGTTTCGCTGGGACATCATCGACCAGCCCACTACAGCCCAGACCTGGCTCCAAGGGACTTTTACCTTTTCGCACTTGAAGGAGCACCTCGGAGGACGTCGCTTCGTTTCAGACGAGGAGATGAAACGCTTCGTGAAAATATGGCTAATACTCAAGGACAGGATTTTTACCAGAAGGGAATTTTTAAACTCATTCCACGATGCGACAAGTGCGTCAACCGATATGGAGATTATATCGAAAGGTAACCTAATGCATGTACTATCTGTTGGCCATATTGGTAATATGAAATAATATATACGTTCACTACAGGCTTTGTAACCTTACTTTCTGATCATTCCTCGTAATGTTATGCCAAGTGCTGACTCATTAAATCGTAATTTCTTCCTTCATACTGCAGTGGGAAATTAAGATTGATCTGTGTGTTTTGCAAGCTAAGGGTGTGGTGCAAGAAATAATACAGTTTGAGCTTCTATGAGCAGATTGCTAGTTTTTTACCTTGAAGGATTCCTCCATTTGGGCCTCAAAGAGCCCGTTTTTGTTTTGCTATTTGAGACTAATAGGTTCTTCCAGTATAAGTTGATTGGCTTTATGTAATGGCTAATGGAATAGCCCTTGCAAAAATGTGCTCGCCCCAGTGCCGGTGGCCCATTATTTTGCTGAGAAACAAAAAATAAGAAAAAAAAAGAAAATTGTCTAGTGAGTATGGCATTTCTCTAGGTTTGGTTATCCGCATCTGTAGCAGACCGCACGTAGTGTGTACTGGAGAGAAAAATGACTATATTGGCAGCATCCTGGGATCACTCCTCTGGATTCCACTACTTTCTTTGACTTTGTGGGTTAAGCTTTATAACGAAGTTTTGTTACTTCAGCTGGATCGTAAGAAAACAAATCTCTCTGCAAAGCTTGCAGGAAGAAGTGGGATCGAATTTACTTGTCTATGTTTTGCGAGAGTTTGGTTCAATGGAAACTTCGATGTCTACTGATTGCCTGCAGTGCTGGGAGTCCAATAGAAATTACCTTCAGTGGTGCCGGCGATATTTATCGTAAGTTGAGAATTCCCTTCAAAATCAGTACGATATAAACCAATCCATCCTCTGTGATCAGTTTGGCTGAAACTAGCCTTCAGGTAATATCACATTACATTAAAGAGTAACTCTTCATATCGAACTCTAGTTATGATTCATTGTTAATGGAAGTTGAGTGAAAAATTGCTGTTTCATCGTGGCATTTTCTCTTCTTATGTTGGTATATTTCTGTTAATTCCTAGTCGCTATTTCACGCAACATATGCGAAGAGTAC
Source organism: Thermobia domestica (assembly GCF_964235325.1). Classification (NCBI taxonomy): domain Eukaryota; kingdom Metazoa; phylum Arthropoda; class Insecta; order Zygentoma; family Lepismatidae; genus Thermobia; species Thermobia domestica. The sequence continues at coordinate 337,302,851 of NC_137455.1, read as the reverse complement.
AACTCAAATTTGAAACTTCCGTTAGTTGAAACTTGAAAAGCAAATAATTCCTATTAATGTATCTTGTTTCTTTCCTATATTAATTATTTACGGAATCAAAATCTCATATACAATTCTAATGGTATTGTCTATGAGAGAAGATTTTAATCAACTTACATCCTACTTACCAAAGTAACAGAAACAATGGCAACACATTCACCATACGTAAACCTACAGTTGTGGACTACTTTCAAAAGGGAACGTTTCCATCTCCAGTTTTTATCTAAATTCTATCTTTAACGGTTTCTGAATCTATTGCAAGGTTCCATACCCTCACGTATAGCAACCACATGTTTTTACTACGAACAGGTGTTTTTACGTTCATACATAAACAATAGCAGACGGCGGAAAGAGACCACCAGGAAGACATGAAGAGGATGCGGAAAAGCTACGAAAAGGCCGACCTCCCCCCAAGAAGACGTCTATAAAAGCAGACGACGAGAAGAGGAAACTATCAGGGATAAATTGGAGATGATAGACACACGAATTAAGGCTCAACGAGAGTAGGAGCAGTGAGGAGATAATGCGCAACAGCGAATTGGATTAAATTCAGTCATCAAGAGCTCAGAAGAGAGAAGACCGTCCATGAAGAATATTACGCAGCAAGAGTAGCGTTCCGGAAATACCTTGCGGTGTTAACAAGGAATTGTCACTGTAAAGCGAAAATTGCTTTACTGTTGAAAGAAGAGATTTACAAACTTTGAGGATAGTACTATCCTCTGCAAAATGAGCTAAAGAACTGTATAAAGATAACAAGAACAACACTTTACATACACCGCTTCCTTAAGGAATAGGCATTGTTTTCTGTCGACTCGACCCCCTATCGTAAGTCAAGATTCGCTCTGGCCATATAGGTTGTACAGCCTTTGGCGATAGTCAGCTGACGGGAACGCAATTCAATCTCCCTGGGATAGCATTAGAGTGGCACATACACTTGCAATTAGTGAAGATCCAACCTTTTGTGACTTACTAATTCTAACTAAGCAAGAAGTGCGACCCTTACCAGGACCATGCCGAGACATCGAAGAAGAGCATTGGCCGGTTTCCCGCCAGAAAAGGAAGAGACAGTTGGTGTAACCATGAACAGTGGAGAAGACAAAATCAACTAATGGAAGTAACATCAACTTAGAACTTTTCAGTAGCTCTGAAGAAGAACCCCTTGCCGTATTAAAGGAAAAGGTCACTACCCACCAAAGAACAAAGAGTGTCCTATCTAAAGAATCAGAAAGAAGTGCTCCCACACAGGCAGAGAAACCGAACCACACACAGGTGAGAAAACCAAGTTCCGGCTCTTATCAGGGCCACTTAAATAAAAAGGTGAAAAACCATACAAATCAGGTGAAGAAACCACAAGCAAAATAAAAAAAAACTGGCTCTTGTGAGAATCACAGAGGAACTGCAAATGAAGATGAAATTAACCAAGCACTTCCCGGAGAGAGATCCCACATAGAAGACAGAAGAGGATGACTTCCAAACCGTCAAACGAAACACCAGAAGATTGAAGACACCCTCAGCCAGCTGCACACAAGAGAGAAGAAAAGCAAAAGCAGTGACTAGCTACACTCGTGCCATTAGAGGACTGCCAACAACTAATATCGAAGAAATAAAAACAGTTCTTAGGGATGAGAATATTCGCTTTACCAACGTCATACGCATTAAAACAGAAAAGAGACCAGCACCGTTGTTAAGTTTGTTTTCCACAAATGCTGCAGATGTAACATTCTATGGACTCAAATACAAGACAGTTACTATAGAGTTAAAAACTCCAAACTCCAACACAGACCGATGCCCTGCTGGAATTGTTACCAGTACGGGAATCGACACCTTCAGTGTAAAGCTCACGCGTCTGCTTCCGGTGTGGAAACACGCACAAAGACTGCGGAAATCCTATAAATAAGAACTTTGGCGCAACCTGTAAGACACAAACCCACAGAACTGGAAGGGGCCGCGGTGGCTCAGTGGTAGAGCGTTCACCTCTGGTGCATGGGGTCCCGGGTTCAAACCCTGCTCCCGCCAAGTGAACTTTGTGGTGGACAAACACCGTGTGCGTGGGTTTTCTCGGGGTTCTCCCGTTTCCTCCCACTTTCTTCATTCCACCATTTCATTCATTTCTCATAATCACCGTCTCCTTTAGCCTAACCGGCATAACCGTGGGACGTAAAACTCAAAGATTTCATTTTTTCATTTTCCACAGAACTGGAAGCAGCAGCTACCCGCCCAGACCCAAAACATTTAGAAATCAGAAAATCCCCAATATTTCCTTAGAAGAAGATAATCCATCAACCTGTGCTAACGGACCTTTTCAGAGCCAGCATACAAAAGAAGAACTCCAATCAAAAACAGAAAACCATTTACAACCATGTTCGAACGAAACCATTAAAATAGAATAGAAGCAGCAACAAACAAAATCATCACCTAGGTCAGTACCGTTCTAACCATCAAAAATCCACAGAAATACCATCATAGGATGTTAGCAGCAATTCAAATAGTAACAAACATCTTTCATAAAACAATAAAAGCTCTAACAACAACCTCAGGAGAACTGCACATCACCAACCCAACTTATGCAGATAAAATCAAACAATTACAGCCCAAGCATGAGGAAGTCAGCCCTCAAGAACCAAGCAGAAGTAGCAGCGAAGAAAAAGAAATGTAAAGATGTTGTTGCAGCTTGCAACCCGATGACGACCCAAAGCACCGATAATGGACAACGCTACGGAAAACTTAATTGTTCAAAAAATAACAGATGGCCCCACTAACATTACACTTCCCCATTACAAACAACACAGATTTGCATTACTAATAATTCACATAGGTTTTTAATTTAGCAGATAATTTAGCTTACTACAGACATGTTTACATGGATTTTTGCCACCCTTCATTTGTGTTTTTGCCATGTAAATACTTATGCATGCAGCACGACCGACTTAGGTGTTTTTCTTGGAATTCAAGGTTTTTTGTCCCTCTCTCAAATCAAAATAACTCTTCTTTCGCGCTTTCCTATCCTCTATTTTACCTTTCTTTCTTTCTATCTACAAAAAGACATTCGCGTACACATGTCTCCGTATAGATAAAAGCCGCGACATACACACCCCTACCGACAGATGCTATAGATTACTAACAGCATAAAGGAGAGGCATGTAGAATGTTGGTTGATGCCTCACTCGCTGTCCAGGACGAGGGCTATCCTGACGGGATTTCTTTTTATAACTTTTTCTATTTCTGTTTCTAGGAAAATATCAGTTCATCGCCGATCGCTCACCTATTAACACCTTCTCTTGGAGCCGCCATGAGCTACATAGACTTGAAACCATATCCTGAGGCTGCTATTAGTGAAGGAGATATCCTCTTATCACCTAGTCAGGGGGCTGCCATAAGCTACGCAGCATCCTCGACATTTATCTAAAACCGCTGTGGATTTACCTTTATCCCGAGGCCACTTCGTGAGGCGAGGAAATTTGTTATACACTAAAAAAATTTAAAGATTTACAAGAAGTTTATAAACTAAAACCTTTTATAAGACTTCATTTTCATAATAAAAAGTGATGTATTTAATTCCCGAGTTCGTTAGTTAAGATTCTACCGAACAAAACATTGTAATATAAATTGCACTCTGATCATGCGAAAGACTTTATGCAAACGGGAAGGTTTTTGGTAGAAATTACAATGTAAAGTTAGTCGTTTCTATATATATATATATATATATATATATATATATATATATATATATATATATACAGTGGCGTATTTACGATTTTGTTTCGGGGACGGTTTTGCTAACTTTCGGGGGGGCTTTGCCTGAAAATGTGAAAATTCTACAAGATATTTCATATACTTTACTAGAGTATGTAAGATTTCGGGGGGCTTAAGCCCGGAAGCCTTCCTCCTAAATACGCCACTACTGTATATATATATATCGTTTATTCATCTCTACAATAAATTAGCAATTGTGGAACATTTGATCCCAAATACAGAAGCTGTCAAACGTAAATTTAAAAAGGAAACTGCAGATGGAAATATTCCCTTTTGAAAATAAGCTTCTCAATTTAAAGTGAATTCCAAAACACCGTAATACATTCAAATTTCATGAGTTTCCGACTGGGAATTGAAATTAGGACCTTGGGATCAAAGGCACGCATGCTAGTCACTAGACTCGAGGGAAAAGCCGTTAATGTAAATGTTGTTCAATTGAAACTTTTAACTTCACTCATATAATTATGAAATACAATACAGTAATTACTTTATTTCTTGATAAACTGGTAATTCAATTCCAACTTATTTGATTTTGCCAATGATTTCTTTTTAAAATACAACTCATCAAGCTTTCTAGTTTAAAATACAATCGTTATAATCGTTATTATAATCATCATCATATATTTCTACTACTATTGACTTTCTATTAGCTTTGAAAATTTGACGAATACCTCCGCGATCCGATCAGACACTACCCTTTTCGGATTGATACTAGAATTTCCTGTCAATGCTGTCTATCAACTTCAAAATTTCTCTTCCCCTCCCTACTTTTACTTCCACAATACCTTCTATCACGTTTCTCAGAATGTAAATGTGTAATGTCTTCTTAAACAGTTCTTCAAATTTTCGTAATAATTTCCAATATTAACTTCCAATCTTACTAATTTTCTTCATTCTTCTTTACACTACTTCAGAAGTCTTTTTTTCGTCATATATAATTTTGTGATGTTTCTGAGATTCTACAGAAACAGTTATGATTTCATAGTCAACGATATACAAAATGCGTTGTCAATTTTCCTAAATGCTTTCCTGAACTATTATATTCACTGATAATACTACCTGCAACGATATGGAAAAAATTTAAAGAAAAAGTTTCCGGAATAAATCTAATCAGATTGTTCACAGGAAAGTATCTATTAGAGGTAAATACTCGTTTGTTATTAATTACATTTTTCTACCTTTACCTACTTTGATATAATCTACTTACTTGCACGTATCTTATAATATAGTTTATTGCGTAGTATTATTCAAACTCGTTCCTCATCGTTATACTGTTCTTTCTTAATACGGTTTCAGTTATCTTTAATAATGAAAAATAATACTAAATTTATATATACAGTGTGACCAGAAAGTTCCTACCTTTACATCCAAACCAAATGTTTATAACAATGTAACATGTTAAAATATTTATGATTTAAACTGCCAATTCTGATCATCGATATGGCAGCAGTGCCCCATTACGTGAATTGCAACATTAATTGCCGCGCAACTGCCATATGACTGTCTGTGGAGGGAAGAGTAAAATATGTGCAATGAATGACCTGTCCATTGTTACCTTTTCCGTGTTTCATGAACAATGGCAGATAAATTAGTGCAGTAACTTCACTTTGGAGGAGTGCTTAAGTGGCAAATGTATGGGCCCACGAACAGAAGCGCAACGAAAACATGGAGCACACGAAAACATGTACACTTTTCTCTCACCTGTGGATAGGTCGTGGGCCCCCAAATTCACCAGCTGTTTATCCTTGACCGCCTCGAAAACACACCTTGGTCCGTATTTCTTTGAGGGATTCGTGATCCGACTTACTTATCTAGAGACGTTGAATGACTGGCTTCTTGCACAGCTGCAGAATCTGGACATCAACAACACGGTTATTTGCCAACACGATAAAGCTTTCGCTCACTTCGCACTTGCTGTTCCTAAACGCCTGAAGGCACTTCTCCCTCGCCTGTGGATAGGTCGTGGGTCACCAAATTCACCAGCTGCTTATCCTTGACCGTCTCGAAATCCAGACTTTACGACACCAAGACAATGACCTGTGGGGTATCATCAAATCACGCGTCAGGAAGAAGCGGTAACGTTGACAATGATGCTCTGTGAGTAAGTGTGTTTAAAGCCTTCCAGATTGTGACCGTGTAGTTCCTACAGCGCGGATAAGTGGAAGAATATGGTGGTGTAACAAGTGTGCAGGAAGAATGTAGGTGTACATACGGATGTTTGGGCAAACAACTGCAAGTATAAAGGGACTTACTGGCCACCCTGTACGTAAATTTAACTATATTTGAAAGAAATTAATAGTAGTCACATCTTTACAATTCCAGTTCATTTCCAACAACAACAACAAAATTCCATATATAACTCGGCTAAAAAAACTATGAAGGTGCAGGTTAATTGATACTTTAACATTTTTCTTGACATATTTCAATTTTAAACTATAGTGTTACTTTTCATGCTTAAATGGGAGGGGGAATCGGTTATTCAGTCGTAGAGTTTTTACCTTTCGTACGTGAGGACCCTGATTCTATCCTCAGCCAAGTAAATTTGTGATGGATATCGTGTCCATGGGCTCCGTGTAGAGACCTGCACGGGCCAAATTTTTCGGCTCAAGCCCAATCCAGCCCGAATGTACCTAGGCCCGGCCCCGAAAAGTTTTGGAGATTTTCGGCTCGAGTCCGCCCCGGCCCGATAAATTTTAAAAATTTTTGGCCCGAACCCGGCCCGATAAATTAAAAAAAAAAAATAGCTCGAGCCCCAATCTTTCTCAAAATTTAGTATTAAACTTGACCTAACCCTTAGAAACATTTTCTAAACTCTGGTTGACAACCTGACGCTTGCCTCCCGAATGGTAGCATTGCCTCCTAGAACTTTGCCTGTCATCGAGAGAACAAAAAATTCATTTCCTGTAACGAAAATCTAAAAATTGATTATTAGCATAAAGTGAAGATGGCAATATTGTTTAGCGACAGGCAAAACTTTCCCACCCCATCTTGTCATATTTTGGGTTCCGTGAAGGTCAAGGTCAGAGCTCAATTTACCGCGCAATGCCTGCAATCCTCTATAGTGAAAGTGGAGCCGCTAAGTAACACAAACTGTAAATAGCTATTGCATTCTTTGTAACATTTTTCACTGGCACACTTCTTCAATGTTTATCTTTGTACCAATTATCGTTTAACGAAAATCAATAATTATTAAAGAATTGTAATTAATCGGCCCCAGCACGGCCCGACCTGAAGAGAAATAAGTGTCGGCCCGCCCAAGCCCATGATTGAGTGAAAATACAGTATTCACATACTCTACATACATGAGACACCACATTTTGTATATACACCAAGTTTAGGCAGTGGCGTATACTGGTTTGATGCCTTGGGTTACCACTAACTTTTGTATCATCTGTACATTATATTATTATTATTATTATTATTATTATTATTATTATTATTATTATTATTATTATTATTATTATTATTATTATTATTATTATTATTATTATTAATGGGGTCTAGTTTCTATGTTATTATACAGTCTTCAAAATACGAATAAACCCTTACAACACACTTTCCTTTTATCAGGTAGATTTTTCTCTTCACTAGCAAGACATATACTATTAGTATTACGGAAGAACGATCGTACATTTCTACCGTTTTGTTCCATGAAGTAACCCTACATTTTGCTTTGGACGGGGGTAACCCTACTCACCAGAGAAAATGGAAGCTAATCGAATAGTATAAAGAACACTGAAATAGGTGATTAGCCAACGGAGGCCCAGTCTGTAAAAGCCTTAGCAACGAAACGTAAATAATGAAACAAGTATTTATAACAGCTATGCCAACTATCGCAAAATACTGTAAAACAGAACATTTTGTTGCGTTTACGCAAACCGCTACCGAAGGAGGCTCAAGCTGTCCAAAACCAGAGACCTCCAAAATGTCTCGTCATCCCACGTGTAATTTACCTTTATTCTTCGCTCTCGCCCAATAAATCGATTTCTCTAGAGGCAACTGGTGTTACCCGGCAGCCCGTTCGTACGCTGTGGGCGAAGATGGAGCGAAGAGGAATGCGCCGAAACGATTCTTGCTGTAGTAGCTGGAGAGTATTTACTGCCGCGTTGTCATATCGAAGACCTCTTAAGAAAGCGAGAGAACTGCGTGAGAAGAAGTTAGTTGATCTTTCTAAATATATACAGTTCTTATAAACTTGTATCATTGAAAGAAGATACTAAAGTGTAATATTATCAATATAATTTAGTTTATATTAGAATAACTTTATTTTGTAACGTTCTAGGACTACCACCGGTAGCCCACAAAATACGCCACTGACTTTGGGCAAGATTTATGAAAATGAGTTCGCGTGCCGTAGTTGTGAAAGATTACTTTCTCTAAGCGTAAAGTGCACTACTTTTTAACAACGAAAAGTCCCTGTTCGCAAAATTTTGCCGACTGCAACGCAACGCTACACAAACCGTCACGGAATGGAGCTCCATGTCTGCGTACATCTAATTTAACTTTTTACTCGAGAATATCACCTAAACGTCTGTGCACAAGAAAACGCTGTTGAAAAGTGCTTTTGCAAGGATTGTTCAAGGCTGACCGGGACTTTTATTTCTTCAGAGGAAACAGCACAAGAAGCACCAAACTATGTCAGCTTTGAAAGTATTCTCGGTGCAAGTCGAGGCACCGTTGCCATCGTTGTGGAAGCTTCCGGTTTCTTTTGATGTAGAAAGAATTTGGTTGTTGCCGTAGCCACTGGAGGACATCGTTCCCTAGTGCTTCATAGGTTGTGAATTTCTTCGCTCCCAGATGGTCTTTAAGGAGTGCAAACAAATGTTAATCACTGGGGACTAAATCTGGACTGTAGGGGGATGGGGCAGAACTTCAAAGATCGTCATGCGTGTCCACTTCTGATCAAATGTCAGCTGGCGGGGAACCCACCTTGCAGATTTTCCGGAAGCTTAAGTGATCGTGAATGATTGTCTCAACACTCCCGACACTGATATTCACGTCAGCAGCAATATCCCGTATTGTTACTCGCCAAAACATCATTAAGGAAACGGACAAAAGGCTGGCGCAAAGAATAACACCAAAGGAAATAGCAGTGGTAGGCAAAATAAAAAAATGCAAAAGGCGATAAAATATCTGTGTTCCCAATATGCTATAAGAAGAACCACAGCGCATCTTCGTGTTGGAATAACCCTAAAACTTCCAACCAAGGAAACGCATAGGTGGGTTCGCAGGCCAAAGTCAAGCCACGCGGGCTATAGAGAAACAACCACAATTAGAAAATCACCACAATCAGAAAAAATAAGCAATAGCGGAAACTTAGTGATACGAAGGACAATTTTTATACTCAAGCGACCTACAACGATCGCCGAGAACACGTCAAACTGGGGACAGAAAATAATAAATTATTACTTAATATTAAAGTAAATTCAAACAGTCTACCAATGATAATAGACACAGGCTCGATTATTAGTCTTTGGCCCAGACTAGACATACCGGTACCTCTAAATTGCAAATTAATAAAATTTCAGACTCGTATAAAGGGCGTTGCTAACAAAGTTCAGACTTTAAAGGAAATAGCTCTAATTAAATTTAAAATTGGTTCCACTACCTTTTCACATTATTTCCACATTATAGATGCAGACTTCAGTCTGATTTTTGGAAATGACATTCTTACTAGACTTTTCTCTCAAACAGACCTACAGCATAATTCTATATCATTATATAGAAATTCTAGAAACCTATTTTTCCCAAGGAAAAAAGAGAGGCGGAAGAAATGTCACAAGCAATTACTCGTTCTTTGTACTTGCAGAGAAACGCAAATGTCTTCACAGTTAATAAAATTACGAACCCAGCGAAATCTCGCTTCTACTTCCCGGTTTCAATTCCGAAGAAAGGTCATGATGCAGCATTTTACATTGTTACCCCACTGCAATCACTATTAGATAGATACGGATTAGAGGCAATGAGCATGAGAATACCAAGTAACGACCTCACGTTATTAATCTCAAACCCTATGGAGCGCATAATATCTTTAAGGGCACATCAGTGGCGTATACCGAGGAAGACGTGGAAGAATTTTCTTTCAAAATAGAAGACGAAAAGAAAAAAATATGAATTTAGAACTCAAGAAGAGATACAAGAAAGACTAAAACAGAGCGCTGAAACTTTTAATATTGATCTTTTCAATATAAATCCCGAGTTACCAGAATACCAGAGAATAGCTGTAAGCAATTTATTATACAAGTACAGGGATGTTCTTTCATACAGTAGAAAGGATATAGGTTATTTTAGGGGATACGAGCATAAAATATCCATAGATAAAAGTGCGTCATTCCATCACCGTTCCTTACCTATTTCATTAAGAATAAAGAACCAAATTGACAAGCAGATACAACTGTTAGATGGTAAAATCATACAGAGACACAAACGAGTAATTACTCATCTCTTATTGCGATCAAAAAGCAAATAGTTCAGAATTCAGGCTTGTATTTAATCTTCGAGCATGTAATAGTTATACCAAATATTTGAGCATCCCATTCCAGTCTACAGAGGATGTTCGGCAGGTTTTTAAAGGAAAAAACTAATTTCCATCCTAGACATTTCCCAAAGCTATTTCCAAATCTTATTGCATCCTAAAAGCACCAAATACATGATTTTTGAGATGAATCATACACGCAAAGTTTTAAATTTCTAAGATGCGTAATGGGTCACGCTACATGTTCCCAATCCTTGAGCATTGTAATTAAAATATTAGATGGTTTACTAAAACGCATTACCAGTTTTGCAGATGACCTCGTAATTGATTCATATACGTGGGAACAGCAGCTTTCCTATTTGGAGCTTTTATTCCAAAAATTGCGGAAGTATGACTTTAGAGCCAATCGCAAGAACACTCACTTGCTATATAGAGAACTCCCAGTATTAGGATTCCTTGTGTCCGGAGAAAATATTAGCATCTCACCAAAAATAGCAAATAAGATAAAGAATTTTAAGAAACCGACTACTAAACGAATACTAAGGAACTTTATGGGTCATTGCTCTTATCTTCGAAATCATATTAAAGGCTTCACCACCAAGGTAGAACCATTTCAACAGATTCTTACCGAGAGTGATTAATTCAAATGGAACGAAAAACACGATGAATTATTTGAGAAGCTCAAAGAGAACATCTTAAACGTAACATCTCTCTTTCATTTTACGAAAAGCTAGAGATAAGACTGTACACAGATGCCAGTTCCCGGCAATGGGGGGTTACTAGATTCTTATAACCTCAAAGCCAATGAAGAAAGAATTGTCTCGTATTGTAGCCGTCGTCTTACAACAGCCGAAAATAAAAGTTCAGTCTGGCGAAAAGTACACGCTATTCTATATGCTTTACGCAAATTCAAATATTTCCTACGTAATCGTAAATTTAAATTGTTTACAGACGCTAAGGGCCTTATGCAAAGTCGTTTAGACGTATGATTGGCGACATACTAAAGGCCTGACTACTGCAGTAAACATGTTAGTCGAACTCTTTAGTATGGCACTAATCACGCGTCAGAACGACTATGCATAATGCCCTAATGTCTTACTTCTCTAAACACGCAACCAAAGTAGGAAAATACGCACTCCATAGACTTCTTAGTCGACTATAATTTTGACATCTGCCATATTGAAGGAAAAAGCACCCGGCCGATATTATCAGCCGCTTAGAACAAAACAGCAGTAATAAGGAGGTCAACAATAATCAAGAAGCCACGGACCTACACCAGGCAACCGAGGATAAGCATGCGTATAGTTCACATTCATTAGAAGAACCTATTCTTCAAATACAAGAAGGATCTTTGAAGAACTGACGGGAAGAACAGCACAAGGATGACTCGTACATACGGAAAAGAAAGTATTTGACACTGGACAATTTTTCTTTTGCCAATAACTCGGGAACAAATTAATCATTTTGTTCGTATCCTTAGAATAGTTATAACTTGACAACTTGGCAAATCAGTACTTTAATAGGCTAATTTATTGTTGAATTATTAGGAAAAGAAATTTTGTCAACTGAAGAATACTTTTTTTCGTGACTGTACGCTCACATAATAGCAGGTTTAGAAGGAAAAGAACCAACAAAAAGTTCTACTACAAGAGCTGCTAAGTATTTTCGCTTAAGAGACAACCTACTTTACCGTACACAACATCCATAACTAGTTTTAATCTATCTTGTACACAACATCCATAACTAGTTTTAATCTATCTTTTGTGTATCCCGAAAAGTTTGGCAGAACAACGGTACGATTCCATTCATAAGCAAGTGTCAGCACCCCATTTTGGATTTTCGAAGACATATAAGACCGTCCTCAATAAATACTATATGCCAAACAAGAAGTCATACTTAGCGTTTTGAATTAAGAACTGCAGAGAGTGTCAACTCTTAAAGAAACTCCCGAAAAAGCCACAAGGAGAACTCCTTCATCACCCGCCAGACCTTATAGGAGAGCGATGAATGTTTGACGGTTTGGGACCTTATTCGCATGAAGGGAAACCAAAATACGTTTTAGTTGCCACCGAAACAAGCACTCGTTATATAGTGACGAAAGCTGTTAATAGCATAACGGCAGATACAATTGAACAATTTTTGTTGGAAGACATTATCTTAAAATTTGGCGCCTTTCGTTTTCTTCATCTGGACAAACACTAGTGCACAAAGCGAAGAAACTTCAAAAATTAGCAGAAATATATAATTTTGAATTTAAATTCTGCCCTGCTTTTAATCATGATAAAACTACATAATTCCTTAAAAATTTTTCGTCCAGCAAAATCATGAAACATGGCCAAAGCTATTACCACACATCACTTTTGTTTAAAGTTTCGTCCAATTATGAACAAAGAAATCAAGTTTCTTTTTATTATACGGATACGGAGCAACGACAGACTGTTCAGGGATTTTCAATTACAGACTGTTCTCCAGCTACAAATCGAAAGACGACCACCTTGTAAAATTAAGAGAAAAAGTACATCAAAATCTACTAAAGACTCATGAACAACAAAAGAAATACTTTGACAAGAGACATAAACAAGAAACTTTCCAGAATGGAGATAAAGTATTAATTTATTATTCCTTTCGACGGGTCGGTGAATCATCACAATGGTCCAACATGTACTGCGGGCCGGCCACAATACTTTCAAAATTAAATAATAATCTTTACCGAGTTCGAATGCCCGACAATTTCAGAGGAAGAGCAGAATACCTCTATAGACAGAATAAAACCATATTGTGATGGTGAAGAGCACTTATAATACACGGATAATGAGGAACGCAACAGACAGGAAGAAGAAAAGAAAGAATAACATGATTCCAGCAGATACAAAAAAAGCGACACACACCTAGTACTCTTCATGTTTCAGCGGCAGAGGAAGAAAAAAGAATAGAAAACAAGATATACAATATCATAAAGCTATTTGAAGTGACCAAATCTAGTACGTACCTTAGTATTCACATTGCAACAGATCCTTTTTTTTTCTTATAATTCCTCACCTCACTGCATTCTGTCATTCAGACTGCCTGAATACATACAATTTCCTTCAATGAAATAAAATTGCAAGCAGCAGTTTCCTTTCCGCCTCGAGCGGATGAACTTCACAAAGCCAGCAACATAATTTTTCGCTTCTCCGCTGCGATTCATATAGTTGTCACTAACACAATAAACTATATATCCAGAGTGTTCAGAAAATCAAGATTTTCAATTGACAAACTTTCTTCCGGCATGATTACGTCTATTATACTAATGACTTTAATCATTATATAAGTGTGTTCTGTAATCCATTTGCTACGCCTAGTGAGAACTAGACCGATATTACATACTTTTATAATAACACTCTATGACGTGGAAACTTCACATATACTACGGACATTACTATCAGTGACGTAGTTATAAATATTAATTATAACCACCAGAGCCTCCACAGCATCTTCTTTGAGGCAGATGGAGTACTGTTTACGGATCCGGCTTAGGCTAGAGGACACTGTTAGTGTTTCAACTTTGTGTGATAGTGTTGTATACAGTGTTTTATAAGTGACCAGTGCTTTTAACTTTAATTTTGTGTTCAAGTGTTTCAGTACTTTTCCAGTGTATACTGCGTCCAATACGCGGATTCCCAATAATGAAAAATAATCCTATGGCTTATTTTTTTCTACGCCACAGGGGTGTAAGGTTCTGCATGTCTTCATACCATGCTGTAACCAGATGTCTACTACCGTGCTTACAGCAAATAAACATAATGCAGACGACAGTAACGAAAAGGAGTCGCCCACCGTCGCCTGGTGATTGGGTTCCTTCCACTTTATTATCGAAAATATTAGAGGAGACTCCTTATTGCAATATATTTCTGTACTCAAGAGGATCTTTTATAATAAAAGGGTGATGGGAAAGTTCAAACCCCCATGTACCATGTTTTGTTCTACCTTACATAACATGCAATACACTTCCGAGTGCAATTGTTTACGACTGTTTGCCGTAGTTTTCGACAGTGTTCGATTTGTAGGGGGGTGCCTTGGATTTTCCCCTCTGGAAAAATCATCCCGGCTTCTGGTTTAGCTAATGTCGTCCCAACCATGGATAGTGGTTCTCCCCTCTCTGTACATAGTTCCTTTATCATGGAAAATATTTAAAATCACACTCTTTGAGTGTTGTTTTCTAACTTTGGATAACGCTTCTTCTGCCTCACTTCCCTTTTCTTCTTTCCCGTACATGAGGCTGTATTTGTTTGTGCTAGCTACTCGCATAAAAATACCGTTTTGGGGAGTTTTAAACGAATCTTGCAAGAAAACAAAACCAAAGATACGTGCTGTTTCAAGGTTTGTAGTATATTTGCAAGGTCCCCTTCCTCTTTGTCAGCAATGATGAAGGGGAAGATTTGATGTATAAGCTTACCATTCAAACTCGGAGCACCGGACATCAATTTACCAATAATGCGTTTCTTCTTCCGCCGACAAGAAAAGAAACAATTGAGGTACTAGCAAAAGCACAAGTGGACCAGAGTTTTCCCTCTTTCCCCGTGCATCACATTACAGAAGGAAGAAATGTTTATTGCTCTTGCGGTCAACATATGTTTGAAATGTTGGATCCTACAGCCTCCCCAACCAAAGGCAAGAATGAATTCATGTCTGTGTTGTCATTTACAGTAGTCCTTTTTGAATAGCTAATAAAGGAATAGAACTTGAAAATTTGATCTCAGGAGAACACAAAACCTACACTATCACTAGAGTAGAATGGTTGTTGACAAGGAGTAAAGGCAATGGGGAAAATTACAAGTATAGAGGAAATTTAAGTTACTATACATTCGCGCTTGTGGGGTCAATGCCATATTTGTTTTACGTATGCGGCTGTCGCCGTGACAGATCTGTTTGGGACATCAAGTTTTATTACTCGTTGGGCGTAGAAAAACATAGATGCTTTCCTTTATCGGTCGTAGCCACATAGGGGCCGGCGTTAAATTGACAACAATACACCACTTCGGTTAATTTGGATTTTCAAACAATCGAAAAGTTATATAGGTTCCATTTGGCTTTAAAGAAAAAGAAAAGAAATAGGCAGGGCCAGAACGTTAGAGTTGTTCACAGCAAGTTAGATGTGCATGAGCCATCTAGTGCAGTTTCTTCCAGACGTTTTTGGGGGGTACTGCCCCCCGAACTCTGAGAGTGCCCCCGGACGAGATCAAAATAATACGTCTATAATATAATAATAAATAGAATTGCACCAGCAGTGCCCTCCGGATTTTTTTTTTTTTTTTCTGAAAGAACGACTGCTCTAGTGTTCTCTCGTGTTGAGTTGATAGAAGCTGTGCGTTAGCAAGAAATGTCGAAGAATTTTCACATGCATCTCGCCTTTTCAACTAAAACGTAAGTAATTTTTTTCTTTTAAAAAAAGACAACTTTAGTTTGTTGAATGTACGTGCTTTTGTATTACTCTATCTTTACTACATTTTCTGTTATTGTTTTCTTACTTTTGATAATTGAATGTTTTGTTAAGCTAGATTTTGAATTTGAACATAAAACATTACTTTGATTAGAGGCGGCTCCAGGAAATATATTTGGCCATCTCACGACTTTGAAGCCCCACTGCCCCTAATGTATATGCAAAGGCAGTACACATTGTGGTCTACCTATCGCCCCACTGGTAAATTAAAAAATCGAACCCTGGTTTTCGAGATTATGAAGAGTGCATGAAATGCACTGGGAAACTACTTTTTCAAGAAGAAAAGGTACATTTATATCAAGGGTGGATAACTTAACGAAATGTGCAATATTTACAATTTGTTATCTCTTACGGTTACTATTTTGTAACCCATTTCTGCACCTAGTTAATAACGTTATTGGTCAGTGTAACTTTTAAAATGGTACGCTCTGAATTATGTTACGCTGAGTAACGTTACTCAATGGAACATTCTGCATTTTGGTATTGTAGTTACGGTCACCAAGGGATATGCGTTACTCGAAATACCCACGTATGTCGTACCTGCTTGAGATTGTTAAGATAAAACTGGTTCCACTGAATACCAGTTCTCTCTCGAACCCAAAGGGTTTTGTTCCTTGATTTTAGCGATATGAAACGTATTGAAATTCTGCAGAACATTTTTGTGTAAGTAGACATATTTTTGTTATGATGAGTACCATTTCTATGTTTCTCTTTTCTTTATCGGTTACCTTTTGTACCTGTATTTCATCTTCTTCAATTCTAATGGTCTTGGAGTTACGCTTGAGTAACGTTTAAACATCCTTGGCGACAGGGAGTCTAAGGTTGGCTTTAAAAGAATCTCCATTATACTAGTAAATAAATTCCACGTTTTTCAGTCTGTTTTTCCTCATACTTAAGATTCAGTAAACACCTTAGGCCCTCAGGCACATGTCCTTTGAGAATAGCATTACTTTGATTGCTCTGTATTTAAAAAGAGGAAAAAGAGAAATGATCAAAGAGTGAAGTTTTTAATGTGAGCTTATTGATAAGATTTTTACTTCTTGTGATGACACTGCCGATAGTTGAGTTGATTTGGAGTTTAACGTCCTTTTCGGCAGCGAGGCTTTATGAGACGGGACCTACTGATTAACATGGAATCAAAACCACATGTCCTCACGCCGGGAATCGAACCCGGGTCTTCCAGGCGAAAGGCGCGTACGCTAAGCGCTTAGGAATGAAGGAGTTCACTGCCGGTAGTCACCATATATGTTTATTTTACAACAGTCTTGCACTGACCAATGTGGTTGAAGCTCGAGCTCACTTCCCAACAAGGATCGAACCCGGAGCTACATACACCAAAGTTACACATATACTGGCCCCCAAGGAAGCAGGAAGGACATTTCATTTGCTTGCAAGCAATTTAGTTTATAAATCAAATACATATCAGACATCAGTGGCGTAGCGAGAAACTCATCAAGGGGGACCAACACACAAGATTTGGTAGAAAGGATCTTCTGAGGGGTGCACCAATAACTACCAGTAGGCCTACATTTGAATTGAATTGGATTTTTTTAAATGCCTTTAGGCACCTGTGGTGTGAATGAGGAAATGCCCTGGATATCCTAAGTATCTGTTCTCGGTGAATCCTTTTGTTGAACTTTTAGAAAATTGACTTAAACTATCGATTTTGCAAAACTTCCCTTTGATTTAAGCCCAAATCGAAACATGACAGAGGAAAATTTCGGAAAGTGTTGCTGTTTTCACTCCTAGCTTCTCACTTTAGGTAGTGTATATTTACAAGGAAGGGGGTGCACGTGCACCTTTGCACCTTTAAACATATTTCTATTTTATCTTATTTTTGTAAAAAAAAAAAAAAAAAATCTGCCAGAGAAAGAAAATTGTCAAAAAGTGCTACCCATTCAGAAGACTATTTTCTTCTCATGTGAATGTTTTGACTTCTCGTGGCAATATGGTAATCTACAGTTTATTTTGTCTCTTTTTCTCCCTTTGATTTTTAATGTTCATTGTATTGTTTAAATGCTTATAAGTTAACTTGCGAGAAAGTGTCATAGTCGAAGGTTGTACTACTTGTAGAACTGATATTAAAAAGTAAATAAAATAATTATCATAGAAACAAATTTTTCATGTTGTATTCAGAAGACAAACATAGGGTTCTTGCGTTTCTAAATTGCGGTTCTGAAATTAATATATCGCAGGCATTCGTTGATATAGTAGCCTACATGTTGGTTTTCACCAGGTACATTCGTGAAGTGTCCCCTCGAGATTCGTGTAAAATTGATTTAAATACAAAGTTCTCTGCTGTCTAATGTGTATTGTACTAAATTTAGCTGCCCATGCCGGTAATTGGCATATTTATGGTCCTTCATATATCCGGAATTCTATCATACACTACCATAACGCTCGGACACAAAATTCATTTTAGTTTCTTTAGATGTTACTCACTGGACATGAATATGGACATATGAAAAACAAATTGGATCAAGTACTGCTTCTGACACATGTTACCCATCCCGGCCGCCATCTTAGACCCGCCATATTAGATTTTACTTTTGGTTTTTCAAATGGAAATAGGTGTAAGTGTTACATCGGACATTTACGTTTACATTCACTGGTGTAATGTATTTTACCGTAGCTTGTACCATTTGGAAGGTATTACATGTTCATTCCCTCCAGCCACTTTGCGAATAGACATTGCAGGTTAATATCAGTTACGCTTACGTTTTTGATGTTGACAAATCAAAACAATTTCTAACTGGTAAACTCCTTACAACATAGGTGTCATAATCTTATTACATTTCCATGAGTGATTGTTATTACTTCCATGTTATACTATAATAAGGAAGTATTGTATTACTGTCAAAATGCCTAATGTAGATCCAGATACGGCCAGATTTGGGTGAAGACCTACCATTTCCGTATTGACATCTGTGTGTCTGCATGTATATAAGTTCAGAGAATATTTCATCAACGATAACACATAAAAGATTGCATATACACACGGGGCTCTGCACAACTTTCTATTTGGCTCAATATGAAGTGCTTGACATTTAATGGTATATACAAGCTACGATAAAACTCAGTACACCAATGAAATTCCGAGAAAAGTTTACATTAATTTGATGTATCATTTGAACCTATTGCCATTTGAAAAACTGAAAGTTAAATCCAAGATGACGGCCAAGGTGGGTAACATATGTCAGAGAAGGAGTACTTGATTCAATTTGTTCTGCATATGCCCATATTCATGTCCAGTGAAATCTAAAGAAACTAAAAGCAACTTTGTGTCCGAGTGTTATAGTAGTGTATGATTGAATTCCGGATATATGAAGGCCCATAACTATGGAAATTACCGGTATGGGCCGCTTAAATTAGTACAATACACATTGGGCCACGGAGAACTTTGCATTTGAATCAATGTTACACGAATCCCGAGGGGACACTTCGCGAATACCTTGTCAGTCTCCGTACAACTTGGAATCGCTTAACATTAGTTTTACGGGAAGAAAAAAACGACATCATTTGGAACAACCTTCCAGTTTCGATCATCTGTATTTCCTCCTTATTTATTCGGTGTAAGGACCTCAAACTTATTTTGTTGGATCTTGCTTATCGAAAGGTTTTTAAAACTGCCTTACTGCCCCCAAAGTCTGAAATTCAGGGTGGGGTGGGGGCGGATGCCCTCCTGCCCCATTGACGCCCCTATCTAGCGGCTGTCATATGAAACTATCCCACGGCCTTTAACGTGGTTTTAGTTATACTTATTGCGGACTCTTGACTGCGAAAATATTACGTTTGGAAATAGAATTCATTTGCTGAGCAAACCTGAATCTTATTGAAAATGGACTTGGATCCATAGTGCTCTGAACGCCTCATATATTACTTTTCTTCAATGAATTATTGACTTAAAACACAACCAATTACATAGGCTTGCAGAAAATATTCTAAAGTTAGCACAACATGAAGTGTGCTTCAAACTATCATTACTTTTCGAAAATTTATTATTTTAGGATAATTTTATTAGTATGAGTGTTCTGAAATAGTAATCAAATTTTGCAATTAAAAATCACACCCGCCTCCATGAAACGCGATCTTAGCCCCTAAGAGCATAATTAGGAAATTTTCAGAAGCAGTAACTCCGAAATGACTTGTTTTAAGGCTAAAGTAACCGCACAAGCGTATTTCTGGTAAAGTTCTAGCCTTAAAACACGTAACATGACTCCATTTGTATTTGAAATTTTGAATTCCAATCAATGATGGCAGCCATGATGCTTGATAGCACTATCTGATGTGTCAGACCACTTAAAAGTTTCATCATTCTCCCTCAACCCGTTCTCAACGCACAAGGGTGGTGAGGACTTTTGTTTCACCATGCATATTGATAGATTGTGTGAAATCTCCACAGTAGGTAGATTTTAAAATCTACCTAAAAAGCTAATTACAACCAAGAAAGTACTTATGAGAATCACTGGCAAGAGGGTGTAATAAAAAGGGGTTGGAATATGAAATAAGTTGAGAATTACTAATCTATACTGAAATATTCTGTACCCAGCACAGTGTTACTAATCAGGATAAAATAAATGAAAAGGTCGGTTGCTAGTAAAGAGCAAAAAGTCCTAAGAAATAAGTTATTACATGATTTTGAAACATGTTAAAAATCGTGTTTTAAACTGTTCAAAATGTTTGACATGTTTTTTCTTCGTCTGTGTTTTAAAACATGTTTAAAACGTTTTGAACATCTTTTTTTATGTTTTAAACACGTTTTGTTCTTTTTTTTTTAAAAAAAATAAAACTATTTTTTCCAACCCTTGTCTGGTGCCTAAGTAATATAAAACAAAACCATGTATACCTACCAAATTGGTCGCCAGGTTGGAATTTTCGATCGCCAGATCGCCAATGATGATTGAATATTTCAGTTTGGCGATAGACATTTGCATAAATTATATCTTCCAAAAAAAAGGAAAAAAAGAAAAAGAAAGAAAGAAAAGAATAAAGAAAAAAGAAAAAACTACATGATCTTGTTGCTGGATTCAGACTTGAGGTTTCGTGGCGTGCCTGTAATATATAGCAAATCAAAATATAGAAGTCATTACATATGCCGGCATGAAAAGGTAAGAAATATGGCGTTTGAAGCGAATAACTGACAATGTACAGGGCCAAATGAACACATTCTCACACCCAAGATTATACTTCAGCCCCTTCACCTTCCATCAAACAAAATATATTCGTAGTTCTTTTGTTGTTGTAAAGGCGAACCTGTCCTTTGCCCTGTCACTTTGTAAAGTATAGCGATCTTTATTCTTTGGACAATGGGCTATCTGCGCACCATATTTCGATTATATTCAGCCAGTAGTTACGGAGAAATAAAATAGAACATACAAGGCAAGCCGAGCCGAGCCTATCGCCGGCCGAGCTCGGCCATCACATGTAGTGATCTTTATTCCTTAGATCAGCGTTTCCCAACCGGTGTGCCGTGAATGTAGCGCTGGTGTGCCGCGAGGAAATCGACACAAAATTATTAATTCTATAGCAATCAAATTGCAAGACAAAGGAAAAATGCATATTTGTATTACACATTACTATGAACCTCTACTATGAATCTACAATTTTGTTTCGTACCGTGTTACTTTTCTGTACATGTTTAATGTTGAAAAAAGTATTTATCATTGTTGTGACCATTATTGATCCTTTATTGTTGCGGACTATTTCGTAATTTGAAATTTGAAGATATTATTCAATCATTTCGACAAAGCAATGTATGCATACAAATTACCTACATTTGTGTTTTAAAAGTAAAAGAGATTTGTTTGTTCGGTTGTTATTTAGTGATCTTCCTTCTTAGTGAAAGGTTGGATACAGTTTTCAAAAAGGAAAGCGTATTTTTTAAAAACTTGAGTCCAATATTTCATTGCAATTGTTTCGTATTTTTAAATTAGAATGAAAAATAAGCACAATGATTTACCACGGGGGAAAACCAGTAATCGAGCTTTCTTCGCTGCGAGAGAGTAATCACAGAAAAATACCACAGTGTTTTATATTTACAAATGATAAAATCTATGACAGTGCCGCGAGAATTCAAGTTACACCCGTAGTGTACCACAAGTTGAAAAAGGTTGGGAAACGCTGCCTTAGATGATTGGGTATTTTCGCATCAAGTTTGGTTTCAATTTAGCTGATAGTTACCGAGGAATAAAGTACTACATACACACACACATAATTACAGTACATCTGGAGTAAAAGTACAACATCCGGTCAGCTTACGCCGGGAACTAAAAAGAAAAGTCCTAACATCAAGATCACAAATAGAACATACTATATGTAAGCGGAATCCACTTTCATTCAACATCGCAATATTAATGGGGGGGGGGGCTTGAGCCGGGTGATCCTCCCTGACTACGCCACTCTCAGAAATGACCTATAGCTTAAGGAGATGTCTTCCCATCATCAGAGGCTTCAGAATCTTCATAAGATAACATGTAAAATTTAATTCATAAATATCTTAGAAAATACTGCATTTAGGAACTGGTAATTTTATTGCCAAAGAGTAATACAATTCAGATGACTGTCACAATTTTGCACCTAATTACTTGGATTAATTGTAATGCATTCTTCCGTATTGAGTTACTGCAGGTAAAGAGTCAAAAGACCACTTGCAAACATCATGAATTACTATGGATGACATTCTTTGAAGAACAAATGCTGAGGAGGGATGTATTATGACAATTTGAAAAGTGAAACCGTGTCTACCCCTCCAGTTTCATAATCATTTATGCCTTGAGCAGTCTCCCTTTCCACTCCCACCTGCCACTTCCCACTGATTTCCCACAACTTTACGACACAACTATCTGAATGTGCTTTTTCGGCGTAAGTTGGTATGATTCACGTGTCAACAAAATACTTCGTAGAACAAAGATAATGATCTTTGAAACCTCAGTATGGAATGTCTTTCCAATTGCTTTTCCACATCTTTTGTTGGTTGAAACGGATGGATTCTCCTTCGAAGCAGTAGCTTTAATCTCTTCCACTCACAAATGTACAACCAAAAAAAGTCTAAATGTTTCTTATATATTTGCCTATTTCTTTTGTTTTCTGGAAGATTAGATTTCTTTTCATTTTATAATATTTATCACAAAAACACACACAGTGCGATGTTTCTGTGGTTAGAACGGATTAATTGTGTGCAGGGATGGCAAAAATAAAGTTTTCATTGTAAGTTTTTTTTTTTAATGACCAGAGTTTGGTTTATCAAAACTCCATTATACATTTACCATATTCGCGTGTGTTAGTGTGTGACAAAAATAAATAAATAAATAAATAAAGTATTTCATGGATCATCACCAAATTTGGTAAAAATACAAAGAGTCAAGAATTAAGAAGTGAGTTTGTTATTAAAATAGTCTTCTCAAACCGAAAGTGGTTTAAATAAACCATTTTCGGTTTGATCATTGATCATCATAGATCGAAAAACGTAATACGTATTAAGATCCGGGTTTCAGTTTCGTAAGAACATATTTAATCTCTATTATTAACTCTCTAATAAAACCGGAAGTGGTTCATTCAACTATAATTTCTCGTTTCAATAAATATTGGTCTACATAGAGCAAGAGCGGTAGATGAAAGCAGTTTTCTCCATTCGGATAGCTCTCAAGTGTCTCAAAAGTGCAGTGGCGTAGTCAGAGGGGCTCACCCGCCTCAAGCTCTCCCCATTAGTGTTGTAATGTTGAAAGTGGATTCTGCTTACATGAAGTGTGTTCCATTTGTAATGTTAGAACTTTTCTTTTTAGTTTCCTTAGTAAGCATAAGGGAGCTTGTAGTTTTACTCCAGATGTAATTAAGTATGTGTGTATGTAGTACTTTATTCCTCGGTAACTATCAGCTAAATTTAAACCAAATTAGATGTACAAGTTCCCAATCATCTAAGGAATAAAGATCACTACATCTGATGGCCGAGCTTGGTCGGCGATAGGCTCGGCTCGGCTTGCCTTGTATGTTCTATTTTATTTCTCCGTAACTACTGGCCAAATATAATCGAAATTTGGTGTGCAGATAGCCCATTATCCAAGAATATACATCTCTATACTTGGTGGCCGACTCGGCAAAGGACAGGCTCGGTTCGGCTCTGTTTGTATGTTGTACTTTATTTCTCGGTAACTATTGGTCAGATTTAAATCAAATTTGGTTTCCAAGTATCGCTGAAGGAATAAAGATCATTATATATTATGTCTGGACTCGGTCGCCGACAGTCTCGACTCGACTTGTCTTGTACGTTGTATCTTCTTTTTCAGTAACTACTGGCCGAAATATTTTAAACAGGGACGCAAGTGGAATGCAGGACAAAAATGTCCTTCTCTCCTCTTGCCTTATGTTTTCTTACTTGCTTGACAAAAGTTATATTATTTTGCTTGGTGAATTCTTTTCCTTCAACCTTCAGAAAATCATGCTTTTGCAAAGCTCTGCTTTCTTTTAAGCCCCAAACAAATACATGATGGCAAAAAGTTTCGGAATGTGTTGCTATTTTCACTGCTCGCTTCTCATTTTAGATAGTGTATATTTACAACAAAGGGGGGAAGTGCACCTTTGCAGTCCCTAAATCCGGCCCTGTATATATATATATATATATATATATATATATCCCTCGAGAAGTCGCGCTGAAAAAGTAACGCGAGTAGTCGCGCGCAGTCAAAAGGACCGCACGAACATAATGTGTTGCAAATATAGTTTTAAACATTTTTCTTGTATTAGAAACGTAATTTTGTATATTTTCTGATTAAGAGGGAATAACATTTTTATTATTATATTAAGTTTTACAGTAATAACTATTAGAGGAACCTACAATTATACATGTACTGTTTTATTATTTCTTATTTGGAATAAAATGTTTTTTCGCTACATATTTGTTTAGATAGAAAACTACGCACTGGTTTTATGGAAAATTCTAAATCTGATGAAGATCTTTTGTTTTTGTCAACTCTGGTTCATCTAAAATTAGAAATGCAATAGTAAATTAGTAAAAAATGTACTATATAAACATAACACTAAAACCAAGCTTCACAGCGCATTTTACATTCAATTACAGCTCACTCGTAGCTAATTGGTTAGCACACACGCCTTTTGCGTGGGACTTCCGAGTTCGATTCCCGGTGAGAGCTCATGTGGTTCGGATCCCACGTTAAGCAGTAGATCCACGTCTTACATAGCCTTGATGCTGAAAAGGGCGCTAAATTGAAATCAAATCAAATTTACATTGAATTATTTTACGGTCCTGTTATTTTGAAACTCCGCCTATACAGCACTACATTGAATTATTTTAGGTTATCTTCAAATTTACACTGTTCTACACTTCGTAGTCGCTTATTTCGTCCTCTCCTGCTCTGACTACATTCGGGGAATCGCTGGTCATTTCTGGGTTTAACATCTTCAGACTCGCTCGCAGTGTTATTTGTTATGAGATCATCTCGGCTGATTTATCCAAATAGTCCATTCCTAACAATTCCCTTTGTTCTTTTAAGCTGTTCATTTCTAATTTTCTTTTTTCAAACTTGGTACCAGTTTGTTAGCTCTGTCGACCTCTCTTCCGTTAATTAAAATAATATTTATATTTATACAGCTTAAAACATCTCCAAAGCAAAGGTCACGTGCAGAGCGAAACACTGGAAAAAAACATTACACGGTTAGTCGCGCGCGGTGGAAAGCACCACAGAACCTCTAAACAATCACTAGTAGTTAGACTAAACAACGGATAACGGAGTGATTGAGCAGGAATGTTCGAGAAGGTGAGGGGGAAGATTAGCTAGACGGAGAAGTCTGTCGGACAAATAGGATGGACACACGGTCAAAAATAATTTCCCTGCGGTGCTTTTGACTGCGGCGCGACTACTCAAGGGATATATATATATATATAGATAGATAGATAGATAGATATATAGATAGATAGATACAGTGGCGGTTCCAGGATATGAACAAAAGAGGGGCTAAACCATAGCTTGCAGCTTTATCCAGTGTAAAGCAGAATTGAAGCCCATTTTAACCAGTGTATACCTTATCGTTAAGGGGGGACTATAGCTCCTATAGCTTTCCCTCGGATCCGCGCCCTTATACAAGGGCGCCGATTTCTCTGTAAAATGGGGGGCCTCATTTAGATGAAGGCGGCATATATGAGGATTTTAAAACAAATTGCATTCAAATTATTCCAAATATTATATCTTCTTAAATACAATAAGGGGCCCACATGTACTTTGGGGGGGGGGTCCCGGGTCCCCTTGGTCCCCCAGGATCGGCGCCCATGCCTGTATATATATAATATGAAATGCTTGTGTGTGAACGCCACCTTGATGAGTTTCTCGCTACGCAACTGCAAGAATACCTTTCATGTCCTCTATTGATCTTCAATTGAAACCGGAAGTCGTAGGAATGAACCACTTCTGGTTTCAATAGTCATATCCATAGAACAGGAATTGTAAGAGTAAGAAGCGGTTTTCTGCATTCTATTCAGCGTTCTAAAAATAGCTGCCATCTTCTGTTGTAGGCCTCTATTCAAACCGGAAGTGGTCGAAAATCAGAAACTTCCTGTTTTAACGTTGAGAGTTATAGAATAAATCTATAATAGATAACAAGAAGCTGTTTTCTGCATTCAGTTAAGCGTCCCAAAAAATGTACATTTCGTCTGTATTCTAATCCCTCTACTAAAAGCGGAAGTGGAAGAAATCTATTACCTTTTGGGGTTTCAATATTAATTGTGAAAATATTGCACTACAGAAACCTACTTTGTTTTATGAATTTTTTTTTTTTTTTTTTTTTTTTTTTACTTTGTTGAGTAGCCCTAACCTGTATTTTCTTTTAAAACATGAAATAAGTCAAACTGGACATCATACGTAAACTAGTTTTAGAAATGATTTACGAGTAGAGCACAGATTATTTACCACTCTGCCCATTCAGTACTGTCTAAGCTTGACTAAGTCAAGCGGAGTAGCGCGTCTGAACAAAGGATTATGAATTAGGAAAACTAATATATAACAGTGGAGTATACTGGTTTGATGGCTTGGGCTACCACTAACCTTTATGACACCTGTACATTATTATTATTATTATTATTATTATTATTATTCATCAATTTGTAATAATAATAATAATAATAGCTCTTCTTCTTTGGAGTAACGAGCAGTTGCTAGTTGGGAGTAGTTCCTCTTTAGTAACGCCTATGCTCTTCCTGCTGGTCTAAAACCTAGAGCCCGCTCCTCTGATGGACGTGGTCCCGGGACGATTTTTGGTGGAAGAGGTTGAAGGCATTACGATGGTTTAGATCCTACCTTAGACTGTTGGTCTGCATCTCCTGTAGTCTCGGTGCTACACCGGAAGGATGTCACTGTAGCTCTGGGAACACTGCTTTCGAACAAACAAGCAAATAATAATAATAATAATATTATTATTATTATTAATAATAATAATAATAATAATAATAAGAAGAAGAAGAAGAAGAAGAAGAAAAAGAAATGAAATGAAATCTTTCAGTTTTACCTCCCACGGCTATACTGGCTAGGCTAAAAGATACGGTGATGATGGTAAGAAATGAATGAAATGGTGGAATGAAGAAAGTGGGAGGAAACGGGAGAACCCCGAGAAAACCCACGTACACGGTGTTTGTCCACCACAAAGTTCACTTAGCGTGAGCGGAAATCGAACCAGGGCCCCATGCACCAGAAGTGAACGCTCTGCTACTGAACCACTGCGGCCTCTTATAAGAGAAAGAGTACAGATGAAGTGTAAAATCAAATTTTTGTGCTATATCAATCATTTCCATGTTGAACAAATATAGTTTTATTGAGAAAGTGTACAAGTATGATTTTATGATTTTACTGCAAGTATGATGACAGCCTTAAGATTTGAACTCTGCAACATCTTAATATTTTATTCTGATGTCTGATAACTCCTATATGACATTAGTTATATAGCCTACTTTCTATTGAGGAACTAGGGCTACTAGTAGTCAAAGCCCACATTTAAATATCCAGGCTATTTTCTACTGACTTAGGCCTACTACTAGTCAAAGTCTATATTTTAATAAATCTTCATACCCAGCATACGTTTTTCTAAAGCAAAATTAGATATATCTGAGATACTTTCAGCCAGTGTGGAAAAAAATAACAAGGAGATATCCTTTCACCAAAGTTTCGTTTACCGATATTTCTCTGCTGCAAAATTTCCTGCACGAAAGTATCAGCACAGGGGAGGGAGTTGGATTGCTTTCTTCAGTAAGAGGAAGTAGTATTCTTTTGTTTGTCCAGATCTGTTTTAAGTTTATATTTTAATACTAGCAGCGTTCACCCCGCTTCGCTGCGGTCACCCCGGAACGCAATAAACGTTGTTACTTAGATAATTTTTACTTTTTCGCTTTCAAGTGATATGATAAAAACCATAGAAGATTGCAGTAAATGTTAACATTATATCGCCTGTCATTTATGTTAACCCGCCCCGCTTCGCTGCGGTCACCCCGGAACGCAATAAACTTTGTTACTTAGATAATTTTTACTTTTTCGCTTTCAAGTGATATGATAAAAACCATAGTAGATTGCAGTAAATGTTAACATTATATCGCCTGTCATTTATGTTAACCCGCCGAGTGACACGGTCATGCGGGTTGCATATAAATACGTTTATTTTTATACCTATGATGAACTAACAAAGGATTTGTACGTTATGGACACTTGAATGGTCAATTATCTCAAGACACTGGTAATTAAAAATTAAAGTGATATGATAAAAACCATCTAGGGTCCAAATCCTAATAACCCCCCAAAAATGAAAGAAATTGGTTCAGCCGTATTAGCGTGATGAGCTAACAAAGGATTTGTGCGTTCTCTTTTATATAATAGATTAAAAATCTACTTCATATTAATATTCAAAGTCTAGTTTCATTTCTGTCATATTTTCCGTCTGTCATTTTTCCGTTGCTTATTTATTTTATTCAGGTTTATTTTCCTTTGCAATTAAATTAGTTAATCTATAAATGTAATTACTTATCATTATTGTATTCTTTATTTCGTAAATTATCTTATAATACAAATATTTTATTAGTGGTGAGCTTATGTCCGGGGAGCTTTTGTCCGCTTTTGCATTAACATAGGTGAGCTTAATGCCGGTGAGCCAGTGGCGAAGGGAAGGGGGGGGCGCCCCCCCAAAGAGGTCCGACAATGTACTTTGGTACTTCGATGTTTGTAATTTTTATATATTTTTATGTTTATATATTTTTTGTTTGTAATTTTTCTATATGTACCTATAACAGCACTTGCCCCCCCCCCCAACACACATCCTGGCTACGCTACTGCGGTGAGCTTATGTCCGCGACCCGAAAATATACACCAAGTTTTGACTTATAAATATTTTACATAGTGTATATTGAAATATTGTCTTCCATGTGGCCTACATGTGTAAACTTTCATCATGAGATTGATTTTACTAACTCCCTTCCCCCTTTTATACTTGATGAATTGCAACCTCAAACAACAGCATTATTCCTTAAGTAAAAGGAAGGCATATAACACGTAACCGGACTCCGCTAGTCTACCGTAAGCTTTTCCATTGTCTCAAGATACTGAATCAACGCCAGTAGTAGAAAATGGATCGATCTGGCTCAGACCTGAGCCAACTTAGGACAACTCACAAGCCACTGAGAAAATGACCACCTTGCACCGTGAGACCACGGCCTTTTACGACCTCCATTTTAGGGGTGAATTCGTTCCCTTTTACGACCACTTTTTAAGGGGGTGACCTCGTTCTCTTTTACGACCTCCATTTTAGGGGGTGTACTCATTCCCTTTTATGAGCCCTTATTTTAATATAGCAGAAATTACGAACACATAGAAGAGAAGATAACACATAACACTACGTAACATACAGCAGAACAGATAATACATAGCACAGCTAATAAAAGAACATGGCTTATTTTCCAACCCCTATTTTACCATAGCAGAAATTACACTGAGATTATGAACACACAGCAGAACAGATAATACATAGCACAGCTAATAAAAGAACATGGCTTATTTTCCAACCCCTATTTTAACATAGCACATCAGACAGAGCCAGGGGTGAACTCGTTCTCTTTTATGAGCACATTTTTTCAACCCCTTAGCATCAGACTACATAGCACATCAGACAGAGACTACGAAACATAGCAGGGGGTGAACATAACGAACATAGCAGAGAATAGGGGTGGACTCGATTACGAACACACAGCAGAACAGATAATACATAGCACAGTTAATAAAAGAACATGGATTATTTCCAACCCCTATTTTAACATAACATAACAGAAATGACATAAGAATACGTAACTCATTCCAACCCTTATTTTAACATAACGAGCAAAGATTACAATCGAACACCCACGGTCTACAGATAATCATTTTAGAGGGTGTATTCATTCATTCTCTTTGATGACCATTTTTTCCACCCCTAATGAAATTACATAGGAGAGCAGATAATACATAAGATTCGTTCTCTTTTACGACCTCCATTTTAGAGGGTGAACTCGTTCCCTTTTATGATTACTTTTTCAACCCTTATTTGACCATTTTAACATAGCAGAAATGACATAAGCATGTCCTCAAACTACTGACCATCGTGAACAAAGGTCAAACTCGAAAACGAAACAACATATCGAGGTGCTGTTTCCACATTTAGCAATTGGTCATCAAAAAAGTACTGACCATCAAGGTCAAATGTCAAAACTCGAAAACGGAGCCACATACTCAGGTGCTGTTTCCACATTGAGTAATAGGTCATCAGGTACCACAAGTTCCAAAATAGTGGCCATCGAGGTCAAAGGTCAACATACTTAAAACCCAATAACTCGAAAATGAAGCAACGTATTGAGGTGCTGTTTCCAAATCTAGTAATAGGTCATCAACTAGTGCAAGTTCCAAAATAGTGACCATCGAGGTCAAAGGTCAACATACTTAAAACCTAATTACTCGAAAATGGATCCACATATTGAGGTGGTGTTTCCACATTGAGTAATAGGTCATCAGGTACCACAAGTTCCAAAATAGTGGTCATCGAGGTCAAAGGTCAAAATACTTAAAACCCAATAACTCGAAAACGAAGCAACGTATTGAGGTGCTGTTTTCAAATCTAGTAACTGGTCATCAACTACTACAAGTTTCAAAATAATGATCATCAAGGTCAAAGGTCAACATACTAAAAACCTAATAACACGAAAACTGAGCCACATATTGAGATGCTGTTTTCAAATCTAGTAACTGGTCATCATCTACTACAAGTTCCAAAAATAATGATCATCGAGGTCAAAGGTCAACATACTTAAAACCTAATAACACGAAAACTGAGCCACATATTGAGATGCTGTTTTCACATTTAGTAATCGACCACCAACTACTACAAGTTCCAAAAATAATGAATGCCCAATGAACCAACGAACGCGAATAACTCTTAAACAGAGCAACGTTTTGAGGTGCTGTTTCCAAATCTAGGAATACGTCATCAACTACTACATGTTCTGAAAACACTGACCATGGAGGTTAAAGGTCAAATATTTAAGCTTTAATAACTTTAAACAAAGCCTGTGTGACCTATTCAGTTTTGTACCAAGCAGAGAGAAGTGAAGAATGAAAAAATATGACTGGCTTACTTCGAGAAAGAAAGCAACGATATACATTTTAACTAGCTGCGTATTTTAAATCATTTTGTACTATTTAAATAAACAATCGGATAAATTTAACCGGCTCAGAAGTTCAATACTATTTTGTACTCTTGAGTGAGCTTTCCAAGGACCATTTTTTAAACTAACTCAGAATTTCATTTCATTTTGTAATACTCAAATTTGGATGAAGTGTTTAGTTTTGTACAAACCAGAAAAATTTGATTGGATTATTTCCTTAGGTACCAACTGGAAAAAGTGAAGGGCCATTATTCAAATAAACGAAGGAATAGAGTATTTAGTTTTTGTACGAACTAGAAAAAAAGAAGTGAAGTATGAATAAAATTTAGGTGGACTATTTTCTTTTGTACCAACTGGAAAAGAGAAGAAGAGCTACTTTAACTAGCTCATTATGTACTGTGTAAGGAAACGAAAATTGACTATTTAACTAGCTCAGAATTTATGTAAGAATAATTTCGATGTTCTACTTTTTATACCAACGAGAAAAAATGAACTAGCTGAATATACGAAATAATAAATTTAAGTGACCTATTCAATTTTGTACTACTCAAATAAACAATGGAGTATTTAGTTTTGCACCATTTTGGAGTATTCAAATAAACAAAGGAATTATAACTTGTGTCAACTCTAAAATTAATTAAACGAAGTAATGCATTTGAAAAACCGAAGTTGAGTATTTTATACCATTTTGTATTATTTCAACAAACAAAGGAATAAGCAAAACGAAGGCATAAATATGAGTGAGCTATTTAATTTTGTAGCTGAGTATTTTAACGAAAGAACAAAATTGTACTAACCAGAAAAAACCGAAGAAGGCCCATTTTAACTAACTGAGAATTTCTGTACCTTTTTGTACTATTTAAACAAACGATGGAGCAAATTTGAGTGGCCTGTTTTTTGTACTAACCAGAAAAATCGAAGAAGGTACCTTTATACTAGCTCAATGAACGAAAGAACAAATTTCGATGTTCTACTTTTTATACCAACGAGAAAAAAATGAACTAGCTGAATATACGAAAGAATAAATTTAAGTGACCTATTCAATTTTGTACCAATGAGAAATTTCATTTTTAACTGGTTCAGAATTTTACTACTCAAATAAACAATGGAATATTGTACCATTTTGGAGTTTTCAAATAAACAAAGGACTTATATTTTGTGTCAACTTCAACAAACAAAAGGAAAAGCAAAAAAGGATCATTTTAACTAGTCTAATAAACGAAGGCATAAATATGAGTGAGCTATTTAATTTTGTAGCAACCAGAGGATCATTTTATACCATTTTGTACTACTCAAATAAACGAAGGAATAAATTTAGGGTGTTCTACAGAAGAAAACGGGGAAGGGCCATTTTATTTAATTTTGTAGTACTCAAAATATACAAAGATATAAATTTGTGTGACCCATTCAGTTTTGTACTAAGCAGAAAATTTGTTGGCTTTTTTAAAAAGACCATTTTATCTTTTTGTGCTCTACAAATAAACAGAGGAAAAGCAAAGAGAGACCATTTTATGTGCCTTTTGTAACGAAGAAACAAATTTGAAGGAGGTTCATTTTAACTAATCCTGTTGCGAGTAGATCAATATGGCATTATTGCGACTTTCATTTTCGAATACATACGGATTAAGCCACTACGGCAAAAAATACTACTCTCTCCTTATGCTTATTTGGAGCAGACTTAAGAGGACCAAGCATTAGAAACCCGCTAGTAGGGCGTCGATTCAGTAATCCATATTGGAGTATACCTTTTATACAACAAAACAAGCTTCTTAGCCCCACTCCAGAAATTAGAAAACAAATTCTTTCTTCTACTGTCTTCGGCATGCATTTTAGACCAAGGGCAGCAAGATTAATATTAAATAACACTTCTGCTGGATAGAAATTCGATTCTCTCGATCTTCTGCTTTATCCGGCAACTCCAATAAGCATCTGTAAATATTCTTTGATGTGTAAAATTGGATCCACTCATCTCGCAATACCCTGTAAACGCTTGTCCGAACAATGAAGAAAATCAATTAGATAGTTGTAAATTTTAATGGAAGAATTACCGGTATTCTATCTAAGACAATCTACACCCACGGAATCATCGTTATTACAAATAGTGTTAATAGGCATGTTTTTCTATTGGCACATCCTAGTACTGCTTAATTATATCTCCCAAATACTGTACATCTCTTGCCCATTTAATTTAGCCTTAAATCTGAGAAATTGGATCGTATAAATGTGTTCGCAGAATGGCGGTGTAATTGTTATCTTTTCCTAATAACTCTCTTAGAGATCATTATTGCTGGTAGACTACAATACACCTTTAAAACCTATTCTCATTCGAAAAATAAACTGCACTATTACAGACTATTATAAGTGCAGTATCGAAGTCTACTTCAACTAAGCATAAGGAGAAAGTAGTATTTTTTTTTTTTTTTTTTGCCATAATGGATTATTCTGTATGTATAGCTTTATTGTGAGAAATACCATTTGTTATTCTTTTTCACCAAGTTTCCAAATACCGCGAGGTCCAACAGATAGGTATCAGGAGATACCGCAAAAAGGCCAGTTTTACCACATCGTGTAAAGCAACCAAGTAAATCTGCAATCTGGATACTTGGCCTGAACTCGCACACATGATTCCAAAACTTTAATAACTCATCCAAAGTGTCCTGCGTTCCCCCATAGCGAAAGAAGCGATAATATCTATCCATCAAATAATTCTCTACCACATCGTTATAGTGTGCATTATGCTCAACAAAACATGGCTGTATACCATTATGTAACCGAAAATATCTAATTGTAGACCATTACGTTGTACCACAGGGAAATGAAAAAACAGTAACTCACACAACCAAGTATGTGTTAAAGTTTTTAGTTGTTAATACAAAAGTAAAGAAGCCTTAGTGCAAAACTAAATATTCTACACCTTCTCGGTGGTACTAAATAGTACAAAATACTTAAATTGATACAATGCTACAAAACTAAATTCCTTCACTTTTCGCAGCTGGTACAAAAGAAAATATTCCATTCAAATTTTTTGCCCGGTACAAAACTAAATTCCTTCGTTTATTTGAGTAGTGCATTTCCATACATTTGTTTAAACAGCACACGATAATATAATAAAATGGCATATCTTGTTCGTACATATGCCACTCAAATTCATTTATTCTTCCCTTTGACCTCTAAAATGATAATAATAATGATTTAAAATTTAATTATCCATTTTTTCACACTCTCTCTTTATCTCTACTTAATTAAAAAAAACTATCGTTTCTACTACTACAGTATTTACCCATATGGAACTGTCTCAAAATTGTCTCTTCGTTTTCTTTTACTAGATGTAACCTGATAAATTCTAAGATGTGGATAATTTCCAAGTAAAGCTGCCGGATAAAGCAGAAGATCGAGAGAATCGAATTTCTATCCAGCAGAAGTGTTATTTAATATTAATCTTGCTGCCCTTGGTCTAAAATGCATGCCGAAGACAGTAGAAGAAAGAATTTGTTTTCTAATTTCTGGAGTGGGGCTAAGAAGCTTGTTTTGTTGTATAAAAGGTATACTCCAATATGGATTACTGAATCGACGCCCTACTAGCGGGTTTCTAATGCTTGGTCCTCTTAAGTCTGCTCCAAATAAGCATAAGGAGAGAGTAGTATTTTTTTGCCGTAGTGGCTTAATCCGTATGTATTCGAAAATGAAAGTCGCAATAATGCCATATTGATCTACTCGCAACAGGATTAGTTAAAATGAACCTCCTTCAAATTTGTTTCTTCGTTACAAAAGGCACATAAAATGGTCTCTCTTTGCTTTTCCTCTGTTTATTTGTAGAGCACAAAAAGATAAAATGGTCTTTTTAAAAAAGCCAACAAATTTTCTGCTTAGTACAAAACTGAATGGGTCACACAAATTTATATCTTTGTATATTTTGAGTACTACAAAATTAAATAAAATGGCCCTTCCCCGTTTTCTTCTGTAGAACACCTAAATTTATTCCTTCGTTTATTTTAGTAGTACAAAAATACTGAGCTATTTAAATTTTACATTCTTCGCTTTTTTCTGCTTAGTACAAAACTGATTAGGTCACCCAAATTTATTCCTCCTTCGGTTTCTTTTTTGTCGCTGGTGCTCCATTTTTTTGTTGGTACATAAGAAAATAGTCCATCCAAATTTTATTCGTTCTTCAATTCTTTTTCTTATTTTGCTAGGTACAAAACTAAATATTCTACCCAAATTTATTCCTTCGTTTATTTGATTAATGACCCTTCACTTTTTCCAGTTGGTACATAAGGAAATAATCCAATCAAATTTTTCTGGTTCGAACAAAACTAAATACTCCATCCAAATTTGAGTATTACAAAATGAAATGAAATTCTGAGTTAGTTAGAAAATAGTCCTTCTTGCTACAAAATTGGAAATCTCACTCAAGAGACCTTCGTTTGTTTAAATAGTACACTGTTAGCTAAATTGGACCTTCTTCGCTTTTTCTGGTTAGTACAGAAAACAGGCCACTCAAATTTATTCCATCGTTTGTTTAAATAGTACAAAAAGGTACAGAAATTTTCAGTTAGTTAAAATGGGCCTTCTTCGCTTTTTCTGGTTACTACAATTTTATTCTTTCGTTTATTTGAGTAGTACAAAATGGTATAAAATGATCCTCTGGTTGCTACAAAATTAAATAGCTCACTCATATTTATGCCTTCGTTTATTAGACTAGTTAAAATGATCCTTTTTTGCTTTTCCTTTTGTTTGTTGAAGTTGACACAAAATATAAGTCCTTTGTTTATTTGAAAACTCCAAAATGGTACAATATTCCATTGTTTATTTGAGTAGTAAAATTCTGAACCAGTTAAAAATGAAATTTCTCATTGGTACAAAATTGAATAGGTCACTTAAATTTATTCTTTCGTATATTCAGCTAGTTCATTTTTTTCTCGTTGGTATAAAAAGTAGAACATCGAAATTTGTTCTTTCGTTCATTGAGCTAGTATAAAGGTACCTTCTTCGATTTTTCTGGTTAGTACAAAAAACAGGCCACTCAAATTTGCTCCATCGTTTGTTTAAATAGTACAAAAAGGTACAGAAATTCTCAGTTAGTTAAAATGGGCCTTCTTCGGTTTTTTCTGGTTAGTACAATTTTGTTCTTTCGTTAAAATACTCAGCTACAAAATTAAATAGCTCACTCATATTTATGCCTTCGTTTTGCTTATTCCTTTGTTTGTTGAAATAATACAAAATGGTATAAAATACTCAACTTCGGTTTTTCAAATGCATTACTTCGTTTAATTAATTTTAGAGTTGACACAAGTTATAATTCCTTTGTTTATTTGAATACTCCAAAATGGTGCAAAACTAAATACTCCATTGTTTATTTGAGTAGTACAAAATTGAATAGGTCACTTAAATTTATTATTTCGTATATTCAGCTAGTTCATTTTTTCTCGTTGGTATAAAAAGTAGAACATCGAAATTATTCTTACATAAATTCTGAGCTAGTTAAATAGTCAATTTTCGTTTCCTTACACAGTACATAATGAGCTAGTTAAAGTAGCTCTTCTTCTCTTTTCCAGTTGGTACAAAAGAAAATAGTCCACCTAAATTTTATTCATACTTCACTTCTTTTTTTCTAGTTCGTACAAAAACTAAATACTCTATTCCTTCGTTTATTTGAATAATGGCCCTTCACTTTTTCCAGTTGGTACCTAAGGAAATAATCCAATCAAATTTTTCTGGTTTGTACAAAACTAAACACTTCATCCAAATTTGAGTATTACAAAATGAAATGAAATTCTGAGTTAGTTTAAAAAATGGTCCTTGGAAAGCTCACTCAAGAGTACAAAATAGTATTGAACTTCTGAGCCGGTTAAATTTATCCGATTGTTTATTTAAATAGTACAAAATGATTTAAAATACGCAGCTAGTTAAAATGTATATCGTTGCTTTCTTTCTCGAAGTAAGCCAGTCATATTTTTTCATTCTTCACTTCTCTCTGCTTGGTACAAAACTGAATAGGTCACACAGGCTTTGTTTAAAGTTATTAAAGCTTAAATATTTGACCTTTAACCTCCATGGTCAGTGTTTTCAGAACATGTAGTAGTTGATGACGTATTCCTAGATTTGGAAACAGCACCTCAAAACGTTGCTCTGTTTAAGAGTTATTCGCGTTCGTTGGTTCATTGGGCATTCATTATTTTTGGAACTTGTAGTAGTTGGTGGTCGATTACTAAATGTGAAAACAGCATCTCAATATGTGGCTCAGTTTTCGTGTTATTAGGTTTTAAGTATGTTGACCTTTGACCTCGATGATCATTATTTTTGGAACTTGTAGTAGATGATGACCAGTTACTAGATTTGAAAACAGCATCTCAATATGTGGCTCAGTTTTCGTGTTATTAGGTTTTTAGTATGTTGACCTTTGACCTTGATGATCATTATTTTGAAACTTGTAGTAGTTGATGACCAGTTACTAGATTTGAAAACAGCACCTCAATACGTTGCTTCGTTTTCGAGTTATTGGGTTTTAAGTATTTTGACCTTTGACCTCGATGACCACTATTTTGGAACTTGTGGTACCTGATGACCTATTACTCAATGTGGAAACACCACCTCAATATGTGGATCCATTTTCGAGTAATTAGGTTTTAAGTATGTTGACCTTTGACCTCGATGGTCACTATTTTGGAACTTGCACTAGTTGATGACCTATTACTAGATTTGGAAACAGCACCTCAATACGTTGCTTCATTTTCGAGTTATTGGGTTTTAAGTATGTTGACCTTTGACCTCGATGGCCACTATTTTGGAACTTGTGGTACCTGATGACCTATTACTCAATGTGGAAACAGCACCTGAGTATGTGGCTCCGTTTTCGAGTTTTGACATTTGACCTTGATGGTCAGTACTTTTTTGATGACCAATTGCTAAATGTGGAAACAGCACCTCGATATGTTGTTTCGTTTTCGAGTTTGACCTTTGTTCACGATGGTCAGTAGTTTGAGGACATGCTTATGTCATTTCTGCTATGTTAAAATGGTCAAATAAGGGTTGAAAAAGTAATCATAAAAGGGAACGAGTTCACCCTCTAAAATGGAGGTCGTAAAAGAGAACGAATCTTATGTATTATCTGCTCTCCTATGTAATTTCATTAGGGGTGGAAAAAATGGTCATCAAAGAGAATGAATGAATACACCCTCTAAAATGATTATCTGTAGACCGTGGGTGTTCGATTGTAATCTTTGCTCGTTATGTTAAAATAAGGGTTGGAATGAGTTACGTATTCTTATGTCATTTCTGTTATGTTATGTTAAAATAGGGGTTGGAAATAATCCATGTTCTTTTATTAACTGTGCTATGTATTATCTGTTCTGCTGTGTGTTCGTAATCGAGTCCACCCCTATTCTCTGCTATGTTCGTTATGTTCACCCCCTGCTATGTTTCGTAGTCTCTGTCTGATGTGCTATGTAGTCTGATGCTAAGGGGTTGAAAAAATGTGCTCATAAAAGAGAACGAGTTCACCCCTGGCTCTGTCTGATGTGCTATGTTAAAATAGGGGTTGGAAAATAAGCCATGTTCTTTTATTAGCTGTGCTATGTATTATCTGTTCTGCTGTGTGTTCATAATCTCAGTGTAATTTCTGCTATGGTAAAATAGGGGTTGGAAAATAAGCCATGTTCTTTTATTAGCTGTGCTATGTATTATCTGTTCTGCTGTATGTTACGTAGTGTTATGTGTTATCTTCTCTTCTATGTGTTCGTAATTTCTGCTATATTAAAATAAGGGCTCATAAAAGGGAATGAGTTCACCCCCTAAAATGGAGGTCGTAAAAGAGAACGAGGTCACCCCCTTAAAAAGTGTTCATAAAAGGGAACGAATTCACCCCTAAAATGGAGGTCGTAAAAGGCCGTGGTCTCACGGTGCAAGGTGGTCATTTTCTCAGTGGCTTGTGAGTTGTCCTAAGTTGGCTCAGGTCTGAGCCAGATCGATCCATTTTCTACTACTAACGCCGGAAAAGTACTTTAGCTCTCACTGGGAATTGAAACCAAGGCGTATGTGGGGATCCACAGGATTCAGATTCCTCCCCACAAAACTTCGCAAGTCGACGAACATTTGTGAACTTTCTTATTATAAGTATACTTCTTTGTCATCGGAATGATTGACATAGCCTAAAAATTTTAATATCTTTAGCTCTATTGTGTTTAATAAGAGGCACTAATTAACAATTACTTGTCGTCTTTTCGGGTGTTGAATAACACAGGTTAAATACTACATATACGTATTAGACCTGCAAAAATCTTCGGATCCCTCCAAACAAAAAAAAAAAAAAAAATTATGGGCGCGTGCCTGGCGTGCTCTAAACATTCATTTATTTATGTAAAATATTTCAAATGCAGCTTCTAAGGCCAATTTACAACAGAATATTTTAACATCAATAATGGAAAAAGGAAAGGAGAAAATCAGGCAGGATTTATGCTTAAAGATAACATCCCAACATTCACTTTGTGGAACAACGAAAAAAGCTGGTAAAACCGGTCAGGGTAGCAGGCCACATGCTTTGAACCCAGGATCTCCCTTTTGCGAAAGAAGAACGCTAGCCACTAGGCTATGCTCGCTAGACATAATAATAATAATAATAATAATAATAATAATATAGTTTGATTCAATATAGTGAACAAATTGGGGATGTGCCTGGATTAAGAATCAGCAAACAACGGTGAAATATTCCAAAAATAATGCAGATTGATAGCCAATGACGTGGCCATGCATCACACAATTTCCTAGCTATTTTGTGGGCTTTGTTTTAATAATAATAATAATATGATTTTCACAGGCTTGCGCCCACCATTCATGGAATAGTTCTTACATAAATTAATCCTACTCTTGTTGTGAACAGCGAAGAGCGCTATGAAAACAAAGCAAGATGAAGAATGAAAGAGATTGTCTATTTTCCCTCCCCTTTGCTACTTTTGTCTCACTCTGTGCTTCTCCCTGACCCTGCTATCCCCTTCCACCTGCCTTTTTCCTCGTATGTGACTGACTTCCTCCTATGATATTCACAGAAATCGATCTCTTTTTTTCTCCCTGTCTCTACTTCATATTTGCAATAACAACATATGAAAGTGAAATATTCATTCTGCTTCACCACCTGAAGAACGAAATTCAATGTGACCCTCTGAAGAACAATACAATAGATACCATGTCCGAGGAACTCTCCAAAGATCTGATAAGATCTGTAACTGATGAACACAATACCTTTACCAAACCTGTCTGGTCAACTGTGTTACTCATGTGGCAAATAGTATTTGTAACGAAATAGCTTCTGTTCCACACATTTTCGTTCCATTAGATACCCGCAGAGGAAAGAATCTCATTCAGCTGGTACCAGTTGTTGATTTTCTCCCACCAAGCGTGAAAGGAATACCCGAAACAGATTTGTTCCTTCAATTAGTTACGGTACAATAACGTTACATGCTCGAATAACGTTACGGTGTCGTAACAAAAATTGGTGGTATACCTTGTACCTACCTACATTAAATAACCAATAATTTTGTTACAGAGAACTATTTTCGTTACGTTACAGTTACGTTAAGTTATCCACCCCT
This sequence comes from Thermobia domestica, assembly GCF_964235325.1. Classification (NCBI taxonomy): domain Eukaryota; kingdom Metazoa; phylum Arthropoda; class Insecta; order Zygentoma; family Lepismatidae; genus Thermobia; species Thermobia domestica. The sequence continues at coordinate 337,261,848 of NC_137455.1, read as the reverse complement.
GATTTATATATCTATTTCATATTATGTAAATATTTATCTATTTTTCAAAGAAAGGATATGAAAGTTGATTTCTATTAGATTTATGTCAATTCAAGCTCATTATTTCGATTTTATCAAATGGAAAGGATACGGAAACATTGTACAGCTTTATAGCCTTTAAACCTCTATTGCTCAGGCCGGGACAAGATAGGATGTAGAAGTCGACCAGGGCCTTTACTATGGCATTATCCAAGCATTATCCTGGTGAAACACACTGGAAATCTCAATTAGAATGGTTGATGGGTCCAAACCCATTCTTCCACAGTCCGCATTTCAAATCTGAAGTTCCGTACTCCAGCTATTGGACCACAAGAATAGTATGTTGTTGTAATGGCTGATGTCAAAGAAAAAAATGAAACTTTGTTATATCGAGGTAATCAAACTGAAGTGCTTTCAAAACTAGAAACAAATTAACAGCTCAAAAGCACGTGCAGATATTTTTAAAGAAAGGACTCTACGTCACATAGTTACTGCGGTCACTCAACAAAGGTCGAATCATAAATGTCATTTTAGCAACAGTGGGTGGAGGGTTTCCTTGGCAACAGACCTTAACATTCCAATGTTAAAGCTAGTAAACACGTGTTTTCAGAAGGAAAGAAGTTATTTTAGTCTTTCGTTTCTTTATGCGAGGAAGTGATTAACACACACACACACACACACATATATATATATATATATATATATATATATATATATATATATATATATATATATATATATATATATATATATATATATATATATATATATATATATATATATATATATATATGACCTTCCAACTATGCATAAACTGAGACGGCAAACATATCCTTTCATCTATCAAACAAACCAATATTTAGAGATTTTGCTTTTCGTTAAGACTCACAGGACAGTTCCAACTGATGACTTACCGGGATACGACCGAACTGGCCACGTGCTTCTCCAAACGTCAATTTGTTTCTAGTTTTGAAAACACTATAGTTTGTCAATATTAAATCATTAAGTTGATACTCGAGAGGTCCGGTGTTTTATCTTGGACTGCCCTTTTTATTCGTTTTCCTTTGTTTACGACGCAAATGCTAAAATGGTGTCCAAAATTAAATGCAGGGTTACATAATTTCCCGTTAAAATGGTGCAGGCAGATCAAGTTAAGTGTTGGCTTATAGAAATATAAATGTCTGACCTGAAGACTTAAGGGTGCGAAAAGTTGTATTCAAAATGGATTCCTCCCATGCTGACCTCTAGCCTGAACTGATAGTAGTTTATCATGTTAACACGTGATGACGCTATGAATTGCGCTGTTTTCAATTGTCACAATGAACCCCCCATACACAAACCGTAACCCGAGGAATTTAGTGTTACCTTCAGTCTTCCAAGTGGTGGTTGTCATGTTTTCAGACCACAAAGGCATAATTTTTACTCATTGTGTTTCAAAGGGGACTACAGTCACGGCTGAACCTTTCGAATACGTCTTGAAGCCAAAGTTTATTTCAGCATTGCAAGTAAAATGACCCAAGAAAGATGCTCATGTGTTCTTTTATCAACACAATGCTCCTGCTCGTCGGGCACTCCTAGCTCAAGATTTTCTCCCTAAAAACTATTTGGAGCGGTTTCCTACTTTCTGCTCGCATATTTTCGAAATACATTCAGCCCTAGCCAGAAGGCATTACGTTTGGGAACATCGCACGGAAACAAATGAATGCTGAATTTCATTATAACCCGTTCCTACTACTACTACTACTACTTTTGCTATGGATCTGTATAGTACAAGGGCAAACTTATTCTAATGAAGAAGTTTAATGAAAATTTGAAAAAAAAATAATCGTTAAATCACTTTTTGATTACTTTTAATCTTATTTTAACGAAAGAAGTGTTATAAAAAAATTTAAAAAAAAACTTTCCTTAGGCAGGATTTGAACCCACGCCAAAAACTATTTTCCTTACTACCATGTTACGCTAACTCACTCGGCTACGAGGGTCGACAGCATCTGGCGTTTACTTTCTGGGCTCGTGATGTCACCAACAGTATCGCGATATAGAAGTCATTTATTTATCCTACACTGCTACCAAGCGTAACCCCTTCACTATGCCTTATGGCTAGAGTTCAGTGTATTTCGAAAATACGCTTCCTACTCACCAGAATTCGCTCCTCGTGGTTTTCGGCTGTTTCCTACAATGAAGAACGTTATTTTTCCAATCAGGCCATCCCAGCATCAATGATCTTCCAGTGGTCAAAACACCCTAACTGCAATTATGTTCCATAGGCAGGTCCGTATTTATATATTGTGTACCCTTGTGCTCTAAATAATTTGCGCCCACCCCTCGCACAAACTTATGTCTCAAACAAGCCGTGATTTTGCAGATACCAGCTCTTGCGGAGTAGCAGTTCAGGCATTACAAGTTACGAAAGGTACAACGCAATTTTAAATGGCCTAATTCTCTCAATGATGATTATGATGTGGTGTTCTGCCCGAAGGTAGGTGACCATTGATGTTTACATTATTCACTGTCAGTAATGGTTTAATAGCATCTATACAAGACTCGTATTACACCAAACAGATCATGTCGAGAATTGATATACCCAAAGAAGCATTCAACAAGAAACGGTGACTCTTAACAAGAAGCCTTATTATTGGACTAAGGAAGAAATTGGTCAAGTGCTATATATGGAGTATTGGACTTTATGGTTCAGAGACTTAGATAATACGAAAGTTAAAGAAGAAATATTTAGAGCTTCAAAATGTGGTGTTGTAGGAAGATGAAGAATATAAAAATGGACAGAAAGAGTAACAAAGATGTTTTAAAACGGATAGGAAAGAGGAGGACGCTTTACCCATCGTCCTTCGTAGAAAGGTCAATTGGATTGGACACATCTTGCGAAGCAAATGTCTTCTTCATACCGCCATAGGAGGAAAAGGAAGAACACAAATGATCGATGACTTGAAAAATAGAAGAAAATATTGGGAGTTAAAAGAGGAAGCTGAAAATCGAGAAACAAGGAAAAAACATTTCCAGGACCCAACTAAAAATTAAGAAATAATGCCCTGTCTTAAAACCTGCCAAAAGGCAGAATGCGTAATAATAATAATAATACAATAAGCTGTCTGTAGCGCTTTTCAACTTGAGAACCATAATTAGAAATATGAAATTTTAATATGATTTAAAGTTCTCAGACAAATTAGCCAAATGACCTGTTTCAGGTATCTAGGTCACACCTAAACTGAGATATAGGGTGCAAAGTTCCCAGAAGAATAACGTGGGGCCATTTTAAAAATAATCGAAAACTACCAATATTAGAGTTGAATTCATAGTTTTGGGGATCGCTGAGATGAATGGTGTGTTTTAAACTACTAAACTTCAAAGTCATACTCCACTCCGCAGGGAGGGAATGAAATTTTAAACATCATCGAAAACGACAGATATTAGTGTTGAATTTATAGTTTTCGAGGTCGCTGAGGTTAACTATCAGTTTTCGTGATGTTCAAGTGTATCCTCACCCCTTGCTAGCTAGCTAATTAGTAACTATTGTAATTAGAACGAATTAAACACGTTAACATTTTCTCCCGCTCGTATGGGACTCTTCGGGTTGCTAGTTTTAAATATCACTATGGTGAATCTTTAAAACAATCCAAAATTTTGCCGCCCTGTGCTCGAGCACAGAATAGCACTTACCTAAATACGGGCCTACCCACAGGAGTCACTTAAGTTTTACTGTACTACAGCTGTTAAATTCCGAGAAGTTAGATTAAAAAAAAAAAAAAAAGTGCTTATTCTCAACTATTATCCACATGGTAGAACACTAGGCAGATTAACAGTTATTACTTTCGAAATAGTATTTCGATGTTCTACAGTATTTGAAGTATACATTTATCAACAAAGGTTGTGTCTCAGAATAAATTAAACTTTGATATAGTTATGCTTGCTGAAGCTGAATCCGTACTCGAAATTTATCCATTACCCAGTTTGTCAGAGCCAGGAAATTTTTATATTATGTACTAGCAGCGTTCACCCGCTTCGCTGCGGTCACCCCGGAACGCAATAAACGTTGTTACTTAGATAATTTTTACTTTTTCGCTTTCAAGTGATATGATAAAAACCATAGAAGATTGCAGTAAATGTTAACATTATATCGCCTGTCATTTATGTTAACCCGCCCCGAACGCAATAAACTTTGTTACTTAGATAATTTTTACTTTTTCGCTTTCAAGTGATATGATAAAAACCATAGTAGATTGCAGTAAATGTTAACATTATATCGCCTGTCATTTATGTTAACCCGCCGAGTGACACGGTCATGCGGGTTGCATATAAATACGTTTATTTTTATACCTATGATGAACTAACAAAGGATTTGTACGTTATGGACACTTGAATGGTCAATTATCTCAAGACACTGGTAATTAAAAATTAAAGTGATATGATAAAAACCATCTAGGGTCCAAATCCTAATAACCCCCCAAAAATGAAAGAAATTGGTTCAGCCGTATTAGCGTGATGAGCTAACAAAGGATTTGTGCGTTCTCTTTTATATAATAGATATACACAACTAACCCTGTAAACCCACTGCAGGTTTATAAGGAAGTAGCTACTGCTGCAGGACTATACATCCGAGCATCATGGTTCGTACGTCATTCTCTTCAGAATGAAACGCTTTCCAAGGGTATCATGTGCATATGTGCATGATGTACACAGATTAAGGATAATGCTAAAATCTGCTTTAAAAAATCCCTATTGATAAAGTTTGCATTTATGGAGCTGGCCCGGCTACAGGTACTAAAATATGATGTATCTTGAAAAATACTATAGGTTAGAGGTAATTTGTGTACCAAGTTGTCTTGCTATATCTTGAATCGTTATGAGGGTAAAAATATCTCGCAATCCTTGACAATACAAAATGATCTATACAAGGAATAAATACGAAAAACAATTCCCAATACTGCACTATTCATCCAAAAATCATTGTTTGTACGTCATTCTCTGTAGAATGAAGCAAACTTTGAACTAGAATCATGCGCAAAGAGCATGTGTGTATGATGCAAATGTACAGGAACTTTACAACGCGCTAAATTTTCCAACGAAAAATCCGGTTTGGGAAGTATGGCCGAAACGAACTTCCACTCCAGGGCAAGTAACTTCATGCATCTTCCTTTAGTTGATACGCAAAATTTTTTCTACCCCCTCTACACACAAAACTCGGTCGTATTAAGAACTTTTGTCAAAAGCATGGACAGACCTGGCAGGTGTTTCCAATATCTGAGAAGTTAATTTCCCAGAATGAGTGATGCTAAAATCAAAGAGGGTATTTTTGTAGGCCCTCAGATCAGGAAACTGTTCCGTGATGTGAAGTTCACTGACGAACTTAATGGGCTCGAGAAAAACACACGGCTGGCCTTACAATATGCAGATTTTTGTTGAATTATAGGTACGACAATTTCCGTGATATTGTGTCCGACCTCGTATTGGACTCTCACATAGACTTCTTTCCCTCAAACTTTGGAGCTGTGAGTGACGAGCATGGTGAGAGATTTCATAAGGTATTGCGGAAATGGAGAAATGCTACCCTGGAGAATTGACCCCTTCCATGTTAGCTTATTATACCTGGACTTTGCAGAAGGATATTCCTGACGCCAAATACAGGCGAAAATCATACATCCGAACATTTTAGAGGCAAGTTTTCAACCTTTTTTCATTGTAAAAGCACCTTCTTGCATGCATAAGTTACATGAACCGCAGTACACATTTATTTCCCCTGTCCCATCAAAACTGGGTGACAGATCTGAAATCACCGCTGTCAATACATTGGACTACCTATTGAAGTTCTTGAGACCAGTGGTTTTTGTTGGCCAGTGATAATTTATTCTCTGAATATCCTTCGGTTTACCGTGCCACGATTATGCCCGTTAGGCCACGGGAGACGGACGATTAAGTAAATGATGGAAGAATTGGTGAAATGATAGAGGAAACGGGTGCACCCTGAGAAAAGCCACGGACAAGATGTCCACCACATACTTGTCTAGGGTCAAACCAAGGATCCCCCCACGCACCAGGGGTAAAGTACCACTGAGCCACCGTACCGCCCCTTTATGGAGTTAACATCCTTGTCTACAAGGATGATGTTGGAAGCACGTTAAAGCTCCGGATGGTGTTTCAAGTTATGGAAATGCTCTTACTGTGGCCAACTGGAGAGTAAGACCCCCCCCCCCCTAATTCCAGGCGCCTCTACGAACAAAATACATCCGGGGAAAAATGGAAGTGTTGCCACACACTATGAAGCCTGGATTTACCTAGGAGACTGTAGCAAGATTCTATCCGTAGTGTGCACCCCACGAGACAAAATAGTCCTGACTTGATCCGTTAGTGTAAAATAAGTTTCTCGAAGGGATTTCTGATTGTTGTGGGATACTGCTATGAAGGCAAGTTTATGATTCGATGCCTAAAAACTGCAAAATTAACTCCGCATTTTATCAGCAACATATCCTCACACCAATTTATACAGATCTGTACCCGTTTGAATATACATCCAATAAATCAAGTCAATGTGCATATGGATAAGGCCTTATCACATTCGTTGTACACGGAGATTTCTGAAACAGTTGGCGACAGAAACCGGCATCTAGGCTATTATTTTATAGGATATATCAGTAAAGTCACCTGATGCCAGTCCCATTGACTTTTGCGGGTTTGGCCTATTGAAAAGAGCATTTATCTCGTATCACCACCGTCCGCGGCCTCTGGAAAGCCTGCAAAAGTGGCTGAAGATTCCCATTCCGGTATTTTAATGGAACCTCCTACAATGAAAGTTACGGTGCAGGGCTATGTCAAAACACTGCTTACATCGAGGGCAACTCATGGGGGTCCCGTGTTTCTCCCTAAGATAGGTGAGACGTGAAAATTTCACACGAATAAACCTTCTATATTTCAACTATTTTCTATTACAACATATGCGGATCGCCACTTTGTTAACAGTTTGAAGTCCAATGTACTCTTGTATCCAACGTATTTTAAAGTCTTTAATCAACGCAATAATAAAATGGATTTGTGTATTTTATCTTACCTCTCCCATCTGCGAATTTACTAAAATCTGAGGAAGGAGCAAGAAAAAATTCAAGTTACGATAGGTGATTAATTCAAACCCAGGATCCCTCTTCTAGATTTCCAAGCGAAAGTCAGTGTTGTATCTCTTAACTAAAAGGAATATTCCCAAGTGTACATGAGATCAGATTCCTGGACAATATGGAAGTTCTGAAGTTGTAGCTGCTAAATAGCCATGAATACAAATGATGAACAATGATGATTTCACGTTGATCAATGAGAAGCTTGGGTAAGTACATTCTACACAGGCTATCGACAAGCGTTATTACCCATGTTGTAACAGTAATTCCAACTCGATAGGAGCTATTTTCAAATCCACCGTTATCGAATACCTACATAACTGAAAATGCATATTTATCCCTTTAAGGTCAAATGGCTAACACACGTACTCCCTAGGTTGATCCAAAGTGCTGTGTGCTTGCCTTTCATGAAAAATCCTCACGATTTTGATCCCATTACAATTGTGCATAGATTCTTACCGATTTCCTTCACTACCTCGGTTGGGGATTAAAACTACACACTCCACTGGAATGAACCGAGACCTAACGCACAAAGTGCGCCTCTTATAATTACTTGGCCACAAAGGTAATCTTAAAAATAAATACAGAGAAACCTCCCTTAACGGACACCCCCATAATACGACTTTTTTTCGGCAAAAGTATAGGTATTATGGAAGAGCTCTCTCCCTTTTACGGACACAGATATCGACTTGGACAGTCTTTTACCTCCAACGTTTCAGGAATCTCTTAACGGACAAAAGTATTCTCAGCTTATACATATGAACAGAAAACATTTGACCCCTGTAACTGATTCAACAATTACAAGATAAATTTGGATCAGAAACTAGTACCCACAGGATTACATGGCAGACAATTATTGCTGACCTTTCCACAAGAAATTCACACAATGCCATAACTGGTCAGTTCTATCTATATTTTTAGAATTTCATATGTTCTTATTGGATTACGTTACTTATAATACAATTAGTAAGCGAATTAAGGGAATTTTATGGAGGTATGACTTGGATAAGAAAATTATCACTACCATTATATTTTGCATTACATGCCAATATAAACGCATCTCAGTATTTTTAGAGATGGTATTTCCCCAATAATTCGAGCAATAGGTACAATATTTCGGTTTACATTTATAACTAATGTATTTACTGTATACTCCATAAGTAGAGTAATTACCACATGTGTGAGTAAATCTAAATTCGTGTCTACCGGACACTCCTTTACGGACAAAAAAAGTGTCCCATTGGTGTCAGTTATCCAGAGGTTTTACTGTATTATAAAAATCAATAAGCTTCTCTCATGTTTCAAAGTTCCCAATGCATTAAATATGCAAGATCAAAGAAATAGTTACAACTTGAATTTAACTGAATTGGCAGTACTGCATTATGACATCGATGGTGTGTGTGGATAGCCTGTGTAACATACTGTTACATTGTTCAAAACTGCTTGCGGACAATTCAATATATTGTAATATGTTTACTTCATAGTTCTCAACTCTTTACTGTGCCATGGCAATTAGCAGCACCCGTAACTTTCCAAAGAGTAAGAATTCTGAACTCGTTTTATGGTTGGGAAAATGTTACGCACTTCTAATATTAACGACGGTCTGTTAAATACTTTTTCCTTTCTTCAAAAGTGAATGGTTACTGTTCAATACGTAATATACTATTAATACAAAATTACACATTGTTCATTCATAATCTTTGTACACTGACTTACGTTATCCTGTGAAAACTTGTATATCTCAACCATAATTCTCCTGAATTTAGTGTACTTTCTAAATACATTGATCAAAAAATACTCCTTTAACGACAACGATTTAGTTCAATTTTCTAAACATTTATTGACATATATATACCAAAAATCAACAATAAAATAAAGACAAAATATCACCAATCTTCATATAGGGTAGCAGGAGTGCTTATTTGCGCTTCAACTGTCACATGAAATAGAAACCGAAAACCTGTATGAAACTAACATATCAAATTATTATTAGCTACGTGCCTTGTTATTTAGTTGGTAGTTATATGGAATAAGCTTAAAATTCACTCCAAATAATACTACCCAGGAAGATATAGTTTCTTCTCTGAAACTCGTACACGAATACTGCAAATACTATATTTCCTTTCAAGCAACTACAAAAGAACCTTTAAAAATAATACTTTCGAAATCCACGCTTTGTAAATGTGAACACGTATGGAACTGTTTAAATATGTACGTGAAACCTCTTTCCTTGATACGTTTATACGTATGCCAAAATTCATATTAAACAAAACTATTTACATATTCTGAACCCGATAAGTCAATAGCTCCACCAGATATTACCATTTAACGAATGAAAGAAGTATCCACATAAAAAGAATAAAAAATCGTAATATAATGAAATCGTATTAGCCTATTGTACAATTATGGATTGTTGCGAAAGTGAATATATGCTTTGAGTATTCATTTCTATGGAAAATTACTATTCAAACCTCATAGGATTGGACAGTGTACAATAATCGGATGTTTCCAACAAATTCATTCAAGAACTGTGTTTCTATAATATTTATTGAACCTATATTCTGTACAATAGAAATCACCCTTATGCAGCATACTTGTGTTCGAACAGCATATTCCTTCTGCGACACCATGATGAGTTTTCAACAGTCGAATTCAGCCACTGGATTCTGTTTTTCTTTTGTTTACATGACATTTACGTATGAAATTTTGAAGTTAGATTTTAATGAACAGAAAAAAATAACATCCACCAACTAACAAAATCATATCTCGGGCATCAGTCTATTACAACAATGCAGGTATCTCATTCTCTACATGGGAACCATGGAATAACTGGAGGAGCTATCTTTAAGAGTTCATGCACACACATTTTCAGAGGGTGTCCTTGAGAATCTTTTGATGGAATGGTCCAGAGTTTGCCCCACAATCAAGAACACCTTCCTCAAAACACATTAGTACCAGCTGAATCACCTCCATATACTCCATGGGAAACCTAACCGGAGGATACAATCTCCTTGATAGCTGACTAAAATGCAAAGAGCAACAGGAAAGCCATCATCAAACAGAATAGCCCCATGGCTTCAGACAAGGCGAATCCTAAGATGGCGTAGGAGAACAACTGTTGTTTCAATGAAGGGTTCCTGGCATAACCAATAATCAACGAACCGAACACCATTCCAATACCAGCACCTGGAATATAGAGGAAAATAAATTTTTGAATTATTTATCCACTTGGTAACAGAAACTAATCCTATACTTTGAATAATACATTTAGAGAACACGTGGAAAAATCTTTTTTAACCTTCTATTATGAACGGAAAGGAGATATTTTAATATGGTATGTAATGATATTAACAAGAGATGTTTCATCTTTACTGAATTCCATCTGTAGATAAAAGTACCATCAATGATTGGGCAATTTCATTTTGAACAGCCATTTTCTGTCACGATTCGCATTGAAATTCTGGTATTGATTTCCTGAATTGCCATAAGTAACCGCAAATTGAATAAGTTTAGAAAAAAAAAATACAATAAAAAATTTAATCGGTGTCCAGCACATCCAACGCTTTTTTTTTTTTGTTTGTTTTGTTTTGTTTGTTTGTTTTTTAAATACAGTAAGTTTATTTTCTTATCATAAATACTTATGAATCAACTTCCTGTATTTCGAGCACAATAAAACACCAGTACCGAACAATTATAGTCGAAGGACATTAACATTTCAGCATTCTGAATAGATTCATGAAGAAAGCAGTTTGGCTGATCTCCAAACCACCGAACATTCCTTTGTTTCTTTTGTAACATTTGAAAAACTTTATTTGTATCGCTTCCTTCATAGTTTGAAGTTCTAACACCTTTTAGCACTTCTTAAGCTTCTGTATTTCCAGACAATTTTAGTTTTCTTAAGCAGCTAAAAAAAAAAAAAAAATAAAATAAATAAATAAAAATCCCCGACTTCTGTGAAATACAGCCACTGTCTAGACTTTGGCATACATTTTGAAACATTTCCCCGACTTTCCTACTTGTATGATCAGTATAAAAAATTTAACAGCCATGTAAAATGAATTTAACACTCCATAAATGGACTGGCACTGATTTGCGGAGGTGTTCAGAAGAAAAAAAAAGCAGTACATAGTAAGTACAATAAGTAACATCTTTAGTGTAATATCCACGGTTAAACCTTATTGACTAGTTTGATGCAAATCATGGAACATCGATATTCTGCAATCAGTTGCTAGGATTTTAACAATTGCAGGATTCTAAATAGCAAGTTTCAAAACCTTTTCAGCTAAAGAGTGGGTGTCTTCTCGGGGTACTACCGTTTCCTCTCATTATCATTCCACCAATTTATCATTATTCACTTGCCTTTATCATCCGCCTCCCTTAGCCTACACGAAATAATCATCGATGTTAAAATTAAATATTTCGTTTCATGATATAATGTTCTTCAGTGTCAAATACTAGTGAACGAACTAATTCATGTATTAGTTAACAAATTGGCTGCTCACGAGTGCCTCATGTATAGTGACACTATGCTCACCAGCAGACTTTGAAGAAATATTCGAACAGTAGGTGACGAGAGACCTACATATTTTGTATTTTATACATCAGATCTGCAACCTGGAGCCAAAACAACGCGAGAAATATGTGGCTTACGAGGCCTCAGATGTACAATTTTAACTCTAGGTCCCGTGAACCGTAGGAGGTACATATATGAAAATGCACAGAAATGGACACTTCCTTTAAAAAAAAAAAAAAAAAAAAAAAAGTGTAAATACAAATATGTTTGAGATTAAATGCTAATCAGAAAAATATACTGAACTCCATACAGGATTTTACCAACTGAAAAATTATAAACATGTTAATATTACTATAATTGTGTACGAACCAATGATATTATATATATATATATATATATATATATTCACCTCTTTCAATTCAGTGCGTTCCACTATATACTTTCCACAGTGCTAGAGTCGGAGCACACTGAAGTATGTAAGAGTAACTCCTCATAATTAAAGGGAATTAAATGTGAAAGCTTGAAACATTGAATCATTTCTTTCAATTTTTAGATTAATCGTTGTATGCACCTTGAATTCAAAATTTTGGAGTACAAGCATGTAAAAACAGTAACAAAATCAAAGTATGTTATCTTACTACTGTTAATCCTACAAATAAAATAAACTAACCTGATCCAGCTACTCCTACAGTAGCTGCACCAGCGCCAATGAACTTAGCAGCGGAGTCAATATCCCTCTGAACTGCTGATGTCTGAAATCTGCATACCGGTAACTGAAATAAAATGGAAATTTGATTATAAATGTACGTACTACTAAATTCTTATGATCATTCCTAGCGCATGCAAACTATCATTTTTATTTTCACGTCTTAAAAATCCTTCCCTGATACAAACCCACAAAAACACTTATGAAATTTCGAAGATAACACTAAGAACAAGAGGAAACTGACCATGTATGGTTGCCCAGATAATCAGCTAACCAAAAAGCTTCGTGCATTTTACAAAATGTCACATTGCAATTCCCAACGATCGCGTGGGAGAAGCAGAGAGCGTATGGGCACGTGACGTGAAAAGGGACACCTTAGCGCCTATATTAAGCGGTGAATAGTGTATCTAATATTTAAATACAAAGTTTTCCGGTTAATATTTGACCAAATTAATTACGAACTACTACTATAGAACGATGTGTTTGCTACAATAAGCAGTAGTGCGGGGGGAGTTGTAAGTATCAAATGAGGTTTAAATTAAACAATTACTGGAAAGTGTAATCGGCTCTTTCCATGTTCTCTTTTCCTACATATGTATAGTGAAAGTGCTGGGAAAATGGGTTCACACTCGGAGTGACTGTGATAACTATTGTGGTCAGTTACACAAACCAGAACCCCGTGGCCAAAGTCCTCCCCCAAAAAAAGCACCAAGAAGACAGCTTCAAGGAAAATGACATCCCTAATACTACAAGACGCTCGCAGATTTACATCCCACGAAAATCCACCGATCCAACGCACGACGGCCAGTGATTCGATTTGACAGTAGCTGTGAACACTGCTATTTTTAAGTGGCTCCGGCTGAGGTGCGTCTGCGAGGGCGCGTTCACCAACTGCTCCTGCGTCACAATGCAGAATGAATGAAAGAAATATACGCACTACTAAACTTTTACAATCATCCCTAGATCATGCAAACTATTTTTTTTTTTTCTATTTTTATATCTTAAAAATCCTTATCCCTCTATCTCATACATACACATGAACTGCACAAAACTACAAAACACCTGATGGGGTTAAAATGGCAAGAAGCAGTCTCAATGAAATATATCTCTGCTGAAAGTCGCATTCGGGTGACGATATCGTAATTGTGATGCCAAGGGTAGCTGGTGGGAATGTTGCTATTAACGAAGGCTGACAGTGAAAGCGAATTCAGGATACTTCCAAAAATCCACTGTAACACCTATCTGTCTACATCCTCCAACTGTACGGGTGCCAACCAAGTGAGGATCCACGTGGACAAGGCTTCAAATAATACTGCCTGTGTCTGTCTTAATTAGGAAATGGAATGAGAACTAGAAATATTTCTGTTTTAAAAATTTCCGTGCAGAGCTCAGATGCCACTCCAATGGATTTCTGCGACTTTTGATCTAGTGAAAAGTAGTTTCGAAAATTGGCGTCCGTGCACTCTCGCTGGTCTTGCAGGGAGAATGGGACCGAATGTTTTCCAATGTTTCGCCAGGTAATGAAAACTTCGGTATCAGGCAAATAGTACAGTCTTGAGGACTCAACAGAACACCATCGGTGTAGCGGCGGTAAGTTTCTCGTAAGGCGTGTTTTATTCAAAATCGGTCTCGATATAAACCGAACAGCTTCTATAATCCCATATGAATATGGAAAAACCTATTATTCTACCCAGCTCAAACCCGTAGAGAGTTTGCAAAGAGTACAATAAGTGTAGGAACAGCCCAAAAATAGTCAAAATTTTCTCGGCAGGGTCTTGGCAACAAACCTCATGCAGGCACTAATAATCAGCAATGATGCATTTAAAAGCAATTAACTCATGCAAGTCAGACTCTAGGAAATTGGAGGATGATTTCTGCTAAATCATTACACTTCAGTTGCATTTCGACTTATTTCAGCATGTATTCATCGCTACTACTCCGTTGTAACCAAACCTTTTCTGACTACGTGCATTAAGAAATGTTCCAAGTCATATCAGTGTAATATCAAAGGTTTGAAGAATTATTACGTATTCTGCCTTTTGGCAGGTTCTGGGACAAACTCCAATCAAGGTATTGGTTAAAGAGGTAGCATTTTCAGAATAATGCTCACGGACGGTGCAATGACCTTGAACAAGATTAAACTGACTGGGAATGGTTAGCCCATCCTCCGTATTTTCCCGAAACCTCACCAACACATGATAATCTTTCTGTCTAACCATTTGAGAAATTTTAAGCAGAAACAGGAATGACACGGAGGACGAGGTCTACCTTCCTCCCCGATGGCAGAACTTTTTCAGTCTTTCTGCGATGAGCTTCTGTAAGTCAAAAATTTTCTGTAGAAGAAACACTTGTGATTGTTAAAAATACGCTTTATGCGACATAAACAGTTCAAACTATATTTATGCGAGTCGTCCGTACATTTAAGACTTCTACACATAGCAGGTATCTGTTGGCTATTTTCTTTTCCTCTGGCAATTTTTCTGCACAGGTGCGGCCTGCGATCACATCGCAGATCGCGGCATGTTCTGCTATGAGGCCTTCCTTTACCAAAAATGTAATATTTATCGGAAGAATCTGGGTTGGTTGAGACTGTAGACTACAAAAGCTAATTACTTCAAATGAATCAATCCACGACAAAACGTGTTTAATTTCTACCTTCCAAATGTACACGAACTTTGTTGGTTAGCTGATGGATTTAAGACCAGTACCCCCTCCCCCCAAGACTTCGGAATTACTGAAATCTTAATACCTATGAGTTCCTCATGAGGTTGCCTACTGTTAACTGCATTGTGCTACCCGATGCATTTACTAAATTTCCTGCTTAAATACGAATGTTTACTATTTTATCATGCTGCTAGGAAATTTACAAAATAGAAATAATTTACACTGCTAATACAATTAATAATGAGGGTGGGTAAGTAAATAAGGTACAATTTCTTTTCACGAAGACATACTGACCTGTACATGACCACTGAAAGAGGAGATTTTGATACCCTAGTCATTCGATCAGACGCATCTAGCGGCAGAACCGTGAACTAGTGAGCAAATATGGCGCATGTTACAATCATCTACCTGCTGACAGGTAGTTAATTTGTCACCAAACGGACAAAACTAAGTGAAATTCACAGGAAAATGCGTTGTGTGTGATGAGAGGAATGCACTGTAGCATATTTCCAGGTGGTGCGAATTCTTTGAATAAGGCAGTATGAACTTTGTAGATTTGCCACGTATCAGGCGTTTAGTAACAGTATCAACCGAACAGAATGTCATGACCATTGAAGAGGTGATTGTAATGACTGGCGGATCAATCTTCGAACACATCCATTACGTACGATACAGTGTATGAAGTGGTGTACGATGAACTGAAGTTTCGTAAACTGTGCGCTCAGTGGATGTCAAAGAATCTCACAGATCTAAGGGAGAGCGAATGATCTGTCTTGATTATCTTGCACGGTACGCTGAAAGATATAGCAAAAGATGATGGGTTCTGAGTACAACTACACACCTGAAAGCTAGCATATATAGAATGGAAACACTCCCCAAAGAAAAAGAGAAATGAACGTGACAATCTGCGAAAAACAGTTAATGACTAGTATGGTATACGCAAAAGTTCTACTGCAAGAGGACTAACACGAGAAACTACAATGAATGTTGCATGTGAGCTTCGTGACAAACGCTAGAACATTAATGCTGGAAATAAACTCAATGACAATGCACGTCCTATGTTAGTTCTGTTCGTGTTGGTTTGGGTAAAAGGTGCTCGTGCATACGCCGTATCCTGATCTCGTACCTTCAGACTATCATCTTTATGGCTTAATGAAGGCATTCTCGGCCAACCACTGTTTTAATTCCAATGACGAAGTCAAATCAGTTGTGTGCTGACGGTTATGCCCAAAAGACGGACTATGAACAAGATATTTTGAAACTTGTTCCATGATAGGAAAAATGTGTTGACTGGGCGGCTACGTTGAAAAGTAGCTTTAATATGTTCATTTACCTCGTGTATATATATGCTTGATATGTTGCTATAACACTTCAATCTACACGAATTATTGTGCATAACATTGATCCTCCGTCGTATCTCTTCAATAATCACATCCTTATGACTGCCTTTCACAGTTCGAGTTAGAACTTAAACATTAAATTTAAGGGATATTTAGAGGCATGGTTATCTATAGCACGTCTTACTAGTTTAATGACACGTCCAGCACTCCATGTAACCAAATACATTTCATCACCTGCTGAATAATCAGTTCACTCAGAGGCAAGAATAAATTTAAAAAAAAAAAAGAGTGAGAAAATAGTTTGGTTCTTTTTAACATTTATTTTCTCCTCTAAAGCATTTATTTATTTATTTGCATCTATCAGATAAAAAGCTAATTAACCGGACTTAACTTTTTTTGACTGCTTTCAAAACTATTTACTACTGTGTAATAAAACCCATGCAGAAAAGACGGGAGCCAGAGAAAGAGAAAATATCCAAATGCTCGTGAATTACAATAGCAGATCAGTGCAATTACTATGCATTCCGAGACCAACTTACCAGACTGGGTGAAATTGAAGTCTGTAGAAAGCTTGTTGCCGGTACCAGACTTGACTGTGTGGCTGTCTGATTTTGTAGCAATGTCGCCCTTTCACTTACTACTGAACAACTAAGTGGTCTGATGTAGGCCTGAGAACCAGAAGCCAACTGAAAGGAAATAAAATATTAGTTAGTTTCAATACTTAGTGAAAAAATAAAACTAATCTTAAATTTATCCTAACCCATGGCCAAATGTAAGAATGAAAATATTCTGTTTTAAAAATTATGCGAATATCAACTCAGAATTTCAATACTGCAGACTTCTCTTACACATTACAAGAAGTTCTAATACCATATAAATACGTAGTTCATTAAGAACTTTCTTGTAAAGTAAGAAAAACTGCAGCAAACAACGAGGCTATATAGGATAACGCCTACAGTTTAAAGTCAACTCAAACGAGAGTCGTGCATTCGATGCTTTTACCGGGAATCGATCTGGGATTTCGTGCAGCAAAGTATGCACGCTAGCCGCTATACCAGCGAGGAGGGCTGGAACTTCGTTTAAACTTCATTGTAAATTTTACATCTCAACATGTAACACCTTAAAAAAAAAAAAAAAAAAAAAATCGACCATCGAATAGTCTTAACGTAAATGCTAACACTAAGTTCAAAGTAATTATAGACTTAATTTACTATCTGAAACTTTATGTGTGCTCTTATCAATATGTGTACCTACGTAGCAAGTTCAAATATGAGCAGTTTGTGAAAAGTACACCGAAAATACTTGATCATGTTTGGCATTAGATCTAAAGGGCCTTTCCTAGTAAGATAGTGAAATCAGGCCCTTGATCCAAATTGAGTCGTTATTGACCCAAAATGTTAGTTTTGACCTAAAACCATCACAAAGTTTCGACCCCCTACCCCCATCCTTACCGAATTTTGTATTATACATGATCAAAATTTAATACTTTTTAATTCTGATGGAGGTCGTCCAAATAATTTGAAAGTTTCACAAATTGTAGACACTATGTAAGTGTAAATGTGAACTACTTTTTTTTTTTCAAGACCGATTTTTTTTTTTTTTTTTGCGTTTTGAAAATTTCAATCTTGTAATATATATATATATATATATATATATATATATATATATATTGAGGGGACACGTCGCCGAATTTTTTGTTCAACATTTTGTAGTATAGACTGTTCGCTATCCCCTTATACAGTTTCAGAAACTCAAAAGGTATGGTCCCTTTCCCCCCAAAACCATAAAACAGCACTCAAATAACGACAGCGAACGACTCTCCCGCTGGCAAAACCGATCCATCAATGCTTATACAGTCCGCAGCAAAAAACTTGCAACATGAGCGTGTACGTTCATTGTGAAACGACGAAGTCTTTTGCTCCAAAATAAGTTTGCAGGGGAGGACGCCGAGGTTTCTCCTGGCGCGATTCGTATACTTAGACGTTATGTAGATTCCCTGGGCTGTTAGGCGTAGTTTCACAAACTTACATGCTCATGTTGCAGGTTTCTTGCTGCGGACTGTACTACGTTGCCTTATGTCATTCCAAATTGTCAAAAAAAGGGATGGTCAGTGACTATTTTTCCTTCTTTTTTTGGTCAATTTTTAGAAATCTTTTTCACAATACACTTTTCTTTTATTTTCCCTTAACTCAAAGTACTTTTTTTTTTTTTTTTTTGCCAATCCAGAGGAATGTAACAACAAGTATAAACTTTTCCCTTGAACACTAATTAAATTCTATAGCAATAGAATAATAAGCGTTATATAAATAGTAATTATTGACTAGCAAAACCTAAGAAACGTACTGTAATAGATGCACTTTCCAATATTAATCAACACTGAAGTCTACTGTGTAATTTAGATCGAATACTATTACAGATATAATAATAAATGCGTGTGATACAGTGGTGATCACGAGTCGACACGAGAAACAGGGTTTCCTTGTCTAAATATTATGTCACATCTCGTTTCTCTTCTCGAAGAATTTCTTCTCTAGGTTCGATTACCGAAAAGATGTCCTCGTCTCGTTTCATTTTGTAAATTCACATACAAAATTAATGACCTGATTTTTTAAATTTTCAAACTATGCTATGCATAAGTGTCGGAAGTCTTACAGAATGTGTTTGTCCGTCGATTCAGCGTTCCAGAAACAGATTCTGTCTTCTCCATTAACCCTCTATTCAAACCAGAAGTAATTAAAATTAATCATTTCGGGTTTCAATATTTATCGCCATAGAACAAAAATAGTAATAGATAGCGAAAAACATTTTTCTGCGATCGATTCATGATCAAGAGTATATCGCAACCTGGAATACTATCGAAACCGGAAGTGGTTCAATTTACAATACTTCTGGTTTCAATACTGATTTTCATAGAGCAAGAACTAAAAGATATTTAGAAACACTCTTTTGCAATCTATTCAACGTCCCAAGAATAGGTTCTATACCCTCCCTTAACCTTCTATTCAAACTGGAAATGATCCAAATTAACGATTTTTGGTTTCAACATGTCGCCACAGAACAAAAACAGTAAGGAATAGCGAGAAATTTTTTATACATATGGACTCAGGAACAGGTTCTATCTTTGATATTTCTCTATTACAATCAGTAGTTGTAGATGTAGCCGACTACTTCGAAGTTTTGAATATTGTATTCAGATGAAGTAAGATTTGAAGCTTTCCTGGCGGCGTATATGATAAAGTTCTTCTCGGACAATCACATCCGACATTACATACACATCCATCATTACTAAGAGCACCAATTACTGGACCAGGATAGTAGCTGAATCTCTTGCCATAGTTCATGAACCGAACAACGTTAATAGAGACTGGATTTCAACTCAGCCCCCTGTGGAACCCGGTCATCAGTACCGCAGCAAAGAAAACTACACACAAACATCCAGATAACTCTCAGCCAATCAGTACCACGGACTACGGAACATAGCCAGTCAATCACAGCTCCAGTTTTCAGATTGAATCAGCCAATCAGGAACAAGCATTTTCAGCCAATCAGGAATCAGCATTTTCGCCAGTCCAGAGTATATATTACTTATATCCGCTGATCTCTACATAATTGCCCTGATGATGAGAACGATGACAGCTCTCGAAACGTTGGCCTATCCACCAGTTTTCACCTGGCTGATTGCCCGAGAAGAACTTTATTGTATTCAGATGGTTTGGAGGTCTTCCATAGTTTCAACTGAAACATTTACTTGTCTTAATTTCATCTATAAGTTACCAGAATCCTTCAGCGTAACGAGAGATTCATGACGGGAATGATATAACATTCAAACAATCTTTATCATTGGAGTATATGGTGTAATGTCTTGCGTATCTTTACAAATTGGTAAATGTTCTACACTGTGTTCGTACAATCATCAAATTTATGGTTTTATGCTATGATTCATGTATCAATAAAACAAATATTGAGAACTAAGTCTGGGATAAACTCGAGTTGCCCGCCAGACTCGTGAAATTTATCGTCTCGTCTCGATTCTAGTTTCGAAAATGAGACGAGAATTGTCTTTTTTTCTAATCTTGTCTCGAACTTAAAAGATACTTATCTCCGAGGCAACACTAATACTATATATCCTAACAAATTACGCTTAATTAGACGTGTAATAAAGAAGTAGAATTAAAGCAACATTTGCAAAAACTCTAGGAACTAGTGAAAAAAAATATAGAATAAAAAAAGTTCCAGTAGCATTTGGCTGAAATATAAATTAGAAACGAACATCTGCGTGAATTCATGTTATTGTGCTTTTGTTGTAATTATGAAGGTTTAATTCCTGATCAGCACAATTCCAATTGCTTGTTTCTTAAAGTAGTTACGACTCACTAGTTAATAAATAATAAAAAAAAAAAATCATATATGCTCATTTAAAAGCTACTTAGGCAATCTGTAGGACAAACGTAATACTTAAAAACATAAGCAGTTTTGCAAGTTTCCTCGTATACAAAATTCTTACATACTATGTTTTAGTGTATCTTTTTTTAAAGAAAAACGACCTAGAAATAACCCAAAGGGAAAATGTGGCAACAACATATCTGTCACCCTCACCGACTCTCCTTCGACCAGCCATAAATAAGCCCTCATACTGAGTTTGGTGACGACATCCACCACCCGTGGTGTGTGTGCATCGGACAGCAACTGTATGCCAGGATAGTGAACGTACTATACCCCTTTTGTACAATATATATATATATATATAATTTTTCAGTGTGAAAGTGATGGCAACATTGTCAAAACAAATTAAAACAAAAAAAAAATCAGTTTTTTGACCATTTTAGGACCCTCAAGGTCAAAACTTTGAACATTTCTTTGCCAGAGTTCACGATTTTCCCTTCTCTTCCGTCACTATAACCACTTAATTGGTCTTCCATCATTAGTATTCTTCCTGTTTGAAACCACCTTTTGACGACTTATTGAAAGTTTTCATTGGCTCATTCCAATCAAGCAATACTTATTTCTTTTCCTGCACTCTACGATTCTGGTGCATCAACTGAACCTTGATTTCTGGCAAAACATACCTAAATCATTTGCTAATGCAACTAAACTCCCGCTCCCCCTTTTTTCTGTAGTACATACTCGTGTACTAGTGCTAATATAATTCTTCACAAGTGCTAATTAGGAAAAAATTACTAAAGATATAACTCGATCTTTTTAACACTGACGGCAATCTGATCGGGGAAACTCCAGAATTCTTGAAAATCAACATTTCAGTATCTCAAAAAATGAATAAATTGTTTGCCTGGTGTGAAACTAAAAGAGTCTCCAGACAAGACGGCTGACCCAGGAATTTGAATCCTGAGTACAATACGGTATTTTACTCCTATTTTATACCTATTTAGGATTACCCGTTTCTTGTTACTCTACGAACTGTCTAGTTCCTTCTTTCAAGTAACCGAGATATATGCGAATGTCAATGGTGCAAAGTGCGGTCAACGAAATACGGATGAAGAGTCTCGCATTCTTATTTAAATTCAGTGCACTGTCTCGATTATGCACCGAGTTTAAGGAAGACCGATTAAGATTGATTACAATAGTGATATGACGAAACTGACAGGAAACGGGACAACCCATGCATACTGTACTCACCATAAAGCCCAACTTGGCGGGAGCTAAGATCGAAATAGACGCACCAAGCCCAAGAAGTGAGCGCTCTACCACTAAGCGATCTTGGCCTTGACTAATTCCAGTTTCATGTGTACAACAGAATATGAACTATTTTTATTTAAAACAGGAATATGGCTTTTTTGAAACATAGTACAAAACAAAACAGAACCCAGTTTTGCCCAATAAAACTAACTGGGTTAAGTTTTTAAAAGGAAGACCCCCCCCCCACAAATCTGTCAGACTAACATGGAAAAGAACTGCCCTGCCCAAGATTGATGGTCATGGGAGCTAAATATACACACACACACACACACATTTATATTATATTATATTATATATATATATATATATATATATATATATATATATATATATATATATATATATATATATATATATATATATATATATATATATATATATATATATATATATATATATTACAAATAACTCAGATTTTAAAGTCTTATAACTTCAAATATTTAATGCCCACCTACTGGTACGAATAACCAATCGAAAGAGCATACTTTAAAGTTTTGTTTGTCATTGGAGGTTCCGTTGTGACTCACCGGGTGGCAGGGTGATAGTTTGCAAAATGGGGAATAATCAACAAAGTATTTTGTGCGATGAAATATTGAAGAGAATCCGTCACCACCGTGCGTTCCGAAGACAGTACAATATACAACCACCAACCCACAAAAGGATTTTGCGATGGTATCGACAGTTGAAGGACACAGGCTGCCTCTAAAGGAAAAAAACTCCGGGCGACCATCTGTCTCGGAATAAACAGTGGAGACCTCGAAAGTGTATGGGCTGACCTTGACTACCGCATAGATGTGTGCCGTGTAACATGAGGAGTGTACATAGTACATTTGTAATATGTAAGAAACTTGCAAATGTGTTTGTTCAAATGATGTATCAAACATTTTGTAGTAATACTTTGTGGAATACATAGAAAACTCGATGAATGATTTGTAATTAATACACCGTGTTTCAAAACATCGACAACGTTTGGGAGGTGATTCCTGACACCAAGATAAGACAAAAAGTATAGACTAACCTGCCGAGAACATGAAGGAAAAAAAAAAAAAAAAAAAAAAAAAAACTTTAAACCTCCATAGCTCCAGTACTATGGGAGCTACCGTAGTCGGGTCAAGACTTAACTTAGGAACTAAATTGTGTCCTATCCAAATATCCAAGTTTCAGAATCCTGAGGTACTCACGGGACATTTTTTATAAAGGGAATTTGGCTACGGGCGTATAATTTGAAGTACTTACCAACTACCTCTATGGAAGTTGTCTACATACTATACGCATCAACTCACGTTCAGTTATGCGTAGAGCACTTCAAATTTGGATGACAGGAAATTTGCAAATAAATTGTTCTCACTGACAGGCAATGGCTGACTACCAATTCTGTGAAATACACTAGATATTTGAGTAAATATATGTTTTACAGAATATTGAGGTACTCTTCAAGTAGTGTGGCCAAGAATTCAACTTTGGTGAACTTCTATCAGAAATGTTATCGGGAATTAACAAAACTTTCCGAATTCTTGAATTCATAACTACAAAATTTATTACATTACATAGAATCTGGAAAAGGCGACATTGGTTTTAAAAACTTCCCAATCCAGATAAATTCATGTGTCGGTACATAAATTTAAGACTATTCCGAAATTCTGATACAATAGGGAAACTGCATTCTATAAGTGTAATGCATGTTTAATCAATATCTTGCTGCCGAATAGAAAAAAAGGGGATTTCAAACCTGCCTTGTAACTCCTATGCTAATTATCACATCGGCAACATTAATTTTAGAGAGCGTAAGATTATTCCTGGAATGTGAGACAGGATCACAACATCTAACATTAAATCTGATTATTACATTTCTACAGCACACAAAGCAAACTTGAAACGGTCGTAACAAAACAAGCTCGTAAGTTGCGACAGTATCTACATATTACTTTCTACAAACATAGAATATGAAACTAAGTAATTCTGCAAAATTGCAACCTATCAATATTTTCAAGTACCTTATTAATAAATAAAGATTATCTCAAAGTAACGTTCGTTTTCAGTGTCAAGACTAGATAAAACGTGGATCTGAACATGAGACTGAACTACATGTACTTCCCCCGGGAATCGAATGACAATCACCTGCTTAAGAAACTTATAATGTATTTAGTCACGGCGGAAGTCATTGAAAATTACGACTAAGCTTGTAGAACCATCACGTACTCTCAACACAGGTCTTGCAAGACAACAGATTGCGCCTAAAAATCGAAATGTGCCAACAAAAGCATTGTTTCCAAACCAGCGTAATTTCCAGTTGCTGTAAAATAACCGAACAACATAAATGCTGTTTATTTCATTTTAAAACTACGGAATTGTAAATGTATACTTAATTTCAATTCAAGCAGTATATAATAAACTATTAAGCGTCCGACATTATTCGTTAAATCGAAATAACAGTAGTAATCCAATTACTATCTAACAGCTACACGACAAATGCTACATCTTTACCTCTGTCTGTGCATCTTCTTTACCCTTTAAATACTTCAAGAATTGATAACCATTTCACTATTTCTAATCAACTTCCATACAATCCTCTCAATGACCCTACAATATAGGAACAGTTGTATATACCGATAGTCTGGAAATTTTATTTTAAAGCTTTACTAAAATACTTAAAATACTGTTTTTAAAAAATGCTATTACAATCAGTGAAATTACGTTCTAAACGTTTTTATTCCTATTTTGCCTGAATTTATAAACTACAAGGTAACAAAATCCTTGCCGTTTGTGGCGTCCCATTATTCATGCTATCACAGAGGAAATGAAATAACGCACGTGCCTCCAAAGCGATCCTCGACCTTCAGTAATAGACACGAAGGTATCGAAGCAGCTTGTTCGCGCGTGTGTGTTGTGTAACTTTAAAGTGGACCTGCCAACTACTGCATCAAGTCGCGGCATGTAACAAGCATTGGTTCCAGAAATTCCGTTAGAAGCGAGCCTTTCGGATGATCCTCGCAGTGGACGACCACATGTGTTGGATAACAAGGCCCTGAAAACAGCATCGATGAGGACAGTGGTCTAACATCCGAAGAAACAATCATACTACACCTGCATGGAATAGGCAAATCATACAAGTTAAGCAAGTGGGTATTCCATACATTGTCGGCAGCCAACAAGGAACAGTCAGTCAGTCCTTACTCACTCGGCAATTGAATATATCCATCTTGGATCGCTTGCTCACTGGTGACGAAAAGCGGGTCCTCTATGACACTCACACGTGCCAGACATTAGTTGTCGCTAAGTGACCTGTTTCTCACACCTCAAAACCATCTATGCACCCACGAAAAGTTATGCTCTCTGTATGGTGGAATTGTCCGCAAATAGTGCATTACGAGTTCCTTTTACTTGGTCAGACCATTACAGATCTACTGTTTGCAGTTGGAAAGTGTGCACTGTGCATTGTGGCAGAAGCCGGCATTGGTGGATCGCAAATGTGTATTGTTCCTGCACAATGCCCAGTCACATGTGGCAGAGAGGACCAGGGAGACCCTTTAGTAACTTGGCTGGGAGTGTGTACCATGCACTATATTCACAGGACCTTGCACCTGTTTCAATCCAACAACCATCTTCGTGGAGTTCCTTCGCAAATGAAGAATTGTGGAACGCACTCAGACTTCTATGTTTCTAAGACTGTCGAGTTCTATCACAAGGGTACTGTACAGTTGCAGGAACACTGGCAAAGATATTGGATACTGATAGAAATTACTTTGAAACCTAAGGTAAATACCGTCCACTGTATTGCTCTTTGTTTATCACTACTAGAGAACGGCAAGAACTTTTTTGGTTACCTCGTAGTACTACGAGTATTTACTACTGTGATATTTTTTTCAAATGCTTCCAACAGAATTTACTCGACTTGTGCATTTTCGAAATATACTCCGTGTTTAGTTTCGTAAAAAGAACTATCGAATTGGACCAGAGTACAAAAGTTTTAATCGGAAAAGTATCCCATATAAAATTTAATGATTTAATTATGTTCTACTAATTATGTGTAATTTTACTTTCTACAAAATTCGACGAACTCCAAATGAGCACTGTTACTCCTGAAAAATTCATGGTCTGCGAAAATGGCCTGAAAGACTGTATGGCTGACGCAAGTAACAAATGTTTGTTCACGAAATTCCACAATCCATTTACTGCCTTCTGTTATGTAAAACGACTTCTACCATGTTCATCCGAACACAATATTTTAAGCATGATAGATCAACACAATGTTTTACGAGTATAGAACTAGCTTTCAAATTTGCGCATAAAAATAGTGATACTGAAACAATATGACATCTAAACTCTAGCATCGACTAACTTCAGTTTACTACTCAATCGATATTTCCTCACCAGTCTTCCCATGATATTAATCAGAACTATATCACTACCAGGGTTGGCAAAAACCATGGTTTTTATTAAATAAAACCATAAGACAGGTTTTTGGTTTAAATAATTTGCTCTATGTATTTATATTACATATGGACAGAAATAAGTGTTTCGCCTTGGTGTTATTATGCAGCAACGGGGTTATGCTGGAAGGAGTCACATAAGTTTAAAGCGGAATCCAAACCGAGAGAAATTGTTCTCCATTTGGACTCGAAACCGGGAATAATTAGCCACAAATGCGATTAGTCTGCCGACTCTCACGAAGGACTCCTGATAAAAATACGTTGCACTGATCTTGAAATACCTGTTAATATAATTGTCAAGAGTAATTTCAGAAGGACAAAAAGATAAAACAGTTGCACAAATGAAACCATTGTACACAATTACAGAAAGCTGTTTCAGCCTTGTGGTAGTGAAGTACAGACCCGTGCCCTAGGGCGTAAAACCCCCGTTTCCACCAGCGATCATGTTCGATGTGAGTGCCCCGTTGATGAACGATTGCACGACATCGTAGTTTTCACTGAAGGAGACCTCTATTGAGCACTGCCTGATCCAATTTCGCCCACTCCTCCTTGCACACTTTCCAAAGGCCACCAAGTGTGGTCGGACGACGCTTATTGATGTTCCGTTTGAGGAGGCCGAAAGCACAGAATCCATAGGGGATGCATCTGGCGAATTGACGGGGATGTCTCGAAATGGGATAGCCTTTACATCTGTCTCCTGTTCCATACGTGTCATGTAGGCCAGCGTTCGTTTGGCAGTATGGTTGCTGGCCTTGTCCTGGTGGATGAACACTGCCAGTGTCATTGCCATACAAAGCCGGGGCATGTTGGCAGTAGATGGGTTCCAGTACATGCTCGATATAATACGCTGAATTCACCTTGACATTTGATGACACCCGGTGTTTTGGAAGCTTTCCTTTTGCACAGAAACCAGTCAAGCATAAATCCCATTGGAAAACACTCCTTGCAGGAGCGAACCCACTTTGCATGATCGGTTCCATCGCTGCGGCGGTAGTAAATTGCACGCATCTGCTGAGATCCTGTCAAACAAACCCATGCTTCATCTAAGGTGATCACATAACGCCATTTGTCACCCGCCAGGTAACCTTCATACAGCCTTTTGCATGCCACCCACCGTTCTGCGATGTGTGTTGGCTTCAGAACATGGACCCGCCGCTTGTGTGCACTTCTGAGTCCCAATTGTCGCGTATGATTCGGTGTACAGTTGCAGTTGACCGTCCAACACGCCTCGGCTATGTCACGTTGGGTGGGTGGATTCTCCTGGGTCCCAAACCGGTGGACCTTGGCAATGACGTCTTGACTGCGTTGTAGAGCCGGTTGCTTCTTTTGCCCCTTTTGACGACGCATGACAATGGTTTGCTCTGGGTTTTCATTGCGATGGATGGCTGCATTAATTTCCTTATAAGACACTGTGAAACCTTTCTTCTTGCACTGTATTCTTATTCGGTATAGCTGTAGCCTATATCAAAGTGCTACGATGTAGCCCTCCCAAAAAGGGTCGATTTTCGGCGGCATTCTGCTCACACACGTCTCTCCTCTGCACGGCTTGTACACAAGTGTCTGGCTACTCCGTACTGCGTGCGTCACGTTGCTGACGCGAAACAAGCACCTCTGGTAGAGACTGCAAATTGCTACCATAAGGATGAAACAGCCTTCTGTATATATAAACCGGGAAACTCTCGCCTTTGCCATTGAGGAAATCCTGTTATTACTTTCAGTGTAAAACAACGGAAAAATCCAGTTATTGCTTGGCATGTAAAATTTTATGGTCAACTTATCATGATCAGTACGCTAAAATTGAGGTATTAAATTACAAATTTAGTTATGTAGATATCATTCAATTAAATTAAAAAACAAAGTCCAATCCAAGCTAATGTTGGAAGCTACATAGGCAGTCGATAAAGCCAATTTCTATCAATATATTTAAACAACCTTGGTTTCTTTATAAAACAACAGGCATTCAGGCAAGCAGAAATATACAATTTAGTTTCCTTCCGTATATTTAGGCTTAACATCCTTATGTAATACCTAGCTTATTAAGGGGAAGACTTTCGCTTAACCCTTTCGGACCTGGTGGTAACATTTGTGTACATCATATTTTAAGATCAATACAATTACTCTGGAGTATTCAAAATGATCGGGGTTTCATGTCAGTATTCTTTAAACTTGTCTAAATCACTTTCCGTTATTTCTCTGGTGCTTTCATCTGTTGTCATGAAGTAACGCACAATTCTTGCAAAGTACTTGCAGGGGTTATCACAATGGACAAAACTCAGCTACGTAGGCAGTTTTATTCTTGGCGAAACAAACTATTCGCAGTAAGTTTTCCTGTTTCAGTGATGTGTTTTGAGTTTCTAAACTATGTAGGTCACAATGATGTTTACGATTAATGCCATTCTGTATTTTACATACGTATTTCAATCCTTATGCACGCAAAATGTTTCGTCCATAACTAAATGACACCCGCAAACAAATTGACGGTTGTATTTCATTTGTTAAGTAAAAAAGAATAAGACAAAATAAAATAAAATCTGAGATTAAACAAAAAATCAGGGCTGAAAGGGTTAAAGTGACATCCGAACTGCTACTTGGTTTACACTTGAGTTGTGGTTCAAACCCTTCTTTCGAGAATTGAATATAGGGCGCCTTGATTGAAAGGTGAAGCTAAGATAAAACTAATGCAGATGGTTTGATATGTGAGAACGTCACCATGCAGTTCATACGATTTAAAACTTTTTTTTTTAAAGCAGTTATTTGAAAAAAAAAAAAAAAAAAACAGCTGGTTTAAACCAGCAAACCCTGATCACTACTCACGATTTTTTTTAAAAACTACTCCTAAAATCTTAACTTGTTTATTCACTAAGAAAATATTAAAATATTTCTATAGTACTCGCGCCGAGTCATGAAGCTTGGGCTCTAAACCAATCATAGAAGTATTTTGCGTGAGCTCCGACATATCGGAAAACTTCGGTACAATTCGTGGAGCCGCTTCCCGAGCGCACACTTGGGGAAACGTCAAACAGCTGAAATTCACCAACAATGTTGCCAAACTTTGAAGACATAGTAAATGAGTATTTAAAAAGAAAAATACCAATAACAACACTGCACAACAATAACCACTGTAACAATTATTTTAAAACAGTAACAACGAAAATATAACGCAAGAAAAAACAATTCACAAAACGGAACTTGGCGCCAATCCGACAACACTGTACTCTAGAGAGATGTCTTCCGTGTAGCAAGAGAAAAGACACTGACAAAATGTGATGGGTGGGGGTTGACGGCCGGAACACACCCTCGCGTTCTATTGGGTGGTGAAATCGGTAGATCTAGGTCAAGCTTCACGACTCGGCGCGAATACTATAATATTCAGTAAGTTCTTTAACAGGGCTTGTAAGAAGTTTCCATGAGCGAAGGATATACACAACCTATTCTGTCGCAATTCTACCTAAAGACTAATTAGTATGTTAGTGGTAACAAAAGTCCTTAGTGTCCTGAAAAGGTGGTAATTCCAAAATGTTTAATATTTACACCATTAATTGTGTGTATCCAAGAAACACAAAGACATTAACTTACAAGCATGAAATTAACACTCCTAAAAACATCTGGATTTTTAATTTCGAAAACTGAATTTCTTAAAAATATATGGAGGACCTGATAAGTACTAAGTTACCTCGCCTCCACGGCATACAAAAAGTAAAACTGAAGGAGGTTCGTATTGTACCTCGCTGGAAAATATATTGGATATCTAATTCACTAAAATTCTCAAGTGTGTTGATAAGTACACACATTCCACAAAATATGGATTCCAAAAAGTGCCATCACACCCTCCATCGCTAGTCGAATGGCTAGCGCAATGTGCCTTTTATACACATCACGGGAATGCATTATTGGTTCATATTACTAAAAATCATATTTTAAACTTTTAAGGTAAAACTAGGATTATCTTTCACGAATAATTAAGGTTTCTCTGCTTATTCCCAAAGAACCTCAACGACGACAAAATTCCGTAGATCAGATGCTGATTGACCTGTCGATCTCAAGCATGACAATGGATGCAATAGTCAAATTCGAAAAAATGAAATCTCTTAAGTTTAACGTCCCACGGATACGCCGGTTAGGCTAAAGGAGACTGTGATAATGAGAAATGAGTGAAATGGTGGAATGAAGAAAGTGAGAGGAAACTGGAGAACCCCGACAAAACCCACGAGCACGGCGTTTGTTCACCACAAAGTCCACACGGCGCGAGCTGGGTTCGAACCAGGGACCCTAAACATCGGAGGTGAACGCTCTACCACTGAGCCACCGCGCCCCTCACGAGTCAGAAATCGATTGTACACCCTAAATACCATCTTTTAAAACAAACCAAATTACGATATATTTTGGATGTGGTACAGAACTCCAATATATAAAGGAGATTTTATTACTCAAATCAAAGAACTACTAAACCACTTCATGCAACATTTTCTGGCGCATCAATCCCGCCTCAGGCCCACTGGTCCTTGTGGTGGACAAACACCGTGTACGAGGATTCTCAGAGTTCTGTTTCATCCCACTTTTTCCACTCCATTTCATTCATTATCGTATTCAGCCACAGCTTCGGTGAATAACGGGAGACTTTACACTCTCACTCTCTCTATAGTTTATTTTATTTTATTTATTTATTTTAATTCCAGTAGATATTAAAGCTTTCTAACCAATATCAAAACCTCCCTATTTCTATTACAAACAAAAACCACCTGCTCATCATAAATTAACTGCAACAGTTTCCTAAGCTCAGTCACTCAATTTCAGCTAATATTTTTTTCCTCTGGATAATTAGTTATTGTCTTTTTTTTTTTTTAAATACTAATCATTTTTTTAAGACCCGTATTTCAACCTATCGCTCTGATTTTTTAAATTTTCAAGGAAATGTTTTCTTAATATACATCCTATATTTCCACATAGATTCAGACGTCCGAGGTAAAACGAATTTCCATTTAAACAGTTGTGGTTTAACGTCCCTACTCAGCACAAAGGTTACATGACAATAACTGCCTGAAATAGAATCAGTCAAAAAGCCAAACTAAGAAAGCATCCTTCATCCCTCCGCAACAGTGCTCCCAATAGGAAAGGTGATAACTACGGTTTTTCTTGTTATCTATTTTTAATTTAGACGGGGCTCATGCTGGTAAATCATTTTCCAAAAGGGCAAACTAACTGAGGATTAATATGCACGCCTCCTACCAAAGCCACATTACCATAATCAGTAGGTATTGTGAAAACCCTTATTAGAACAATGCTCCCAGTCAATTCTCCGCCATAGCAGAAATTCACGATTGCTTTCTAGGTTCTCAAATCTTAAAAACAAGTTGAAAGATTTTCATTTTGACATCAATGATTACGTTATGGTGCCGTCTGAATGGCTTAGAATCTTTTCTTAAACAGCGGGCTAAACGCATTTGAACATCGATGGGCAAGGTACTTTGAATTGTCAAGAGACTGTGTTGAAAACCATACTTGAACATTCAGCTGCTCCTTAATTACGTTTAAATCTTTCGTAAAAACTCAGGATGACTTTTGGACTTGGTAGAAGATGACAATCAGGATGACTTTTGGAACTCTCGGGTGTAACACGAGAGCTACTAATAATGGAACTATTGAATATCTGATCTGGCGGAAGATCAGTAGCATAGTGATTGGCGTATCAATATTAAGGCAGCCCGATTCGACAAACTACCCAGATATTTAACACTAAACGCCATCTGCATATATTTGCTTCATGAGAGCCATGTGCATGTGTCAAACAGTTTATATTCTTCAGGAGGCAATGTTGAAGGCGTGCTAGTGGTCTCAATAAAACATCTGATGTTTTTGATCTTGGCGCTTAGATGTTAATATACGCTACCAGAAACACCGTTAAGTATTAATATCTTAACTTCTTCATCTAATGTTATTAACAAGCTATCGAATAAAGTTATTGTAATACATACCACATTCCTAATGAGAGGAGTCACAAGACTGGCACGAGCATACATCCTGAGAATGGGCCTTGTCTGACTACCTGAAAACCTTGCAAAAGAAAAACAAACTATGTAAATTGATAGATATAAAAACTAGGTACCAATATATTTATAGAAATAATACATATGCACAACATACTAAAATCAATTTATAATTCACAATATGTCCACATTGAAGCATATCCAGATGAATCAGTGTCATCATAGGTATTTTGCCATTATTGATAGGTCACTTGCAACTGAGAAGCTTCCATGCTCCACAGTCTTCACGTAACAGTCTATCGATTGTCGCCTCTTTCGCCCCTTTCTCTTCCTCGTTATCTTCTACCACGTCCTTTACAATACACAGAGTGTCTACTAAAATTCCAAAATGAAATTTCGTGACCTTTTCTTTACCAAATCATAAAACATTTTCAAGAGCGAATTTGGGTGTGAATTAGGCCGAAATTTCATCCATGCGATAGAAACGTACTTTGTTTGCGATTTGGTAGCGTGAAAACCGGCTATAGACATTTTTGGTGGTGAATTTTGACGTTTTATAGAACAAAACTTTCCAACCTGTACTTACATTTGTACAGTTAAAAAAAATCGTGACCCAAAAGCTAAATTTCGTGACTTTCATGACAGTTTTCTGATTTCGTGACATTCGTGACCGATAGACACCCTAATACAGTTCCTTTGAGCCCTTGTTCCAACCAGTTTCTTTCCGAGACCAATGGGACGGTAGTTTATGAGGAACAAAATGGAACGAAATAAAGAGGAAGCTGGAAGATCTATAAACCAAAGGTAAGCGCTCTACCAATAATCAACGCCCCCTTCCCCCAAAAAAGTGTTCAGTATATTGCTGTGCATATAGTGCAGTGAAAATTACACGTTTATCTTTATCCCTTAAAAACTATTCTCCGTCATAACCTTTCATCAGTCATTTACTACGTAACCTTCGGAAACATTCACGTTAACACAGAACTGCTTGGCTTAAAGCTGCTTAATTCCTCATTAAATTATAGTAAGATAATACATATATTTAGAAATCTAGGAAATAACCGACTTTACGAAGCATCAATTTCTAACGTGGGTGAAACAACCGTGCGTCGTACTTCACCCACTCCTTTCTTAGACTGGATCACTCTTCACTCTTGAAATAGATGTTTCAACTGCTATCTGTTGTGCTTGGCCCAAAGACGTAGATAGTTCGTTGATTTAGTTCTTGTCTATTTTTAACACCGAGGCTACATGAGACTTGGATCTACAAATGTGAGATCAGAACCGCATAAGCTAACACCGGAAATGAAAGCAAAGTCTGCAGCACTAAAAGCGCATACTCTAACCATGAGGCAATTCTCTAAAATGTAGAATCGTCAATCATGGAGGTACTAGACCCGGGTTCCATTCCTAATTCAGTCATGCATTTCATTCAGCTTATACCTATTGCGGGCTTGTATTAGAAAAACTTTCCTCCATTACCAATATGACATACTGTAATAACTTAAAAATGATTGCGAGTACTAAAGAAAAGGAAAAGCTATGGTCAGAGTTCAGAGAACTCTGGAAAAGAGAACGAAAAACGAAATCTTACAGTTGTATGTTCCACAATTATACCTTGTACTCTAAAGGAGACTGATCATAATGAATATAATGAAGAAAGTGAGAGGAAACTGAAGAAAACCCAGGTGCACAGTTTTCCCACTACAATGCCACTGCGGCAAGGGTGAATAAAATTGCTGTAGAATCTTAAAGAACTGACAAAGGGGAAAAATTGTGAATTAGATAATAGTGCCTAAGGGTTTACACAGCATAAGTATTTTCATAAACTAAAAATCTTCAACAAAATGAAAGGACTAATAACAGTACAAATTACAAAAAGCAAGGCAACAAAGATAAACGCAAATGAAAGATACAAATACGAAGAGTGGGAGTGCAGTAGGTTGGGGGGAGGTTCACACTAGCTTTAAAGAGGGTTAATTTATGGAATCAAAAATAAATCTTACTATTAAAAAAAAGTAGCAATCACCGTGGATTACATTATCAAGGAGTATACCCAAATTCTGAAAAGTTTGCAATCCAACAAAATGGAAGTGTGAGCTCAAAATGCCACCTGAAAACATGTAGAATGCGGTAATAAGCATAGCATCACAAGAAATTTTTTAAAAAATTGAATGACAACCCATTCTGGGACCATATATGGCAAGAACTTCAGCAGATTGCAATGATGGAACAATATGAGTCAAGCCAATGTAAGAAGACTAATACAAGATGCAAACAAACCATGTAAAAGCCGAAAAGTTCGAAGTGCGGTTTAGCACAAAGTGACAATACATATCACGGATTTACTATGCGAAATTATAGCAGCCAAATAAAATAAATTACTACTCAACTACAGTAGCTTATTAGCAGTGAAACATTATAAATTGACAAATGGAGGAAATAACCAATTTTATATCATAGAAGTTCCTCTACATTTGCGAATTCAATTTCAAAACGGGAAAAGAAAATGAACGATTGGGCCGAACTTCGAATCCGAGTCTCAGATTTATTGTTTGTCTCTTTTAGTTTGTTTTTAGAGTTTATTGTATTGTTTAAATGCTTATAAGTTAACTTGCGAGGAAGTGTCGAAGGTTGGACTACTTTTAGAAATGAAAATGAATAAAAAGAATCAAACCAAACAAATTTTATGCGTTTCGAATAAACTTGAGTTGCAGGAAAAAATTGGCTTCATCTTTTGTATGGGGCGTTTAGAGCACAAGGGATCCAAGTCTATTTTCGAAACTGTTCATTTTTGCTCAGCAAATGTGGTATCTTCGTAGCCAAGAGTCCGAAATAAATGAAAAAAACCACGTAAAAGCGTGTGGGCGTTTCTGGAACGGGAGAACAGGAAGGCTAATTTTCCCCTCCCTGCTCATAAATTCCATATTGTGTACGCTGCAGCGTGGAAAGATTATTAAATCAACTTCCGAATGCCATAGTCAGTGATGCATAATTACGTTAAATAAATGCAGGTTGTATCAAAAAGAATACACCGACGGAAAACGTCATATCTTTCCAACCTCGAATCCGAAACGAAAGAAAAACTGTGACAAGGTGCAATCTATAGTTTTATATTGCCGCTAGAGGGGGAGAGTCCGTTTGGAGGTCATCCTTCCTACCCTGAATTTCAGATTTTGGGGGCAGTAAAGCAGATTTAGAAACTTTCTGCTGAGCAAATTCCAATAGAACTAATTTGAAGTCCTTTCCGCGAATAAATAGGAATTTATCACTTATAATCAATTTCCGTTGTCCGCAAGGGGATATAGGCTCGCTTTCCTTCAAGGATTCCAAAGATGGCTCTACTTCCGAGTTTTGATCTGTATTTCCTTCGTATTTGTCCGGTGTAAGGACAAACTTGTTCTGTTGGACTTTGCTTACCAAAAGGTTTCTAAATCTGCCTTATTGCCCCCAAAATTAAATTCAGAGTGGGGGTAGGGCGGCTGCCCATTTCCCCCTACTGACGTCCCTGTCTAGCGGCTGTCATATGAAAGCAGCCCAAGCCCTTTCACATGGTTTTAGTTTCATTTATTTCGGACTCTTGCTTGCAAAAATATTACGTTTTGAAATAGAATTAATTTGCTGAGCAAAACTGAACCTTATTCAAATTTGACTTCGAGCCACTGTGCTCTGAATGTCCCAAATATTACTCTTCTTCAATACAACCAGTGACTTAAACAACCAATACCGAGGTGTGCAGAAAAAAAAAAAAAAACATGAAATGTGCTTCAAACATTACTTTCCGCAAATTTATTTTAAAATAATGTTATCAGCATCAGTGTTCCGGAATAGCAATCAAATTTTCCAACTAAAATTTCACCCACCTCCAGGTGACGAATTGAGTAAAAATTATGCATGGGTATGTACAATTCCGATAACAATAATTATTTGAACCAAATGCCGCAAAGAATGTCATGTTAAATCCAATGGACATTCGAAAGTCATTTGCAAACTACTGGAGTTACAGAAATAGAAAGTCAGCATTTTCAATCCGATATGGTCACTAAAAAGTCATTTCCAAAACCGCTGGTGTTACAAAAACGAAATTTGGTATATTAAGGTGCATTTTTTTTTTTTTTTTTTTTTAAGGAAAATAATCTTGAATCCAATATGACCAACAAAAATTCATTAAAAAACTATATAAAAGCCAGTTTTAGTTAAACTATCTTATTTCTGTTATCAATATTGCACTAAACTGTATATACAGGATGATCTGTAATACCGGTTGCAAGAGAAAAAGTCGTAACAAGTAAGTTATTACACAATTTTGAAATATGTTTAAAACTACGTTTTTAAACATTTTGAACATCTTTTTCTTGTTTTATTTTATTTATTTCTTTATTTTTTAACTTTTTCCAACCCTAATCTGTATATTGCATGTATATGACTTATGATTCAGGACAGGTACCAGAATGACTTAAAGAACGCGAAAACTCTTCCCGGGGCTGATATTTTCTCTGATCATAATCCTGTGCTGGCCGAAGTAGATATTCAACTGATAAATGTAGACAGAAGAAAAGTAGAGAGTGTTGAATACTAAAAAGTTGAAAAATGAGGAAATAAGAAATCTTTTCGTTGAAAAATTCGAAGAAAAAAATTCAAACGAGAAAAGAATAGGCGGAGGTAGAGAGAGCGAGGGGGGAGGGTGAGAGTTTTACAAAAGAAAACGCGAGGACATAGAAGAATTAGAAAGCTTTGAAATATGAGGAAATGTACAAGGAGGTGAAATCTGGAATTTCGGAGGAAACAGTATTACGATGGAAGTAGAAAATAAGAATTGGAATGTAATCAGCAAGAGAAGTGAGATCATACGATGGAAAAAATACGTTGAAGCCTTATATGCGAGTACGGATAGCCTAAATGTTGAAGTAGAAAATGAAGTAGGCGAGAATGAAAGAATTTAGCATTCTTCGGGATGAGTTTAAAAAGGCTATATCTGAGATCAGGAATGAAAGGCAACCGGGATAGATAATATACCAATTAAATCCATTAAAAAATATGGGAGATAAGGGACAGAAATAAATGTTCCGACTATGCAATGAAATACATGAACCAGTAGAGTGTCCAAAAAACTTCCTGAACACGATCATGATACCGGAGATGTGAGGATTATAGAACTATTAGTCTCATACCTCATGCGGCTAAAATTTTCTCCGAACACTGAACATAAGGTTATATGGAAGAACAAATGAAGTTGAGGAGCAGTTCGGGTTCAGAAAAGGTATACAGGGGTCTGCTACCATTGGGAAGTAGGACTTACACGGCATCAGAACTACTACCAATTAAGTTAGCATCACTCACTTTTTTTTTTTTTTACGTCGCTACGCTTTCCTCCCCTTTCATAGTGCAAATGGAGGCTTGTGTTTGCTTCCGATCATTTGTTTTCCCCCTCCCCCTTGAAGTGCTAGGGCGGATCTTGCCCTAACTAGGGAGTAGCCCTTATATTTAGAGGGCACCAAGTATCACCAATCAACATAGGAACGCCGAAAGCTACGGATTCGACACTAATATCGGCCATTTTCAATTATTTCTTACATGTCATCATGCCCGTCAGAAATATTTATGGGGGCTGCATTTGGATTTAAACAGCATGGGAAATGTTACTGTTCATCTTAGCGACTTCGAAAACTACAGACTAATATTTATCATTTTCAATCATTTTTATATGTCACTCCTTACTACTCTTAGATGTGCTCGAGGTTGTTAGCCCTCACTGAGCGCTGAACTTTGGGGTATGGAAACTCACCAAGATTGTTTTGAAATACTGTACCAGTAAGTATTTCAATAAATGTTACTTTTCATCTATACTTATAATACGCGTCCCTTGAACTGGCGTATGACCTTCGACCAACCCGGCTGCAGCGACGTTGCCTGCGCAATAAAGTGGAAAACTGCTTCGGCCGGAACTAAAATAGAAATTTGATGTTTTTAATCTAGAACAGTAACCGAGAGTTGTAGAGCATTTTTGAGAATATTGGAGAAACAACCATGTTTCTACCTTATTCTTTCGTATTTTATAGCAGCTTTTATTTTCCTGTGATTTCTTATTGTGATTATTGCTTCATGAAGAAAGTTCATTTTAGCAACGGCAATTAGGTTTAAAAAGATTTTTATATCTCTCCTCTAATTTTAAATTTCCGTTGTGCAAAGCACTAGATCATTTCAGTGATTTCATAAGACTTTTCTAGGGAAACTTTGAATTAACGAAAAGGTGTGTGTTTGTGAAAGTATTATTGCTAAAATAGTATTAAACCGCCCATTGACGACGATCTGAGATATACATTGGGGGAGGGGGGTTTCCCCTGGGCTTCCATCTGAAGTCATCACTGGTCATTAGCTAGCTATTTGCCTAGTCATTAGCTAGCTTTGTCCTCTACATGCTTCTTGTGCTAGGAGTTTGGTTTTCGTTGTTAATTTTAAGGAGCATAAAAGGGAAAAACCCTTTGTGCCAGCCGAATGATGTAGAGACCAAAAATAAATCTATCAAAACTTTTTTTCCTTTTCGATTTTGTTTTTCGTGCCTGCCTGGCCAAATCCATGGGCGGAGTTGGTAACTTACATTTCAAAACAATTCTACAGACGAATTTCAGGGAACTGGATATAAGAGATTTGATGAACACATACCGCATTATATACAACATTCATTCATTATACCATAAAACCTCTCTTTGCTTTTATGTTTGCTTGTGCAGAGTGCAATATATATTTTCTTTTTGGGCAACTGTGGCTCAGTGGCAGAACTCTTACCTTTGGTGTATGGGATCCTTGGTTCGATCCTAGCTCTCGTACCGTTGGAGGACTCGTGCTTCGTGGAGGACAATACCATTTGCGTTGATATTCTCGATGTTTTCTAGTTTATCCCACTTTCATCATCCCACCATCTTTCATTACACTTTGTCTCCCTTAGTCTGGGTGAATAATCGTGGAACGTTAAATTAAATTACAATTCAACGTACCGCGGTTATGCCCTGTAGGTTAATGCACAGAAATAAGTAAAAATTAAAAGAAGATGGAAGAATTAATGTATTAAGATAATGGAAGGATATGGGAAAATCCCGATAAACCTACGAACACGTTTCCATCACGAACTTGTAAGAGTTTTAAATCGAATCGAACATGCTTCTCATTAGAGGTGAGTGCCTCATCATTGGGCCATCCTGCATTTAGTATGTATATTTTATGAATTGGTAGAGAACGTAATTGTTTTGTTATTCCGAGACTGTCTCAGAATTGAAAAAAAAAAAAAAAATCAAAATTTTACGGCACTGTTCTTCGATTTGCTGGGTCCCAAGTTTGATTCCCAGATGGATGTAAATGGGATTATAAACTGCGTACCTAGGCAACTAATATCAAGTATATGTACATTCATTTGCTTATGTGAATAAAAAAAACAATATTCGAACCAAACGAAATATGATATTCATACCACATTTGTAACAGAAAATAATAGTATTAATAAGATAGATACATTAATGATCCTATTACGTCAAAGTTTTGCATTGTTATAACATACTGGATGTTGTTAGAGACGAATACATTTGGCACAGGCAATATGCGCTCTCCGGAAGGTGCTTTTCTCACCTGAGGTTTGGCAACATCGCGCTGCGGGTTTATTGGTTGACGCCATACGCCAGTTCGGCTGACTCGCAGGGTTTGCCCAAGTGGGCCCAGCCCGAAAAAACCCACCGGGTTTTTTCGGGTTGGACCCACCTGAAAAAACCCATCTTAAAACCCACCTGGGTTTTTGACTTTTTTGTTAGCGTATTATTGGTACAACTAAAGTGATCACATTGAAAGTTATTTTTATCAGATTTTAAACTTTCTTTGGGCGAATTATATGCTTTCATGTTAAGATAGACAACAATATTCAACATAAGACCTTTATAAAGCTCTAAATGCACTGAATGAATGAATAAATAAATAAATAAAACCCTCACCATAGCTTGAGATAATTGTAGAACAAATCAATGTGTGGATTATGCTTATAGCCTATTTGAAGTAAAGTAAGCGATTGTATGTTTTAGAAAATACTTTCCATGAATAGTGTGTTTCCTGACTCGGCACCGCCGAGGGACGTTATCCCTCATACGTTGACGGGTTTAAGGTCATAGGTGCCGGTACTAACAGTAAATATGTAAATACATTAGTAAAACTATTAGTATTATTTTTTTTACCTTTGATGGTAACAAAAGTATTCAGTAAAATTTGGATTTCCAACAACAACAGTTAAGTTCAGTCATTTGTTGCTAGCCTTCAAATAAGCATTCTGTAGAATCAACACTAGCAATAACGTAAAAATTCTTAAAATTAAGAAGCTTAATGCTCGGAGCTCCGAAGACTACGTAACACTTACTATTTCAAGTGCTGCATTCGAACTTCAGTATTAATGGAAGTTTCGATGTACAGTAAAGCAAGCTGCATTTTCAGGGAAAACCCGTCGTGAAAAGTGTTCGGGAAATTCCCGCAATTGAACCCACAAAGCATCGAAAGTGAATACTTCAACAATACTACAAAACTATTTATTTTACGCTGGAGGATTTTTCATTTCATTTTAGACATTTTGAAACATTTACTTTGTAAAATATGAATTATAGGCCTATCTTTAACTGTTGGTCTTGCAACAAGTGCTCGAATAATTCCCGTAATTGAATGCACACAGCATTGAAAGTGAACTTCAACAATAAGACCATTTATTTTACGTTGAAAAATATTTAAGACATTTTGATGAATTATGTCTGTTTTAAATTAATATAGCTATTTGGTATTCATATTTGGCAAACGTCACTGAGGCTCCTAGGATGACTCCGTCTACATTTGTTCGTTTGTCTGCCTTTACTACACAGTGTTCAACTTTCGGTCTTTTAAATTTTCAGGATACAAACCAGAAACACACTAAATTTTCTGTTTAGATTTTGGCAGCATACCAACGTAAAATTACAAAATGGCGCGCTTTTTTAAAAAAAAAAAAAAATAGCTGATATCCACTGGCGAAAATCCCGAAGGGATGATGAGGACATATCTCTTACAATCTTGGAACTGTCCCCCTCAATAATCCGATTGGAAATGTGTCTTTTAGGAAGAAATGTGATGATTTGTGTCCAACTGTCACAAAGGAAAGTGAGATGATATTGATACCTCCCAGAATAAGCCTCAAATCTGACCGCCTCCCAATGATGAAGACAACTCTGCTTCCCTACCCATGTTGTCCCGGAGTCCCACGCAGGGGACATAAAATATGACGATATTATTACTTTACAACTTTAAAATCAGACTGGCAACATTGAAAACTGTTTACAGGGAATGATCATATTTGGATCATCCCTTGTAGACAGTTTTCAATATTGCCAGTCGGATTTTAAAGTTATAAAGCAATAATAATGTCGTCATATTTTATGTCCCCTGTGGAGGACGCCGAGACCGACATGGGTAATCCTCCCCAGCATTGTTTTTCGCCTTCATAAATATTTTGTACATCGCATTTACCCGTCCCCCCCAATGTTGAAGACAAATTTGCCCCGCTGCTGATATCCACGCTACAAAGCGCAATTTTAGGTCTTTCAAGTTGAAATTTTCAAAGTAGAAGCACGAGAGACTAAATTAGCTGTATATATTTTGGCGGCATAAAATTTCAAAATGGCGGTCATTTTTCAAAATAGCGGGTATCCATGCTACAAGGTACAATTTTCGGATTCAAAATAGCGGGTATCCATGCTACAAGGTACAATTTTCGGACTTTTTAAGTTGATATTTTGAGGGTAGAAGCACAAGACCTTCTAAATTTGCTGTATAGATTTTTTCGGCGATCCAATATAAAATTTCAAAATGGCGGCATTTTTTTCAAAACAGCGGTGAATAGAAAGTTGTTGCAAGTTGTGACAATGACACTCATAAAATGTAAATCATATTTTAACATTTTTACCCTAAAGAGATTGAAATATTTTGAAAAAACCCAATTAAACCCGAAAAAACCCAATAAAACCCACATGGGCCCAGGTGGGTTGGGTTTTTCAAAAATACCCGGGTTTTTTCAAACCCTGCTGACTCGGACTATAGTAATATTTCAACATGCCTTATTATACTTAAAAGAAAAATATCTGCACGATTTTTCCCGATTGCGAAGATTGTTTTGGGGGCTCAAAGCTGACATCTTTGGTTTACTGTTTCCGAAAATCCCCGAAGTTGGATTTAGAAAATGTTTAGCTCAAAACTGCAATGATCAATGCACTCATTCTTTTTGGAATAGGGTGTATATATTTTCGAGATTATTACATAAAAATCCTGGCTCTAGTCATCACATACAAGAAGTTAATGATGAACAGTCAATGCTATTCTGAGAACATTTTGTGTTCTCGATTTATGTAAATCAGTCTGTAGTAAATGTTCAAAGAAGTTTCAGGACGAATTTTGCATTACATCGATCAAGCGGGCACTGAATTTGGAAGTGGTACACACAATTTCTAGAAAGTTTGTGCATCTGCAAGAGGAAAACAACAGGCCGGCCAGAGGTAGATGAACAGTTGATAGTGTGCGTGCGACTTTTGCCAGAAGACTACTGTACAAAAATCAATGATTCGTGCAAGAAAAATTTAACTTTAAGCAAACAGTGTGGAAGATGCTGCGAAAAAGTTTGAAATTTCACTTACAGATCGAAATTGTTTTAGGAACTTAAATCTACTGTCAAGGATAAGAGTTCTGCTTTGTGATGCAAAACCTTAATAAAATTATCTTTTTGGCTATTTAGTTTTGGGAGACCAGATTTTTTGATCGACTATTTTCGAGATATTTTATTCACATTTGGTTAGGTTTGATTATTAACATTTCATTCAGACAGTATTGCCGAGCGAGCGTTACGAGTGAAGGCGGGTTAGAGCCCCGCAGAGGGCACGTTGTTTTCTGTCTTCGTTAGTGTTGGCCCCCACTACTAAACAA
Source organism: Thermobia domestica (assembly GCF_964235325.1). Lineage (NCBI taxonomy): Eukaryota > Metazoa > Arthropoda > Insecta > Zygentoma > Lepismatidae > Thermobia > Thermobia domestica. The sequence continues at coordinate 337,218,416 of NC_137455.1, read as the reverse complement.
TTACCATCTTTTTTGATGAGTCAATTTTGTTTAGTGATGAGGCTAACTTCTATCTGCCGGGGAAAGTACACAAAATGTTAGGATCTTGTCTTTGGAAAATCTCCATGTTACAAACATATCCAGGTGTTTTATGCAGTTACCTATTTAAAACAAAAGTATGGCCCTACGTTTCTCCAGAAGAACCCTCGAAACTGATTTCCCTACCTTCACATGCTGCAGACATGGCTCTTCCCGCACTGAAAGAGGATTTCAATTTTCCTGTACGACAGTCACCTCCACATCGACACCAAAATGTCCGAACGGAGCTCAACGTTAAAAAATCAATAGAATGAAGTTCTACTTCTGGGTTCATCCGTCGCCAGACAGCCCGTGATTTTCTTTTTCTTTTTAAATATACTGGGTTACCGTATGTTAAAGTGTATCACCTATCCCTATCAATTTACCTGACCTTCCAATATGCATTCAAAAAACAGTTGCATCTAATTCCGATGTTGGAATGTGTGGGAATAAACACTATCGTATTGATGTATCCCGAATTAGAAGGAAAAACTCATTAAGGGTCTTCACTACAGCGAAATTAAACTACCGCTAATTTTAGTTTTTTGTAATATCTTCAAAACAAAAAGAAGAAACTTAGTGAACTAAACAATACGATTTTACATGTGCCTTTACCACAATTCACCTATCTGCTTTTGGTATGCCGCGATTTACAGAACCTGCAAAAAAATGTTACCATCAATCTAGTGGCACATCGAAAGCAAATAGATGAGTTGTGATAACGGTGTCACATGCAAAATCATATTGTCTAGTTCACTATGTTTCTGCTTTTCGAATATTTTTGTTTTGAAGATATTACAGAAAAACTCTAAAATTAGCGGTAGTTTAATTTCGCTGTAGTGAAGACCCTTAAGCAACTTTACATGGAACGTACCGTGCATGTATTTTAAAAATCTTTAACGTAAGTCACATGTCACTGAAAAAATGTGAGTTATTGAACTTCGAAATTGAAGAGAATTTATAATAGCTTTGTATTTTAAGAAAACTTATCACCTCCTGAACTTTTAATGGCAACAAAGATCACATAGCATTCCACAAACTTTCTGACGAAATACGCGTATGCCTCTTTCCTAGGTTGATGAAACTACATTTGTAAAAAGCCTCAACCAGTACATTCATAACTCTTCCCTCAAATTTAAATAACAGGCTTAAACAATACGGAAAAGAAGTAGTAACTAAACATGAAGATCTAAAGGACTAACACTCCTGGAATAGTTTTCTATCCTGAGGAGGACCAAGTAAGAAGCCGTAAAAATTGTCAATTTTCTCGCAGACAAGTTCAAAATCTTAATTTTATACCATATTTTTTATAAAATTAAATGTCACCAGCCCAAATGCTTACCCAGCCTATACGTATCCTTTTCTTGAAAATCGGCAATTTCATACTTTTGTGTAACTGACTCGAAAAGGTGCTGAATATGATCTAAGTTTTAACAAATCGGTGAATATGCACTTGAACAGCACACTACAAGTTGAAATGATTACTTTTTTTTTTTTTTTTTTTTTTTTTTAACACATATTAGGACAATAATCATTTCAAGTATTTGAAGAATGGTACGTAAGAAATAAAGGATAAACTGTAAACGCTCAAGCTGCGCATCGACAAGTAGGGTCGAGTAGAGCAGAGTAAGGTAGAAACAAGTAGGAAATTACGTTTTACGACCCACGATTATGCCGTCTAGGCTAAAGAAGACTGTGATGGGAAATGAAATGGTGGAATGAAGAAGTGGGAGAAAACGAGAATACAAAAGGAAACCCACGCACACGCCGTTTGTTCACCACAAAGCTCACTTAACGCGAGCTGGGATCGAACTTAAGATCCCATGCACAAGTGAACACTAAGGGACAAGTAGAAGGGTGATAGGAACGGGTTAGCTTAAGGTTAGAGAAGTTTTGATCCATTTTCATAAAATTAAGAGAGTAAAATTTCTGGTTTCTGTATACCAGCTGGAGCGGGTTTTGTAATGTTAACCCCCCTCCAGAAAAAGTCAGGGTAATAGTATACATGAGAACGTCGTGATCTGCGTTTCTTCTGTGTTCTATTACCACTTCTACATGAAATACCATACATTTTCTATGTAGTGCAATAGTAAGAAGTATCCATGTGCACAAGACATGCGATATGCGTTAAATTACCCCTCCCCCTTACACACACACAGTCATAGATAAAGTACAAGGGCACTACACATGCAGATATGAAGTACAGGTACGTTCTGTTTTATTTTCGTATCAGTCGATAAGTAAATCAAAGTCGCTTTGTTACCCCCTTGGTAAGTTCGTAGATACTCAATGAATAATCCCTGAAAGTATGAGCGTCCAGCTCCTTCGGGAACTGACGCGGCTTTACGTATACTATATCCAAAGTCAGTTTCCAATCTTATTACAGATACCAGTATCTGTAGCCTTTACAAACGCCTACATAACAAATCCGAGGTCATATCTTCTAACAATGCTATGCCAACTGGCACTAGTACAAATGAAGGCCAACTAACATTAAAGGCAGACAGAAAATTCGTAGAATGTACGGATAACTACAATTTGCAACGTATTCTTGAGATGATGTGTACGCATGCTCTATAGCCAAGAGCAGAGAGTTTGCAACTGGATTTAACCTTTTAATAAGCAATTAACTAACCTACTTATAGAAGTTACTCAAAAATATATTTAGTACTACCACACGTCTATCACTTTTTTGCTTTACGAAACTAATACCAGTATCACTTCTCTGCATACAATCTTGATCTATTATATGCTAGTCTGAAAACTAATAGACTACACGAAAAGGTTCAGATTTCAAATTTACGAGACTAGTAGTTCAGTTTGAAACAAAATTTTCCGAATTATTACAGTGGAATACATCAATACTCCTTAGTGCAAGGGCACATCTTATTTGCTTATCTTGAATTTTTGAGAAGCTTTTAGCTATATCCTTCACCATCATACAAGTTTCTATGCATGTACTATGCCCATTTATTTCTCGTACCTTAATAGTCGTACTTAAACAGTGAACATAAAATACAAAATATTAATACTACCACTACTACTACTACTACTAAAAAAAAAACGAATCAACCTATGACCACCGTATCCTCAGCATTTTAGATGCTTAACATTACATTAGTTTGGCTCTGTTCATATTTGACGTAAATGCGATTCTCACCTAAAGTAATATGCATTTTAATATGAAAGTACGGTGATCATCACCCTTTCCCTTCTTTATATGGTTATGTTACACTGAAAAGCATCGAAGTCCAGCAATCCCCTTTTAAAACTTAAATTGCAGATTACCTCCCCCCCTGAAATTTAAAAACGATGGGTAATAAGGTGTCTCGTTTGGAATGTTCTTGGATCTCTGTGAAAATATCTACTTCAACCCAGGCAAAGCTCCGGTTATCTACAATAGTTTAAATTAGGGTAAAATTCTGTAAATCTATACCCCAATTATTTCCGGATAAGATTAAAAAGCAGTAACCCCAACACGAAACCAAAAACTAAAGTATAACTTATACTACAATACTAGCTCACTCTTTTTACATTGGATACGGAATACGTATTTCAAACTGCAATAGAACAGATTTAAGTATTAATCTACTGCAAATATCGAGCTAAATAGCGAGCCTCCCGACCGGCAATACCCAGAACAAAATTACAAGTTGAGCTACTTGTACTCAAGTTCTTACGTATTTCCACACGAATTTTATTGTTTTCCTAACTCTGTTGCAACTTCTGCAGTTGACCGCAAGAAATGATTGTTTATTTACTGCTATCTTCAAATCTCTGAGGAAAATTAAGTTACTCATACTCAAGATGGCCGCAATAAATCCATCTAGTATTCAACTTACGAACCCGAACTTTCCTCTTCACAGGTTAAATTTTCCTTCTTCTGTGTTGTATTTACTTCGCGATTAACTTATTATTCATAAACAAATAATATCACTACTGGATGCTATTTTCCAACCTAAATAATAATGGATTTCTTAAAGCAACTATTTTCCTGCTGCACACTTACCAAGGTAGATCGCAGGAGGAACACCGACGGCTACAGCGAAAACCTGAGTGACCTAGAAGATGCAAACGAAACCGGAGATTATCAAGTTTACTTCAGCAAACGGACATTACATATCCAACTTAATACTTGGAACTTGACAAATATTATTACTAAGATTAATATTTAAAAGCACTGATTAACACTCAAATAAACAACAAATTGCTTAAAAATGTAAATTAAATTTCTATTCTGCTGAAATCAATATAATTCTTGAATTTCAATGAAAACTGGAAAGATGGGTTTATGTTCATAATATGTTAGACAAAACTACAGACAGTTCACGTGTGAGAAAATGTTTCAAACAATAAAATATCTCATAAACGAGGATTAAAATTATGTTGAATGTATAGTAACTTACTAATCCACTTATAACAAAAGAATAGAGCTTCCTTTCGACTATATGATTAGAGTACGCGCCTTAGGGACACGAGAGCCGGTGTTTCTTTCCGGTAGGAGCTCATGCGGTTCGAGTCCCAAGCTAAAACTGCATGTCCATGTCGTACGTATATAGACTCGGTGCTAAACGGGACGCTAAGCTCCAAATCAAGCAAGCAACTAAAAGAAAAGTTTAGAATATACATGTAAATGAATTTGTTGAGACAATCTAATTTTACTTTTGCAGACTCAACAGTCTTCTGTCCGCTGTGCTTTCGGTTACTGGTTGTGAGATGTCATTCTTTACCATCTTTGCAAAATTTGCATCTGCAATGCAACGTAAAATATATATGTATATTCACAACTTGTAGTGGTGATTGTATGAAACAATTTGCAGATGATATATGATCCTAAAATACGAATTTGTGCCACTGACGTTGTACAGCGAAGTCAGTATCTGATATCGAATATCGTAAACTAAAACGTAATTTTAAGTTGCGTAGAAGCATGCAGATACAGAATGAGGCTCCTGATAGTTCATTAATAAGCATATCTGTTTTATACTAACACATTCTGTTGTGCAAAACTTTTCCGAATTAAGAAAAACTATGCATTATTAAACCAGATTAAATATTGTAAACACATACAGCACTCAAGGGCGATTTAAGAGATTTCGTTAATTTTGATGGTTAACGGGCAGCTTCAAAAGTTGCATTTTCGGAAATTAACATTTTGGCTGTTAGATAAAGAAAACAGACTTTGATATTCAATTCACACATATTTTCATGAGATGCCCTTCCATTCTTTCTTTCTACATTTGAGGTATTTATTCTTTAGAGTTTCTTATTCTCAGAAAATGTTATAATTGTAAATTTTGTAAGTAAGCTTTGTAAAGTGTAGGAATTGATCAAGTTTCCTAGAATAAACATATTACTTAACAATAGCTTTAATTACTAACCATTACTGCTTTAATTTTACACTAATGTCACCTCTGTGACAATTCTGTAACCATACCCCCTTTCTGTAAAATAACAAAATTCTGGGCCCCATTCCGTTACGATTAGAACTTTTAACGTTACGCAAAATTTGCGCTCCATTTTGCGGCCATGGGCATAATAGTTATAGCTGACTTTAGCATGTTTGACGTTGCTTTAAGTTCCATAATTTTTGCGAACATTGGTACCGAATAAAGACGCTGTTATTTAAATATTGATATTTGTCTGCTTTGCTTGTAATGCGGTGTAGACCTTAGCATGGCTGAATGATTTTTATTGGAGTCTGACTGCTGGTCAAGTGCCTGCTCATTACACTCCACACATGCCTTACAGCAGTGGCAAGGGCGCCGGGCCTCCAAAGCGCATGTGGGCCCCTATTTTATTTATGAGTATACAATATTTGGTATAATTTGAGTGCAATTTGTCTTAAAATCTTTATACCTTCTGCATCTGAATGCTCCCCCCCCCCCATTTACAGAGAAATCGGCGCTCTTGAGTAGTTCTCAAACTTGTTGTTACCAGGACCCACTTTAAGTAATAAAAAGTATTTTGTGGCCCATCTACTTTTATTCAAATACACATTCACATTCTACGTAATGGTATATTTCATAGTAATTAAAATTTGTAAATTATATCTCTAATTTCAGTTCATTCAATAACAGTTCATATGAGTGATTAATTTGTAATTCATTTGGTGATGTAGTGAACACCCCGAGCGACCACGAATCTTAGAAAGTAGAGCTCGATGGTTAAATTTTAATAAATCAAAATTTACTTGGTTTCCTTTATGTCCATCGTAAATATCTTATTTTCAAACTAAATTGTAATGCAATTTTATGAATAAAATGTTGGTACGAAAGTATCAGTCAGTGACGACCGAGGAACTGTAATGTAAACTTCTTTCTCAATAATTGTATCATTTGAAATTGTACGCGTGCGCAGAAAGGGCTAAAGTGTTTCCATAGAAAGGTAACACAGAGCTAACACTACTCCCGACCAATACCCTACCCCGTGACAAATTTTGACACATCCACTTTCTTCCCATCCTAGCCCAGCAACTCTACTGACTGTACAATATGATAGGGCTGTGAGTAACCACTTTAAGCCCTACTGTTCACCTCATTAACGAATGCTTCCAATTTTCATTTTCTGAATAGTGCTTCATAACATATGTTTCTCCATCGAAATAAAATTTTCATAATTAAAAGGATAAACTTCCTCCGATCCATCTAAAAAACGGCCCGCGACCCACACTTTGAGAAACGCTGCCTTACAGGACTTAGGCTAGTTTTAGACGGGAGCATTTATCGTAGCAAAAATCGTATAATCGATGCCCTACCGTGTAAAGTAGCAAATACTATAACATTTCACCTGCCATGGCTAGGGATGGGCATGAGTCGAGCTAAAACTCGACTCGACTCGAAACTCGAAGCTAATTCGAGTCGAGTCACTGTTTTTAGGTCGAGTCGAGTTTGACAAATGGCTCGCTTGTTTACCTCGTTTTAGCTCGTTTTGAAATCATTGCCTGATTAGACTGGAAAGCGAAAGTCATTAAAAATGTAAGCAGTAATGTGAAATATTTTTAGTGTTGGTCATGAGATGGGACACTGTTCGCATCTCGTCTCGTCTCGATTAACAAGACGACAATGGAGGCAGCCTCAAATGTCGTGAGCAGCAATTGTAGTTCTTCCCACTAAGGCTGAGACCTGCACGTTCGAAGTTTTGAGCCCACGCAGAAGCCCAACCCGGGTAGTGACATCGAACGGCTCAACTCGGTTCAGTTGAACGAGCAGCTTGAGCCGACTCGGTTGAAATGAGGCATCGACTCGGCTGAGGTGAGTCATCGGGTCGAGCCGGCTCGGTTGGCTGATCTGTTTGCTCCGCTTGATAGTGAATGAGCTGTGAGCCGAGCTCCTCTAGCCGTTGAGAACCCTAAAATCGCGCAGAGCAGTTTTGAACATGTTTGGCCGGCGCCCTCTATATTTTAAGAACTTTTCGCTGGAGCCCGGATACTTGCTCTTCCGGAACTCAAACCTAGAACTTGGTGAACGATGTCCTTGCCTTCTAGACTTCATGACTACCGAGGTCGGCAGTATACAAGCCGCCTATCTTTCATGTTTATATACGGTGTTGTAATAATAATAATAATAATAATAATAATAATAATAATAATAATAATAATAATAATAATAATAATAATAATAATAATAAGAAGAAGAAGAAGAAGAAGAAGAAGAAGAAGAAGGAGGAGGAGGAGGAGGAGGAGGAGGAGAAAAAGAATTTGTAGTATTGTAGTTAATATCACTGATGATAATTATATTGTCTTTGTAGAATACTGGAAGAAAGTACTTGAAACTACACATAGCATTTGGGTCGATTTGGCTCGTTTTTGCTCGACTCGACTCGAAACTTGAGTCAAATTCGAGTCGAGTTGGAGGAAATTTTTCGAGCCGAGTTATCGAGTCGAGCTCAAAGATGTCTGTTTCGAGTCGAGTCGAGTTTCAATGAAAGCTCGTCGATCTGGCTCGTGCCCATCCCTAGCCATGGCATATCCTATTTAATAATTATTTAATAGCTGACCTATTTAGTAATTATTACAGCAACTTATCAAAAACGTACAATAGTGAGCTAGCAATGCCCACGAAAATATTCTCAAAAACTTGCAACAATACAATGTATCTGCATCCAGTTACAAATGCAGAAATAATAAAAGTGGTGAAGAAGATGAAAAGTAAATGGTCAGCTGGCGTAGATGGTATACCGCCAAGTATTGTAAAGAAAAGCATTAAATATATTGCTGACTGCCTGTGTTTCCTCATAAATATGACGTTCTTAAGTGGAGAATTCCCTAATATATTAAAAATTGCAAAAGTAAAACCAATTTATTATAAAAAAGGCGACAAATCAGAGCTTGAAAATTATAGGCCTATTTCACTTCTCTCAACTTTTTCAAAAATTTTAGAAACCATAATGAGTATCCGGCTATCATCCTTTTTACTTAAACATGATCTAATAACACACGAGCAACATGGCTTCCTAAAAGGGAAATCAACGGAAACAGCAATATATAATTTTGTAGAAATTGTACATAAAAGTTTAGATAGTAAGGAGAAATGTATAGGTGTTTTCCTTGATCTTTCCAAAGCATTTGACTTAGTGTCACATAGAAATCTTCTTTCAAAGCTCCAAGATTATGGAATAAGAGGCATTGCGTCCAAATGGTTTAAATCGTATCTGGAAAATCGGCAGCAAGTAGAAATTACATACAGTAACAAAGATACAAACCAAACTACATACTACACATCACGAAAACAAGAAATATCATGTGGAGTGCTACAGGGATCCGTATTTTGTCCATTATTATTTTTGATATACATTAACGATTTATCATGTAATATTGCTCCAGCAGAACTATCCCTTTATGCAGACGATGCTAATATCATAGTAAAAGGGAACACAAATGAGGATGTTGAAGGTAATGCAAATGAAATCCTTCATAAACTATCTCAGTGGATTAAAGAAAATAAGCTTAAATTAAACATTGAAAAGACACAAGCAATCAATTTTCATCATATCCGCAACAAACATACGCAGCCTGTTAATATTTCAATTGAAAATAACGGAATAGACTATGTGAACTCCACTAAGTTCTTAGGAATCTGGATAGATAAACATCTCTCCTGGGATGTACAAATAACTAAACTTGGTAAAAAAATTAAATCAAATTTATTTCGCAATTAAAGTACTCAAAAATGTTTTAAAAGAGTCTACTTTAAAAACGATTTACTTTGGATTATTCCAGTCAAATTTATCATATGGCATTATATTTTGGGGAAATACACACAAAGCCAAGGTAATTTTTACAATACAGAAACGAATAATAAGAATGATGGCGGCTGCTAAACCAAAAGATCACTGCAAACCAATATTTAAAAATTTTCGTATACTCCCAGTACCTTGTTTGTACATTTTAAATCTACTGATATTTGTAAAGAGACATTTAGAAGGTGTTCTTACGCGGGTAGAAGAAAAACATGATCATGATACAAGAAACAAACAAAACTTTTCCATTGTAGAACACAGAACCGTATTATATGAAAAAGGGTGTAAATACGCGGGTATCATGCTATACAATAAACTTCCCAAAGATATAAAGACTCAAAAATCTGTTGCTAAATTTAGAAAAGAACTACAGAAATATTTACTAAAACACTGCTTTTACTCGATAGAGGAATACATGAATTGCTAACAAAAAAAAAAAAAAAAGAAAAAACTACATTATCTACAGTAACCACTGTCGTTGCTTGTTTTTAGCATTTGATATATGTTCAAGGATTTCTACATACACTGCAAGTAATAATTACTCTTACTTTATTTTTAATAATATCATGCAAAATGTAATGGATAAGATGTAAGGTGTAATGTTTAATTATTAACCTAGTGTGTGTAATTTTCAAATGACGTGTCCACTTCATATGCATTGCAATACAGTGCTAAATGTATGAAAAAAGGACGAAATAAATACAATACAATACAATACAATATCCTATAGCATTTCTTGTCGATAGAACCTGCTCTATTTCGTAGCATTTTCTCCAGCATTTCTGGTTCGATTGCAGCACCGTGGTCTGTTAAAAGTAAGCGAAAGAGTTTGTGCCAAATTTTCATGCTCTTGTTTTGTGTGGGAAATTGAATTCTATGAAAGAAAAATGATTTGGAGTAGGGGTGCTATTAATATGCTGATTGAAAAATATGAGGAACATCCTTGTTTGTACATAGAACTTTTCGAAGGCTTCATTATCCATACGCTGGAAGTTTTCGAATGCAATAGGATCCTCAGTCTTCAGTTCTTTCTTTACCATAGAAAGAACTGAAATAGATACTTCACGCTTTAGTTTCTGAACAATAATTACGCTCTTCTCTAGTGATTTGTCTGCTACGTCACGACAAGATGCTTATCAAAGTGCTACCGTATAAAAGCACCATATGGCACTTTCGATGCCATAGAATTATTATATGAGATTTTCGGCAGCACCTGCAACGATAAATGTTTCCGTCTATAACTAGCCTTAGGTGTCCGAGAACCTAGTAGGGTAGGAAGCGTATGCTGAGTAGCCCATGCTGGGTGACCTGCTGATGTAGAAACGCGTGTTATTCTGCTGGACAATATCTTACAAGGTATTCAGATAAGGTTTTAAGATAGGATTGAAGATGTCACGAATTACTATTAATACTCTTCTGAATTAATATCAGACGTGAGTAGAATGTCTAGCTTATTGACTTCATATAAGAAAATTAGGCGTAGGTACTGTTTGGAGAGTGCAAACACACACTGAATTTTCCAGAACATTTTCTAGTCTAGGTAAAGTGGGCAAAAATTAGTGCATTAAGTAAGCTTTTTTTCCCTTGGCTTGTACAGGTAAAATTTAAATTTTTATCGATGTGACTTCTGTCAATTGACATACATTACAATAGGCCTACATCATATATGGGAGTGCAGTCGGAGGGAAGATATAACTATCAACTACGAGGGGGATTCTTCATCCCCTTGTCTCGTCTATCGTCGTCGCTGTTCTAAACACATACTTTCGACAGAGATTAAACGTTGTTCTCTAGAAAGAGAAAGTTTAGCAAAATGTAACACAAAAGATTTCAAGACTCTAATGCGTAGTAATGAAAACCGGAAGTGAAAACGAATTAATGTAATTTAAATAAATTTCAGTATTTTTATTTGTGCTTGAATTAACTTTTGTCTTTGGACAAGTTGTTAGGACTATAAATTTTCTTGTAATAATGTTTTAAGGGTCTTTTGTGTGGTTCAAAAATATTAGCAGCTACTTATGAAGATAGTCTACACCCATTTCCAACGGAAATGAACCGCCTTATGCAGTCTTTTCGAGGTGTGATTAGCGTCATACTAAACTACTGACTACTTCAGGAGACTTATGTTAGTCAAACTCTTTAGTATGACACTAATCGCGCTTCAAAACGACTCTGCATTAGGCCCGAAGTATCTAGAACTTTATTAAATAAGAAAGAAAATTTTCGCTGTTATAGTAAAAAAAATTAACCATAGCAGCACAGTGGTTCAGTGGTAGCAGTTATGTTGCGTTTACACTTAGTCGATTTGCGTTCGATTCAGTTGAATTGATGTCACTTTCAACTTAATCGACCGTGCAAACGGGATTCCAATTTAATCGCTTGTTGATCGAAGGCGACTAATCGACTGGCAACTGAATTGAAAGACGTTCTATTTTCTTCTGCTATAACACCGCAAATTGCATCAATTACTGCTTGCTTGGACATCTTTAAAATTGCCAGTCGATTTCGAATCGGCCAGGGGAGAGCGAGTCGACAAGCAGCATTCAATTTCGGTTGAAACAATTGAACACATCCATCGATCTGATTCGGCCTAGTTGCTTCGATTTAGTCGCAAATGCAACGAGTCGATTTAGCCGTGCTACTAAATCGACCAAGTGTAGTCCCATTAGTGTAGTCAAGCCATCTTGAGCTTTATGGGGCGTTTACACTTAGTCGATTTAGTCGCACGACTAAATCGACTCGCTGCACTTGCCACTAAATCGAAGCAACTAGGCCGAATCAGATTGATGGATGTGTTCAATTATTTCAACCACAGAAAATAGAACGTCTTTTAATTCAGTTGCCAGTCGATTAAGTTGAAAGTGACGTCAATTCAACTGAATCGAACGCAAATCGACTAAGTGTAAACGCCCCATTAGACTGACGATCGTAAGGCAAAACCCACTTTTTTAAAGTTCGAGTTCCCCAAGAGCTTGAACGATTTAAGTTGTCCTTAATATTACCGTGTTCGTCTCCCTTCTCGCCCTAGTCAAGTAAATTGGCAGACAAGAAAATGAATCAGAAAGAGTAAGATGAGCGATAGTAAATCAAATCTAATATAATCATTAACTTTTCATTGATCATCCTTCACATTTAACCTAAAGGGAATAGCCGTTAAGCTAAATATTTCGTTTTTCTTTAATATTCTTTGGACAGATTTAATCGTTTGAACTATGCCTTATAATACCTATGCTTTATTTCAAAATGAATGCAAAGTAATGCCCAGAAAATATAGGCAGCATTGAAACAACATTTCAAAGCGAATCCTTCCCATTGATCTATTGGCAAGCGCGCGCTTTTGGTACACAGGATCCTGGTTTCAATTCTCGCTGGAATAGCATTGAACGCAATACTGTCATTCGGATCCAACCTTAATCTGTAGATTTGCGCCTCATATAGCCTCGATGGTGAAAAGGAATGTTAAACAACAAATAAATTGTTGCGTTGTATTCTTATCCATAGATGGAATGGAACTAAGCAAATGTAAATATTCATGGGTGTCTTCGAGATTCTTTATCACATACTGAATGTAGTTAAAACATATAGATTGAATAAAACAACTGAATGACTTGTTCTTTTTTACTATAATTAAATTCCAAAAGATCTTTCTCATTTGTTGGCATATGTGTGTAATTTTTATTGCTTCAGAGCTCATGAAGAATTTTCGACGCTACTTAACAACAAATCCTTGTAATCTATTCCTTAGATAACTGACACAGAACATATTATATTTCGTCGTAATTGTAATCATCAGCCATTCTTATCCTATTGAAGTTTCCTAGGGTTGTCACTCTATGATCTCAGACGAATACTGGATTTACAGGATTTACTGGATCTACTTATAGACACTCAAGTAGATTTCCTTCCAATTTTCCAACAATTCTAAAACTTTAATAAGTTGCCAGTTACTTTGGGGGAGGATGTAGCAAGTCTTAATTCACTGTACAATACCTATGGGAGGAAAACTTAGCTAGTATTCGTAGTTAAAGTTACCAATTACGAATTTTTAGTACTTTTAAAAATAAGAATAATTTTTAGTACTTTTAATGAAGTTGGAGTACTTTTAAATTATTAACATCCTGTTTCAGCAGGATGATATGTGAGATGTAAATATCTCCACCGGGAAAGAACACGGGGTACTTTCTGAGAAGTCTAGCGTTTTTTCGGCATCGAAGTACTGTATATGAGAGTGAGAAATGAACGTACAGCTTAACATGGGATCCCAACCACAAGAGCTTCCATCGAAAATCGAATTTGGGTTTCCCGCGCTGTACTCTGAGATTCTGAGACAACACTTGAGTTTCATTATTAAAATTGGTATTGTATTTTAATGAATAATGTTTATGTTACGTAAACTGTTCATTTTAAAGTAGTAACTTTCACATGGATCCCTTCCGCTACAGAAAGAAAAAAATGCTAACTATTCTCTTGTGTGCAAGACGCTCGTCATTTGTTTTCATCCGGGAAAGAATTTCCTAACCTGTAACATGGCTTCAACGGGTATGTGTAATTTCAGTGATTCATTCAAATGGAAATTGTTAGTTTTTCATAATAATTTGTTTAATTTGGGAAATACAGTGGTGTATTTGGGTTTTATGCAGTATACTTTCTGCTGAAGATGTTGTGTCAGAAGGTGATGTATGTTGTTTTTAATGCTGTACCATCTGTGTCGATAGCGAAGTGGAATGTAACGACCTCGTGGTCGACGTAGCTTTAGAGGCTGTAATAGCTCTCGCCCGCTGAAGGTGATTACAGTCCAAGTAGTATGTACTGCAATGTGTCGGCTAATCATGTAGCATAATTGTTTTAAGTATAATAAAACTGACAGTCCTAATTCAATGCGTATTAAAACTGTTGACGTTGAAGTGGCAGACAGTAGGAGGTGTTAACAGCGTAGAATTGCGTATGAACAAATGTTATGTTCAAATTATGAACGCAGGAAGGTGAAGTTCAATTGCTGACGTGTCGGCAGAAATATTGTAAATATCATGAAATGAATGGATGATTAATAAATGCATAGTTTTTACTTAAGTGAAGTAATACGATAGTAATTTAGGTACATCGTCTGCACCGAGACGATAGTTGTATGACGCATGTGAATTTTGTTAATGGTAACCGTTACAAATGTGACTAAATTGAAACAGTTCTGTATAGTTCTGCATTATGGAAGGAATATTGAACAACAAAGTATCGTTGGTTACATAGTGTTCTAACGAGAAAATGCGTTTTAGATAGTAACTACTTGTCCATATATTTACATTCCATTAGGAGTATAGTTATTCATATACAATGATTAAAAGAAAACAAAGCTTGTGTATTGAAAGATTACAGTTTACAATCTACACACGAGGAGTGATTGCTGCATCGGTAAATCAAAGCAAATATGTTTGAATAAATAATCCAAGTTACTGTCACGATGACAAATCCTAATGCACTTACTAAGCCTTGTTTGTTAAGAGGTCAACGTTGGTTGAAATTATATTTCTTAATTTGCATAAGCCAATGTAAAGCCTTGTGAGAAACGCGTTAACATCAGTGATGTACATTATCTGCGAGCAAATACCGATGTAAACAACATAGACTGTGTAATTATGTGAACGATACACGATCAATACATCCCGATTTCAGGTATTCAAGACACTGAAGTTCTTTACAATCTTAATGTAATGTGATTTAAATTGGAAGTTAATTCTCGAAAAGTGAAGTTAATGAGCTTTGTTCTTTACGTATACCTTGGGATAATATATAAGCATCTTTTAAATAAATAGCTGATGCGAAAATAATGTAATTCTTCTCTGTTAGGGTTAACTGCCGCAGATGGCGGCCCCGGAATACAAAATTTACGGAGATAGGGACAGAATCAGACGAAGTGTCAGCATACAAAAGAGACATAAAGGTCTAGTGTAGGGTGATTAATTAGAGTGAAAAACTAGGTTAAATTTTGGACGATATGGACAGTAGGAATTCGCGTATTGATGCAATATTAGAAAAACAGACAATAGAGCATAATATGACACTGTTTCAAACCCACTGTCTTATTAACTAACCTAGGACGCGTATGCTGCAGTAATGGAGGAAAAACAGAAATTGAGTTTAGTACTATGTGAAGACATGTATAAAGTATTAATAGAAGTGTTACATACAAGGCATGTATTTTATGCTATGTGGTGATTTTTCCATTGTCGTTGATGCATATACCCACAGTCGCTGACGCGGCTGCTCCTTACGGACGCATCCCTTGCTGCGCTCCTGTCGTGACTCCCATAGCATTCGTACCTTGTAGGGGCCATGTAGCACAAGTTGCTTTGTGTTTTTAAGTTAATTCGGTGTTTAAGCACTTCAGTTTGTATACCATATGTGCACACGCTGTAGTTATACTTAGTCGTCCTGAATTCATTCTGCACTAATTCTTGTGAGTCTTTCCTTAAGAAACACTTTTCTAAGGCAGTAAGAGTGCATTTCTTGCGAGAAGAATTTCATATTTTATGAATATAAATAGTATACCCTTGTGCGGCAACTAGTACAGGAAATGAGTATTTTCGTTTGAGTTCTGTAATTTTTGATGTGAAAGTTTATTTACATACGTAATACTGTAGTAGGATGTTGTTCGTAGTACAGGTTGGAAACATGAAAAGGTAAGGATCATTATTTGAGTTATTTATGACTTGTGCGTAGTTTTAGAGCTGGAAGGTATTAATTTGCAAAGCAGTACAATATAGACGAATACATACCTGGTAAAGAGCAAACATAGCATGAAAATAAGTAGTAATTGCGATTAACAGTTCAGAATGAACGAAGGAAATGGAAGAAGAGTAATTCTAGGTAAAGTACTTCATATTAAACTAACAAAAATAGCAATACAACGTTTAAAACAGTTCTAATCCGGGGCCGCTATCTGCGGAAGGTAACCTTTTCACTTTTTACAGGTGATTATTTTTATGTTCCCAATATAACTGTCAGAAATAGTATGTAACAATTGAAGTTTTACAAAAGACCTATTTATACCCATTGTGTAACTTTAGACAACTATTGTTCAAATTGCGATCGATTCTTCGATGAGTTAATTTTATACCGGTACTTTAAAATGCCAATGCAAAGAAGAAAATACAGCCATGAGTTAATGTGTGCTTATTCTATACTTTAATTTTGAAGACCATTTAAAGAAAGTGAAGTGAGCTGCATTGGGTGTAGATGTAGCAAACTGCATATTTTCATTTCACCAAAAGAATATAAGTTTTTTTTCTTCTTCTAATACTGTTTCCACAAGAATTTCAATAATATTTAATAGTAATTCTGACTCATATTTTTTGTTTACAAGCGTCAACCACCCGCTTCGCTGGATTAAAATAAGAAAAATTTAGTAGTATGTTCCGTTAGTCAGTCACTTTACTATTGCTGAAGCGCCCGCTGATAGACTATGTTTTTTGCCCAATTGAGGGGCTTCAATTTTTATATGTGATTTTTATATATCTCCCCCAAGTTGCGGTGCTAAATTTGGATTGAAACGGCATTAAAAGTCTTACTGGACATCTCACCTACTCCGAAAACTATGGATTCGACCCTAATATCGGTCATTTTCGATAATTTTTATATATCTCCCCCCTCCTCTCCACTAAGATGAGGGGCTGAATTTGGATTTAAACATCGGAAGTGTCACTGTTCATCTTAGCGACCCCGAAAATTATAAAATCGATATTAATATCGGTGATTTTCGATCATTTTTATACATTTCCCCTTCCCTGAAACAACAAAAACCATTACTGAACCGAACATTGCCTAAGCGAGCTCAGCTCGAAGAAATCTACCTGGGGCTTTGTCCTAGAGAGTTTTGCGATAGTATAGTATTGCTACAACTGAAGTGATCACGTTGCAAGTGATTTTTATCAGATTTTGGACTTTCCTTGGGCGAATTACGGGTACATACTTTCAAGTTTAGATATACAACATGGAACGTGAGACCTTTATGAAGTTCTGAATACATCGAATGAATAAAAATATCTTACCTTAGCTTGAGGTAATTATAGAACAAGTTAATGTGTGGATTATGCTTATAGCCTATTTGAAGTACACGTAAAATACACAATTTTATATTTTAGAATATACTTTTCGTGAATGGTGTGCTCGGCGACACCGAGGGACGTTTCCCTCATTCATTTGACGGGTTTAAGGCCATAGGTGCCGGTACTACCAGGAAATATGTAAATATATTAGTAAAACTATTAGTATTATTTCTTACCTTGGATGCTAACACAAGTATTCTTCAGTAAAGTTTGGTTTTCCAACAACAACAGTTCAGTCATTTGTTGCTACTCTTAAAATGAGCATTCTGTATAATCAACACTAGCAATGGCCAAAAAATTCTTGTCAAATTTCAGAAGTTTAATGCTCGGAGTTCCTAAGACTGCGTAACGCTTACAATTTCAAGTGCTTAATTCAAACTTCTGTACTAGTGAAAGTTTCGATGTACAGTAAAGAAAGCTACATTTTCGGGAAAAACTCCTCGTGAAAGAAGTGCTCGGGAAATTCCCGCAATTGAATGCACAAAACATCGGAAGCAGGGATGGAATCGAGACGACACTTAGTAGTCTCGGTCTCGTCTCGGTTGATAAATAGCGGTCTCGATCTCGTCTCGAGTCAAAAATCACCGTCTCGGTCAACGAATGCTTGTCTCGGTTTCGAGGGCCAAGTCTCGGTTTCGTCTCGAAATAAATAGTGTGAAATTAAAATTGTGAAAATATTTTTATCGTATAGTCCGTCGTTTCCGCTTCTTATTTTTTTGCCTTCATTCTTGACTTAGAATTATGGTATGATGTACTTCTTCATAGCTAATTTGCTAGCGCTAATGCTTTCCATGCGTGTGTTTCAGATTCAGTCATCAGTGAGTACATCATGCCTGGGATAAAACCCTAATAGTAACCCATATTTCACTTGCAGCACAAAGATTTCTCATATATGGCCTCAGTACTGCCCATACAATTAAATTCTATTAAATTAACTCCAGTACTATACAGTAGTTTATTTTCCTTTGAGTCACAATTGTTCACTACCTCCTAACGGGTAACGCAACAAATAGCAGCACGAATGTATTTAATCGTACCGAAATTTTACAATTTCTACTTTATTATACAATACATTCTGCTTTGACTGTCATTTTAAAAACAAAAGATAACGTTTCTTATCTTAACAAATAGCGTAAATTATTACTACAATACTTGTTTCAAATTGATCAAATACTTTATTACCGTTTCTCATCTCCGTGTTTAATTGATACTTTATAACACGAATTTGCTGAACCTTGTGTTGGGAGCTACAGCACTCATCTTTGCTATGTGTGGTCTCGGATTGAAACACCAAACAAGGTAGATTCAAAGTCCGATGTTTCGCATAGTTCGCGTTTCATTTTACGTATGTTTTGTTTCTTATACAAGTTCATAAGGTTGTAATGTATTACATAAGCATATAGGCCTATGTAGTGCCGTAACATAGATTAAGCTTATTCCTGAGCTTTCAGCGGTGCATGCGATCTCTATCCGAGAAAACTAATCGTGCGTTCATTACGTTGAAATTTTATATTGATTGAAAATTATTTGCGAAACATGGACATACATACATATTACATAATTGTATAGGTAATCCAACTTATCTGTTTCTATTTTCTCTCTCTCGCCAAAACAGTGATTCAGTATTCTTTTGTATTAATTTTCGTAGTTTTGCTGCAACATGAAGGATTGAATAGTCAAAAATATTTTTCGCTGTACGCTATTTGTTGCGTTATCCGTTAGGAGGTATTGAACAATTGTGACTCAAATGAAGAAAATAAACTACTGTATAGTACTGGAGTTAATTTAATAGAGGTGGCTAAGCGGTTAGCGTACGCGCCTTTGGCGTGGGAGACCTGGGTTCGAATCCCGGCGGGAGCTCATGTGGTTCGGATTCCACGTTAATCGGTAGGTCCACGTCTCATATAGCCTCGCTGCTGAAAGGGACGCTAAACCAAAACTCAACTCAATTTAATAGAGTTTTTTAATTGTATGGACAGTACTGAGGCCATATATGAGAAATCTTTGTGCTGCAAGTGAAATATGGGTTACTATTAGGGTTTTATCCCAGGCATGATGTACTCACTGATGACTGAACCTGAAACACACGCATGGAAAGCATTAGCGCTAGCAAAATAGCTATGAAGAGTTACATCATACCATAATTCTAAGTCAAGAATGAAGGCAAAAAAATAAGAAGCGGAAACGACGGACTGTACGATATATATATATATATATATATATATATATATATATATATATATATATATAAAACTTTTCCTAGGTTAATATATATACAGGGTGTTATTGAACTATACCGACAAATTGTAAGAGGTGATTCCTTACATCAAAATAAGAGAAAAAGTTCAGATGAACCTATGGGGAAAAGTGCATAGTTTCAGAGCTAGGGCTGTCCAAAATCGCTTAAAAGCCAAATTTCAAGATTCCCTATTTCGAATTCGAGAGACTGTGGATGGTGGTCCTTATCAGCGTAAAGGAAGTCTCGCATACGCAATCCAAAAATGCATATTTCATTAATATTCAATTAGTGTACAGAGTATTCCCTGCAGGGTGAAATTCCCAGACACGCCATCAATCGAATTTTTGAGATATGCTCTGACTTTATGATTGGTCCAAAGTAGACAAGTGATAAGCCTTGAAAGCAGTGAACACGGAATCATTTGGGGCAATATCGGAAGTGTTAAGGATCATCAGCAGCACGGTCTCTCGTACTCGGGAAAATGCATGCTGCGATGTTTTCTTTCACACTTATAAGTTAAGAAAACGTTAAATATACTATGACGTAATACATGGCATTGCACGTTAATTCGAAAAAAAAAAATATGGAGTTGCCGGTTCCTAATACCTCCGACTTCCCTCCGAAGCATTGGATGTCAGATGTTGTCAGGGCTTACCTCCTGCCTACTTTGGACCCTTCTTGAAATCAGGGTATATCTGAAAATTCTATTGAGAGTATATCTCAGAATTACACCCTGTAGGGAATACCCTGTATACTTATTGAAAACTGATTAAATATAAAGTATTTATTATTTATGTGTGGCTTCCTTTACGCTGATAAGGACCACCATTCAGTTTCTGAAATTCGAAAAAAGGCATGTTGAAATTTAGTTTTTTTACTATTTTGGACAACCCTAGCTTTGAAACTATGCACTTTTCGCCATAGGTCAATAGGAACTTCTTCTCTTATTTTGATGTGAGAAATCATCTCTTTCAGTTTGTTGGTAGGTAGACGATGCTAAGTCACTTTTTGGTCGACATTGAGTTAAGAATACTTCTTTAATAGACTGTGTTCTTTCTAGTGGTGTAATAATGTAAGTCTAAAAGCATCCTACTAGAGCCTGTGTACAGTATCTCATCTATGCCCTCGGAAAGTATGCGAACTATACTTCTGCCCCATCCCCGCCAACCTCTGACGGAGGAAATTCTCTATTTGCTTACGGAAGAGAAGGAATGACCTCAACTGTGTTGCCAATTTGACATTCAATCGTTTGGTCTTGACGAGTGAAGATCGTAGGCTGCTTAGAATGGTTAACAAGATAGAAGACAGCGAAGTCCGTGAAATAACTCATTTTGGCAACGCGTCCGCATCTAACAATTGAAAGGTTTCGGCCGCAACAACTTCTCCCTCCTCTTTTGAGGGAGGTACAGGAAAGCATACATCGACTGCAGCGCCAGAAGGGGCACAGATCAAATAAAAAGGCTCTACTTTGTAACTACTTAATATAGTTTGAAAACCAGTACTGTAGGTCTTACTTAAGAAACTGGTTTTCGCTTCTTCTGTAAAACTACGAAATTATGATTTGATTTAGTTTACCTCTGAGGTCAAGATATAATAAAATCATCACCATGGTCATAATCAACCATTATGAATTCACTGCTGGATGAAGGTCTTTCCAAGTCTTCTCCACATCTATCTACCTTGGACAATTCTTTTCCAGGTTACTACCCAGTGGTTCTTGATTTCGTCACACCTTCTTGTATGCGGATATTTCCTAGGCTGTTTTTTGTCGTGGTATCCAGTCTAGAATTGTTTTCGTCCATCGATTATTAATTCTTCTTGCAATGTGTTCAGCACATTTTCCAGCCCATGTTAAAATTATTTCATTAGTACCAGTCAGTATTTCTTTCAGAAACAATGTTCCGGGAGGCACACTTAGTACTTTGGGAGGCACTACAGATACTATTCTATTTATTATTATATTATATCTGTATTATTTTGATCTCTTCCTGGAGGGCACTCTCAGAGCTCTGAGTGGCAGTGCCCCCCCAAAAAACAGGTATGAAAGAAACACTGGTACCAGTCATTAGTTGCCAAATAATTCATTTCTATATATTTGGGCTACAAATAGTTCAAATCCGCTACTTTGGGAGCACAGACACGTTACTTTTTGATCTTCGGATCTAACAACACTGACTCAATGATTTAAATCAACACAATGTGAGGACCCCCTTTTGGTCTAGCAGCTAGCACGCTTGACTTCGGTTCGCGTGGTACCGAGTTCGATTTCCGGTGGGGGTACTGTTAAACGACCGAAGTGGTTGGGATTCCACTATAATCAGTAGCTCCACGTCTCCTCTAGCCACCCAAATGTCGATGTTAGTGATACTGTATTGTTCTTTGCTACACTGAATAATCTATGTGGATTGTGGTTTTATTTAATATCTAAATTAGAAATATGTAATACCTTACGTAGTGCATTTTGAGAAAATATAACTATGTTGCGTTAGCAACACTGCTTGTTTATCTAGTGATATTGCAGAGTATCTAGAAGAATTTCCTCTTCAATATTTCACACAACTTGGTACAAAATTTCAGCATTATTAATATTAATATGTATTATGGTTTAGCCCCTCTCTTGATCATATCCTGGATCCGCGGATATATATATATACTATGTGATCAAAAGTATCCGGACACCTGGCTGAAAATGACTTGCAAGTTCGTGGCGCCCTCCATCAGTACTGCTGGAATTCAAATTGGTGTTGGCCCACCCTTAGCCTTGATGACAGCTTCCACTCTCGCAGGCATACTTTCAATCAGGTGCTGGAAGGTTTCTTGGGGAATGGCAGCCTATTCTTCACAGAGTGCTGAACTGAGGAAAGGTATCGATGTAGGTCGGTGAGGCCTGGCACGAAGTCGACGTTCCAAAACATCCTAAAGGTTTTCTATAGAATTCAAGTCAGGACTCGGTGCAGGCCAGTCCATTACAGGGATGTTATAGTCGTGTAACCATTCCGCCACAGGCCGTGAAGTATGAAGAGGTGCTCGATCCTATTGAAAGATGCAATCGCCATCCCCGAATTGCTCTTTAACAGTGAGAAGCAAGAAGGTGCTTAAAGCAATAATGTAGGCCTGCGCTATGAGAGTGCCCCGCAAAACAACAAGGGGTGCAAGCCGCCTCCAAGAAAAACACGACTACACCATGACACCACCACCTCCGAATTTTACTGTTGCCACTACACACGCTGACAGATGACGTTCACCGGGTATTCGACATACCCACACCCTGCCATTGGATCGCCACATTGTGTACCGTGATTCGTCACTTCACACAATGTTTTTCCACTGTTCAATCGTCCAATGTTTACGCTTCTTACACCAAGCGAGGCGTCGTTTGGCATTTACCTGCATGATGTGTGGCTTATGAGCAGCCGCTCGACCATAAATCCAAGTTTTCTCAACTTACTCCTAACTGCCATAGTACTTGGAGTGGATCCTTATGCAGTTTGGAATTCCTGTGTGATGGTCTGGATAGATGTCTGCCTATTACACATTACGACCCGCTTCAATGTTCGCGGTCTCTGTCAGCCAGCAGACGAGATCGGCCTATACGCTTTTGTGCTGCACGTGTCCCTTCACATTTCCACTTCACTATCACATCAGACACAGTGGACCTAGGGATGTTTAGGAGTGTGGAAATCTCGCGTACAGACTTCTGACACAAGTAACACCCAATCACCTGACCACGTTCGAAGTCCGTGAGTTCCGCGAAGCGCCCCATTCTGCTTTCTCACGATGTCTAATGACTACTGAGATCGCTGATAATGAGTACCTGGCAGTAGGTGGAAGCACAATGCACCTAATATGAAAAACGTATGTTTTTGGGGGTGTTCGAGATATATATATATATATATATATATATATATATATATATATATAGAGAGAGAGAGAGAGAGAGAGAGAGAGAAGGCTGTATACATCAGCAGTGGAATTTGTTTCGGAAGAGTCTTGAGGGACTTGAGCCCTAATCGGAAGTGGATACATAAACAATAAAATTATTTTACGCTGGAAAAGATTTCATTTAAGACAGTTTAAAACATTTATTTTATAGAACATGAATTATATCTCTGTTTTAAATTAATATATTTGGTGTTCATATTTGGCGAACGTCACAGAGGCTCCTGGGGATGACTCAATCTACATTTGTTCGTTTGCCTGCCTATACCACTCACAACATGATACAACTCTTTTTGAAGTGTAAATTTTCAAGATACAAGCATGATAAACTTTAAGTTTCCTGTAGAGAATAGATTTTGGCGGCATACCAATGTAAAATTTCAAAATGGCGGGCTTTTTTTTCAAAACAGCAGTGAATAGAAAATTGTTTGCAAGTTGTGACAATAACAATCTTAAAATATAAATAACATTTTAACACGTTAACTCCAAAGTTATTGAAATGTCTCGAGAGAGGAACGCAATTAAACCCGAATACCCGAGAAATCCCATTTGGGCCCAGGTGTTTTTTTTTTTTTTTAACCTTTTTTTTTCCAAACCCTGGAACCGAACCTCATCTATGTGGTAAATTTTATCGAGATCGGACAAGTCACTTTCATTTTTATTTCATATAGATTGTCCTCTAAAATTCTGTAATTGCTTTTGGCTTGGCATATGCGAATATTATTCTGATATTTTTTTTTTTAATTCTTACTATAAAATAACTATATACGTAGTCTACGCGGAAGAATAGTCGTCGACTGCGAGTAGATTACAGTAAGCTACCTTGTTCAAGTGAATAGTTTGTGGACCTCACTGATTAAAATACATTGTTGCTTGTATTTTCTGCGGCTAATTCTACGTAGAATGTGGCGCTCTTTGATGTACGCAAACTTAATGTTTCATCACAACGTTCAATGAGGAAAAGAAATAACTGCGATGGATGAATTATTTGTGAATATGTAAAAACTAAGTCGAAGTTTGAAAGTTTATTGTAGTGCTTTCTCCCATTTGTAGAGATGTAAATATTTAAACGTGCTGAGAACATTTTATTGATTAAGGCTGTGTTATCCGCCTAAAACCTACATATTTACAGTTGATTAGTTTATAATATTGTGTTCTTTTCGATTAATAAATAGTACACTTCCTTTTTTCTAATACTACACAAGTGTATTACTACTACACGAGGGGATTTCGAGATTCCTACTCTCCACACGCTACCCTCTTGAGCAATATACTAGGATGCCAGCAATAATTATTTACCATATTAAAATATGCACACGAAAAACAGAAGTTATATTAAATTAGGAGCTTAACGAACTTTTGTACGCCATTGTACTCGACCAGTATTTCTCTGCGAGAACATGATTGAGTAATTTTCCCAGTAAAAATCGATTTATCAGAAACAAGTAGAGAGAAATAATTGTATAATGATTTCAACATAATATAAATAAATTAACGTTATGTGCGATCGGTGGGCAGAAAGTAAGATTACAAAGCCTGCAGTGAAACGTGTATATAATTATTTCGAACAACCAATACAACCAATAGATGGTGCATACATTAGGTTATTTTTCGACATAGTCTCCATGTCGCTTTGAGGTATTTGTTGCATCGTGGGATGAGTTTAAAGATAAAAATCATGTGCTTGCGTGTTCAGCCACGTTGTCACGAAGTGTTGTGAATATTGTGTACAATGTGACGGTCGCTTTCGAACGACATGCCTTTAACGTGATATTCCTGTTGTCCTGAATCAACTCCTCCACGCGAGCTGTGTTACAATGTGTTGATGCTGTGCTCGGGGTCGGCCACTGCGCACCTCGTCGCTGACGTACCAGCCTCAACCTTTCAACATTCTGCGACATACTGACGAGACATTGCAGTCACTCCGTGAACTTCTATCAGTTACCGGTGAATTTCAGACGCGGTTACATGTTTCGCCCACAGAAATAGAATACCTGAGCGGACTTCGTCGTGAGACCAGGTTTCCAAACGAGTCGGTCGCCATTTATATTTATCTACAATGAGCGTCGTGGGCAGTGGGTGACTGAAACTTTGCATAGTTGGCAACTCCATGTACAGGGTGTGTGTTGGTTACGAAAGTCATGAAATCAGAAAACGGTAATGAAAGTCAAGAAATTTAGCTTTTGGGTCACGGATTATTTTTTTTTTTATCTGTACAAATATAAGTGCAGACCGGAAAATTTTGTTCTATAAAACGTCAAAATTTACCACCAAAAATGTCTATGGTCGGCTTTAGACCCTACCAAATCGCAGCCAAAGTATGCTTCTATCACATGTATGAAAATTCGGCTTAATTCGCATCCAAATTCATACTTGAGAATGTTACGAAATTTTATGATTTGGTAAAGAAAAGATCACGAAAAAGTCACAAAATTTGATCTTGAAATTTTAATAAACACCCTGATGTATTAAAATTACCGCAATTCCTCTTTCCTCTCGAACAGACGAAACTCCAGAAATATCTGCATCGTAACCTGAGTTTCTGATTCTCCCTCGCACTGCATAGCTTATTTATTAATATTGTTTGTGAATCTCTCCTAGCGGAGAACTTTGATATTTTTAAATAACTAAATTTTCTACTTGTATTTATTGTTATTTTTAACAGGTAAGAAAGGAAAGAAGAACAAAGGGAAGACAATCGCTTTGACAGAGTTCTTGGCAGATGATAGCACTGGAGTTGGACCGGCGATCCCGCCTCCAAGAAAATCCACGAATTGGGCCGATGATGTTGAAAATCTCGATGAAGGTGTGTGCGCTTTCTTATACAAATGAATACGTAACGTAGTTTGAGATATGTATGTACTAACAAAATTTATGTTTATGCACAGAAATTAATTTTTATTACTAAAAAGCCAATGATAACTAATAATCTTCTCATCTTTACCAGGAATGAATTGTTTATAGTGGATTTTTAGTAATGTGTCCCTCAACTTTGTTTTTTTCAAAACCTGAATAATAAAATAAGTAATGAGCTTTGATCAGTGCTGTGTTCGTGATATTGATTCTAATATGGTTGAGTTCACTCGATCTTTTGGATTGAAATTATTTTGAAATTTTTCCTTATTTTGAAATTCAGTTTCTGTCTCCAGTGAAGAACATGGTAAAATGAATGTCATTCTTTAACAGGGTGTCTATCGGTCACGAAAGCCATGAAAAAGTCACGAAATCAGTAAACGGTCATGAAAGTCATGAAAAAGTCACGAAATTTAGCTTTTAGGTCACGAATTTTTTTATCTGTACAAATATAAGTACGGACCGGAAAATTTTGTTCTATAAGACGTCAAAATTTACCATCAAAAATGTCTATGGTCGGCTTTAGACGCTACCAAATTGCAGCCAAAGTATGCTTCTATCGCATGTATGAAAATTTGGCCTAATTCGCACCTGAGAATGTTACGAAATTTTATGGTTTGGTAAAGAAAAGGTCGCGATAAAGTCACGAAATTTCATTTTGAAATTTTAGTAGACACCCTGTTTAAAGTCAACGCTAACTACAAACGTCGCAATATAGCAGTATAGAGCAGAATTTATTATGGTCTGTGTAAGTATTTTTGTAGCAAAGCTTTTATAATTACTTCTCCATATCCTAAAGGTAAGTTTATTATATGCCTTACTGTTCAGTGATATTAAGTTATTTTTATTACAGTTATCTTCCTCAGAACATACAGTAGAATACTTTCTACATGAAACTTCAGTAAAACGCTTCGGTTTAAAATTTTGGTAGTTGCAGAGGTGTGTCCCGGAGGTCCAGACACAATCCCGACTTATCTGTTAGTTTTGTCTAATTTTAGGCAAGTTAATTTTTTAATACTACTACTACTACTACTACTACTACTACTACTACTACTACTACTACTACTACTACTACTACTACTACTACTACTACTACTACTACTACTACTACTACTACTACTACTACTACTACTACTACTACTACTACTACTACTACTACTACTACTACTACTACTACTACTACTACTACTACTACTACTACTACTACTACTACTACTACTACTACTACTACTACTACTACTACTACTACTACTACTACTACTACTACTACTACTACTACTACTACTACTACTACTACTACTACTACTACTACTACTACTACTACTACTACTACTACTACTACTACTACTACTACTACTACTACTACTACTACTACTACTACTACTACTACTACTACTACTACTACTACTACTACTACTACTACTACGACGACGACGACGACGACGACATAGAGAAAGGATAAGAGCGATTAGTATCCGAAACGAGAGGAGAGAAAGAAGGTGTCAGCTCCTGGACAACATTGATATCGAAACTTCGGATGCCTAAATTAAGTATTAAGTAGGATTTTTCTTCACCACGATACATAGTAACACGCTTTCTTTGAAGCTAGAACACTTTGAATTATGTATGCGTTATATTGATATTTTAACAAAATATACATATCAATATGAAAATACCTATTTTCAAATTTTGGTTGAACAGATATATGGAACATGTTGGAAGTGGCGAACGAAAATATTATTATTTCTAGCAGTAGAAGTAATAGTGGAAGACGTTCGGAATAATTGCTCGGAAACAATATCATTTAACACACATTTATGAGTCATACTGGGCCCTAAGCATGACCGTTAGGGGTCGTATTTATGAATTGTTTGCTAAACACGTTACGTTTTCCACCACAGTACGTATCAAGGTTGTAGACTGACATGTGGCGTAAGTTTGCTAGTATTTCCCCTGTGAAGAAAGCAGTCTCTACTCTTAACTTGTAAGACCGAAAGAAATTGAGCATTTTTTATTTTATTCCACATCAGAAGTATGCATATTGCACTTCATAAAAGTAACTTATCGCAGCGAGAATCGAACCCGGGACCCCTGAATTACGGAACGAATGCTCACGCCACTACGCTAAGACTTCTCTGTTAAGTAAGAGTCAGAAAACATTCATTTATGAAGCAAATTGCACACGTTTACGATAACGATTAAACACACTGATTTCTGTCATGATAAAATACTTTAGTCGAGTGTCTTCAAATTTAAATAAAAAAAAAAAAAAATAGACATATAGTGCCTCAGACCACTTTCTTTTCTGATTCACCGAAAGTATATCCGTATCTTGCTATTATTGCAATTACAAATATCAGTATCCAAAAATGCCTGAAGTTTTCTTTTTTCACTTACAAGGAGAAAGCAGACTTTGGCAAATTAACATCGGGGCCAGTTTTTGCAATTGAACATTTTGTGAACATTTAAAGTGTTCATATTACAGTGTGGGAGAGCGCAATGGCCTAATATAGCCTAATATAGAAAAAGCGTCTTAAAGTTTTCGACTCACCGCATATGTCGTACGTTGCGCAAATTTACTAAATGACGGCGTGGCAATGTCAGGAACATTTGTGATTCACGTTCCAAGGGTTACGGGTTCAATTCCCGCTGGTGTCAACTTTTTTTTTTTTTTTTTTTTTTTGCTTCAGCCAATAAAGTAGCCACTTGTAGCTACAAGTAACATGTTAATTGTTTATAATGAATTTAAACAATGGAAATATTGAAATCAGGTGTAAAATCTTTCAATATTTCATGGTAACGGGCAACAAAATATAATCTCTTTCGTAAATATATTGATATCACGAGTTATAGTTACCACAGTTGTGTAAAAAATGTTCTTATGCTTCGTGTCTACTTATGTGGACAGTGTGTGTATCACAAGCACTGGTACAAATGGCACGAGGGGATGAGGTGGACATGTCCCCTTCAATCTTGGAACTGAGGGATTGTGCCCCAAATAATCCGATTTGAAATGTGTTTTTTTTTTTGGGGGGGGGGGAGAAATATGATGAATTTTGTCCGATTGCCACAAAGGAAAATGAGATGAAATGGATATCCCTCCAGAATATGCCTCAAATCTACCCGCCTCACAATGTTGAAGACAACTCTGCTCCCCTGATCCTCCACTGTATTGTTTTTCAACATCATAAATATTTTGAACATCGCTTTAAAAAGATAGGGAACGGTCTTACCCGTCCCCCCCCCCCCCCCATATTGGAGACAGATTTTCGCCGCTTAATAGAAGTGGAATAAGGGGTAATGTCTTTTGGTTATAGTAACATCCAGTATTACCAAAAGAGGATTTCCTTCTCATCCCCCTTGTAAGTGTCACACTGTCAACAGATGTAGGCACGAAGCGTAAAGAATACTTTTTACACAACGACTGTGGTAACTATAATATAACTCGTGATATCAATATATTTACGAAATAGATTACATGGGAACAATTGGGAAACACGTATGGGCTTATTTTACATATACAGTATCTACACACAATTTCAATCTCTTTGATCCACTTCTTTCCGTACTTCTACGATAATATTTACTTTTTGCGGAAGAGGTCTTGGCCCCAACACTGTTTCTCCGCACAAGCTAAAAACACATGTTTGCTTATTTTTTACGTATTGTCCCTACAAAAGTTTCGTTGCAGT
Organism: Thermobia domestica; assembly: GCF_964235325.1. Classification (NCBI taxonomy): domain Eukaryota; kingdom Metazoa; phylum Arthropoda; class Insecta; order Zygentoma; family Lepismatidae; genus Thermobia; species Thermobia domestica. The sequence continues at coordinate 337,188,297 of NC_137455.1, read as the reverse complement.
CCTCCATTTCTTTAGGCACTTCTGACGTACACTTATTAGCATTTTAGATAATTCGTAATCAAAGGTTTGGATTTTTTTTTTTTTTTTTATTTATTATAAGGACAATACGAATAGCCTCATTTTATGTATACAATATCTGCACAATTACATTCGCTTCAGTCCACTACTTCTTGGCCTTTAGGGCATCAACTTTCACAATTTTAGGTAGGGGTTTTTGCACTTTAAAACGGTTTTTCCGCAGAAAATTAAAAAAAAAAAAAATATTTGTTTCCTTTTTGCGCATTGCCCCCACACAAAGTTTCGTTCCAACTCATCATGTCTTTTAGGCACTTCTGACATACTGTTATTAGCACTTTTGATATTTCGTGATATGCGTTTAATGTCTCACGATTATGCCTGTTATTTTAAGGAAGACCATGATTAAAGCAAGTTAATTATGATGAGCAAATTAATGGAAGGAGAAAATGGGAGTGTCCCGAGAAAACCTACGAGCACGATGTTGTCCACTTCAAGCTTACTTGCCTTGGGAACGAACTAAGTATCCCACCCTCAGATCAGAGTTGGAGTGGGTCAGTGGGTCGAGGGTCAACAGCATGTGACCCACTGCGATCCACCAACCCACTCTACATACTGCATTGTAGATAGTATCTTCTGAACAGTATCTTTTTATTTCACCCTCGACCCTAGCTATAGGAACTAAACACACGTTTCTGATTGGTTGCAGTTTGCGATTGTCCAATCCTTCTAGTGTATGTATTGTGTCTTGTAGTAATAGAAGAAAATTGTCACTTTGTTGGAATTAAAGAAGAAAATTGAAGTAGCAGCTGAGGTTAAATTAATATCATGGCAGTCAAGCTGGAACAAATCGAGCCCTGTAGGCCTTCTGACTTGTTGTTACTACTACCTATACTATGGATTTGTGTAGCAAAACTACACGCGTAACGTAAGTAAAGAACTTTTTTTGAGTATTATTTATCATATTTTAATGGAAATCGTGTTATGGAAACTTAAAAAATAAAATATAAGAACGAAAAAAGTTTTTCTGAGGCGGGTTTGAACCCACGCCAAAGGTGATTATAATTACTAACCAATTGTGCTAGCGGTTTCGGCCACGAAGACTGGCAGCAGTAGGTAGTTCATTTCTGCTATATTTATGCTAGGTGGCGATAAACATAACTTCAACTAATCAGAACCGCGTATTTAGCTCCTATTGCTAGGGTCGAGCGTCCTTAAAAAATATGCTTCTGAACACCGGTAAATTAGTCCACGTTTTACTTCGAAGGCCTTCATTACCCTTCCTTTTTTCATTTGTTTCTGTTTACTTACCTGAGATGAGTATCTCTAACAAGGAGAAGGCAGACTTTGGTACGTGAACCTCGGGACCATTTTTTGCGAGGTGGTAGTGCACATTTAAAGAGTTAATATTACAAACTGGGAGAGCGCAATGGCCAAAAATAACGGAGAAAAACCGTTTTAAAGTTTTCTACTCGTTGCATATATGTACGACGCGCGAATTTACAAAGTGACGGTGTGGCAGAGTGAGTAAAATCTGTAACTTATGTGTAAAGTTTCCTGGGTTCGATTCCTTTTCGAGTCATCCATTTTTTTTCTTTTGCTTCATAAATCAATAAAGTAGGCATTTGTAACTATAAGTAAAATATTAATTCACCGTATGTTTATAATGAATAAAACAACATAAATTTTCAAATCTATAACGACTCTAAAGAAAAGCGTCGTCAACCTGGTCCGTCTGGTAAAATATAAGTTACGAAACGATAATAACTTTTCTTTATGCAAAAAATCAACTCCGATATTCAAAGATTATTAGTCTCACCTTTATTGCTTGATATGTCTTAAATATCCTTTTTAAAACCGTGAAATACATAAATTCACTTGACTAGGTCAACACATAACATGTACATAGTCACAACTATCCCATAATAATCTCTTACATATATTAAAAACATTCTTCTTTTCTGTTAATTTAAAATGAACATTCTACTAAGTATATTACATATTTATGAGCACTTTTTGCCCACGGTACAGGTAAATATTATACAAACTAAAGTATTTCGTTATAGAAAATGTCGCCTGACAAAGGGACTGAATATAAAAGTCATGAGTAGGCTTGGCTTTTATATTCAAGAACCACTGGTCTGATTAGATTAATGTTCGTACATTACATATGTTCTTTATATTTTGATCACACCTCGTATATATCTTCATTATTTTTTTGTTTAACCCTCATATATATATAAAATATTAGTTATTATCATTCACATAAATACATTTACAATAAATCTTTGATTTCATTAATATTTCTCTTTTATTACATTATTATTTATTCTTTATCATTAAAAACATCGTCGCTTAGAAATATAATTAACGAGGGTGAAACACAAATTATCAAGATTACTAGTTTCGATCATTATTACAAACGATGATGTGACAAATAATATTTATTCTTTTCGGGCGCATTGTATAACAAATAAGTTAGATGTTGCAATTGTAATGTATACATAGTAGCACTAAGATGTCCAAAATAAAGAAGAATTTCACTCAAGGTAGTCATTGAATAATTGATTTTATAGAATGGATCTTATTCTTAACATAATCTTTGACAATTAAACACAAATCAATCTGATATAAAGTAAATTTTTTTTTTTTTTTTGCCTTTAACTAATTATAAATTGAATTATGATTCTTCACATTAATAAGAAAGAATAAAAATTAAACATAACCTACGTTTGAATAATCAAATGGAAGTAAATAAATTTATTTTACAGAAACAAAAGACACCTTTTTGTTATTAAATAAACACATTTTTCATTATTATTGTTATTTTTCATTCTTATTTATTTGATCAAGAATGTTGGGTGCTACTAACTCTTTAACTAGATGCATTTCAAATATTTATAACCATCGTTTTCATTATTAATATTAACACAAACTTTAAAACGAAAATTCACAAGAATCTATAACCAACATGGGTTTAACCTAATTTCGTTAACGGTAATCATGTTACATTCGCACTGGCATATGAATCTAATAAAGTGCATTGTACCGCACAATCGTGGTTAGGTTCTACATTAGGTTGTACATGTCTTTCATCGTGATTTGAATTTGGATACGAAGTACCATCTCGTGAACAATGATTATGTCTATACATAGGATTGATAGCATCTCTAGGATTTCGACATGTATTTCTATTATTTTTGTGTCTACTTCGGTTGATTAGGTTAGGCGGATTCCTTACATAGCCTTGTCTATTTTGTTCATTTTGATTGCTAGAGTATACTCGTCTTAGGTTCGGTTCATTATTATTCACACTTCGGATATTCAAATTCCGAACAGGGACCAAATGATCTGAATTATTCTTATTTTTACCCATTCTTGATTGTGTTAGATTCATAGCATGGTATTGAGTTTCGTAGCATTGTACAAGCATTAATAAATGACTGAAACTCATACACTGTGTGGAAAATAAGATCTGCTGTAATTTAAATGGAAGCAAATTGCGAATCGATGCAATTATTCTTGATTCCGATTGCAAGGGATTAACAACCTTTAATTCATTATAGACATTTATAACAAACTCTACAATAGATTTGTGCAATCGAGGATTGAAATGTTGATTTCTAAGAGTGGCATCTCTGTTTGCCAGCAAAAAGTCATTTTCGTAATTCGCGATCAATGCCGCTTTAAATTCCTCATATGTACTAATGTGATCACGTATTGCCTTAAACCATAAGGAACAAGGTGGGAGTAATACATGGGGTATTAATTTCATGTATTGTGATCGGTCGATAGACATTATATTACATTCGTCTTGGAATTTCTCTAAGAAAGAACTAGCATTTTCATTGCACTTACCACTAAATTTACTCATGGCTTTGATTTCGCTCATCTTGACACTTAGCTTTACCTTTCTTTTCTCACTCCTTGTTCTTGTGGTGTGATTGTTCCGGTCCGTAGCGTGCTGTGTCATGATACCATTTATATTTCGTTCATCAGTGATCTTCGGACAATTTTCCTCTAATATAATATCCTCCTCAGATTCCGGCGAAGGCGTATTTATATCCGGTGATTGGGGAAACTCGAAGCGATCACTGCCCAGATTATTGCGATGAATGGTGTCTCTAGCCTGTAACGTTTTAATTTCTTCCTGCATAGTAGCCAACTGGATCTTTTGATGTTTAACGGAAGATTCTATTAACGTTAAATCCTTTTTTATAGCACAGATTTCATGATTTTGATGATCGTGCTTTTCTTGACACTCATCGGCTAACCTTTTTAACTTCTCTTCAAACTGCGAGGATATGTCGTTCATCACCTGGACGATTGTTTGTTTCGTATCGTCAGATTTCAGTTCTATCCGTTCTATTCGTTTACTTAATTCTTCATACTGCTTGCTAGCTTCATTAAATTTCAGTTCTATCTTCTTTTCCATGGTCTGGTTAGCTTCATAGAACTTCAGTTCTATCTTCTGTTCCATGGTCTGGTTAGCTTCATAGAACTTCTGTTCCATGGTCTTGTTAGCTTCGTTGAATTTCAATTCTATCTTCTGTTCCATGGTCTGGTTAGCTTCATAGAACTTCTGTTCCATGGTCTTGTTAGCTTCGTTGAATTTCAATTCTATCTTCTCTTCCATGGTCTGGTTAGCTTCATAGAACTTCTGTTCCATGTTTGTGTTAGATTCATTGAGCTTCTGTTCCATGGTTTGTTTTATCTCAGTCGTCATTTGCATAATTTGTCGCTGCACAGCTAACAAAAGTCGATCCTCAGATGACAAACTTGGTGTTGCACTAATTTCACCTGTATTACTGGTATTAGATTCCTGTTGCACTATTTCACTATCCATTTTTCTTTTGATGACCTTACCGCTTCGTAATACGGTTAAGTTCGTATTCATAAATGGTAATATCCAAGTAAATTCAGCCCTACTTTCCTTCTTCGGGAACTGAATTTTCAAAAGATCCCGGGTTTGGTAAACCAAATTTTTATAACGACTCTAAAGAAAAGCGTCGTCAACCTGGTCCGTCTGGTAAAATATAAGTTACGAAACGATAATAACTTTTCTTTATGCAAAAAATCAACTCCGATATTCAAAGATTATTAGTCTCACCTTTATTGCTTGATATGTCTTAAATATCCTTTTTAAAACCGTGAAATACATAAATTCACTTGACTAGGTCAACACATAACATGTACATAGTCACAACTATCCCATAATAATCTCTTACATATATTAAAAACATTCTTCTTTTCTGTTAATTTAAAATGAACATTCTACTAAGTATATTACATATTTATGAGCACTTTTTGCCCACGGTACAGGTAAATATTATACAAACTAAAGTATTTCGTTATAAATCCTTGTAAAATCTTTCAATGTTCTATGTTAACTGGCAAACAAAATTTAATCTATTCCGTAAATATACTGATATCACGAGTTATATTATGGTTACGACCAGTGGCGTACTTACAGTTTTATTTCGGGGGCTTTGCCAACTTTAGTCCTGGAAATGTGAAAATTCTCCAAGATATTTCATTTACTTTAATATAGTAAATAACATTTCGGGGGTTAAGTACGGAAGTGCCCCCCTTAAATACGCCACTGGTTACAACAGTCATTGTGTAATAAATGTTTTTGACGCTTCGTGTCTACATCTGTCGACAGTTTGCGAATTACAAAGGAGTTGAAGGAGATACCCTCTTCCTCCTCATTCCCCTTGTAATTCGCACACTGTCTACAGATGTAGACTCGAAACGTCAAGAACATTTTTACACAACGACTGCGGTAACAATTATATTTACGAAATAGATTAAATTTTGTTCCTACCGCAGTTAACATGGAACATTGAAAGATTTTACAAGTGATTTCAAAATTTCTATTGTTTTATTCATTATAAATATATAGTGAATTAATATTTTACTTAGTTACGAATGGTTACTTCATTGGTTGAAGAAAAAAAATGTATGACTCGAACAGGAATCGAACCCGGAACCCTTTATTCATGAGTCAGATTTTCCTAACTTTGCCACACCAACACTTGGTAAATGTGTGCGTCGTACAATATATGCAGCGAGTAGAAAACTTTAAGACGGTTTTTCTCCGTCATTTTTGGCCATTGCGCTCTCCCAGTTTGCAATATCAATTCATTAAATGTGAACTACCACATCGCAAAAAAATGGTCCCGAAGTTCACTTACCAATGTCTGCCTTCTTGTAAGTGAAAAAAGAACTTCAGGCATTTTTAGACACTGATATTTGTAATTGCAATAATAGCGATAGGACTTATACTACTATTTGGCTTTCAAGACGCACAGCCTGAGAGTTTTTAGAGGAGCTAACTACTGGAAACAATACATTTTTGAATCACAATAATATATAAATTATTATATAAAAATGGATGTAACTTTGTGTGCCTGATCGTCACGGCCAAATTGGAAAATCAAATGAATTTACTTTTGGTATATTGTTAGGCCTTAATCCAAACTGGAATATTATCATATCACTTTCATTATAATAATATCTTAAGGGAGTAGTGGGGATCCGAATTTTTGCGAAAAAAATGAGTATCTCACAGGCCGTTTAATTTAGGGAGCTGAAATTCAGTATATTAACACTCTATTGAAAATGAACATGTCTCATAGCATTTTTTAAAATTCTTCTTTGTGAGCGGGGGAAGGGGTATATATGCAAAATTGGTAGTGGGTTGGTTTGTAAAAATAATTGAAAAATATCGATATTAGATGAGAAACAAATTGAGAAGCAGAAACCATGCGCTTTCTACTATTTGGTCTAGGAATTAATTCGTGCGGGTGGACAAGAGATGGCGCAACGAACGGAGCGTCCCACAGTTCCGTGTATCCACACATGTGTTGCAAACCCCTGTCATCGCGTATCGTTCGTAGTATAGGGCAGTGGATTAAAGCGTCAACAACACCAGTTTGTAGTTAAGTGAACATGGCGCAATTTGTGCCTGATAAAGTGTTTTTGCGGGGTGTCCTGCTGCATTACTTTAACATGCAGAAAAGTGCGACTGAAAGTCATCGTATTTTGGTGGAAGTGTATGGTGACCATGCTCTAGCTGAGCGAACGTGTCAGAAGTGGTTTGCACGGTTTAGAAGTGGTGATTTCGGCTTGGCAGACCAAGAGCGAGCTGGACAGCCAAAAAAATTTCAAGACGAAGAATTGACAGCATTGATCGAGCAGGATTCGTGTCAAACGCAGGAACAACTTGCAGCAGCATTAGGCGTTGATCAAACAACAGTCTCCAAACGCTTGAAAGCCATGGGAATGATTCAAAAGATGTCACATTGGGTTCCACATGAATTGAAAGACAGAGACGTTGAAAGACGAAAAACCATTTGCGAATTGCTGCTTCAACGACAGAGCAGAAAGGGGTTTCTGCATCGAATTATTACGGGTGATGAGAAGTGGATCCATTACGAGAACCCTAAACGAAAAAAGGCCTGGGTGAAACCTACAACGAGATACTTTGTATCGGTTGATAATTACTTGTATTTTGGGCAGAAAGTGCTTCTACACAAGCACTATACCTGATATAATGTTACTTAAAAATAACAAAAGAAGAATGTTTTAATATATGTAAGAAATATACATTATTGTATAGTTGGTTGCTATGTAGTTGTTTATGGATACCTAATTAACATGTATGATTGCAAGACAGTGTGTGTGAATATACGTTAAAAGAGAATCAACGAATAAATTATTTAATACTCATCATCGACTTGTAATTTCAGTAGAAAAGGTGAGCATCTTAGTGGATATAACTCCAGAAGATATTTTAAGGTGTAAACAATAACTGCCACTAAAAATTTTACCTATATTATTAGCCGAACCAGGGTTGACGACTACCTTTGGTGAGTCGTTGTAAACCAGGTGAACCAGGTCCATCACAACCAAAACGAGATATTCACTGTGCAAAGGTTATGCTGTGCATATGGTGGGATATGAAAGGTGTGGTGTACTATGAGCTGCTGCAACCGGGTGAAACTATGAATGGAGAACGTTATCGACGACAATTAATGCGTTTGAAGCAAGCTCTGGCCAGAGCACGACCAGAATGGGAGAACAGACATGATAAACTTATTGTTCAACATGATAACGCTCGCCCACATGTCGCAAAACCGGTCGAAACCTATTTAGAAAATGTCGGATGGGAAGTTTTACCCCACCCGCCGTATTCACCAGACGTTGCTCCTTCGGACTACTACTTGTTCGATTGCATGAACAACGATTTGATTGGACAGCGGTTTACTTCTTCAGAAGATATCGAAACATGGGTCTCTGACTGGATCGCTTCCAAGGATACATGAATAGGACCCCTCCCAGTATGTCATAAATGTGTCTCAAACGATATTGTTTCCGAGCAATTATTCCGAACGTCTTCCACAATTACTCCTACTGCTAGAAATAATATTTTCGTTCGCCATTTCCAACACGTTCAATATATCCGTTCAACCAAAATATGAAAATAGGAACTATTCTTTTTTATATTAGTATGTATATTTTGTTAAAATATCAATATAACGCATACATAATTCAAAGTGTTCTAACCAAAGAAAGCGTGTTAGTATGTGTCGTGGTGAAGACAAATCATACTTAATTTCTGTTTAGGCATCCGAATTTTCGATATTAATGTTGTCCAGGAGCAGACACCTTCTTTCTTCCCTCTCGTTTCTTTTCGGATACTAATCGCTCTTATCCTTTCTCTATCACTATCTCTTATCATTTCTTTTTTTTTCTTTTCCTATCAACTTCAGTACGCTTATTTACATTGCAATAGGACGTAATATTGAGGTATTAAATTTTCAGTAATAATAATAATAATAAAATAATAGTAATAATAATAATTAAAAATTTTAAAGTTGCCTAAAATTAGACAAAACTAACAGATAAGTCGGGATTTCGAGAGGGTGTCTGGACCTCCGGGACACACCTCTGCAACTACCAAAATTTTAAACCGAAGCGTTCCACTGAGGTTTCATGTAGAAAGTATTCTACTGTATGTTTTGAGGAAAATAACATAAAAATAACTGAATATCACTGAACAGTAAGGCATATAATGAACTAACTTTTAGGATATGCAGAAGTAATTATAAAAGCTTTGCTACAAAAATACCCACATAGACCATAATAAATTCAATAAGCTCCGAAATACAAAGTAACAAAATATTTTATAAGATTCAGTCTACAAAGCAATTTTTTCTTAAAGAATGGACACACACTATTTCGAGAATCGAGATAAAATGAGAAATGTTTACGATAATTTGATTTACCCTTGTCTCGTCTTGAATGTAAAATGTTAACTCTCGTCTCAATTTTGTTTTGTTTCAGAAACAAGATGAGAAATTCCTCTTCTCGTGAGCAACATTAAATAAAACTGAAATATTCTTGCTAAATGTTATATTTCTGGTTGTAATGTTATGCCCTAAGCGATAATAAGCTCCTAACTTTTAATCTTCTATGAGATAATAATAATAATAATAATAATAATAATAATAATAATAATAATAATAATAATAATAATAATAATAATAATAATAATAATTATTATTATTATTATTATTATTATTATTATTATTATTATTATTATTATTATTATTATTATTATTATTATTATTATTATTATTATTATTATTATTATTTCTTTTTTTATTCCTGAAGATTTGATAGTTCAAGTATTTAAACATCCGAGTATTCTAATATCAGAAGAAAATAAAACATGTGTCATCGCAGATCAATCGCCATCAAAAATTCTAAAGTAAAAAAAATGTACTGGTCGTTCGTAGATCCGATTCGATTCGACTACCTTCAGATTACTGGTCGGGCGCCTTGACCACTTAACCACGATTACTACGCAGCAATTGATTTGTCTTTAGTTTGTTTACTAGTATAACACACGCGCTGTATTTGATTCAAAATAAAGAAGTTTTGTATTTTGTTTTTAAAATATCTATAATGTTGATAATTTAGTGAATACAGTGATATAATGCCCTCCGATTCAATTACATATTCCTGTTTTGCAAATAAATCTGACTATTAACAAGCTACTGTTTTGAGCGAACAGAAAAGGCTCTCTATTTAGGCTAGCCGGAAGAAGTAACGCTGTAGCTGAGTGATTCAAGTTTTAGTTTTCTAATTTGGCTTCCCGGCTTAGATTCCCGCCTTCGCCGTTTACACTTTTTAAAATGTTTCATTTACAAGGCTGAGCTCCAGTTGGATGCTGGTAAATGAAACATAATCTCCAGTGGAGAAATTCAGTGATGATATAATCCTGGAAATAAAGAAAGGAAAATGAATGGAGAAAACGCGATACAGAGTTAATTCCATTAATGGTTCTATATTTGATATTAACCTTTTATTTCGTGCATTTTTAAATTGTTGTTTATTGACACTATATTTTCCTCTTTTCTTCTTGTGTCCCAATGTGTAAATTTGCACAAATATTAAACAAATCACGAATCCTCAATTATATTTGCAACCTAAGGAGAAATACGCTTAATACGGGTAAGTTCTCCAACTCGTTTAAGTGTTATCGAATTTTGCATTTTTAATATTTACAAATAAATTACTGCATAACAATATTTAACATTTTCAAAAATTATTTAACGAATAATGAAATCAGACAAGTTCTTCTTTCGAAGTAACATTATGTATCAATCAGTGGCGCCGGATTCTAGGAGCCTAGGCCCTGTTAGACCCCAAAAATTTCATTAGGGGCTGGGTTCTTCCTCTGAATGATCAATCCATACTTTAATTGATTTGCTGGGAGGACTACTGTTAATGTCTTTAAAACTCAGCGCAAGGCTCAACGAGGGCAAATTTGTATAAGATGTAAATCAAATTCTTAAAGAAACAGTGAACAGAGATTTTTTTTTTTTTTTTTTTTTTTTTTTTTTTTTTTTTAGCAAATGACGTTTCATCATTGAAACGTTGCCCTCTTTGAATCATTGAAACATCTTATCAGACAGAAGGAATATTTTCTGTGTGTAAAAAGTGGGTTAACCTTCAGGGAAAAATATATCAGAAAGTATTCAGAAGATGTGTAGTTGTTTATTCCAGCATAAAAATTTCAGTAAATATACGCTAGAGTTTGAAGCCAAATTGTTGTTATGACATAAATAAAATCACAGTCCTTTGTGTTAGTTTGTTGTACATATACACAATTTCTTGTACTGTAACTCACACAGATTGTACATAGCTGCTTAAATTGGCAGTTATAATATTCTTGCTCAAAGGTAGAATAAGATTGTTGGATATTTGCCACTATAGTCACTATACTGCATTTTTAAGTGCATATTTGAGCAATTTTTAGTGCGTAGTTGCATCATATTTTGACATTTCTAGTGCATCTAGTTATTACTGAATGAAATAATAGGTTGTATATCATATAACAACAATAATAATTCAACACTCATCTAGGCATCCGTATAACTCCAATCACAGATGTTCCAGCGATACATTTTTGCCATCATTAGTGCGTACGGTGCTCGAAGAACTACATTTGGGACAATTCTTCTTTCTAGAAATGATTATGGAGAGCAGTGCTTCAATAGGCCATAGTCATTCTTTCTACAGAGATAATGATGATGTAATAACAGTCTGGCTCTTCGAGCATTATAAGTTTCTTAACACACATACTCACTGTTGATGGCGAAAATTTGTCGCTGAAATTTACGCGTGTGGAGAGGCATTCGGATGCGTGGCTGAGTGTTAAACCTTAGTTGTTCCTTAAAGAAGACATTGAAGATAGATTTTTTTTTTTTTTTTCATGCGAATTGACCTTTTCGGTAAAGCTAGGTTGCGATGCTACAAGAATCTTGTAGCTGTCAAAAAAAAAAAAAAAAAAAAAAAAAAAAAAAAAAAAAAAAAAAAATGCAATCCTCCAATATTTCTCCATGTAAGCATAGAAAGGGACATAGAACATTTTTTTTCATCTTGCAAGTAGTCAAACCATGTGCAACTTTCTGGGTCGTCTTGCACGCTACCTGCTATCGCCCTCCTACTGATATAAATAAATAAATACAGTTTTGCGCTTCCGAAACGACGGATTATTTTAAACGGGGAGGGGAAGCGCGCTAAAATGCACGTTTTTAATGAGAAGGTTCACTATTTATCCGAGTGCAGTGATGCATAGGTGGAGATATCCTTCTTTCTTTCAGAAAGTTGTAAACTGTAAACAGTAAATAGAAAGATGGGGTTGCAAGATTGTTTAATGACAGCTACAAGATTCTTGCAGCATGGCACCTAACTTTAGCGTTCCATTTGCCGCTTCTGAGAGAATTTGATGCTTGCTAAATTAAAATGTTGCGACCCAATTCAGTGCTGCTGGTCTTAATGTGCAGATACTAATTGCTTTCTGTGTAAATGTTTCAGACTATGAAATTACCCACAAGGATAAGTTCTTACTTCCAACTGCACCGAAGGCTGCACGAGGACCCGACATAGATGATGCACGGATACCGAAGAATCCTCCATATTTGGCTTATATTTCAAATTTGCCGTATGACATAGATGAGGATGATATATCCTACTTTTTCAAGGAACTGAAGGTAGGTACTACTACAACAAAAACACTAAAGCGTTAAAGATTGCATCTTCACTCAAATTCTATAGTAAAAGATTGTTTGTTCAACTTAATATCGCGATCGAGTTACGTACTTCTCGCTCTATATTTTTAGTATTTTTTGACATAACTACGTGATTTAACACTTTCAGTCCCAACCCTGTTTGAGTAAATTTCATCCCGGGACCAGACTACAGTTTGCTATGAACACTGTCAGCCAATGTGTATCTATTTGATACACGTGGTCCATCAGTAAACCCTCACTGTGTATCAAAAAGATACACATGGGGCTGAAAGTGTTAAATTTTCTTCAGGTATACAACAAATTTCTATACATAAAACACAAGTTTCCTATTCAATTTTGTATTTGATAAAAATGGCAAGATAGAAACTAGCCTAAGCACCTGAAATATCATCCTGGAATACACTGTGTCTATATCGTCTAAATCAAAGACAATGAAATTATTACAGATCATTGTTTCCATATATAATAAAATTATTCAATTTCTGTGAAAATCTGTCCATTTTGATACACATTTCAGTAGTTTCTGCAATTCCTAGTAACTAGCAGCTTTATTTTAATGTTTCCATTATTTTACATTGTATATTGTCCAAACAGGTCATGTTACCTTTGTCTTGGTTCTGTCTTTATGGCGATATTTCGTCCATCAGACCCAGAATTATTTACAATGAAAATGATATCTTACATGAGTTCGTTATTCTTTGAAACTTCTCGATTCATTAGCGCCTAAACGACATCCAATTCTAAAATATGATATACTTTTGCAATATTTTAAATATACTTTTGTTAAATATTTTCATGTGCGGGTTTAGTACCGAAATATCACCTATACATATGACTATAAGGACAAATTAAAGTATAGAAATACGCTTTTCTATTCGTTGCATCTTCTACTTATTTCTTAATAGAGCGATCTTAATAGAAGTCAGATCCCAAGTTAATAGAATCCAAACTCATATGTACTGAGATCATACTGATCTCCTGCCCTTGTTGTTTCAACCAACATTATTCAGGTCTTTCCAACTATTTTCTTTTTCATGTACATTTATTTTCATTTTGAATTGATTATTTGTTGGATGGGAGAGGGGAGAAAGACTTGTGGTTTTCTTTCTAGGGAAATATTTATGTTTTTCCAGAAATTTGCACTGTTCACTTCATGGGACCGCGATGGCTCAGTGGTAGAGCATTCACTTCTGGTGCACGGGGTCGTTGGTTCGATCCTAGCTCGCGCCAAGTCAGCTTTATGGTGGACAAACACCGTGTATGTGGGTTTTCTTGGGGTTCTCCCGTTTCCTTCCACTATTTCATTTAGTTCTCATCATCGTCGTCGTCTCCTTTAGCCTAGCCGGAGCATATTCGTGGGACGTAAAACTGAAAGATTTCATTTTTATTCACTTAGTATTTTCCTCTCTTGATTTATGTTCTTTAAGTTTTTCTTTTTTCCATTTAGTATTACATCGAGCCAAAATAATAATACTTAGTGAGCATGTGTGCTGACTTCCCATCATCATCATCTATATAAAAATTATTTTTGTTTGTTTCATATAAGGTTCACACTATTATTGATTTAATTTTTGACTTCAGCGTCCCTTTTTAACAGTGAGGCTATTACTATGAGACGTGTACATACAGCATAACGTGGGATCCGAACCACATAAGCTCTCGCGGGGAATGGAACCCAGATCTCCCACACCAAAGACGCGTACACTAACCACTTAGCCACAAAGGCAGCTCTTCTACACCGCTAGTTTGACATACTTCTAAGTAACACATCGAAGAGACCGTACTCCAAAAAACAAATCCACACCATTGAGCGCGATTTGAAGTGAATTTTAGAACATAATAACTACAGTGAAACCTGTCTATTGTTGGCCACCATCGGTTCCATTGGAAAGTGGCCAACTTATAGAAAATAAGTGAGATTGGTGCATTTTTAGAATAAGATTTCTAGTAAGATTGTAAGATTTTAATAAGCAATGGTACGATAGCTACTTTTAAATGATGAATATAGAGTAATCATAACAATATACAGTACTATAAAAAGATTACAGTATGTTTAATGAGCTACAAGTATTTCGTCGAAGCAAAAGTTATTTTGAGAAAATCTTCAGGGAATTCGTATCTCAAAACTTCCGCTACCTTTTGAGAAGCCTTCAGTGCCAATAGTCGATAATTGAGATGGTTAGCTTTAACCTTGAGAAATTTCCAGAAACTGATGAAATGAGCTGATATAGCTGAAGATTTTACCAAAACAGACAGAATAAACAAATACGTACAACCATTTCCTGAATTCCTGTACGTGCTTTTTCTTACTCACAAGTTCCTTCACCATCCCTTTATTAGGGTAGTGTTCTGGCTATTGACCTTCAAGAACAAATTGTGGGAATTCATGATCTTTGTTTTCATTCACAAATACAGAACATCTGCCTCTCATATGGGCATACGAAAGAGTTAAGAAAAATAACACAACGGTATTCTGTGTGGCCAAGATATCCAGGTTAACTTATCATTATCATCATAAGGTAAACATTGCTTCAACGCGGCCAACTTCCAAGATAGACAGGAGGCAAACTTATAGAGTGATAAGCAGTGAATGTCTTATGGGAAAATGCAGATTCAAGACGAATCAGGCCAAAATGAACAGGTGGCCAACTTAGAGGTTGCCAAGTTGACAAATTTTACTGTATTTTGAACTTGCTTTTTCTTTTATCATATGACTTTGATTGCTTCTCCGGAGGAGGAAGGGGATCAAAAATTTATACCATTCAAGATGTAATGAAATTATTTTTTTTTTCCCTTTACTTCTCTTGTTATGCCCTTAAGGGTGAAGAAGACGAGATGATTGACGAAAGGGAGTGATCGTGAAATTACATTTTGTGCTCCTACTGAGAATCGAACCTGGAACCACGTACACCTAAGGCACACGTGCTAACCATTAGACCAGCGGGAAGACCTAAGATAGGGAGATTAATCTCGCTTCATTTCAGCGTTTTTGAAAATTTCGCTTCTGAAGAGAAGGGTCAGTTCGTTTAATAATTTAATTGAGCTGAGCGAAGCGAAGCTCTTATACTCGGGTTAGCCGTTTGGTTGTCCGCGAACTCCTCCTAGACCGTTTGGCCGATCTCAACCAAACTTAGCACGCTGATAGAGTATGTCGTGCTGAGTGACAACATAGGTCGAAATCAAAAATCCGATGTACCATCGAGGAATAATGACCGAAAAACGCTTCCTCCTAGACCGTTTGGCCGATCTCAAGAAAACTTAGCACGCTGATAGAGTATGTCGTGCTGAGTAACAACATAGGTCGAAATCAAAAATCCGATGTACCATCGAGGAATAATCACCGAAAAACGCTTGCATAGACTTAACATGGGGAAAAAGTTTTCACGCGATTTTTTTGTCAACAATTAAAAATGGCATTTATTATTGCATAAAGGCCAGGAATGATTACGTAGTTTAAGCTCGCTCAGCTCATTTCATTGCAATCGGGTACATCCATTGCATTCCTAGTTAAAAAAAAATGTCCCATGAGTCCCTCAGATTAGGGAGGTGAAGCTCAGTAAGGAAATTCCTCATTAAAATAATTGTACACGGTTCAGTGTTTTCGAAAATATTGTTTCTAAACAGGGGAAAGGGGATATATGAACTTCTGTGTAAAAGAACTATTATAGGGAGCTGGCTTTAATGCGAGGCTGAGGAATTCAGAGTTGATTGACAGGTGTCCCACCCCGTCACCAAGAAACGGCCACTCGACGGTCCTCGACAGGGTTCCCAGTGCGTTGTCAAAAAATTCACCTAATACTTACTTAATTCAAAGAGTTCATGCAAATTAAGCAATCCCTATCGATTAAAAAAAAAAAAAAAAATTACAAATTTGCATAAGCAGTTACCGTATTTGGGTACATTTTGCATATTACTCACTTTCTATATTTTATAACCACCCGCGTGGCGGAGCGGTCTAGCAGTTTAGTCTTCGATTTCAAGATAAAGGGGTCAATTCCGCTGGGGACAGCTGAATGGAATGGTTCAAATATCACCTTATGCACAAGAAATAAATTTTTTGTTTGACTGACAATTTTGATGCGCTTGGAACAATTTTCTTCAGCAAATAGAAGTCCTGTATAATATCACCTATAACGCACCTGTCAAATTCATCACAATGAAACCTATACTGTTCCGCTTTAGGTCGTTTTTTAGCTGGAGTGGCGAGTGATGATTCACCAGCGTCCAGCCCCTCTTTCCGTATGTTTGTCACACTTCGCACAGAGATCCCTGTATACATGGACACACGCAAATTAGGCTATGATAACAAATGCTTTAGTTTTTTCTCCCTCGCTTCTTCGTCGCACTGCACTATGACCTTCCTTATTACTTCTCGAGCTTCGCTGTGTATAGTTTGATCTCTCTTACGCTGTGAAGCTATTGTTAAAAGCAACAAAACCGTAACCACAACAGCACCCAAGAAATAATAAACTCACACTAACTCTTCAGAATGACATTCATGTGACAATTTTCTACCCTTGGCAACACTGACATATAGAAGGAGGGAAAGGGAGTGTCGCAAGAGTCAGGCAGAAAAATGTTGAAATTTTCCTCCCTCTACCTCAGCCCCCGCTGCTAAACAAGCTAGCTCTCTATAATACTACTGCTTATATTTTACACGAGTAGTGCCTGGCATTTCATTAACTGATTACCTGTAAAGATTCTCAGCTTTTCTAGTACTTACCTTCCATTTGGTTTTCGTACTTTGTGTTAAGAGCAGGACAATGGTTTGGTACGATAAACCTACCTACGCATCTAGATGCTGTATTCTTTCTAATGTTTTTTGACGCCAGAGGCCAGTTAAGAGTTGGCGGTCCAACGTAAAACAACCGAAACTGGATACACCAGATAATCAAGCTGTGAAGAGTTGTTCTTAACTGTGTTAGGAAAAAGAGGAGACGAACCTCTATGAGATAAAGGCATTACAAGGGTATGTGGGGTAGAAATATTAATAATCGAAAACAAAAACACAACAAAAAAATATTATTTCCCCTCAATTTAGGATAGAAAAAGAAAATAGGGTGGCGACATGAACTGAAATTATTCTTTCTCGTTATTTCTACTTTCCTCTTTACTTGAATACGTGAAATGTAAGTTCATTATTTATTCTCCCCTACTCCTTGAGGAGGTTCATAACAACAGTCTTCTTTGTTGTAATAACATACACCAGCACTGTTAACTCTCAAATTTCTATCGTCCTGAAAGAAAGACATCTGACATAACAATGACAGACAAAAGTAGCGTACTTACCATAGCTGCACTGAATAGTTCCTTGCATTTAAACGCTAACTTCCAACAATAACAATTTATTGACAGGAAAGATGATAGATGATATTTCTGTAGGGGCATACATTAACATATTTACACTGAAGGTAGAATACACTTCCGAAAATTAGCTTTTAATACTGATATTACAAAACTATGATTATAAATGATATGTATATAATATCTACTAATAGGTATATTTATTTCTCGGAATATTGCTTAATCAATGGATCAAGCTTAGATTATATTTTCAGTAGCTTAATCATAATCCATTTAAACTTGCACGATTCACTGATACAACAGTTGTAATCTTCCACTTGTCACTATTTGAAATCTTTCCGTAATCGTTAACGGTTCCTTTCTGTTGAACTTCTCCGTCGCTTCCCAGTGAGGGTTGATCTTGTGTTTGTTCTGGCGACTGCAATAAAGCCTCAAATCAGTATCACGCTTCACTACATTGATTTTAAGTACCGTTCTTCACTTCCTATTTCGGGTGATATTCAAGTAGGTACATCATATCACAGTACTTGTGGTGCCTGATACAGTCTGTGCCGGATACGCAGCGAAGTACTATATTAAATCTTTCCATCAGATTCTCACACAGTATAAAACATCACGAATAAACTGTATGTGCTAATATGTATGATGCACTAACAATAAAGATACGCACTATATATATATATAATATCGCACCACGGCTGCAACACCCCCACAATTCAAAAATTGTTTTAAGTAATGTATATATATATTCGGATTTGTGAGGCTGTCCTCTATCCGGCAATATGAGAGTCAGGCTCTAGCTTTACTAGAAGCTGCGTGAGAGCGCTAGTTTCACTACTGAATAACATTAAAGTGAACCAACAGTTTCAAATGCGATTTACTCAAAACTAACTTCGACAAACATATATCGACAACTGGGTATATACAGTTCAAGAGCGGTCTACCGATCGTAAATAAAATTACTTAGAGTTCATGCTAAATTAGTTCTCTCCTAAATATATTAGACTGAAAAAGAAATCGGACATGCATGAAATGAAGTCTAAAAAATTTGAAAATAAATAAATAAAAATAATAAAAAATCTCTCGAGAGCTTCATCTCTCTTCTATCCTACTGAAAGCCAAAGTGACCTGGGATTTCTTTTGTTTGGGCTGTCTTTCTGGACAAGAAGCTGACTTGCCCCATCCGTCACTACTTTCAAATGTAGCCTCCTTCCACTCCGATCAAGATCAACGTAGGTGGTCTCTGTGGGCAGTGAGCTCTGTGTAAATATCACACTATACCAAGAAAATATATCAATATTATAAATATGAAGTGGATCTGAGTAGACGTACTAACGGAAAACAATTCTGTGGTCTACTTGCTATTAGTGAATATAACTCAGTATACCAACAAGTAAAAAATAGTCTAGAAAATTTGAATTAAACAACAACAACAACACTCAAAATACGGAAGTAGAGCACATTCCTACAGGCAACTCGCTGCTGCTCCTGGTGTCAACTTGCCGGATGCTAGAAAAGACGTCTGCTTAGACCACAAACAAATTGTCAGCTATGTTTACAAATAAACAGATATAAACTAATGTTTCGTAGAAAAAAACTATATACAACTGGATACTATAACACGTAGGCCAATATTTGCCTATACTATAGGCCTATGCCTGTACTTACATATACATAATTACCGAAAACCATATTTATTTCCAATAAAACATCCAGTTCCTCTCTGACAAGCAGAACTCTATGTTTTGGATGTTCCAACAGGTGCTCTCACAGAATGCTTTGTTGGAGGTTTGTAAAGGTTTAATTTCGAAAATAAAGAGTTAAAATGTATTCTTTCAGAATGAGCCGCGTTGAAACATGAAACACCATTAATTCGGGTATGATGGACTGTATAACACAAATGCTAGTTCGTTCTGTAATAGTTCGGTTTAATAATACATTGACGGTTTCTTACAATTCCTGAGTTAAAATAAAATGCACATTGAAATCTACGATAATGCAGCTATAGGCAACGCGCGCACTCACACACTGCTGCTATACAGAGTTTCAACAAGCACCTACACCTTGCTTCTTCTTCTTCTACAGCTAACAAGTTACATTGAACAAACATCTTTAAATAAAACTAAGCAATTTAAACAAGTTAGGACTAAACAGGGTAGTTTTCAAGAATCATTTGCACAAAAAAAAAGGGGGACGGTGGCTCCTCTGGTGTGTGGGATCTCTGTTTCGATCCCCAGTCAGGTAAGTTTTGGTGGACAACATCGTGTTCGTGGGTTTTCTTGGGGGTACTCCCGTTTCCTTCCACATTCCCATTGGTTTCACTTGACTTAATCATCGTCTCCTTTAGCCAAAAGGACATAATCGTGTGACGTTAAACTGAAATACATTTCATTTTTTTTTAATTTGTACAAATATCTGCAAATATTGAATGATTGTAATGGTTGATAGCAATCTTTCTTTTCTTCTAGCAGAGCAGAGTATAAGTTTACCTCGGAATTACAAATCCGCTTTTCCTGTGTGGAGCAAAACCGACGCTTTGCTAATAATTCCTGCGAAATTCTCAAAACTTATAAAGATGCCTTGTATTGTCTTAAGATTTTGTTGCTATCTTTGAGAGACTAGTAGAATACAATAGAATATAGCGTATATCTGATACCTGGAAGTAATAGTACTAAGATAGATAGATATCGTAAGAGAATTAATACTGAAATGCAACATTGAATTATTTAACCCTAAGAAAATATTAAAAATTGAGGATAATCAGATCCATCTCAATGCGTATGTATAATGTAACATATAGGAATTGTTCGTGTAAGTACTATGCAAAATAGCCGTTAATTTTCTAGAGACCAAATGATTGTATGAAATATTGTGTTTGGAGTAATATTGCGTATATAATAAAGCCACGTGGCTTAGTTGCCAAGTGAGAAAATTTATACAATAGTGAAAATTCTGGTGTTTGAAAGTGTCAAGTGTTTACTTGTATAAACAGTATTTTTCTTCTTTTCTTACTTTCTAGATCGTGAAAGTGAGATTACCTCGAGATGATCGACGTGACAGTGGCAGATTGAAAGGCTTTGGTTATGTGGAATTTGAAGATAGGAATAATTTAATAGAAGCACTCACAATGAGTGATCAGGTAACTTTCCTTTTACTTATCGATTTTTTTTAAAAAATTAATTAAGGTAGCTTCTTCATCTACAAGACGTAATGTAATCTGGCAGCACGAAACCTATTTTTACAATCCTGTGTGTTATTACCAAACTTTAGAGATTAAATATATGTTAACTTTGATTACGAAAAAGTTGAAATTAAAGTGGATGTAAGGATAGAAGAAGGAACTTTAGGGAGTGTGTGTTACCCACTTCCTAAATAATCTGAAACTTCTTGTGACCAAGGCTGATGGCTGCAGCCGAAATATTTCAATTCAGTATGGTAAGTTTTGAGGTGCAAAATAATTGTCATGATTTTGAATGCTCATTGCGCGCTTAGTAGATACGACCAATTACTTCATTACATTCTCACGTAGTAATGTTGATACTCTGCTTCATGGAGTACAACTGCGCGCATTGTCCTTCTATAAATAAGGTAGTTATATTCTTTCACGAAAATTGGGGGGCGCGGTGGCTCAGTGGTAGAGGGTTCACCTCCGATGCTTGGGGTCCCTGGTTCGATCCCAGCTCGCGCCGTGTGGACTTTGTGGTGGACGAACACCGTGCTCGTGGGTTTTCTCGGGGTTCTCCCGTTTCCTCCCACTTCCTTCATTCCACCATTTCACTCATTTCTTATTATCATCGTCTCCTTTAGTCTAACCGGCATAACCGTGGGACGTTAAACTTAAATATTTCATTTCATTTTTTCTTTCACGAAAATTATTCTTCCTTTTCTTATTAACTCTCAGAAGAACTTACACTTCTATACCTTAATGTACACTTTAAGGGTCTCGGAGGCCCTTTAATAGTTTCTGTTTTAAATGCGAGTAAATATTAAACTGTGAATAGAATTACTTCTCTGGACCTTTGTGGTTATTATAACTAAGTTTTAGAGTACATTATGTTAATCAGCGGCATGCGCAAAGCGGGTTACACTGCTTTAGCACTCCTACCTAATAATATAATAAGATTACAAATCTCATATTAATATATTAATACAAAAATCGCGCGTGTTCTGACCGACAGGAGTTTATATTGAAAAATCATTGAGAAAGTTATCAACACATACTGTTATTAATAATAATAAGTTTATTATTGTTGTTTAGGTTCCCTCGTCTATGAAGTTCTGTATATGCCACTGAGTGCATATATTATTAAAGATTAGTAATTGAGCTATCAATATGTTTATCATATCCCTATAAACTTTAATATTAATGTGTTTCTCTGTAGCATAAGGAAATAATATATTACACAAACACGAGAATTGCATATGAATTGCGATTAGTGCAAAAAGTACGTCAAGACTCCAACTGTCCAGATAGCAACAATCAAATATGAAAGAAAAGCTACTTTTCTTAGCGTTATAATGTCGGTTAATTTTAAGTTCAGCACGGCAGAACCTCGAGAACAAGATTTAGTTATGATGGAACGATAAACAAGCTTTATGACATAGCTCAGCTATAACAAATATTGTTATCGTCTAATATTACATTTTGTTGTACCCCCAGTGTTATAGTAGGTAGTTGTATGAAAATAATATTGCAATGGATTTTCTATGTGTATTTCTAAAGACAATACTGTTATAAAACCCACATATGTTCTGAGCAAACGTTATTGTACATTTCTTCAAAATATAATTGCGCACCTGAAATTTTCTGAGTCCTTTAAAATTCTCAGTTTGGCAATAACGCATTCAAAGTAATAGGAGGGAAAGTGATGAGAAAAAAATAACGAGACTTCCGAACACAGTTCACAGTGTTCTCTTTGAAATATTCAGCTTCTTTGTGGTTATTTATTGTAGTGATATTTGTTGAACTAAATAGTACCTGGCAAATAATAATAAAAAAAGAAAAAAAAACCGTTATAAGTAAAATACATACGCTTTTCAACCACAAAATTCGTTAAGAAAAAAAGCAAGAAGGGTTGTTAAGAAGTTCGCTATTTATCCATACAATCGGAGAAAAGTTTTGTAGTGATTCGGTAGCCATACGTGTTTATATATATCTATATATATATATCTATCTACCTATCTATATATGGGATTTTAGTACTTTTGAACCTGGTTCAAATCTCTCTGGTTGATTTTATTTATTTATATTTTCGTAATTTTTCAGTTATTCGTGCCGTACAGTTCTATAGTATATGTACTACGTGGAGTGATTGATAGCTTTCCAACCGATCTAAAACCAAGAAGTGAAACCTTTTCTATATAGCCCAATGTGATTCCTTCCTAGTGCAAATTACTTCTTACATCGATCCATAAGATTTTCGTTAACCTGAAAACAAATCCGGAGTTCTCGTGTTTAGGAAATCACTATCAGCCATAATAACTCCTTCATTACTATTAGATCGTACTTCATTATTATGTTAAGCTGTGAACAATAAGGTTTGACAGTACTAAATTTGGTGAGACAACACTTTATTTCTTCGCAGTTTGTTGTTACACTAATAAACTTTAAGTTGCCTTGGTGCATCAGAACGATTTTAGATAGCATTCCACGGCGATCTCACATTTTATTTGTTTATTATTATTTTCACTTAAACTCCTTAATAGTTATCAGTAGTATACAGTAGTTATCAGTAGTATCCAGTCACGTATAACCGTTTGCCAGAGAGAGTCCATCGTATAATGCCCTCAAGTTCCATAAAATACCGGCGATCACCTTATCTCGAACAATTTCACGGGAGTAGAGATGGATTATTATGCAAGGAAACAATAAAGCAATTCATGGAGCAAAATCAAGACAGTTTGTAAAGAATATTAGAGTTATCTTGTTTGTTTCTTCCAGGGTTATTTTGTTATTATAGTAGTTGAACTATCGAATTTATTCCCCTTTTTAGTTTAATTATAATACATAATTTCCGGGTTTGTAAATTATTTTCGTTAACTTTGGCAACCCAAATAAAGCCAGCATTTATTCTCTATGTAGTTTCTTCTATTAGAGCTTCTTCGTGGCTAAGCGGTTAGCATGCGCGCCTTTGGCGTGGAAAACCCGGGTTGATTCATGGCGGGAGCTCATGTGGTTCGGATTCCACGTTAATCAGTAGGACCCGTCTCATATAGCCTCGCTGCGAAAAAGGACGTTAAAATGAAAATCAGCTCTACTCAGCTTTCTTCTACTACTTTCGCACTTCGGTTCCAGCGCCTATCTAATAAAAACAGCACTACACAATTTCTCCTGAAATATCAGGGGTAAGGAAAGAATGTGAAGCAGACTGATGTGAACTTCGAAACGTTCTTGTGCGTAGCTTGGGAGCTGTTCGTACAGTGTTGTGTGACTTCGTCTAGGAAATATTCGTTGCAGAGTGTAATCAGTCACGATCATCTTTGAAACATAAGTTTCATTTTCAGTGTTCGAGATCTATTATAATCTTCTGCAGTGTTAGAATCCTCACTATTATTAGATCAGTTATTTTCATCTTTTTCGTAGAAAACAACATCCATATTACTCGTTCACAAACTAGAAGAATCACTAACACTACAATTTATGTATAGCTCCATCCATTTGTTAAAATGTGAATAATATTCATTTATACAAGAGATGTGCTGTCATTGTGAGGCAATCATTTGAAAACATAAGCAGAGCCCGATGGCAGAACTTTCTTTGTCTTTCTACGATGAGCTTTTGTAAGTCAAACATTTTCTGCAGGAATTCTGCATAACTTTTCTGCAGGAGAAACACTTGTGATTGTTAAGATACGCTTTACATGACGTAAAAAACAGTTCAAACTATATTTATGCAAGTCATCCGTGCATTTAAAACATTACACATATCAGGCATGCTTTTATACTTTCCTGTTGGCTATTTATTTTTTCCTTTGTCAATTTTTCTGCACAGGCGCGGCAAATTTTCTGCGATCACATCTCAGATCGCGGTATATTCTGCTATGGGAAAGCAGAGCTAAAGACTTAAAAATACATTAAAACCATTCACACGAAATAGAGACCTGTCAAACCCCCAAAGTATAAATAGGAGAATTTTAAGTAACTGGTTATGATGTGGTAACGAGCAAGTCGGAAATTCATTAAATGCTTGAATATGATGGTTAAAGATGTAATGTAAAATATCACAGAATCTTACTTAAAGAAAAACTATATAGTATTTAAAAAAAATCGCATAGGGCGTCTCTCAGGCCCCTATTATTTGTTTGAGAGTTAATAATGCACTGAAGTGATGCATAATTAAGGAAATCGAAAGAGTAAAGAATGTTCGACTGGACCGAGAATCAAACCCAGGTGTGCGACTTACCGTGCCGATCCGTTAGCCATTACGCTACTCATAGTCAGTTGCATTAAATATCAAATATTTGTCTATGGGTCATGCCACGGTGAAGCAAAAATTCGTTGCACGAAGTGCGTTCGTGGTTCTGTAGCTGTTGAACCGATATCATATTTAACAGGCGAGTGACGGGTTAAGAACGAATCATCTCGTAACAAAATGTCTGACGAGGCTCCTCGCATTCAACATTTCTGCGTATCATAAAAACAATATATACAGTAAATACTATACGACATATAAACGGCTGTGACAATGCCATGAGAATCCCCCCCCCACCCCTCATTCGTTCTGTATTTCAAAGTCGCGAAAGTAATGCTAACTAAGGATTTTTTCTCCACGCTTCTATTTGCACTTTGTGACTCCATACTAACATACAGTTTGCTCGTTTAGCTAATTATAAAAGCAAACGAACAACAATACACTTTGTCCATAGTTAGTTGATGCTTCGTACTTTTCATATTTTGATTGGAGCAGGCGTAGTGTTAAACTCACTCAAAACCAGCAGAAAATTATCGCCCAAGTTTTCTTTTGCGAAGTGGAAGTAAGTTGTTTTTGAAAAAATAGAATAAGGAGAGACAAAACGAACTAATCAGAAAACATCTAACAAACTAAACCAGGTTTGATTGAGCTCTAGCTTCCGAACACCGATTTTCAATGATGCAACGGATCAGACCGCTTTCTAACCATTCAGCACTCTCGTGAGATTGGTGCTCAGTCGTTCAGACCTGTTGTGGTTGGCTAACCCTGCGTCTTTGTTCAATAATACGAATGATTTGATTAAATATATGGTATTGGATACAGTGCACGAACAAGTTTTTCACAAAATTAGGACAATGATAGCCAGATAAACGTTCCCACTAATTTCTTTTGAAATCATTATACTTAAAAACTATAAATATTATATTTTATTACTTCTGACTGTATACGATGTAAACTTCCTGTGAACAATAATTGTTGCTCAGCGGATTATTTGTGTAATATAATTGAGGAGCTGCGTTTTCAAGTGGGTGCTCATTTACTACAGTTTATTTGTAGAGAAACAAGACAAATGAACAAGCGCTTATCCTAGTTTGGAGTTCGTGATTAAAATGAAACATAAACACTATAGAGTAAATCATACAGGGTGGCAAAAGTAGGTATGCAGTCCCGTACTGATCAACTCATTGATTTTTATATCATTTCTTATTGTTATCCATCAGGTAGACTTAGTTTCTCTAAGCCCGGAACAGCCGAAGCAAATAAACCTATAAGCTAGAATGTTATACTTAATCAGTGTAGGGGTGTATACCTACTTTTGGGCCACCCTGTATGTGACAAAAAAGAAGCTTCTAGGTTCACGTTCAACGGTATACCCGTAGGCTAAAGGAGACGATGGTTAATGGTTTTAAAAGAATTGTGGAATAACGTATGTCCACAAGCTCCATGTGATAAGTCACCTGGTGATGGATATACGTATTTAAGGCCATTTTACATTTTTATTAGCGTATCAGACGCTTGCATGGCTGTGTAGTTAGCCATTTCTCCTATTTTCACGATACCTTATCTGGTAATGCGCTAAGCAAATTTCATTTCAGGCACGGAAGTAATGCTATAATTATAATATACAATTAATTCCATTAGATTCCAGCAACTAGCTCAGTGCGTACGACTAACAGTCATGAAAACTGCTGAAAGGCAGGGTGGAAAAAAATCATGATTTTGTTTAAAGAAAATCATTTTTGATTATTTTTTTTAATTTAAATTGATTTTTTTTTAAATCAAATCTTTCTCCTCGTATGATACAAGTGGCGAACTGAAGAAAAAGCATTACGAATTAGTATTAAATACCAATTATGCCATTTAAGTGAAAGTATTGGTGTTGAATTTTGAATTAATCCCCAATCGTTAATCTATATCAATCCCAAACAATGTTTCTTAACAAATTTAAATTATGGCTTTTTTTTTTTGGTAAATTATAGACTTTCAGTCAAGCATCATCCCTATTTATCCTGGGATCATGGTTCATACCTCATTCTCTTCAGAATAGAACAGCCTTTAAAACGGTAACATTCATATTTTCCCTATCATGTTATCATGTTCCTCAAGCGGAAAATTTTAGAAAAGTCGGGATTTTTTCTGATTTTTTTTTTTTTTTTTTTTAATTTTGATCCCTTCTGGATTCCCCTGTGTTAACGCACAGATCTCAAAATCAACTGGGAAATACTAAGACTGTACTAAATGTGTGTACAAAATTTCAAGCTTCTATCTTGAATAGTAAGGGTGGGAAAAATACTTAACAATGCGCGAAGAACATCCCCACAATTAGAGATGCAAGGGCTCGAAAAAAAAAACCGGCTTTTTTGGAAAAAAAATCTGTTTTTTCTGCTTCGCTTTTTTGCTTGGGAAATTTTAGGCTTATTTCAAAATTCTGCTTTAAATTGATAAAGCAGACTTTGTTTCGCTTCTCTATAACACAAAAAGTCATTTAATTAGTGGTTGATGCCGATAATAATATAATACCTCGAAAATAAACCATGAGTCGAAAAGATATTTAAACAATTTTACTTCAACATTTTTACATTATGAATTCCAAAGGATTAACCAATGTATATAATAAAAAAAAATTAACCTCCTATATACAAAAGTAAGCAGAGTTGGCAAGAACCATGGTTGTTTCTGAAAATGCCAAAAACCCGTTTGTGGGGGGGGGGGTTTAAACCAGGCTTTTTTGGGGTTTAAACCAGGTTTCTTTTATTTAGATATTTTGCTTTATGTATTTATATTACATATTCACAGAAATAAGTTTGTTTCGCCTTGGTGTTATTATGCAACAACGGGGTTATGCTGGAAGAGGTCCCATAAGCCTAAAGAAGTCCGGTCAGTAAATTTCTTAAATTGAGAAACTCCCGCCCTAGCCATCGGGAAAATCCCGTCATTATTTTAAATGTAAAACAATAACGGGAAAATCCTGTTATTGCTTTCCATGTAAAATTTAAAGGTCAACGTATTATAATCAGTACGCTAAAACTGAGGCATTAAATTACAAATTTAGTATGTAGCTATCATTAAAAGTCCAATCCAAGCTAATGTTGGAAGCTACGTAGGCAATAGATAAATTTTACCAATTTCAATCAATATATTCAAGTAACCTTGGCTTCTTTATAAAACAACAGGCATGCAGAAATATATAATTTGGTTTCGTTTCGTATGTTTAGGCTTAACATCCTTACGTAATATCAAGGAGAAGACTTTCGCTCAAAGTGACATCCGAACCGCTACTTGGTTTACACATGAAAGAAGGGTTGTGGTCCGACCGAGAATTGAACATGGGACACCTTGATTAAAAGGTGAAAAGGAAATAAGACTAATGCAGATGGTTTGACATGTGAAAACGTCAGCATGAAGTTCACACGATTCGCATTTTTGTTTTTTTATTTTTTTTTTGGTTTAAACCAGTTATTTTTTTAAAAAAAGACAACTGGTGTAAACGAGCCAACCCTAAAAGTAAAAACTACTTTTAAAAAAATATACAAATAACTAGCAAAATTGTTTGTAGTATTTTTACTTCAAAATATTCCATACCCTCTTTTTGAAACAAAATAAAATTAAAATAAAACATAAGAGACATACTTAGATTTATATGATGCAATTAAAGACTGCACATCTGGAACTTTTGGTTCTGTATATTCTTAAAATTCTACAGTTAAGTTTTTTATATCCACCATCAAGGGCGCCCATCAGGAAGGGCGCTCACCCCCCTAGAGGAAAATGTACTTCAGAATATCGAAAATCCAATAGAATTTTTACATTAGTTAAAGCAAATTTTGAAACTATTTTTGAAACGTCGCTTATACTTGCCTCCCCCCCATGGAAACTACAACATGGGCGCCCTTGACCAGTATCACGGTTTACCCAGTCCTCAAGTTTTCTGAATTTTTAACAAGAGGGATTCAACATATTACGGAACCCCCCCCCCCCAAAAAAAAAAGGACTACGGAATATATTTAAGTTAAGCTAAATACAACTGCACAACAAACATGATAGTGGTTGGCTTTTGCGCTTCTATCGGGAAGTCTGGGATTTAACCCAGCATTCGACCATTCTGACAAAGCTTTCCTTCATTTCATCTGTGAATGTAGAAATAGTGCGTGTACTGGCCGACTAGGAGTGTAGGAGTTGGCCGCCTTCCTTTCTTATTGTTTTTAAATCGTTATTATTACTAATTACCAGTGTTGGGCAAATTTCAATTGAATTAACAATTAACAATTAATCTGTAAATTTAATTGTTAATTGCAATTAACAATTGAAATAATTAATGGTTAATTGTTAATTGCAGTTGGCGATTGAAAAAGGAGAATCAATTGCAATTGATCAATTGATTGAAAGTAATTGCAGTGGAAAGTAATTGCAATTGAATTCTTTAATTCAATTGCAATTGAAATTAATTGGCAATTGATTCAATTGCAATTGATTTCCACAGCAATTACTTTCAATTGATTGATCAATTGCAATTGATTTTCACTTATTGATTTTCAACACTGTAGTTCAGAGAGGGCGTGAGGCAATGAAAACTTTAGCCACGACCAATTGACTCACCACCCGTCGTGACCCACGACCCACCGTGACCCACTCTGACCCACCACCCACCATAAACCACTCTTACCCACTGTGACCCACAGACCCACCAAAACCCATTGTCATCAACTCTGACCCATGATTCACGCCCTCTTCTCTACTGACTAAAGAGTTTAAACTTGTAATAAAACAAGCCTATAAAATTAACACTCATCGGAGTTTGAATTTCTACGATCAATCGCTCAAGCACCGCACTAATACAATAACGGCGGATCTGACCTTTCTAATATAAATAAAATAGAGTTTGTTCGTGTGTCTGTCTGTCTATCTTTGTGCGGCCTGTGGACGAGACGAGTGGACCGAAACTTTTCAAAATTTGGTCACGGGTAGCTTGGTCTAGGCCCCAGACCAAGACGAAGAGTTTTTTTTAATTCCTTACTAGGAGGTCTCCAGAGGACGTTTACTGGGACCGGCCTGGGGACCAGAAAAGTCGACCGAGAGTTACCAAATTTTGGTCAAAGATACCTTGGTCCAGGTCCCACACCAAGGCAAAGCGTTTTCAACAAAATTCGAACCAGGGGGTCTCAGGGGGCCGTTTACCGGGACATGTAAAAGTGGAACGATATCAGTGTCGATTTCATAGTTTTCGCGGTCGCTGAGATCAATGGTAAAACTCCGATCGCATTAACTTCCAAATTCACCGTATTCGGCTGCGGGCCGTGGGTCAACGGAGGGGGGGGGGGATACCGAAACGTAAAAGTAATCCAAAATGACCGATATTAGTGTCAAATCCATAGTTTTCGCGGTTGCTGATATCAATGGCGGTACTACCATTAGCGATGACTTTCAAATTCATCCACCGTTGTATGCGGGCCTTGGGTCACTAGAGGGGGGAATTCCGAGACATGTAAAAATAATCGGGAATTCCGAGACATGTAAAAATAATCGAAAATGACCGATATTAATGTCAAATCCATAGTTTTCGGGGTCGCTGACCTCAATGGTGAAACTCAAGGCCGCGCTTACTTTTACATTTAGCCCCCATCAGCTAAGGAACGGGGGCATTATAAAAGGGATCACGAGACATGTAAAAATAATCCACAATGAGCGATGCCAAATCCGTAGTTTTCGCGGTGGCTGAGATCAATGGTGATACTTTCATTAGCGATGATTTTCAAATTTAGCCACCATTGTATGCGGGCCGGGGGTTACCGGGGGTGGGGAATTGCGAGACATGTAAAAATAATGGAAAGTGACCGATATTAGTGTCAAATCCATAGTTTTCGCTGTCGCTGAGATGAATGGTGATACTTCCACAGGTGTTGACTTCCAAATACAGCCCCCATCGGCTGTGGGCCAGAAGCATTTTTTTTTTTTTCAAAATTGCAACCAGAGGATTATAGGGACTTTTACCGGCATATGTAAAAAGTAGTAGAAAATGGCAGATGTTAGTGTCACATTCATAGTTTTCGCGGTATTGGTTGGGGGTTGGTGGGGGCCAGAGGAGATTTTTTCACAATACGAACCAAGGGGGTCTGAGGGGTGGTTCACCGGGACATATAAAAGTAGTAGAATTTGTGTCGAATCCATATTTATTGGGGTTGCTCAGACGTATAGTGACACCCCCGATAGTGTATACGTTCAAATTCAGCCCCCATTGACCTTCCCAATGAAAACACATGTACGTTGTTGGATATATATTCACACAAAATATATCCAATTTTAGAAATGTTTCTTAATTGTTCTCCCGTTGTTCAGTTCGTTTACATTGATATTTTATCTGATCCATGCGAAGAACGGGCATAACAGCTAGTACGAAATGGTAAAGTGTTTGTTATGGAACAAATTACAATGAATTCAATTATATAGATAATAATTATAATTAATAATTATTTCCTTGTTGAATTATAGATACTTTTCAGTGGAAAACTGAATAAAATTTAAAAGTCCCAAATCAACGTAAAGTAGACCAACGTAAAGGAAAAATGTATATAATTTTCCATATAATTAAGCTTACAAACTTAAATGGAAATTTAGCTTAATTACATGGAAATTTTTTGTGTCGTTTTGTGCGCCTATTTCCTCGTTTTCTGCGTCACCGGAAATGGGTCAATGTTATCCTACAAATATGGCGGAATAAGTTAATGCTGTTCCGTCAGGAACGATTTCGAGGTCGTTTCCTTCACATCATCTTGTGCGTGTTTTCTACCGTTTTGTAAACCTATTTCCACGTTTTGTGAATCAATGGTAGTGGGTCAAAATGGGCATTCAATGTGGGAAGAAAAATGATCCACTCTCCCACCAGTATCGAATTTCAAGGTCGCTTTTTCGCATTGTTTAGTGCATGTTTTTTACCGTTTCTGCGCATATTTTCACGTTTTGTAGGCCAACGAAAGTGGGTCAAAGACGACCTACAAATATGGCAGAAAGACATATCCATTCCACTTTCAAGGTCCATTTTGACCCTCTCCCACTGATGCACAAAGCGACACAAATCATGCATAAAAAATGTGAAGAAAACGACCTCGACATTCGATGGTGACGGAACAGTTATTCCGCTATACTTGTAGGCCATTTTGACCCATTTTCGTTGTCGCACTAAAGTGGAAATAGGAGCACAAAACAGTACAAAGCAGGCACTATACGATGCGAAAGAAACGACTTCCAAATTCGATTGTGGCGGAACAATGGCTCTATTTCCTCACACATTGATGGACCATTTTAACGCATTTCTGGTGATGCTCAAAACGTGGAAGTAGGCGAACAGAACGGTACAAAATTACACACTAAACGATGCGAAAGAACCAACCCCGAAATTCGATAGTGGCGGAACAGTGAGCCATTTAACTCCCACATTAAAGCCCCGTTTAACTCACCTCGGGTGATGCACAAGATGAGAAATAGGTGCAGAAAACTTTTTTTGTTATTATTATTATTATTTTAAGAAAAAGGGCACTAAACGATGCGAAACTAACGATCTAGAAATTCGATAGTGTCGGAACAGTGGGTCATTTTCGTCACACCTTGGAGGCTCATCTTGACACACTTCTGGTGACGAACAAAACGTGGAAATAGGGGCACAAAACGTAACAAAACAGGCACTAGTCAAGGCGAAAGGAAGGACCTCGAAATTCGGTAGTGGCGGAGGAGTGGGTCATTTTCGTCCCACATTCGAGGCCCATTTTGACCGTCTTTCAGTCACGCACAAAACGTCGAAATAGGCGCACAAAAGGGTACGCGGTGTGAAATTAACGACCTCGAAATTCGATAGTAGCGGAACTCTTGGTCATTTTCGTCCCATCTTGGAAGCCCATTTTGACCCACTTCCGGTGACGCACAAAACGTGGAAATAAGGGCACGAAACGGCACGAAACATTTACTAGTCGATGCGAAAGGAAGAACCTCAAAATTCGGTAGTGGCGGAGC
This sequence comes from Thermobia domestica, assembly GCF_964235325.1. Lineage (NCBI taxonomy): Eukaryota > Metazoa > Arthropoda > Insecta > Zygentoma > Lepismatidae > Thermobia > Thermobia domestica. The sequence goes on along the minus strand of NC_137455.1, from coordinate 337,154,958 downwards.
AGTGGGTCAATTTCGTCCCACCTTTGAGGCCCATTTTGACCGTCTTCCAGTGACGCACAAAACGTCGAAATAGACGCATAAAAGGGTACGCGATGTGAAATTAACGACCTCGAGATTTAATAGTGGCGGAACTCTTGGTCATTTTTGAACCACCTTGGGGACTCATTTTAACCCACTTCCCATGACGCACAAAACGGAAGTAGACGCACAAAACGGCACAAAACGATGTGAAGGAAACGACCTCGAAATTCATTTGTGGCGGATTGCAGTTTTAAACATGTTTGGCTGGAGTCCCATAACTTCTAATAATTTTTGGCTCGATCCCGAATACTTGCTCCTCCTGAACTCAAACCAAGAACCTCGTGACCGATGTCCTTGCCTCCTGAAGATTTCTTGACTACCGAGATCGACAGTTAACTAATTTTTAGTATTCCGATACAAACCGCCTATATTCCATGTTTATACAGGTACACGGTGTTATAATAATAATTAGTTATAGTAGTAGTATCATTGATAATTATATTGTCTATGTAGGATACTTGAAGATAGTAGTACTTGGAACTACACAAAGGATTTAGCTCGAATTGGCTCGACTCGACTGGAAACTCGATCCGAATTCGAGTCGAGTTGGGGGAAATTTTTCGAACCGAGATCTTGAGTCGAACTCAAAGATGTCTGCTTCGAGTCGAGTCGAGTTTTAAAGAAAACTCGCTCGAACTCGCTCGTGCTCATTCCTATTGTATGCATGACGGGCATATAGAGTTCTTTCGAGGGGGATAGAACCATAAACATAATATATTTAAAAAATACTTAGTTTCATCTTCCCAGGGGGGGAAAGGGATGGTAGGTATCCAGCATTTCTTATAAGTACCTTATTTGAAATATGTAAAACAGTAACAAGTGGACAATACAATATACACACATCTTCTTATCTTCAGTTTTAATTGCTGATTTCAATTGCAATTAACAATTACAATTAACAGTTACAAGTTTCAGTTGTCAATTGCAATTAACAATTGAATGTTTCAATTCCACCCTTTGCAATTGACAATTAACAATTAAAAGTTTCAATTGCCTGGTGACCAATTAACAATTAACAATTGACGAAAATTTAATTGCAAATTTTATGATTGAATTCAATTGCAATTGAAATTAATTGTCAATTACAAATTGAAATCAATTGCAATTGATTTTCAGAGCAATTACTTTCAATTGATTGATCAATTGCAATTGATTTCAATTGGTTTTGCCCAACACTGCTAATTACCAGCAGTGACGATTTTGCGAAGGTTAGGGGGTCGGTCTTTGGAACTGAAGCCTGTTTCCCAAAGTTGCGGGATGTCTAAAACGAACGAAATATCTGTTAGTTATGCCTTTACTCATAAACTTTAAGCTCCCGTCAAATAAAAATTACGACTGTTTAGAAAAACTAAACATTAGTAGTAAGAAAACCCCTCCTAAAATACTTTTCTAAATTCGCCACTGATTCTCAGTATAAAATGATCTTCAAGGTTATATCCGGAAGATTATTGCTAAACATATAAACGAAACGAAGTATTAGTTATGCCTGTACTCAAACTTCAAGCACCTTCCAAATAAAATTAGGACTTTTTAGAAAACGAAACAATCAGAGAAACCCCTCCCAAAGTCCTTTTCTAAATCCGCTACTGATTATTTGTATAAATTGGTATTCAAGGTTGTATCCCGAAAATTATTGCTAAATCATTGCACAGCTACAGTATAACAGAAATGTGGAAGTACGGTTTGACGGACATATTGAAAAACGCATGCTTTGACGAATATATAGAAAAACGTAAGTTTAACTTTTGTGCTAGAAGCTAGAGTACTAAGCTCTTGGAAATGGAACACGGATGACGAACTAAAATGATCTAGAGAAGAAAAAAAATGTCGATAACTCAAAAGTTAAAATAAAGTTAAATAGCCTGTAAAATTGCCCTCAAATACTACATTCTTCATATTAGCTTTAATTCGTAAAACATGTGCTCCATCCATCTTGATGGTGAATTACAGAGGTAAATATGGCATTTAGGTGATGGAATTCTTATCTAACTATAGAATATACTATAAGAAAGCTATTTGGATAGAAAAATTATGAAAATGAAAAAAGCCAAAATTTCCAAAATTCTAATTTTTCTCAAAAAAGCCGGCTTTTTATGTGAAAAAAACCATCGATTCAAAAAAGCCGGCTTTTTTGCATCTCTACCCTCAATACCCCAAATGACCCGGATATAATATAAGCATTTCTTCAGACATCCCTATTTATCCTAGAATCATGATTTGTACATTATTCTCTTCAGAATAAAACAAAATTTCGAACGGTACCATTCAAATGTCTCCATCGTGTAGGCTATCTGGGGCTGGAAAATCACGAAAAAAGGAATTTTCTGTTAAAAAATATCCTTTTTTACTTTTTACTCCTCTGTACCGCCTCTGTTTAAAGGCAAAGATCTGAAACAAATATGAAAAATACTAAGGGGTGCAGTGAATGAGTATCCAAAATTTCAAACTTCTAGATGCAAAAGTAAGCCCGCGAAAAAATAATATCCCCAAATACCCTAGATTCCCGTATAAAACAGGATCTCAGGTAACAGTTTCCTGAGACATCCATATTTATCTTAAGATCATGGTTCGTACATCACTCTCTTCAGAATAGAACAGCCTTTCAGATATTACCATTCATATGTCTCCATCTTAGGCGGGAAAATCACTGAGAAAGCTATTTTTTGTTAAAAATATCAATTTTTAAAAAAATTTTTGCCCCTCTGAACCCCCCTGTTTTCACGCACAGATCTGAAATTGAAAAATATTTGGTCTAGGAATTAATTCGTGCGGGTGGACAAGAGATGGCGCAACGAACGGAGCGTCCCACAGTTCCGTGTATCCACACATGTGTTGCAAACCCCTGTCATCGCGTATCGTTCGTAGTATAGGGCAGTGGATTAAAGCGTCAACAACACCAGTTTGTAGTTAAGTGAACATGGCGCAATTTGTGCCTGATAAAGTGTTTTTGCGGGGTGTCCTGCTGCATTACTTTAACATGCAGAAAAGTGCAACTGAAAGTCATCGTATTTTGGTGGAAGTGTATGGTGACCGTGTCAGAAGTGGTTTGCACGGTTTAGAAGTGGTGATTTCGGCTTGGCAGACCAAGAGCGAGCTGGACAGCCAAAAAAATTTCAAGACGAAGAATTGACAGCATTGCTCGAGCAGGATTCGTGTCAAACGCAGGAACAACTTGCAGCAGCATTAGGCGTTGATCAAACAACAGTCTCCAAACGCTTGAAAGCCATGGGAATGATTCAAAAGATGTCACATTGGGTTCCACATGAATTGAAAGACAGAGACGTTGAAAGACGAAAAACCATTTGCGAATTGCTGCTTCAACGACAGAGCAGAAAGGGGTTTCTGCATCGAATTATTACGGGTGATGAGAAGTGGATCCATTACGAGAACCCTAAACAAAAAAAGGCCTGTATGAAACCAGGTGAACCAGGTCCATCACAACCAAAACGAGATATTCACTGTGCAAAGGTTATGCTGTGCATATGGTGGGATATGAAAGGTGTGGTGTACTATGAGCTGCTGCAACCGGGTGAAACTATGAATGGAGAACGTTATCGACGACAATTAATGCGTTTGAAGCAAGCTCTGGCCAGAACACGACCAGAATGGGAGAACAGACATGATAAACTTATTGTTCAACATGATAACGCTCGCCCACATGTCGCAAAACCGGTCAAAACCTATTTAGAAAATGTCGGATGGGAAGTTTTACCCCACCCGCCGTATTCACCAGACGTTGCTCCTTCGGACTACTACTTGTTCGATTGCATGAACAACGATTTGATTGGACAGCGGTTTACTTCTTCAGAAGATATCGAAACATGGGTCTCTGACTGGATCGCTTCCAAGGATGAGGACTTCTTTCGCCACGGAATCCGTACATTGCCTGACAGATGGGCGAAAGTGGTGGCTAGCGATGGACAATATTTTTCTTAAGGTATTTATGTATTTTGTGTTTGTACTACAGCTTCAATGTGTGCGTACCAACCGCACGAATTAATTTCTAGACCAAATACTAAGGGTGCACTGGACGAGTGTGCAGAATTTCAGTCTTCTGAATGCAAAATGTAGGCCCGCCAAAACATAATAAAAATAGGCACAACAAAAAATATCTTTTTTTAAAAAAATTTATGACGTCATCACATCCTATGTCTCGACGCAGAGAGGCGTGAAAGCATATGTAACGTGCTCTACGATGCCTTCAGTCGTGAAAAAACGAAGTAAAAAGCTTTATTGGTACTTTTTAAATCGAATAATAAAGATTTTATCCTGTCACCTAAAAATAGGCGACATAATTTAAAAGGTTAAACGTTAAGGAAAAAGTGCAGCAACGCTTATCAAAGTGACACTTTTGTTCCACAAAAGTTACTGATATTTGGCAGGGGCATATTTTAAAGGAAATTGTAACTAGCTTGCGGCACGAAATACATAAATTTTGCCTAAAGTTATAAAATCTAAAAACTTTTCGGAGGGGATAGGAGACTTCTAAATACGTCCTATTATCTGGGAACAAATATATAGACGCGCACACAAAGGAATTTTTGTCTTAAATATCGATGGTGATCTCCCCGTTGGAATAGTTGACGATTTACAATATAAACCCTGTGCTACGAAGACAAGAAAACAGGATTGCCCTGTTACCCGTTCAAAACGGGATTTTCCCTAATCATCCTTTGCATGACACTTGTTTTCATACTATGCTGTACATACTGTACATTTGAGTCTCATTGTATTATGATTATCATCTTTCATAATCGAAATAAGAGAACAGAAACAGAACTTCACTTATTTTCACTTTAAATTGTTTCGGAATTTGATTTAAATCAACGATTTTTATTTAGAAAATCAAGTGATTTAAATCAATCCACCTTGCTGAAAGGTATCGAAAGTAATCCAAAATGAAAATTAGTTTTTTTTTTTTCTGCAATTAAATTATATTCTAGCAGTGTAATAGCTCTTTAGAAGTAGTATGTTCTCCTTATAAATATTAATTTATAATAATAAAAACGTGTAGTAATAATTGAGTAATTTACCGCTTGTATTTCAGACTATCAAAAATCGAAGAATACGTGTTGATGTAGCTGATAGTTCCGAGAACGAAAGAAGGCGCATGGGCGGTGGCCGAGATTCCCGGGACAGACCAGACTCCGATCGTACCATGGGCGATTGGCGGTCAGCTCCCCGGAATGATCTTCCTCCGGATGATCGGGATCGAGATCGAGAAAGAGGAGGTGGTTTCAGAGATGGTAAGTTTTATAAGTAATAATAAAAATTGTATGTTTTTATGTACTTGCAATATTTTACTCATGTTTTACGTTTTAAGTTTTAAACAAAAATATAGTACTTCATTTACAATGCTGACGTGAGAACTTAAATCAGCTGCTTATCCAGCTACAAACTTCTGCAAGTAACAGGCAGAATTTTAACATAATGTATAAATGAATCTTCTATATGTATATATATAGTGGGCGATTGGCGGTCAGCTCCCCGGAATGATCTTCCTCCAGATGATCGGGATCAAGATCGAGAAAGAGGAGGTGGTTTCAGAGATGGTAAGTTTCATAAGTAATAATAAAAATTGTATGTTTTTACGTACTTGCAATATTTTATTCATGTTTTACGTTTTAAGTTTTAAACAAAAAATATAGTACTTCATTTACAATGCTGACGTGAGAACTTAAACCAGCTGCTTATCCAGTTACAAACTTCTGCAAGTAACAGGCAGTATTTTAACATAATGTATAAATGAATCTTATATAGTACTAAAATCATCATACGGAAACTTTTTCATTTCACTAATTGTGCACTTGAATAGATTATCATCATCCATAAATCTGCATGTAAACTGGACGTGTTCTTTCAAGTGGATTCAGTTTGTTTTTGCCGCGTGTTCCTTTTATTTTTCTTGTCATAATAATTCTACAGAGTAGACCGGAAGTGGGCGTACCCCCTTTACTTTAAACATTATGGTGTTAGTTATGGTAGAATGTCTGTACACAGTTACCTTGAAGTCCTAAGAGTCATAAACATCGGTATGATCACCATCCATGTCGTAACAGAGCTGAATTCTGCGCCAAGTTCTCGCAGATGTTTTGCAGAGATACTCCGGAGTCACGAGGGTGAAGGCGTGTTCCACAGCTGTCGCAATTCCTGCGTTGCGTGATATCGAGTGTTTCTTACTTATTACTTTATGAAATCCCAGAGCATTGTCTGGTGCCTTCAGATCGGGACTTCTTAAAGGCCAGTCAAAGGGAGCTGATGAAGATGCGGAACCTCTTCCAATCCAGCGGCCAGGAAACGTCTGATTCAGGTAACTGCGCACGTGAATTGCGAAGTGCGCTGGTGCAATGTTGCCTGATAATGCCAAGGAATATTACCAAACAAATGTGAGTAAAACCTAAAACCGTCAGAAAACACCAATTAGGGGTACGCCCACTTCCGGACCACGCTGTATACTTACCAACAACTAAATCACTTTATTTCCAGTTCATTATATTTATGGCGTTAACTGTTTTTGAATCCTACTTCCTAGATAACACATAAAACAGTGGAAGATATCAGTTTACATTAGTATGTGAGAAAACATAATACAAAAAGAAATAATATAAAAATAAAAAGAAACCTTTGTGTTACTTACCACGGTTATGCCCTATAGGCTAAAGGAGACGGATGATTATGGAATAATTAATGGAATGAGAATGTGGAAGGAAACGGGAGAACCCACGAACACAGTGTTGTCTATCACGAACATGGCCAGGCGAACGAACAAGGGTCCCCTCACACCTGAGGTGAACATTCTACCACAGCTACCGTGACCCTCAGAAGTAATAAACGTAAGGTCAGTGGAACATATCAATGATTCCGAAAATGAAACTGTTGTATTAGGACCGTCTAAACATTTTAAAAAGAATAATTCATTATATTATTGAGAATATTTTTTTAATGAGTTAGAAAGGCAAATTTGGAATATGGGAATTAAGAGTTGAAGCACAACAATTAAATTTGATTTGTGGCCATTACATTAAAGATGGGAGAATCATCTCGATTATTGTGAAAGTTGGTTGAAAGACAGTGATCTCACCTTCAATTCACAGGTGCACTCATACAACATGGTCGTTACGGAAGGCTAAAGTGGAAATATTTATAGAGATGAATAATCAGATTTCTTATCATTGTATACTTTTATAACCAGCTTCATGTCTCACTGTGCATGTTTTGGGCTAGAGTTCGAAGTGTAAAATTATAACTGTAAATATTGTTATGCTCCAGAGCAATATAGATAAAATATTTACTAGCTGTTTTTTATCGTGAAATAATCTGCATATATTCAGTTCATACAACAGAGGCATTTTAGCAGCTGTATGTCTGAGCATTAGCATTTGCTGATTTTCTTTTTTTAAATTATTATTTTTTGTTCATAATATGATGACAAATGAACAGTTGATAAGATATTTAAGATTACTTTGCAAAAACTGATATAGTTTTTTCTGTTAATTCTGATAATTATATTTTTGTTTGTAGGTTTTGACCGAGGGTCGAGAGGTGGTGGTCGTCGAGACTTTGGAGGTGGCTTCCGAGACGGCGATCGGTTTAACGAGAGAGACCGATTTGGTGATCGAGATCGATTTGGTGATCGTGACCGTGATCGATTCTCTGATCGCGATAAGTTTTCAGATCGAGAAAGGTTTTCTGACCGAGATAAATTTTCTGATAGAGATAGGTATAGTAGCGATCGAGACCACTTTGGTGACAAAGATCGAGATAGAGGAGGCGACAGAAGAGATCGAATAGGTGACCGTGGAGACCGTGACAGAGATTTTGGAAGAGGTGGTGGTCGAGAGAGAAGCTATGAAGATAGTTCATCAGATAAAGGTAAGGCAAATTTCTGTGTTTTGCATATTGTATGATACTTTATATACATGGGATTACGATAAATATAACTGAAATTTCGGATATAATATTCAAACTATAATACAGAGGTATCTTGGCTTACGACACTAGTTTGTTCAAAATATCTTGTGTCCCGAGTCGAATTTTGTTACACAAAATAATGGAGAAATCATTAATTCTTTCCTCACTTCAAAATATAAATATAAGTATCAATCAACTTGGATTTTATGCAGAAGAAATATAATTTAAGTTACAAATAGCATTAATAAACATAAAAAACAAAGTAGTTAACGATGTTGAATACCAAACGCCATATTTGTTTTTTAACTCATTGGTTTATATGAGACATTTTTTCTGTTTTGTTTGCAATAAGCTAGATTTATAATACTTTGATTCTCCTTCAAATCTATGTAAATGTCAGTTATTTCGTAAATAATTAAATATTGCCATACATAATTTTAATATTCATTTTTAAAAATAGGAGACAGTTAGCTAGAAGACTTAAAGAAGAAATCTGTAAAATCACGATTAAAACTCCATTTCAAAGAAAGCAAAAATCATTTCTCATATAAAGCATTGGGTTAAAAAATAAAGATGGCTGAAGTCTGGGCCTTTATCTAATGACCCATGTCTTTTTGAAAAATTAGGTACTTAACATGAAAACGTGATCAAATTACTAGGGACGTTCAGTATATAAGTTTCCCTAAGCTATGAAAAAAAATTTTTTTTAAATACATTCGTAAACTATACATACATGTGTGGGTGAGTCCTTCCCCACTTCTCCACATGATCCCCATTGAGATTCAGGCATTTGTCAAACCGTTGCATCAATTTGTCCAAACCCTTAAAAAAAAAGTTTGGTATCACTACTGAAATATCTCAAATGTAATTTCCGAGTGTCTGATTGCACTACCTTTTGCTGTCTTATTATCCCGAACGCCTCATACGTCTCCTTATGTAGACATTGAAGTTATACGTATAATTTTCTTTATCCTGATAATTTATAGTACTGTGAATTTCTATTATTTATCATTTATGAGCTGAGTTTAAGCTGTCGGTGAAACTAATCTTCAGTGACAGTTGATTACCACTTTTTGAATTCAACGTATTGTTTCAGATCAACCAAAAGAGCGCCGGCGTCTTCAATTAAAGCCACGAACGAAACCTATAGAAGAAACACCTGAGGCCGTAGCGCAGTCTTCAATATTTGGAGGTGCTAAACCAGTAGATACAGCGGCGAGAGAGAGGCAAATTGAAGAACGCCTTGCTCGTGAAAAGGAGCTACAGGACACTCCTACACCAAAACAGCCTTCGAAGGAGGAAAAACCAGATGACTATCCTGCAAGGTTTGTTTATTCGTTCCTCCATGAATGTCTAGTATCTAATAGTGTTAATGTATATGTATCAATAGGGTTCTTGCAGACCTGGAAAACCAGCGAATTCTGAATTCCTTAGGAAATATTTGAAAACATTAGTAATTGTAATATAGTTGGGTTTGTGCGTTTAAATTACGCAAATTAATTAAATTAGTTCTCGAAAGAAATTTAATTTCTGCTGCTAGTCAGTAGGAAGCCATAAGAAATATGAATACAGGTTACGGATGTATTAAGGGGTAATAAGATGGTTGTGTCACGATTTGTGGTTGGATATGTGTGGTGTGTTTTAATCAATTGTTATAAGTGGAGAAGAAGCACAAACCACAAATTACTGAAAATTTACATGCATTCTGTGATCTTATATCAGTTACATGAATCTCTTTTGAAATACTACCAATCACCAATCTTGTCCGGCTTATTTGCCGTGTATTGGATAAATCTGCACCTTGATTTGCATGGCTGCAACTGTTCATCGACTGTAACAGAAATAACAGTTTTCCACGAGTTTGTTTCAAATCGCAGACGCGAGAGTAAATTTATTAGTTGCCAGGCGCTCAACTCTTCTGTTTCGGACATAAATCTGAGGTACTGCATGGTTTCACGGAAACGATTGTTTGAACAGGTGATCCCCAATTCTTGTTCCACAAACCATGTGCACAAAGTTTTGAATGGCCTAGTGCACCAAGGGCTTACAGCAGAACGAAAAATGCACCGAGTTCGTCCAAAGTTATATTCCAGTTATCACCATCTCCAAGATTACATCGGGCTTCGGCAATAGTATGTTTGAATGTGTTTCATCATTGATTCATTCACATCAAACCCCATGCTGAAGCAGGATTTGACCCAATGTTAACGATGAGCAAAATTCGTTGGTCCACTTGCAGTTGTCACAATATTGCGAGCTGACGCGCGATCTGTAGTGGAAGCGGTACTGCTAAGATTTATCGGAGTCCAAATAATACCACTAGATGATGTGTACCTCAATAAGCTGAGTGGGCACGTTGTTGCCTTGTCCTTGACCACGACCACGTGTGCGTGAAAGTTCTTGTCTGCTATTATGTAGTCACTTGTTTTTCAACTTATTTATGTATTTTAACTTTTATATTTCAATAACTAAATCACCTAATTCTACATATAACAATTAATACAATGCGACAATGTATATGAACATAAAAAATCCAATGTCATCGATTTTCTATATTTATATTTGTTTCATTGTGCACTTAGCAATACTCACAGCTGTTGTAGATAGATGACATACTTGAACGAGCTATATCTTCGAAACACTAAAACAAAAAATCCTAAAATTTTGCCATATTTCCTTACTAAACAGAAAACTCCTACCAAGTTATTATGAAGATCGTTGTGGGTGGGTGTTATGGTCAGTTGAGTTGACATGAAATGATCCAAGTACATTTTGAGATCATATCGTTAGTTTTTTTTTTTTTTTTTTTGTTTGTTCAAAGAAAACAGAAAAATACGTTATTCCACATATAAATCAATGTAATATATAAATAACTAAGATGGCATAGCTATTCAACACCATTAGTAAAGCTTTGTATAATTATATCTCATCCTATATTTAAATAACGGGCATAATGGTGGGATGTTCAACTGAAATATTTAATTTTATTTTCATATATATATATATATATATATATATATATATATATATATATATATTACATTACATCTATTCGTGTTGAGAACTGAATTCCTTGTCCGTATGTATACACAGGGTGTTTCAAAATGAAAATGGGTTTAAGGCATACATCAAATAAAATAATAACTCAAAACAGCAACTCAATATGAGCACCGTTCGTCACACTGCACACATCGAGTCGATAGACGAGAAAGACCCATAAACTTTCCGCTGGGATATGGCAAAAAACACATTCAATGTAGGAGAGTTTCGTTGCAACTTCTATCTCGTGAGAATTTGCTGATTCCCAGATGCGAATATTATGAGTGTTCATATAAACCTCTTATGTGAAATGTTGATTCATCCAGAAATACTTGATCGTCATACAGCAACATTTTAGTTGCAAAGTTGTAAGGTAATCCGTAGTCTATTGGCCTTAGAACTTGTAGCAAGTGCAAGCGATTAAGAACGTAGTTGTAAGCGTCTTTTTAAAATTCCCTACACAGCCGGTTGCACTGTAACTACAGATTCCGTTTTTGCAAAATGTAAAACACTGTGGTCACTAGACGCCATCTTCTTTGTTACCAACACTTTCTAAACGGCAAACAGAGGAAACAGTGCATGCGCATGTATGCCGTAAAAACTGTTTGAGCTGCTCTTTCATTTGATGTATTGTTTATAATTGTAAGTTAATTATAATAAATATCACAAAGCCTTAAAACCCCCATATTCATTTTAAAACACCCTGTATATGAACTACTCAAATGTATTTTCCTTCGCAGAGACAGCGACTTGTTGAATCACATTTTATACGTACAGGGAATCCAGTTCTCAATTGGACAGGGGTAATTTAAATAGTGTAATTATAGAAAATTTCATTAACAATGATATGATATATAGCTTCCACAATAACGGTAACTTTTTAATATAGAAAATATGTGGTACACGAATTCAGTATTCCATAATGTGGCGACACTGATGAATGAAGCATAGTAAATATGGACTATAAAAAAATAAATTAATAAAATACAAAAAAAAAAAAAAAAAAAATTAAGAAAATTAAGAATAAAAAAATTGGTCTTCATGATATTAAAATAGAAAAATCGTATGTAAAAACCATGGAGTACGGAAGCTTCTCAATTGCGGCAAGTAACTTACCAATAATGGCAGAATATTAATAATGATGATGCTGATGACGAGGTAAGAAATATTTCCCTTAAATAAAGTCTTAACTTGTACCGCTAACGTTGTTCTTCTGTAGGATTCCATTTCCGCGATATTTCAGTCATCTCTGTAACTACGATCCTCTGCATATGCGATGTTAGCAGACACTTATCACTTTACTTCTTGTGATACGTTATGGTCCTTCTCCTGTAAATGAAAAATAGTCCCAAGTATTCCTGAAAACACATTCGTTGTAAGTTGAACACCTGTACGCTTTTAAATCTAACCACTTCCGTGCACTTTAAGATTCTTTCAATGAGAAGCACTGAATCATGGTCTCAGAGATGACTGAAATATGGCTTTAGTGTCCCAAGAACAACTGTTACCTCGATCCTTTATCCATCGATTGAAACTGAAAGTGAAGATGTACGATTTCCAATTTTAACACTGATCACCATAGTAAAGGAAGAAAGAAAAAATGAAATAGCAAGAATTTGTGTGTGTGTGTGTGTGAGAGAGAGAGAGAGAGAGTTCATTATTACAAGAATAGGTTCTACCTCTGACTTTACTCCTCTATTTCTATCAGAAGTAATAGAAATCTACTACCACTTACGGTGTCTGTATTAATGTCTTATAGAACAAAATCCGTAAGACAAGTGAGAAATGTATTTTTCATGTAGATTCATCATCCCAAGGATAAGAATATTCTATTGTATAATATACTTAGAAATATTCTGCTTTCGGTTTCAATACTGATAGGTATAGTAAGAAAACTGTAATAGATAGCGAAAGCAGTTTTTGATATGGATTCAATACCGCAAGAACAGGTACCGGCGTCATTCCTTTATTTATTGCAACCGGAAGTTATAGATGTACTATTTCCTGTTTTAGCATACTTTGGAAGCTACTTTAGTTTCAGAATGAAGTGAAACTCACTGGTTTTCATGGAGTACTTTGTACAGTAATAATTTTCGGTTTTGAACCATAAGTGGTTGAAAATAGGACCCAAAGTTGATTACTCGAACACTAAAAGTTCATAAGAATTTCAATAAAATGTGAGTATTGGGCAGCTAAATAGAGATGGTCGAGGTCGCATTGAAATCTAGTTATCTATCTGGGAAATACGTTGATATTTCTATACCTCAGCTATAAAAGGTGATAACCCACATATCACAAAAAATTTAGTTCTGTGAATGAACAACGTGAAAGGTTTCTTCTCCGTCTGTTCAAGGTGAAACATTTTTGATTTTCATATATATATGACAGGTAAGGTCACGGTGACATGCAACTCGGGTGAATTTTACGCGTGTATAAGATGACAACCTGCAGTTCGTTCACAAAACTAAAATTTTTCTGATACGTGAATTATCACCTTCTATACCCGCGGTATAGATTTACAAGCGAGAATCATGTAGAGGTAGTGAGTATACCTTGGTGAGAACTGTGTAGCAATATTTTCGGGTGTAACCCACATGAACAAACTGAAGGTAGCGCTTGTAACAATTGATTTACTAAAACAGAAAAATAAATGCTACGAATCACCTGAACCTGCATACTTACAAAGTGAGATAAAGAATGAAAGAAAGAAAAAGATAACATGTGTGCAATAATGAGAGATGTAAATAGTTTTCTTCGCGTCAAACTTCATCACTGCTAGAGAATTTTACTTTTTCCTCTCGTAAGAGGATTTTCAGGTGATTAGGAACAGGAAATCTTATATTAATAGAATAACAAAGTTTTTTCTTTCTTTCTTTTGGTTCTTTAATTCCCTCTAGTCTTTTATTTATTTATTTTTTGAGGTCCTATGCTAAGTGTGAACTTTCGTTAGAATATTTCAGAAAACTTGGCAACCCATGATAATCTTGCAAAACTTTTCATAGTTGTTGTTTCACAGACATTTGGCTCAATGTTAGACACTGAGAGTTCTTAGGATGTACTGAGTATGAAATGACAGAAAGAGATAAACAATTGTAGCGGTACTCCCGCCAAAACTATAATTATTTCAGATTATTTTAACAGGAAACTGTGACTTTCTTATAAAATGACGGGATAACAAGAATTAGTTCGACAAAGGATAAGACAGAATTATACGTAGAAATAAATAATCTGAACTAGTAATAAACAAAAACAGTAAAGTATAATCCATTGCAAACGAACACAACGCTAAGAGAAAACTTAAAAATTAATGACTGAAAGGAGCAAATGTTATCAATTAATGTTGAGATTTTGAAGAGGGAGAAAAAAAGTCGAAGATTGATTCCGAGTTCGTTTATTTGCTCTAGTGTTGATAATGAAGTGTATATAAATGTGTTGTCTTCTTTTGTCAGGAGTTTATGAGATTATATATATAAAGTTTCGCTATTCAGAAGCAAATGTAGAGTGAATCTCTGGAAAGATTAGACCATGTTGTTCTATACGGAATATTAGTTATTGTGACTTGTCAAGATATTATTTTAGGGCTATTTTAGTGATGAGACGTAAACCTACATAACAATTGTAAAAGTGAATCGGAACTACTATCCCAATAGAACTCGATATTATTTTCATCAACACACTGATAATACTAAAACAAAGAGAAGAGTATTCTATAGAATGATATTTGTTGAATACAATCAATGGTAGACCACTTAGCGCAATCAAGAAACACTATGGCCTTTCGTTAACCTCAGGTTTGTATTTGAAAATATATTCTCTTCATCATTTTTCAGTTGCATTCTTCGTTACCTGGCTCGATAGGGCATTCTATGTGCAATGACAATGATAATTATCTCAAACACTGCTGCACAGCTACGGGTACATAAGTCAAAAATCACCTCCATTGTGTGAATGTATAGAAAATGAAGCTATTGATCAGGACGAACACTTCGGATCATTGTTCAATATACATATGCGGTATGACGTGTTGAACACTGTTCAATGTGAGTTGCACGTTGGTATTCCATAAACTGCATCAGATGTACAGCATACCCAACTGCAGAATGGAGTTGCTCGAAGGTATATGCAGTGAAAGTGTATAAGGTATCCGTTTTTTGAACATTCCCTTGGTAAGTCAGATTTCTCAGTTTACACTGAAGTGGAAGTTGGCTGATCGAACTTACCATGATAAGAGAATCCTAACGATCCTATCTTCTGTGAAATCATAGCTTAGAACTCGTTGAAGATTATGAACAGTGTGTGGGATTACAGCATTCTGCATGAAGATGGGTGATGCAAGACACTGACATTGCCATAATCGAAAAGTAATAAATATTCCATAGTTGCCATATTTCTGAGGAGTGACAGAGCATTGTATTGATTCATAGGCCGATAGTTGCCTAGCTAATGAAATGCTTCAAACAGGAGTTTCACTGAATGTAGTGGAACCTCCTGAATAGTATGAAGATTTCCTTTACCTCATATAAGGTGGTTTTAAGAGTTACGTCATTTTCACTTCAATGCAGGCGAAAAAAAGGGCGAATGTCACGAGAGCTACATCGGTGGCAAGGATTTGATATGTTAGTGCGATCTTTTATGTTTAGAAGTGTAGCATTGTGCGGAGAATTTTCCATACGGTCGAATATAGCATATCCAGTTTTTCGTCAGTACTGTACATTCTTACTAGCCACACAGTCGATATTGAGAAGTTGCTTAACAAGGGTTGTTGCAATATCCTTATCTTACTGTGTGATATTCCTCTCCCTCCTCTTGCGCCTTCATCACAGTGCTCGTTTCTTCATTAAGAAAAAGAAAAGCATGGCAAGTCTTTTTGTAACCATTTTTCAGAATTATTCATAGACACGGATTAAATTTAGAGACGGGGTGGAGCATGTGTGTCCGGTGTCAAGGGCTTCAATTTATTTTATTATTTTTCGTCTTAACAACAATATAATATTCTTCATCTTCAGTATTCCTGAATTGCAGCAGTACAAAATAAAGCTAAACGAAAAAGATAAAAGTGGTTGCAGTCTTTCCCATAATAATTACTACAGCTGCTTTTGAATACCGGAACTTAAACTAGGTATTTAAAATGTTTAATTAATATGTTCTTATGATCTTCCTGTTTCCAGATCTAAACCTAGTGAATCAGAAGTAGTAAAAAAGGAAGATAGCAGTAAAATACAGCCGGCGCCTCCTCCTAAGGAAAACGTATGGGCTAAAAGGGCGGAAAAACAACAAACTTCCAGGAGTTCCTCGGTAATTATTTTCTTTGGTATTATTATTATTATTAAACCAATGAAACAGGTGTTCATTTTTATTTTGAGCTGCTTCAAACCTACCAATACAAGAGTAAGATTTAAGATGATATATTGAATTGAATTTTCAGACGTGTTCCAGTAATTGTGTGTCTGTGCTCTAGTTTTTTGGGTTATGTAAAAGTTTTGAAGGTAGAAATTACTTTTATTAATCAGAAGTTCTGCAGACCACCATACGCTTGTTCCCGATATATATCCATGTTTTCACTAATATTATGTTGTTATTAATAGAAAGTAGTGCATAATAGATATTTTTGAATAGCTGAAAGTTTTAGTAAATTTTCTAATTGTTTGAAGTTCGCAATATGGTATGTGCTACGCGGTTCACTTGAATTTTGTATTTTCTGTATTTTTTGGTCTAACATTCGTCTGACAGCACAACAAGGCTAGACATCGAGTATCACGTGTCGTCACAGTTGAGCAACGCCGGGATAGATATTAAAGAAGGTTACCGTTGAGAGCAATAAGTCTTACATGTGCCCTGAGAACCCTAATCGAATTGATTAATTTTCAGGTAGGATTTCGGCACCCAGTCCTGTTGCCACCAACTGCCAGACACTAATTAAAGAACTTCAGCAATTTAGTCTTTTTTTTTTCTCTCAAAGGAAACTAAAATCAGCTGTCGGACATTTTTCAACGGTGGTGACCGTATACATATACTAGCTTAAAATTTAGTGACACCAATTATACATATACAATAAATAAAAAAAAGCAGTTACACATACATAGAGGTTAGGGGTTAGATTCGTTATTTTTAATCTCCTTTAGCCTAACCGGCATAACCGTGGGACATGAAACTCAAAGATTTCATTTCATTTCGTTATTTCTAACAAAATCTAGGGGCCGCACTGGCTCAGTGGTAGAGCGTTCACCTCTGGTGCGTAGGGTCCCTGGTCGATCCTAGCTCGCGCCAAGTGAACTTTGTGGTGCACAAACACCGTGTGCGTGGGATTTCTCGAGGCTCTCCCATTTTCTCATTCCACCATTTCATTCATTTCTCGTCATCACCATGTCCTTCAGCCTAGCGGACATAACTGTGGGATATAAAACTCAAAAAGACTTCATTCTAATTTTCTTAACGAAATCTACCATATTTTATCTTTGTTAAAGTTTAACGTTGATTTTGTCTTTTTCTTCTTTAATAAATTTAAAATTTTCAAGGTAACGAAGAATAAGGAACAGTATTAATAAAATTTACTATATATATATCAGTGAGTTACTAGAAAGTACTGCATAACAGTTGGTTTCTTCTTGCTTCCATAGCGCTTTCTCAGTAGAGCGATGGACTTTTTTTTCCGTAATACTCTGAAAGTAATATATCGTTGTAGAGCCCTATTTTTAAATTGTTCTTTATTTTTCAGTTACTTTGAAGGAAAAAATAAATAAATTAACGGAGATTATTTGTATCTTCGTGCTAAGTGGAATACCTGCTTAGCGTTAGTGCACCAGTCCTAAGGTGTTGATTTAGTATCATGATGAGACCGTGGAGTCTCTAAACTAAGAAGTAGTGAACTGTGGACGAAGAAAGCCGAACATAGTGGCATCCGGACTTAGTGCGATAATTGAATATGATCCAATTTCAATCAGTGTTGTTTGGCAGCAGGAGTTCTCTAGTAGTAGAAAACATCAATTATTATTGTTTAGCATATGAAGATATTATTTATGTGACTTCCGTTTTCCTGTCATGCGGCTGCTAGTGCAGTATAACCCCAATTTTACGTTCCTGCATTTAACGGAAAATGAATTTGGTCTCGATAAACAACACTGTATACATAATGCACATTTAAGGAAAACCATAATAGTAAATCTCAAATGGAAAAAGTAAAAAATAATAATAATAATAATAAAATAAAAAAAAATAAAATAAATAAAAAGAAGCAAACATTAGTAAACAGAAAATATTGATATACATCGCTCACAGGACGCTATATTTACAAGAATTAACTAATATATGGCCTATAAAAGCTGGAAGTTAAATCCAGTATTTACAAAAGGTCTCCATCGACTTCTGTCCTTAGCCAGCTGGATCCTATTTCTACTTTGTATTTCAGCAAGATTCATCTTAGTATTTTCTCCCATCTGCGCCTAGGTCTCCTTAAGGGTCTTTTTCCGATTGGGTTTCCACGTGACATTTTGCAAGTGTTTCTCCTTTCTTCCATTTGGCTACATGATTTTCCCATCTGATTTTCCTCTTAATGACCCTAACTAACTAACTCTATGGCCTATGGAACCCGGAGGTTCAATGCCGCGTTCACAAAAGCTCTCCACTGACTTCTATCCTTAGCTAACTGCATCCAGTTTCTACTCTGTATTCCAATCTCTGCGAGATCCATCTTAATATTGTCCTCCCATCTGCGCCTAGGTCTTCCTAATGGTCGTTTTCCGATTGGTCTTCCAATCAAAACTTTGAAAGCGTCTCTACTTTCTTCCATTTTAGCTACATGACCCGCCCACCTAAGCCTCCTAGACTTGACGACCCTAACAATGTTGGGTAAACTATATCAATTATGTAGTTCCTCGTTATGAAGTTTCCGCCATTCCCGTTCCCCTTGGGTCCGAATATTCGTTTCAGGATCTTGTTTTCAAATACTTTCAGTCTATGTTCTTCCCTCAGAGTAAATGACCATGTTTCGCAACCATACAGAACAACAGGTATGATTATTATCGTTTTGTATATTTTAAGCTTCAAATTCCTCGACAGAATTCGCGACGACAAGAGATTTTGAACCGAATAGTAACACGAATTCCCGGCTTTGAGTCGACATTTAATTTCTCCGTGAATATGATGACCCTAAAGTATTAGGAAACCATGTCAATTATGCAGTTCCTCGTGATGAAGTTTCCACCATTCCTCATTCCCGTCCGTCTTTGATCCAAATATTTGGACCAAAGACGGACGGATATTATTTGCAAATATTTTCAGTCTGCATTCTTCCCTTAAAGTAAGTGACCATGTTCCGAAGCCGTATAGTACAACAGGCTTAATTATCATTTGATGTACTTTAAGCGTTAAATTCTTCGACAGAATTCGGGAAAACTAGAGTGTTTGGACTGAATAATAATACGAATTCTCTGCTTTCAGTCGAATTTTAATTTATTTTCTTTTCATTCCTTACAGAAGCCATATTTACTAGCATTGATTGATTTTTCTAGTGATTATCAAAATTAGTAATTATTTTTGTTGATGGCTGTATTATTATTATTATTATTATTATTATTATTATTATTATTATTATTATTATTATTATTGTTATTATTATTATTATTATTATTATTATTATTATTATTATTATTATTATTACTATTATTATTATTATTATTATTATTATTATTATTATTATTATTATTATTATTATTATTATTATTATTATTATTATTATTATTATTATTTTGAAATGATTATATTTGCTCTGGATTTCATTACGGTATTTTTCAATTCTAACAAGGTGAAAACACTGATAGTACATATATTTTGAAAAAAGGTAGTTTAGATTTTGTGATTTATTATCTAAGAACCTGTTTGAGTTGTTTTCTGTGTATATTTAAATTTGTTAATTTTGTCACCTTTTTAAATAAATAATCCTTAAAAGTACAAATCAAAATAATTCAGATGTGCTGTTTAAAAATACAAAATATATTAAAATATTAAAACCTTACATTATTTAAGCTAGTGAAACATTCTTTTTATGATGATTTTTTTGTAAAGGTCAAACCACTAGTTAATGAAAAATTCCTATTTAATGATAAAAAGAAAAGTAACTCGTTGAATAAGGTACTAGTTTCAACGTTGGCAATTGTAGAAAATCATGGCAAGAACTTAATGTTCCGTGTAAGAATCCTTCAGAAATGGAAACCAGTGTGTCTTCTATGACCGATGCTTTATTAACCAAATTGTCACATGTCTTCCAAAGAAAACTATCACAACATTAATCGCACATGATGAACAGTTTTCTGTCATTAACAGACATTCCCAGTCTCAGTCTTCGAACTTAGTTGTTAGACCATCTACTATAGAGACTAGGTCGTGTATCACTTTCAACCATTTTGAATATTATGACGAAAGAACGTGTATTTTTTGCCAATGCTATGAAACACCAGAGAGATGTGATGGGAATCTGTAGAAAGTCATTGCAAATAAATCTCTAGACATAAAGTTAGAAAAGCGGTTTGAAAATGAAATCTTTACTTTGACGTCAGATATGTTTGCCATTAAGCCAAAGGAGACGACAGATGATAGAATTGGTGAAACGAAAATATGGGAAATAATGGCTAAATCCTGAAAATACGTGAACACAGTGTTGGCCAGCGCAAACCTACATGGCCTGAAGCCAAACTAGAGATCCTGGCACTAATGTAAGCGTTCTTGCCACTGAGTTGTGTCCCCAAATTAGTAGTTGGAGAAGCAGAAATAGATTAATGCAAAATCGCAACAGCAAGTATAATTTGGGGGTTTTCCGGTACTGTTTGAAATGTACGAAAGTTAAGCTGATTTTGCATCTAGCTTTTGGCATTGGTTAAGAGTCTTCATCCCGGCGAAATTAAAATACCGCTTATTTTACAGTAATTATGTGATATCTTCAAATAGATAAAAGATAATTGAAATATTGAACAAGAGCGCCCTAGACAGTATTATTTTGCGTGAGGTACCGTTATCACAAGTCACCTAGTGGCTTTCCGTTTTCAGCTGTTTAGAAACGCGAAAATAAATGCCGATTTTCAAAATGGCTCGAAATCGAAAGCAGATAAGTGAATCGTGATAACGGTTTCTTATGTAAAATAATATTGTCTAGGGCGCTCTTGTTCCACATTTCGATTATCTTTTATCTATTTGAAGATATCACATAATTACTGTAAAATTAGCGGTATTTTAATTTCGCTGAGATGAAGACTCTTAAGGGCAAAAGATGATGATTTCGCGAATCCAGTTCCTATAGTAATGAAGGAAAAAAATCCTTACTTGGCCCAAAATCATCTGCTGGAAACCAACCGACTTGCTTGGTGTACCTATTCCACTAATTGCAATCAACAAGAATCATATTATTTACAATTTTGAAAATTATCCGTACAATTTCAACACAGAATAGAAATGGAAATACAGATACGGTGCCATGGTAATGTTAATGTGTGTAAATAGGGAAGAGTTAAAAAAAAAAAAAAAAAAAAATTTGTTTTGTGCCGTAAAATTAATGTCCTTGGTTTTGAATTGTAGTTCCTGGAAGACCAAATGTTAATAAATTCAGAAATATAATTATTTTGATTGAGTTGTAATTATTATTTTTCTTTAGGACTTTGAGGAGAGTACACAAAGGCATTCTGATACAGGTAGTGATAGGTCAGATTCAGAGCATGGGCGGAGACAGTCGCCGCCTCGTCAGCGGGAGAGGAATCCTCCGAGCCAAAAGCCGCAACAGAGAAGCAGTGGTACGTATTATTTTACTCTTTCATTGTGAATGTATATGCAGACATACAGCAAGTCTAGTTTGTTATTTCTGTTAGGTTTGTTAAATTATTGTACTCAGTTTCCTTTCCCTCGCTCCGTTGAAAAAAAAAAAAAAAAAAGTCTTCATTTGTGAATTGTGAACATCACAACGTATAATACCACCAGATTAATTGGGTTTATATTTTCAATGGATATTTTCAGTGTGTTTATAGTTTCAGTAAGATTTAAACTGGGTATATCTTCTCTAAGGTTTCTCCTCCTGTATACCAATAGTGTGAGAACAGTCAATTCGAAATGGTAAATTCTTCAAAATTAGAGTGTTACTATTACTAACATTCTCCGAGGTCAGTAGCGTACTATCTGAATATTTTCATCGTCGTCTTTCTATAATGCACCGTTATGTAAATGCAAATACAACGTGATATCATTGTCAAAGTAGATAAAATAATTCATACAGCATAACGTACTCCAGTCATAGTTAGGAGTAATTCGTTGAAGTCCTGCTCTAGTTTTAATTTAGAATTCCTCTTTTTATAATTTCAGCAGATGGCCCAGTACGAAGTCAAGAGAATATAAGAAGAGGTGATGGGCGATCGGAAAGAGGAGGTGGTCGTGGTGGTGGAGTTCCACGAGGGGGTTCAACACCTGCACAGCGAGGAGGAAAATATGGTTCAGATACAAGCCAGGAGAGGTAAGTTGCCGAATAGGCTAAGAATGGACATAGTGGACCAGCGTGTCCACTGACACAAGAAACTCAAGAAATCAGAGAAAAGAAAGAAAAAAAAAAGAAAGAAAGAAAACCGAAAAACAAGAAAAAATCCCTGTATCCAGTTTTACAATGCTGACGCTGTTCACTTAAAAGAAGGTGAGTGCATGAAATCCCAAATTCTTTTTGACAGCATGTAACCAGGGGTGGACTGGCTCCAACAAAAGGAAAGGGCACTGATATAGGTATTAGGAAGACACCATACCAATTGGTCGGAGAGCGGGGTATACATATATGTTGGTATAGACATCTCATATTATGTCTATAACCACATATGATTCTAACTATAAGGCATAATCTTGAAATAAAGATACTTGAAACAAAAGTGTAAATTATTTTTATTTTCATTTAACTGAGTAATCATTATCATAAAAAATGTACGTTAAAAAATGGTAATGTTACATATACGAGGGCCATTGCAAAAGTCATGGCAACTATTAATTTTCTCGAAAATGGAACGAATAAAAACAATTCTGAAATATCCAAATGGAAGGTTAGTTCATATGGAAACATTACATGTAGGGAGATAAATAAACGTACACATTACCATAAAGATATAGCTCGAGAAGAAAGACGAAAAAATTTTGTCGTTTCAAACGTGTTTTACTGTCAACTGCAACAGTACTCAATAGTACAGGGCAGGAACACTTACCGTGGCATCCCTGCCATCTAGTGAATTCTTGGGAAGACTCATGATGCCATGGAATGCACGTAGTTTGTAATGTACTATTGTATACAGTTGCAATTGACAGAAATACTTTTGGAACGACATATTTTTTCCTTTTTTCTTTTCTTTTCTTTTTTTCTCGTGCTATATCTTTATGGTGGTGTGGTGTTCATTCATCTCCCTACATATAATGTTTATATATGAACTAACCTTCCATTTGCATGTTTCAGAATTTTTAATGCTTTACAATTTTCGAAAAAAAAAAAAAAAAGTTGCCATGACTTTTGCAATAGCCCTCGCATATATATATATATATATATTACAAAATAAGTCTATTACAAAATAACTCAACTTAAATTTGTAGAAGTCCAGAATTTTGTGTTCCTCATATATTCTAAAGACGTTATTGGCGATTTTGGTCAATGTAGAGGAAGCTATGGTATATATAGTATTGAAAACAACTTATTTTCTTAAGGTTATTCAATCCATAAATCTGTCTACCACTTACAATAACACCAACAGACAGAAACACAACTTAAAACCTACATCACTAACTTCGAAGGACATCATGTTTTAGTTTGATATTTGATTACAGAAGACAGCTTGATTACAGAAGACAGCCGTTGCACCCAGATAATTTAGATAAGCTAAGAGTACACGCGCCGTATTACCAACAAATATTCATAAGTTACACAAATTACTTTCTGTATTATTCCAGGAAAATAATCTAAACATTTGAAGAATATATGTTTCATTTCGTTTTCCTTATTATTAATTTTCTATGGAGAGAGAAGCATCGGGCATTGCCGAGCAGGCCAGTCCATCCCTGAATGTAACAAAATCAGCCCAGAAATGAGTGTAAATAAGAAGTAAGTAGTATCAAGTCTCGAACGTAGTATCAAGTTTTAAAGGAGCAATTGTGCAAACGCAGTAGTAAGCACACCGGAGTAAAAATTAGTGACCCTTTTGTATAATTAACATCGGTTGGTTTCTAGGCGGGTTTCACTCGTAATAGTGACGAAAGGATTCATCACCGCTGATGTATTGCCTTGCAGTTAACCGGACGGAGTATGCCAGTCGGTGATATGAAACCAACTCGGTAAGATAGTTGCACCAAATGTGACAGTATTGCAAAAACTGACATTGTGTTTGGCCGTGTTGGTGGGTACAGGATAAAAGAAAGTGCCACATTTGTTGGTATATCAAAGCACCCTGTCGGATGTGTCTACAATGAATGTTTACTAAAATGCATGTGAACGTATACTGTCGGAGCTGTGGTAAAAATAAAGTAAAATTAAAAAATCTTAACCCTCAGGGGCCTGCGTCGGGTTTCACGCCTCATCGAGGAATATTATTTTCAAACCTCTGATAGAAAGTGCTGTAGTCCATGAGTGCATGTCTATCCCAACTACTTTCTGAAAGAACATTGAGAAGGGAACTTCATGTAATAAACATCTGGAGTCTAGAAGCAAAAAGAGGGTATTTCTCACTGCGGGACATCAAACTCCCCATCTGCAGAATGCTCAGGTTTACATACACTGAACTAGAAATGTGTAGTATGGTTTAAAGAGTAGCGTTCGTGTATGTATTCCAATAGTGTAAGTTGTCGAACGCACCGAAAGTCCAATGAAACATCTGACCAATCATTGGAATATGTAGTTGAAGCAGGAGGGATTTGTGTGATGGTGTAGAGATGTTTGTTGTATTTCTGCTTTAATTTGACCCGGCGAGAGCTATATTGTAAAACTTCTATTAAGCCACCAGAGAACCAGTGAAATGACGAAATGTGGATAAGACAGATTGTTCATTGGACGTCACTCGTCTTCGACATTGATAGACAGAATCTACCATTGAATCATTGTGGATTAGAGAGCATGAAAACGTGTAAAATTCAATCGAGGCACCTACCATGTGTGAACTATTTGATATAATTAAATTTTTCCAAGCTGAAGGCATAATACAATCGCCATTCATCATCCAGTGAGTAAGTGTAACGGCGGGAACTTTTCGCATGAGTGCTGATAACGAGAATAGACAAAGGTAGAAATTTATGGCGGCAGACGACCGTGATGGGTGCTTGAACCATGTGGTTCATGGAAAGCGTACTGTCTGATCTTGAAATTTCAAACAACTCTGCACCTGTCTGGTAATCGAATCACAATGCAGTTCATACTTGGTGAATACTTTGATTGCACTTGGTATGTTTTCATATCTGTTATTTCAGAATGCTTGAAAGGCAGTCTCATTCTATCAGTGTGGAAGTTGCTAACGTCCAGTGAACAGCTTTGTTTTATCCACACTTCCTCATTTCACGTTGTTCTCTGGTGGCTTAACGGAGGTTTAAAAAAATTCCCTCGTAAATGTGAACGTTTACCAGGATATTTGTTTAGACCTTCTCAGTAACAAAGTGTTGCGTTACCCAACCTTTTCGTCATGAATATGCAGTGAACACTTCAATCTTGGAAAATGAAACTGAATGTTAATTGGGTTGAAGCGTTTTTCATGATTGGAGGAACATTCAGGGACCCTAACACGTATGGTCTAATGTGTATAGTCTCCAGATGTAAATGCAATTGAAAATCTGTGGGACTATTCGGATCAGACGATGAAACAGAAATTGACATCCCCGTACTTCGCTGGAAGTATGGCAACTGCTTATGAGCAAAAGATGTGGCATATCTGCAACGTCTTTGGTGCAAACAAAATCCAGGACAGAAGCATTGTTATCCCATGTGAAGTAAGGTCTGTAGGAGAGTGACTGTAACTGATTGACCAGTTGGTTGTTTGTGTTGAGTTTAGTGACTCGTTCAGCACCGTTGTTATATGAGACGTGAACCTACAATTTTACGGTGGAGTCCGACCTAGCGCAATACGTTCAAATTTCAAGGTTATCCCACCAGGAATCGAACCCGTAACTTGAACACCAAACACGTGCACGCTAGCCAGTTGACCAGGTTAGGATTTTGTCCAGTGTGCTCAGTAAGAAACAAATACTCGTAAGTACTTAGTCGTGGTAGTAGCAAGTTGGAACGAACTAAGTAGTACATTATGATCCTGGCTTTGATTCTTGGTGGGAATACTTGTTTCGGATATAAACCCAAGTCGCGGTTCGGATTTCACTTTAAACGTTCTTGGCTTACATAATCTCGATGTGGGAACTAGAGATTACACTCAAATCAGGACCATCTATGGCTTATCTAGTTTCTACGTTGATGAACTTGGGTGTTTGTTAATTCGAGATTGTTAATTCGAGATATTAGTTACTGTTTGACCTTAAAAAAGTTCATGACGGATGGAGGAGAATCATTAGACAGCCTTAACTCATTCTTGGTAATAGTTATTTCCGGTATGTTGACCATAGTCCTACGGTATTTCGATTCATCCTTTTACAAACAGGAGAGTATTCTTAAAAATGTTGTGTGATGTCATCTTCAAACTGCAGAAACTGAATTCAGTAGCATACCTGGATACTGTTTAGATACCCTATGGAACTTAATTCTTTCTTTTATAAAGAACAACTCATTTCTACTATTTAGGGTGATGCAGTAGGGATGTCCAAACTCGGGCTCAATTGAGTTCGGAGCATAATAATTGAGCGCGAGCCCTTTAAGTCGATAGCGAGGTAGAGCCCAATATGGTTAGTGAGTGGAACCCAACTTTATTAAGGACAGCTCTTAGTGACCTTGAGCTCTGTGAAATTAATAAGCGCGAGGATGAACTCGATCGTGTACAAGCCTAATTTTCTTGAGACTATTTGAGATTATTGAGCGTGAGGCTTATTGAAGATGGTGAGCCTGACCCTCAGTGAATCATAATTGCAAAATTGTCGTGTCTGATGAAGTAACGGCTAAGCTTTTGGTCCTCGATAAGATAATGAAATACAGATATGCCGAATCCGCTCTTCCCCAATGTAAGATCTCTCATATTCCCGTATCCGGTAGACAGGATTATCATTTTTGCGAATATGAGTTAAACATCTTAGACAAACTTACTCCTAAATTCGTTTTCTTAAAGTTGTTACATACAGCTTCAACAAATAAGGCTGGTTCTCTTCAGTAGATCATCGGTACTGCTTGAAAATGTTTCTTACATCGCTAACGTCCAAAGAAGTTATTGTTTTGTTGGAAAAGTGTTTATATATATAGCGTGAGTCATCTAAAAGTACCACCTGAATATCTAAGAAACGAGAAACGCTAGTGGTATACTGTTTGCGGTAAACAGCAATATGAAATGGGGCTCATTAAATAAAGGTGTGGTGTGGTAGGAAAAATATCGGCAAATGGGGCATCAGGAACGAAGTGAATTTTTTATAATGGAACGATAAACAAGAACATGAATAAAATGAAAGGCTCACGCGGAGAAATATAACGCTGTTTGTCTTATATACTTGTACTGTATATAATAACGGAGATATGGCCATGGGAATGGTTGTAAACATAAAGACAAGTGACCTACTTAGCCGCCAGTACTGCAGTACGTATGAGCTGTCAAAAATCATGGGAAGAGACGAAGAAACACTAACGTATGGTGTTGTAGAGGGAAGAAGAAAACATGAGACCATTTATTTGACAGTTCCCGTGAATGCAATGACAATGAGCATGACAACATGTCTAAGAACCAGACTGAAATGTGCAATGAGCATAAACGTAGTCCGCCAAAATATATGTTCAAAATAATGGCCGTCTTCTGCGATAAAGGCATCGAGAAGCACACGCGAATGTCGTTTCCACAAATGTACCATCGTATGTAGAATGGGCCTACAGGCTGCAGTTATGCATTGTTGTATATTGTCTGATGTGTTAGAACATCCCAGTAGACAGTATCTTTCAGTTTCCTCCAGAGAAAAAAGACAACGGCTCAAATCTAGAGAACGTGTAGGCCATTTGATAGGTCCTCTCAGTCATCTCCATTGATTAGAAACCGTATTAATCAAACAGACTAGAGTGCGTCGTGCACTGTGTGTTGGGCACCCGTCATTAATACATTTCTCTCCTTGCCTGAACCGGTATGTCCTCTAATAGTGTTGACAGTTCATTTTCTAGGAAGTGTATGTATCTGTCAGCACTCAGTGTTCCCTGTATGGAAAAGGGCTCAAGGAGATGTTTATCCACTATTCCACAAAAGACGTTAACACTCCATGGGCGCTGGCGTTCCACGTGGCGAACCCAGTGTGGATTTGTTATAGATCAATAGTGCGTGTTTCTTAGGTTAACGTTTCTATGATTGGTGAAGGTTGCTTCGTCGGCGAATAGGATAGCGACAAATCTGGAGTGTCGTGTTATAACACCCATGTGCAAAACTGAACACGGTCATTCCCATGTAGTTCTAATGGATGGAGATATGATATATGTGAAACGTATGTGATTGCTGAATACGTAATACACTTCTCTGACTCATATCACCGTTTCTAGTAATACCACGGGAGCTAATGTGTGGATTCTAACATCAGCTGCTAGAGCATTTGTTCCACCCGCCGCCTCACCTGTAACTGGATTGTTCTGCACATGTCGCGGTGTTACACTTCCGGTGTCCCTTAATTTTACATAGAGCTTATCAGAAAGGCGTCGCGATAAGTGCCGTCTGTTCGGATATCTCTGCGTACACACGACAAGCTTCTGAGGCATTCTTCCTGCATTCTTTATAGATCTGGATCATGTCGGCTTCTTACGAGTTTGTAAACACTATCGTCTTCACTCCTGTCACTATGATTGCCTGTTATGAACTAACACGATCTATCTCGTGGCTCGGCGGTTTGCTCCGCATCAATGATTGCTGTATCAAACACAGACGGCATATGTATCGAAGTACTGGCGGTCAGGTGGGTTATTTGTCTTTGTGTTTACAACCATTCCCATGGTCATCTACTACTGTGTGCAGTAGAAGTATGAGACAAACAGCTGTGTATTTCTCCGTGCGTGTCATTTCATGTTATTCATGTTTTTGTGTAACATTCAATTGCAAAAAATTCACTTCGTTCGTGGTGCCCCATTTGCCGATATTTTTCTACATCATACTTCCGTTGACGAGTCCCACTTAATATCGCTGTTTACCGCAAACAGTATATCGCTAGCGTTTCTCGTTTCTTCGGTATTTCAGATGGATAAAAGAGACCCTTACTTTGAATTTACGCAACATAACCTAATTTAACTAAAAGTATAATAAACAGTTTACAGATACTGATCAATTTAATAGAAACACGGAAAAAGTGCAACTCAAAAGATTAATAGGACGTTGGACCACCTTTCAGCTATAGAACAACTCTGATGAAACGTGCGTAGAATGGAGTTATAAGAGGTCATAATGGTAGGAAGCGGAATATTACACCATTTCATTATAGTACATTGTCAGTTCCGCGAAACATCAGATGGAGGCAAAAATTTCGCTGGATTCATGTCCCCAAAACGGACCTAAAATTTTCAGTTATGTTCAGGTCAATTGAGCGGGCTATGGGAAATGTTCAAATTCATCGCTTTGGCCCCACAGAACCCACTAGAAACCAGTATTGCAGCACACACCACAGAACCGCCGCCATATTTCATGGTTGGTCGGATACACGGCGGATTATGCTTTTCTTTGGCGTCCACCACACACAATCACGGTTCGTGGTTTGAAATAGAATGATTCATCTGGCTATATTATACCTTTCCAGTCTCCAGCAGACTATAATGCGTGTTCGCAGCATCATTGTCATCGTGTGAAAGCCTTATGGTTCCTTATCAGCGGTTTCGCTCCTGTAATCCGACACCGTGTGTATACATCTCACGGCGGACTGTGTGATTGTCGACATAAACTGTTAGAGCTGCTACTTAAGTTCCTTCATCACTTGCACCGCAGTCGCAGGACAGTGGAGAGTGACAATCGGTTTTAATGCTCGACGGAAACTGTAACTGAATGTTTTCTTTGAACCACTGATTGTCACTGATTTTGTATTCCGTCATCACTATGGACATTATCCCACACGCCACCACTCGCTATACTACCCGAGCGCCAATCAGAGAGATCCCCCATTTTATCCTATTGTCGTCTGCTCAGTTCACTGCCATTGTACTGCTCCTCAGTAGTATGGAGTTTGCCCTAACATACCATTACTAACAGCCTGGCGCTGAGTTCGTCACCTGACTTTCGACATATCACACATTGACGTGTTTTAAACTCCAGGCGGTTTCCTTAAATTGATATGGATTACGGAGATAGCCACGGGGTTACAAAAGCTATATAAAATGGATTTATAAAAAATCAGAAAAATGAAAAAATTATTATTTTACACCTAACCCAATACCTGAAGTCCTTGCCATATGATATTTATCGAGGGGTTCACATGTTGAAAACGAAACTGTACTTGTAAACAAAGTTATTACTTAAATCTAATGTAAAATAAGAAATAACCAATTTAAACTTCAGACCAAACTTTATTTTTAAAAGCAAATTATGATAAAACTGGGAACTTGCTTTTCGCAAGAACCACAACAATTGCTATTAAGTTTAACCTCAGATTATTACTGAATTATAACCTGCCCACGGGCAAATAACATTATTATAAAACAGTTTAGGTTTTAATTTCAATAAGACGTATTGCATTTTCATAGCCCTTCTGATTTTCCTTTCTCTTGTGAATCACTGGTTGATTTGACAAAATATTTCAAAATCTCTTCGAGCATGATCCTTAGTGACATCAGTTACTATGTACCCTAGTAACTAGGATTCTACTAGGATACGCCATATTAGAAGTTACTAGGAACTGACGATATGATCGAATGACTGGAGAAAGTTGTGTGGGAGAATAGCCGAATGAGTGTGGAACACATCACGTCCAAAGTTGGCATTTCCGTCGGTTCCGCTTTGAGCTGTCGCATCCATAAACGCACATTAGACATATGTAACACCATTACCACATGTCTCACTCAACTGGCGATAACTTTCAAGCGATGTCACATCACACAAATAGAGGAAACTAATATTTACAGGCTGTTTTTGTAATGAAAACGTCGTTATTTTACAAGTAGCGTAAGTATCACTGTGATACTAGCCGGCGAAATATGCGATACATTTTACAAGATAGTATTCTCACCGCTGCTGCCAGAGTTGTGTGCCGTACGGTGTTGCCATCTCTGTCACACATTGATAACGAGTGTTCGCGTATTTTAAAACAAATAGCATATTTCTGTCTGGTACCAGTCTTGAAAAAAAAGAAAAATGAAGGGGTCATAACTTGAATGCACTTTGTAAAATAGGATAATATAAAATCATACAACTTCTTATGAACAAGTATAACTCGTACTTGGGGGCCGCGGTGGCTCAGTGGTAGAGCGTTCACCTCTGGTGCTTGGGGTCCCGGGTTCGATCCCAGCCCCCGCCAAGTGAACTTTGTGGTGGACAAACAACGTGTGCGTGGGTTTTCTCGGGGTTCTCCCGTTTCCTCCCACTTTCTTCATTCCACCATTTCATTCATTACTCATCATCACCGTCTCCTTTAGCCTAACCGGCATAACCGTGGGACGAAAAACTCAAAGATTTCATTTCATTTTTTATAACTCGTACTTCGGACATCACTCTGTGCCTGACTTACTCTTATTGACGGTGAACGCTAGTTACTGCGAATAATGCATTAAATTGAAGTAAATTTATTCGCAATAGTTTTAGATGTTCGTTTTTGCCGTTGTTCAATATACGTTAATCTTTTGCGGTCCTTTATCGTCGTCGAAACTTGACATTTAGTGTAGTTCATTCCAGTCCGATGTCGAATCACGCTAGAAAAATCGTTTTTGTGACAGCACGGTAAGAACTTGGAATTTATAACCTAGAACGTGTTCACACAAACTTGGAAAAACTGAAAAGGATGTTAAATGGTTAATGTAATTTTATCCATGTTTTCATATTTCACCATTGTCCTGATCTGCCTACTCAGTTGGCTTTCAGAAGATGAATGTGAAGAAATTGGAGTAGAGAAAATTGGACGGATCGAAAAGAAAAATCAGTGGTAAAGTTTCGGGAATAGTATGGAAAAGAAGAACAGTACCAAATGAAATTTAAAAAGAGGAAGATAACTGAGTGGGGTATGGGCTGAGAAGAAATAGGTTCTAAAAGACATAATAAAGGCACGTTGGAGGGGAAATAACACGACAATAGATGGATGGTATTAAAACAAATAACTGACAATTAATATGAAGGTGCTAGCTGAGAATTTTGATACATAGAAGCTTCTCAGTTTTGTACGAATGAAAATATTAATTTGGTAGGTTATTTTTTTTTTTCTTTCTTATAATGGCGTAATACTATTCTGTGTGCAGCGTGGATTCTTGTATTTGCTGTAACGAGGTTTGTTTCAACTGTGCTGATACAAGCACTGATAATCAATCGTAGGACAAACAAACACACAACTATTTTCTGCTATTCCTAAGGCAGTAATAAACCTAACATGAGACTTCGGTAACGTATTACCTTCCATAGGTTACCTTATATAGACACTTGTATGTCTGATATATCTTTTCCCACATTATAAATCCCATGTCCTCTTACCAGTTCATACACTACAAATACCTTTAAATAACAGTTTCATGAAGACTCAACATATTGCATAATAAACAAATTAATCCTTCTTCTTGAAGACATGTTCTATTTTCAGTTGCGCTTTTTGCCAAATATCAGTTTCCAAATCACTGCAAGTTTGCAGCAAGTAGTAATGGCAGAATAGCTCTGATGCGGATGATTGGTGTTGAATAATATTCGAAATATGTTGACTGGTAGTTTTATTTATTGTGTTCTAGTTATTTTATTTGCACTGAATACCAGTAATATCGACTAGTAGTGGGACTAACCATCCTAAATCAAAGTATCCGTTGTGGTAGATATTCACAATCATTTATTTTTATTTAATTATCAGTAGGTGAAGCTTGAAGAGTAAAGCATCAAGAATACAAGAAAAATGGTAATGTCTTTATGTAAACTTACACTGTACTGCATTCCCTCGGCAAGCAGAACATGCGCAGGAATAAGGTTTACCCACAATCAAATTTTTGTTATTCTAACATTGTTCCATATCATCTGGCAGTAAGTGCAGATAAAATAGTGCTATATTTTATCTCGGTTAAATATTTAAGTGGGTGGTTTGTCATAGTGGTATGATTTATCGCAATACTATTCTATTCTTCAAGTATTCTATTATGTAGAATAATCACCATTTTTGTACTTGCATTTGTTATAACGAATTAGCAGTGCTTAAATATATAATTCGTTTGATACTGTATGATTAAAATGGCTAAAGCTAAGGATCTGTTTTACAGAGAACGTCGGAGAGATCGAGAACGAGACCGAGATAAGGATCGAGATCATGCAGATGTATCCCGAATGCCAAAATATGAAGAGCGGCAAGCGCCGGTGAGTGTTTTTCATCTTTTCTTTCTTTTGTTGGATACAGATTTAAATGTAGTTTGAAGATTTTTTTTTTAAATGCAAATTCTGCCATAATTTGAAAATATTTTAATCAGTTTGTATTTTATTATTACCTTGAGTTAAGGAAGATAGTATTGTATTCCTTGTAAATCAATATTTAGGGATCAGTTCACTGTAAGGTTAGTAAGAAAATTAAATAACAGAATATGCATTTTATGTGAGTGGTATGATGTATAGTCTTGTTCAGAAAACACCTGTCCACTCTCCTCTATGAAAAGCCGTATACTCTTACCTACAGTTGGAATTAAGTGAAATATATGAATTTTTTTCGGCCAATTAACAACTTTATTTAGAAATAACGTATTTGAGTTTCCTATGTATGGTTTTCAGAATATCAACTTCTAAAGCAAGATGTTGGCCAATATTTTTGGAACAATACTGAGTAAATATTAGCAAAGGTCATTAGATAACAACAAAACCAAATGGCTTTCGTAATTGTTTTCTTACTTATAATCGTGAATGGAAACATATGGGAAAATAACCATGATATAACCACACGCACTAAAACAGTAATCTCTTCCGCTAAAACCATCTGATAGGAAGGCAAAGCAGCAGGGAGAAAAGAAAAAAGAGAAAATACGAGCTAATCTTCCTTAGCATACATCTCCGTGATACGGATAAATCTTTTCGTGTAGTCTAAAATATATATATACAGTATGTGTTATTACGGGACAGAACTAACCCTTTTACAGACAAGGAGAGTCTTCTTTACTCACATCGTTTTAGTAATTATTCTTAATGGACATAAATTATTCTCAGTTTATATGTATTTAGTATAAAAAATACTTCTGCGCTGTGTGAAAATAGCTCTGCGATACAGTAGACGAGTACTGCAAATTTAAAATAGGAACAAGTGTCTGCAAGACACTGCAGACAACCATTGCAGACTTTTTCAAAGAAATTCGTAAATTATCGTGATTGGTGAATTTTACCTACATTTTCAGTGCTTATAATAATGTTGCATGTTTTGTGCTAAGTTTACTTTCCATACACTTAGTGTGTGAATTATAGGGATTTTACAGGGAATTACTTCAACTTGAGAAGAAAATTACCATACCTGAAGTATATATTGTACAGTACACACCCATACAAAAGACACATCCCCCAGCAATTCCAACGTTGAACACAGTATTTCGATGTTAGCTTATATTTACATTTCTAACTAATATAGTTACTATATGTTGCATACAGTTACCGCATGAGCGTACCGGTGAAATTTGTGGAACTTATCTGTAATGGAGACGTCATTTACGTACAAATAATCATGTTTCATTGATGTCTTATTGACAGGTTTTACTGTATTAAAGAACAAAAGAAAACTGTGACGCGTGTAAGTAGGCGCCATGTGGGAATTCTGCAGTCTTGTGATTGTGTAACAGAGCTTGAAAGTAGTTGAACTAGTACAAGATGTAATCAAAAAGTACGGTGAATGTAGTTCTACAGTGCCATACAGGGTCTTCCAAAAGTCCTGCAAAAAAGTAAAAAGCTGTAACTTTGTAACCATTTATTGTATTTGTACAAAACTTTTAGTGGACTTGTAAGAAAGTGTAAAATTTTGTTTCCAAGCATTTTTTCAACACCAAACCGCCAGCTGAGCACCATTTACGTTCAAACATTGCTGAAGTCTTTTCGGGAATCCAGGAATGGCATTTCACAAAACTCACTTCTTATGTCACAGTCTTCTTCCATCAATTCCTGTACAAGTTTTAACTTGTAAGGCTTTGCCTTTATTTTCATACGAACGATATTATGTAGCGTTGTCATTGGCACTCGCAGCTCCAAGGATCTGCGTTTCAACGATTTCTTTGGACTTCGCAACACGCTTTTCTGCACGGACTGAATCACATCAACACTTTTTGTTGGTTTTCCGCTATGAGGCAAGTCCAAGACACTTCCGGTAGCTAGGAACTTATCGTACCATCTCTTGATACTTGAACCTGCAGGTGGTTGTTTCTGATATTTTTGTCGGAATTTTCTTCTCACCAAAACACTAGATTTTAACTCACAAAACCACGCCACACACTGCGCTTTCTCTTGAGTAGACGCCATATTTATCACGTGATTTGCGGGTATGAGTCAACGTTTACATCCGCTCATTGTTGCCAACAAAAATTTTAACATTTCCACTAAACATTACAAACAAAATTCAAAATTGTAAGTAGTACTTTCAAAGTTACAGCTTTTTACTTTTTTCCAGGACTTTTGGAAGATTCTGTATATCGATAGTGAATCCCTTTCAACTAGTAAGCCTGGTAGCCTAAACCTTTGGTACAGTCATTGTCGAGTTTGAACGAGTTGTGACGTGCTTCCAGAGGCAGAAAAGTGAGGACATTTGAAGAATGTCTGTCGCGCGCCAACATTAATCTTTGTTCTAAGCTGCAAAAAAGTACCAAAGAACCTCACGAAATGTCAAAATCAGTGTATGGCAATGAAGCGGTTTCATTGAAGACTGTTTACCAATGGTATGAGCGATTCAAAAGCGGCAAGGAGTCGGTTGAAAACGAGCAACGATCGAGACGTCCTCCGACGTCAAAAACAAGTGCAAACGTGCAAAAAGTGGCACAAATGATTTGTTCAAACAGGCGAGTGACTATTCGAGAGCTTCCGAAGAACTAAATGTCTCGTATGGGTCCGTGTAAAGCATTTTACCGCCGATTAAATGGGCAAATGGCTTTCTTCTTTGTGCCAACCCTTGCTTTTGATCCGCGAGATTTTGGCTAATATATAACACCATGCGACTTCTGGCCCTTCCCAAAAATTAAAACCGTGCTTGAACGAAAACGTGTTGTCACCATTTCTGATATTGAGAGGACCTTGACAGAGCAGCTAAACACCCTCCCAGAAATGCTTCCAGTCATGCATTCAACGTTAAGATAAGTGCATTGTTAGTCAAGGACACTACTTTGAAAGAGATTAAATCAAATTCCATGTAAGCTTGTTACTTGGTTTCTAATAAAATTATTCACCGTATTTTTTGATCACACCACGTAAGATAGGTGGGTCGGTAAGGGTGGAAGAGAACAAAGGAATAATAATTGAGAACAGAAAAGTATATGCGTAGAATTTTATCTTCTCAGGTCAGCCCAGGACAACGAAGTCAACAATTCAATTGGTTTGACGCAGCTTTCCTATTCTGAGCCAGACTTAGTTTCCATGTACTTTTAATTCCATAAATCTTATATTATTTGCTAAGTATATTTCAGTCGCAGCCTTACTCTAGTGTTTTTCCTTTCATTCCCTCCATACCTAATATGATAATTCCTCCATGTTTCATAATGTGCTTGCTTAATCACCCTTTCGAAATATTCTTCAGTATACCCCTTTCTTCTCGTACCATTTCCAATACTCTTTCATTTAATACCTTATTCACCCATCTAATTTTCAGCGTTCTTCTATACTTCCACATTCTCCATTTTATCTCTTCTCTTAAGAGTCCATACAGCACAATACTTCATCCATATGCTTTCATCTGCGTTTTCTTTTGTCAGTGTTTCGGTTTATTTTTATTTTATTATTATTTTAACTGTGCTTTTCGCCTGAGCTAATCTGAATTTTACACCTTGTTTGCACCTATTATCACTTACTATTTTACTCCCTAAATAACACAGTTCCTGTACCTCTCCCACCGGGTGATCTATCCTGCTTCTTGTTTCTTTCCTTGTGTGCATGATAGCTTTCGTTTCATTCTTGTTGACCTTCATGTTGAATTTGCTGCTAAGTTGCATTTCATTCAGACGTACCGTTAATTTTTTCACTGTCCGCAAGCAGCACGATGTCGTCCACTAATCTAAGCATATGTATTTTTGTCTGTGTACAGTTATTCCTGGGCTATTGAGTATTTAGTTTCTTTTATTGCTATTTAATATAGAGAGTAAATAAAATTGATGACAATGATGAAGGTTTCCTACCCCTTCTGAGTTTTTGCCTCTCTCAATTCTTGTCTTCTGTTCGTTGTATAGATAATATATTATTTATCACTCCTTATAAAGTGTTCCTGATTCCTTCAGAACCTTAAAAATTTTGTTTCATCCTACAGTATCAAATGCTTTCTTCAGTTTCACACATGCTGCAAAAGTTGCTTCTGCTACTCAAATTCTTTTTTCCATTAACCCTCGTAATGTAATTATTGCTTCCCTCGTACCGGCGTTCTTCCTGAAACCGAACTGATCGTCTGGTAGTTATTCTTCTATCTTCGCTTCCAATCTTCTGTAGATTATATCTGTTGAATTTTAAAGCATGAGTAAGCAAGCTTATTGTCAAATTTCTCAGCACTACTGTCTTTGGTATTGTCACTATTTTGCTCTTTTGGAAATCTGGAAACATCTTCCCTTCTTCATTAAAAAAAAAAAAAAAAAAAAAAAGGTAAATTTATACAACCTGTTCTGAACTTCCAATTCCGCACTTGTACGATTTCTGCTAAGTACCTGAGGCTTTCCACTTTATGTATACCTGAAACTTTTTCATATTGTAGATATTGAATTGTTTGTCGTTCTCTAATCTTGAATATAAAGTCTCCTCTTTCTTTTTCTGCTTTCTCCAAGTTTGCCAATTCCTCTACTTGCTTGTAACTTCCATAGAGCGTTTCTAAATACCCCTTACATGTTTTCACTTTATCTTCAGTTTCAGTTATAGGTATTACTTCTTTCTTCCTCTTAATCATCTTATAAGCTACATTTATTCTTCCTATGTTCGTATCCTTTCCTGTTTCTTTACATTATTGTCTTATCTGCTCCTCTTTGCAAGTCCTTTTTTGAATTGTCTAATTTCTTATTCTTTTATACCGTTCCTTAGCTACTTTGTTACTAATATTCTTCAATTTTAATAATGAATTATTATGGACATCAAACTATTACAAAAAGTTTTCACTCTTCCCATTTAAATTTCAGTTTTATGTTGCTTGCAATTTTTGTTGTCATACTTTGCTTCGCGGAACGGTGCAAACTTAGAGAGAGCACATCATATGCAAATTGTTTCAATTGAGCATATTAAACTCATACAAGAAGGTGATTGAATTATTGTTAAATATTCAGACCTGGTATTTCACCAACTTCCAATAGAATTTTTAATATCTTAAATGCGAAATTTTTGCTGGGAAGTCCCAAACATTGTCAAAGAAGAAAGAACAACAAAATAAACTGAAATATTCAGGGGGTTTATTTGCAGGGAATAGGGATCGTCAAATTAAATCATAAAATCATCACGATTAAAGTGTCTTTATCACTATATACTGACTTACATAGTGTGTGTGTTTGGAGTAGATCAATTGCATATGTTATTTTGGGCATGTCAGATAAGCAGTAATTACAATGTTTGAATAAAGATTATCTTCAAATACGGATGTGGACAAATTACTAGCAAAATTGACTTCTGGACAAGATATGATATTAGTTTCATCTAAAATATGACTGTAGTCTCGATGATGTCTCCCCTCTTTCGTTTATACTTGAGAGGTTCTGAGATCTGTTTTCAACCCTTATGGAGCAAGTTAAGTTCATTTTAAATATTTACCGTTATTACGGAGTAAGTGCATTATTTATATTAGTTTGCGCCACTTCACACTAAGGGGTACGTTAATTTGTACTTGTCTGCTTTATCTCGTGGCATACAACAACCATCGTACACAATATTAATCACCGGTACACAAGTCTTCCAAGTTGAAAATCGCTTAAAGAAGAATTGAGGAGGGTCTACTATCGAAGAGGAGCAAAGGTATGGGGGGAAGTGACAGTTACTTCTACGATTGGGCAAGACAAAGATTATTTCTTGTACGGAACGAACAAAAGTTAAAATGTTACTCACACAGCAAAATAAGTAACATTTGCAAAATTAGTGAAATAAGCAAAATTTGGAGGTAATATGTCGTGAGTGAATCATAGTGCGAAGGAAGTGAAAAAACCAAAAAGCATCTAGGCCCAGCGGAAGAGAAAATGCAGTGCAAAACGAAGGAACTGACAGAACAACAAAAATATGTTGAGGATGAGCATAACGTAAGTTTCAACAAACACGTGTTAGAGGATGTTTAAAAGTAGCTTGAAGGCACGGTGGCTCAGTATTAACCGAAAATTAATCGCAGCTATGACTAAGGAACTGCTTCATTGGGCTAAGTTATATCTATACTAGAGCATTCAACAGGGGAGAAAGAACAAATTTTAAAATTAATACTCTAAAATGCGAAATAACAGGAAGCAATTCATTAAAAATATATATTTCAGATAATCTTTTGTTTCCATTTTATTCCTCAGCTACATCAAATATGTATCAGATGTCTTTCCTTAGTGTTCAGTGATAGAATTATCATTTGTGCAGGGGAAAAATATCTCAATAGGTAAGACTTAACTTCAGCGCAAGCTTTGAAAACAGAATGCATAGTACTACTTGTATTTTTTTAAGAAGGTCTAAAGTGCTATTTCGGCGTATAGATAAAGGAAATCCATGTTGTAGAAAAAAAAATATATAGAGGTCACCAGAGACTGTGTGGTAACAAAAATTAACGAGTAATTTTCATCTGGTGATGGAATATTTATGCAAGATGACACTCTTGTCACTAATCAATAACTGAGAGTTAGGAACTTCTGTTGAGGGGCATTTCTGCTGTCAACAGCCCAGACAAGAACACGAACGGCCGAAAAATAGTCCAAACATTAACTCTGTTGAGTCATTTTGACACGAGCTGACATCACAATCCAAGTTAAATAGCCCACGACAAAAACCTAATTGATAGAACGCCATCTTACCATTTAGAAAGAGGACCAGAATTTTCAAATTTATGCAAAACATTGATTGAAAGTATGCGAAAAGATTTAGTTTTAATTGTAGACAAGGAATGGTTTATACCAAGTACATGTATTATATAATATCAGTGGCTAGTCCTATATGCACTTAAACATGTAGAAGGAAGACAAGGTAAGCTCATGCGCAGCCTGTCCCTTCGCGTGACGTCACCTTCGACATCAAATTACTGACTCTC
The DNA here is from genome assembly GCF_964235325.1 of Thermobia domestica. Classification (NCBI taxonomy): domain Eukaryota; kingdom Metazoa; phylum Arthropoda; class Insecta; order Zygentoma; family Lepismatidae; genus Thermobia; species Thermobia domestica. The sequence goes on along the minus strand of NC_137455.1, from coordinate 337,114,284 downwards.
CGAACAAGATACCATAGTCGCACCCTCTCAGTTGGCAGGTTGTTAGCTGTATTTGTTAAAGATTTTCTACGTTTCCTTTGTTTTTTTTTAAAAAAACATTTGGTTAATTTGTTATAATTTCTATGTGTAAATATTATTGTATATTTTGTACTGTACATATTGTGTAAGTAGAACTCATTGTTACATTGAGTTGGAAACTATAAGAATGCTCTCACGCGCTATGTACGGCTGTTAAATGAACACACGAAATAGAACAGTTGTTGAAGAGAATATCATTTCCAAAGCAGGAAGATTTATAGCAATTGTAGAACAATAGAGGCATAATTTTGTCATCTGCGGTTGGGCCCAAGAAGTTCGTAGATCAACACCCTGGTTATGCTAGCTATAGTTTTATGAATTAATATCTATAGGGTCATTCCATATGAAATGACCAAATTTGAAACTAAAATGTGGCTCATATGCTTTAAATTTTATTCAAATTTTGTACGTGTTGTGGTGCTCAAACCTAACACACCTGTAAAATGTTACAACTCTACCTCAAAGGGAACTGCTGTAAGAACCATTCGAAATTTGGGGGTTTTGTGCAAAAAACACCTAAGTCCGCCTTCGACTTAAGGTACTGAAACAGTTAGATCTCGGCAGATGTTGAAGCTATGTGAAAATGGTTTTCACTAAAACAATCTTAGAATTTGTAGCAATTAAAACATTGTAGTAATGAACTTCCCAAGTGGGGTTAAGCATATGAATTTCACGATGAAAGATTAAAAAAGAAGAAAAAATATCAAAATTTGGCAACTATTTCTGAAAAAGGCCCACCTAACACCAACCTCAAATTTTCAAAATAAGTAGCTGTGGAGTTCCTCTTCAACGTATACTAAAATTAGGAGGGTGTTTTTGGTATATTCAAGAAAAACAAGTTATGAGGCAATGTAAATTGAGGGCGGATTTAGACACTTTTTGCACAAAACCACCAAATTTTCAATGTCTGTTTCCAATTTTCCTTGTTGAAAATGTTTATAATTGTCAAAACTGAGGTGATTTATTAAATGAATTGTGCCAGAAATCTGAAACTTCAAATGCCATTGCTGAAAGGACTCAGATTCTGTCATTAGTTCCAAAATCATGAACTACTTTGAAAACTGTTGAAACATTTCAAACAATCGAGTATCTCGTTCGTAAAGCTCAGATCAGAAAGGAGCATTGTATTTTAGCCATACCTGGTTCTAAAAAAGGATATAATATTCCTGCCGACACCTTTAATTTAGTCACAGAATTTTACAACAGTGATGAAGTGCCCTGAAATGCTGGATTGAGTGTCAGTGTCAGTAAGCATATGAATTTCACCATCAAAGAGAAAAAAGAAGAAAAAAATGTCAAAATTTTTCAGTTATTTCTGAAAAAGGCCCACCTAACATCAACCTCAAATTTTCAAAATAAGTAGCTCTGCTATTCCTGTTTATCATATAAAAAAAATAGGAGGGTGTTTTTTGATGTGTTGAAGAAAAAAAAAACATAATTCAAGTCTCATATTACCTAATTTTCTAGTAATACGACTTGCATGGCTTTTTTTTTTTTTTTTTTTTTTTTTTAAGTAGGAACTCTCCCTTAAATGTAATTTATAAAGTTATTTTAAAACAATATGTGCCTATTACGCAGCCTATATAGTGCTGTTTGATTTAATAAAAGAAACACTGAACAATAGTGAACTATCGTTATATAATACACAAATAACATTTACATTTTTGGTTGATTGTAAGCAATTCGAAATATTGAGCCTAAGATCTCTTATCACTAATTTTAAAGAAGGTCTTCTCTGTAGCTTGTACTTCTTCAGAAATGCTGTAATTTCTGACAGTACCAGTTGAGATACTGGGTACTCCAATATTAATGATGCAGTTTTCGTATGGAATCCAGCATGTGTCAGGTGTTTCTGGCCAGAAAAACATTTTCGTGAGTCCATGGGGATTAAGGAAATTCACATTAATCACGATGTTCCTGTGAATTTTCAGCTATTTTTCCAATCCACCATTTCTCTTCAGAAATGCATGCAATAAATTGCTCATATGAAAGATTAATGTCTTTCGATTTTGCTCAAGTATTTAGAGTGAATGTTGTCTTTGAAGAAGATACGCGACTGACTTCAAGTTTCAACAAGCTGGTGTGTTCCTAATGATGAATTTCACGCGTCCCTTGCAACTTTATAGTTTTTCCAGTCTCTTTTGAAGCATTGGACAAAGGTTTCCAACATATTCCAGCATGAAAAAGCGTTTGGTTATAGTTGGTTATAGTTTGACATTGGTTGTACTTTGAGAAAATTCGAAGAAATCGACAACAGTAACAGTCCGGTCATCCAGTGGCCTCTGTAAACTAACACGTCTCGATCGACATTTCAGCGTCTCAACTATGTCATAGCAAACACTTTTGCCGTGACTTGTGGCAAAATAGTCCCACTCTCAAGTGAGTCCAAAATCACTCGTGCAGGCATAAGTTGGCAAAGTTTTTTTTTATTTTATAGCCTTTATATCGGGCTGCTGACCCATCTCCAAAGTAGATAACGTGTTTAATTTGAGGAAAAACATCGTTAACATACTTCAAACTTGGAAAACATAAAATGTAACTGTATCGTGCTTTAACATATCACTGACACAACATAATGAAACATTTGATAACAGAAGTTACAGGATCTCTTAGGATGTTGCGTTTAAAAAGATTAGAATGTTGCACAGTTGAGTTGAATGTTGGTCTAGTGCTACTCTTAAACTTCATCTTGAATAATACGGGAGTAGTTTTAAGCAAAATCAACTATAATTAAGCATGATTTGTCATCCAAAGTCTCTATTGCGTGTATTTGAAGTAGTTGCTCTGGGATTTGGCTATGAAGTGATGCTGCACTAGTTTATTTTATTCCCACCAAAATCTCAATGAAGTCGTCTGTATCTTTAATCATTGTCTCCATTTGGGTTCTGTCAGTTTGAATCCATTGTTTGTAGTTATATCTTATGAGTGAGTCAGTTCTTTTAATGAACGAACGAGATACTCGGTTGTTTGAAATGTTTCAATAGTTTTTATAGTCGTCCATGATTTTGAAACTAATGACATAATGCGGGTCCCTTCAGCAATGGTACTTGAAGTTTCAAATTTCTGGCACAATTCATTTATTCAATCACCTCAGTCTTGACAATTATAAACATTTTCAACAAGGAAAATTGGAAACAGACATGGGAAATTTGGTGGTTTTGTGCAAAAAGTGCCTAAATCCGCCCTCAACTTATATTGTGTCATAATTTGTTTTTCTTGAACATACCAAAAACACCCTTCTAATTTTAACATATGTTAAAAAGGAACACCAGAGCTACTTACTTTGAAAATTTGAGGTTGGTGTTAGGTGGGCCTTTTTCAGAAATAGTTGCCAAATTCTGATATTATTTTTTCTTTTTTTCTCTTTCATCGTGAAATTCATATGCTTAACCCCACTTGGGAAGTTCATTACTACAATGTTTTAATTGTTACAAATTCTAAGATTGTTAACAAAAGAAACACTGACCAAAGCTTAAAACCCACTTTTATTTTAAATTATAATTTGTAACATATACAGACATGTTAAGGAGACGAAACACGGAATTAATTGGGATAAGACGGAAGTATTGGAGATGGCGAAAAGTATGATAATAAGAAAGTGGAAAGAAGCAGATTGAGTAAAGAAGGTAGGAAGAGATAAACTGATAAACTGAACAGGAGGCTTACTTATTAATGAATTATGGCAAGGAAGTTTGGATAACATAGACAAGAAGAAGAAGAAAGAAAAAAAAGGCCCTTATAAGAACCAAAAATGGCGGAACGTGATTAGTTGGAAAGTGAACAAGAAGACTTACGGGATTGACTGAAGGCCTCAGCAAATAGAAGAAAAAAAGAAAAGAAAAAGTATAACAATGGCTATATATATATATATGTCTGTTAAAAGAATTTAAACTTTTTCATAACAATGACTATATATATGTTGTATTTTCATTTATTTAGTGTCTGAAGAAGGATATGTTAGATATCCGTAACCGTTACAAATTATAATTTAAAATAAAGTGGGTTTTAAGCCTTGGTCAGTGTTTCTTTTGTTAAAATAATCAATCGAAAGCCATGGATAGTCTTACTATTGTTTTAGTGAAAACCGTTTTCAAATAGCTTCAATATCTCCAGAGATCTAGCGGTTTCAGTACTTTAAATCGAAGGACTTAGGTGCTTTTTGCACAAAACCCCCAAACTTCGAATGGCTCCTACAGCAGTCCCCTTTGAGATAGAGCTGTACAATTTGACAGGTGTGCTATGTTTGGATACCACATCATTTGTACAAAATTGGAAGAAAATCTAAAACTCATGAGCCACCTTGATTTGTTGATTTCATATGGAATGGCCGTATATATTTCAACCCAATATATGTATTATTTGCCACTACCACTTTGTATATTGCTTTTGTAATAATACTTTTGGCATTAATTTGCTTATGTATCTCTGTGTATAAAAGAACAAGTCCTGACTGATTGATTGATCAATGCCCATGCCAAATCACTTAAGAACATACATAGGAATAAATGAACTAAACAAGCAACTGAAAAGCTCTTCCTCCAAAATAATATATTACAAGAAAATGAAGAAAATGGTGAGGTGAGAGAATTAAAAGTTCAGGAAAAAAAAAAATTATGCAAGTGGATTAGGCGTACTCACAGACAATAGGGTTGTGAGGAAACTTATTTCCAGTAATATAATAGACATCTAAAGTAGAAATAACAAATAAACATCTTAAAGTCAAGAGAAAACAGTAATTTCACATCAGGTTCCAAAGAGAATACACAACAAACAGACAGCGTTACTCCTGTCCCAAGTCTGTGTCGAAGGTGACGTCATTGCGCGAGTAGGACGCAAACACGTTCGCTGATGAACTTACGTGGTCTATTTCTACCATGACTTAGATTTAGAGAAATAAAAGTTCGTTTCTAGTAATATGTCGCATTGCCGATTTTGCTAATAATTTTTCCACGTCTTTATATATAGAAGGATAGCATGACAGATCATCGTTTATATATACATATCTAACGATTCTATTTTGTAGTTCTATCTAGCAATTAAATGCAAAAGTGCCTTATTACATAACGCAGGGCAATTAGAAAGTATATGATTTAACTCTAATAGTGTGTGTGTGTGTATACCTTATGTTATTCTATAATAAAGTTGCCTTTTCTTGTATATTTGCAGAACTTTGCTGCAACAAATAAGTTCGCTGTTTTGCCAGACGACGATGATCCGGGGTCCGACTAAGTTGTGTTTAAAATTTAAGAAGGATTTGTAGAATCATTTAATAATAATAATAATATTAAAATGAACTTTAGAGAAGAGCGAATATGTAAAGTTCTTCACTTCACTTTTTTTTTTTATGTTGAAGAAAAGAAGCATAATATGAACTGTTAAAACACTGGCCGTCGGACAGTATTGCCTGGTGTTTATCAACGATATAATAATATTGTTAAGTGATAATGATTAATTAATTGGAAATGGGATGTCATACGCAGTCACTTTTTTTTTTTTTTTTTTTTTTTTCGTGACACCGCTAAGCTCATAGTGAATACAAAAAATACTGCAAAGACTTGTACCATACATAATATAACGTCGTACTAAGAGCTAATTTAGTTTATAGATACCAGCAAAGGACAAAACTTTTTTCCATGGAAAAGAAAAAAAATGATGTAATTATAAGATTTCTTTCATTATCTTTTTATAACACTTGAGTGCACTCCTGATTGTATCACTAGGGACTCAAAAATATGGTTTATAAATTGTGCAAACATGTATGAATTGTACAGAAAAAATAATTATGTCCAGAATTTGTATAAAGTTGGTTTTTATCGACCACAAGTTATTATTTTTTGATAAATTTATGTACATGTCGAGTGCTTATATATATAGATATTCACTACTGTTCGGTGGAAGGAAGAGCGGCAGGTCCAGAGGTGTGTCTGTGAAGGGAAGATCTTAAAACGAGAGGAGAGTATTTAAAGTTAAGTGTGGCTCAGTCATTTATGATCCCGAGTTTACGTACGACATGTTTTCTTTTTTATTATTATGATTATTTTTGTTGCATCGCATAATGAGGAATTAGACTGGTAAGATATGTTTTTATTTACCAGTTTTGTAAATAAAGGCATCTGTAATATAAAGGAATCTAAGACTATTTATATTAAGCTTAGATCGCTCATAGCTTGTTTTAGTATAGAACTTAAGTTCAAATTAGTTTGGTCTTACTTGGCCTGATTCTTTTATTTTTTTTTTAATTAAAAGTTTTCAGTACAGTTAAAGTGGATGTAAGCAAAATATGCAGTAACAAAAACTGTGAATGCGTGGTAATATTGAGGCATGAAGGCTCAGTCAGCTCGCTTACTTCTGAAGTGAAAGGTCCTGTGGGCTGGATAACATTATGTCTGTGGGTTTCTCTCGAGGTTCTCCCGTTTATCCCACGGTTGTATTTCATGGTGTGCTAATATAGGAAGTGGCCAACTTATTGAACAGTAACACTGTGCTGCTGTATCTTTGTGATTAGACAGATCGACGATCGAATTAAGCAGATGATAGATTGACGATCGAATTAAGCAGGTGACAACTGGTTTTCATGTATCTTTATGATTAGACAAATCGACGATCGAATCAAGCAGATGACAACTGGCTTTACTGTATCTTCCTGATTAGACAGATCGACGAACGAATTAAGCAGGTGACAACTGGCTTGCTGTATCTTTTTGATTAGACAGATCGACGATCGAATTAAGCAGGTGACAGCTGGCTTTGTTGTATGTTTCTGATTAGACAGATCGACGATCGAATTAAGCAGATGATAACTAGCTTTGCTGTAGTAAATTTATTTTTAAAATATTACTGATCTACTCCATTTATTCATATAAAATTGCTTTGTCACTTCTAATAATATCCTTATCATCTAAAATTAGGAAAATTAGAAAATCTTAAAGAAGAAATGAAACAAAATAATCTAGATTTGGTAGGCGTTTGTAAAGTTAGATGGGAAAGTAATGGGGTGTTGAGCAGTGAAGGATATAGAATGTTTTACTCAGGTAATGAAAAGGGCGGTCATAATGGCGTAGGAATAATTCTTGGAAAGTGCTTAAAGGAGAAGGTATGGAAAGTAGAATTTATTGATGATAGAGTTATGATGTTAAGACTTAAAGGGAAAACGAAGGATCTAGGGGTGGTACAGACATACGCATCGACGACTTCGCATGCAACTGAAGAAGTAGAGGAAAATTATGAGAAAATAGAAGAAATTATAGATAGGGAGTAGAGGGGTGCATGCGTAATTCTAATGGGAGATTTCAATGCAGTTGTGGGACAAAAACAGAAAGGTAGTATCGTAGGCAAATATGGTTTAGGCGAAAGAAATGAAAGGGGAGAGGGACTGGTGAATTTCTGTAGACAGAATTCACTAGCAATTGGGAACACTTGGTTCAATCAGCACAAGAGAAGAAGATATACATGGAAATCACCTATAGACGGCGGAAGATATCAGATAGACTATGTTATGATTCAGGACAAGTATCGAAATAGCTTAAAGAACGCGAAGACCCTTTCCGGGGCTATTTTCTCTGATCATAATCTTGTGCTGGCCAAAGTAGATATTCAACTGAAAAATATAGGCAGAAGAAAAGTAGGCAACAGAGTGTTGAATACTGAAAAGTTGTAAAACGAGGAATAAGAAATCTTTTCGTTGAAAAATTCGAAGAAAAATGTTCAAACGGGGAAAGGATAGGCGCAGGTAGTAACGCACGGTGGGAACATATTAAACGTTGCTTACAGCAGGCTGCAGAAGAAGCAGTAGGTTATCTCGAACACAAAATGGCTAAGAAACCATGGGTTACAGAACAGATGTAGAAAATGAGGGAGAGGAGGACGTGGAAACAGGTTGATACAGAAGAGGGCAGAAAGATGTACAGAAAGTTAAATAATGAATTACGGAGAGAGACAGAGCGAGGGAAGAGTTTTACAAAAGAAAATGCGAGGACATAGAAGAATTAGAAAGAGTTGGGAAATATGAGGAAATATACAAGGAGGTGAAATTATGGAATTTCGGAGGAAACAAGGGGGTATTACGATGGCAGTAGAAAATAAGAATGGGAAGGTAATCAGCGAGAGAAGTGAGGTCATAAGAAGGTGGAAAGAATACGTTGAAGACTTATATGAGAGTACGGATACACCGTGTAGCCTAAATGTTGAAGTAGAAAATGAAGTAGGCGAGGATCATAAAGGATTTAGTATTCTTCGGGATGAGTTTGAAAAGACCATATCCGAGATTAGGAATGGAAAGGCAACCGGAATAGATAATATACCAATCGAATTCATTAAAAATATGAGAGACAAGGGAAAGAAAGAATTGTTCCGACTAAGCCATCGGTATCATGATCGTCTTCAGTGTCTTTTGGCCACCCTCCTGTTTCATATATTTCATTGCAAAGAAATCGAACCCAAAGAGATGTGAGGATTATAGAACTATTAGTCTCATATCTCCGGCAGCTAAAATTCTGCTCGGAATACTGAACAGAAGGTTATATGGAAGAACTAATGAAGTAGTTGAGGAAGAGCAGTTCGGTTCAGAAGAGGCAAGGGCACAAGAGATGCAATTGGATTGTTCAGGGCGATCGGTAAAAGATTTATAGAAAAAGGGAAGGTGGTGTATGTTGTATTTATTGATCTAGAAAATTCTTTTGACCGCATGAATTGGGAATTGTTGTTGGGAGTTCTAACAAAGATAGGGTTGGAATGGAAAGATAGAAGACTCATAAGAAACTTATACGTGAACCAACAAGTATTAGGATAGGGGAAGAACTGACGGAAGAAAGTGCAATTGGAAGGAGTTCGACAAGGATGCTTCCTCTCGCCAACACTAATTAATGTCTATCTAGAAGAGATAATGAAAAAGAGCCTATATGAAGATGACGGCATTTCGGTAGGAGGTAGAATGATTAGATGCATAAGATTTGCAGACGATATGGCGCTTGTTGCAGAATCTGAAAAGAAAATCAATAAAATGTTAGAAAAAATGATGAAGGAATTTGAAGAATATGGTATGAAAATAAATGTTAGAAAGACAAAAGCCATGGTGATTGGAACGAAGGGGTTTGTGTCAAATATAAAAGTAGGAGGGAAGAAAATAGAACAAGTGAATAGTTTTCGATATCTGGGTAGTATTCTTACTAATAACATGAAGTGCGAACGTGAAATAAAAGAAAGGATAGGAATGGCGAAAGAAGCTTTTAGGGGGAAGAAAAGTGTTTTGTTGAGCCTTGAATAAAGAGTTGAGAAAAAGACTCATACAATGCTTCGTGTGGAGTGTTGTACTGTATGGGGCGGAAACGTGGACATTACGTAAAAGTGATGAAAATAGTATGGAAGCCTTTGAAATGTGGGTGTGGAGAAGAGTGGAAAGAATTAGTTGGGTCGAGCGGTAAACGAATGAGTGTTAGAAATAGTGGGGGAGAAAAGAACACTTTTAGATATTATTAAGAAGAGGAAGAGAAACTGGTTGGGACATTGCCTAAGAAGAAATTGTATCATGAGGGAGGTCATAGTGGGTATGGTGATGGGAAATAGGGAGGGGGCGAAGGAGACTACAATTAATAGATATAAAAACAGAAAGATCATACGTGAAGACGAAGAGGTTAGCGGAGGACCGTGGAAGCTTCTCCGCTGCGGCAGGTGACCTGCCAATAACGGCAGAATACCTATGATGATTATATCATTATGAGTGAAAAGTGATGACGTAAGACATTACGAAGTAAAAAGATATATTTAAAGATCCGTCAGTATTTCGCTAGTATTTTCTTCAGGGGAATTCTAGTGTCTTTGTAAAGTTAAATTTAAAAGTTTTGAATGTTAGAATAAACACAAATCTAGAATTATGTGAAAATACGCAACTAAATTGATAAAACAGTATCATCACGATTTTAAGTATTGAACTTTGATAAGGTTATTCTCAAAATATATGTGAAGGAGTTTGATGTAGTATTCACCTAAAGAAATTTAAAGTAAAATCGCTGTTCATTTCGCTAACACACACCCGATATCGTAATTTCTGTTATAGGAGATTGTGCTAGAGAATGGGCATAGGTATTCTTTCTCATTGTTCTACGCAAGCTTTCCAGAGACTAGGAATAGATCGATCACAGTAGTGTTAAAGAGTCCAAAGGGTTAAAATTCTATCTGACTTGATCATGGCTTTTGACCGGAATGTGAAACCTGTTTCCTGCTCTATTTGGAGGTAAAATCGGAGAGAGAGTGCTGTAGCTTTTGTTAGCTTATTCATGTGAATACACATCTTTTGGGCTACATTGTTCTTCAAACTGTTGCTCCTTAAATTGAAGGGTTCTATTGTATTGTAGAATTGTGTTTAAGCTTAATATTTCTAGTAGCCGACTGGTAATAAGCAGTAATCAGAATATATGCTAACCACTTCTAAGGAGTAAACACAATCTCTTGAATATTAGTTTAATTAATCATACTTTTTAAAAAAATATCTTTCTATAATTATATTGTTATCTCATATACAAAACCAAAATATGTTATAACTTGTTACTTCGGTCCCAAACCCGAGTTGGTTTGAAAATAGTCGTGCGCTGCTGGATGGGTTTTCCTCAATGGTGTATCGTATGACCTCAGAATCTGTTACCCTGGGCGGTCAGGCCTTGGCTATCTTTGAAATTTTTATAACCTACAGGAAATTCAGTTCACGTATCACGCTTTGAATATTCATCGTCAGACTCAGTTTGACCTTGTACTTAAGTCGATCAGGGCGTATACATGTGCCTGCTGTTGAGGTTTTGGTAATAATCCAAGATTTATGACTTGTGGAACATTAACTGGGTGACTAATCACTAAATTCCTCGAAAGTCCTTGGGCAAATTAGATGAAAATTTCACTATTAATTCCTAAGAAGCTTGCCAAGAAAGGATTTTGAAAAATTCAACTCGAAAGCGATTTAAAACATTGCTTCTGTCAGATATAACTTTTGAACCGCTGGACATCAAGGCCATGGATTCTGTACATGAAGAGTTACATATCGTAACAGGTAATTGAAGACTTATATCATATTGAATATTCGAGAATATACCCTCCCAGTAGAACGGAGAGCGAGTGAAAATCTTGACATAAGAAGAAATAATTGATATTTTTTAACTGTTATTACGGAAATACTTTTTTCGATTATGTAGTTTTCGGTTTGATAAATCGTTACCTGTAGTACTTCCCACGTTCTCGATATAGAAATTTCGTGCCTGTACTTCCATATGTTAAAATATGTAATAGCAGCGATATTTTCTCCTTTCCAGATCATATATAGTTCCTCAAACCACGCCACTGCAGCTGTGTGAATGAGCGCATTAACATCTTAGAATATGGTGTAATTGCCCAAATATATCGGGCCATGGGAAGCACAAAAAACCTCTAAAATGGCGACATAATCAAGGGCAGTGACGCTACCGGCAGGTGTCAAACCGGTAGACCCATGGTTTAAAATAGGGAGAAAGGTCACTCAGCCGACTATTACCACCTGTTTCCAGTCATGAGCGGTCCATGTAGCATGAGCGCGGCACAATCACATCTTGCAAAAGCGTGATCAATGATTTCTCACGTCAAACTCTTGTCCATGTAACTCGCAGCGGACTATGATTAGTCTGCTTAAGGCGCTCCGTTAGTTGCGCCACAGTCGCACAGCAGTTCTGAGTGACTATCCATTTTAATGCTGGGCAGAACCAAACCTGTCACTGAATGTTTTCTTCCGATCGCTGTTCCTCTTCACTTACATGGTTTTACGTTGAGTTTTATAGGTTTTTATCACCTTCGCCCAAAATTTTTGCCATTCCATCACGCTATCAACACATAACGGACCGCTAACAATTCCTCTTGGAAATCAAGAAATGTCGCCCATTTTATGTCATTATCGTCTGCTTAATTCACTGCACGCTGCCCTTCTACTGCTTCGCATGTAGTACGGAGTTTTCTCCAACACACCACTACTTAAGCTTTGCGCTGTGATCGCCTTCTGATCATTGCCAACCCAAACATCTGATGTTTCCAATTTCAAGTGTTCTTATTATTTGGGTATCTATCCAAAAACACACTGTAAAATAACCGAAATACGAATTTAGTCTGACTCCTTACTCTTATCATCATACCCCGGAATTAAATCTACCAGTCCAACATAGTTCTCGAGATTACTAAAATCTCGCAATTCATATCTACGAAGTGCAGGTTCGTACTTAGTTAAAATAATAAAATGCTCTTCTCTCAACATCATAAATTCGTCCAATTGCTAAATTAAGTTTTACCCCAGACAGAAGACGGCTGTCAACAGTAACTTTAGTCTTTTATTTTATTTCTAACAACCAGACAACCACTTAATAAATTAAAAAAAAAAAAAACCCTAGGTGTAAGGTGACGACTAGAATTATTTACAGACAAACTGAATTGAAAGAGAATATGAAACTAATAAAAAAGTTTCAATTCTATTAGCTGTTCTCATAACGTGTATGAAGGTTGGTTGAGATACGAAAGAAGGAAATCCATGACTATCAGAAAAAGGTTAATATGAAAAGGTACCGACTTACATTGAGTTCTATGATAGTTGAAGTCAATCTCAAAGGCTGCGTCTGTCCTCGACTTGGGTAACTATAAACGGAAATGAAATGAAATCTTTAAGTCCCACGGTTATGCCGGTTAGGCTAAAGGAGGTGGTGATGATGAGAAATGAGTGAAGTGGTGGAATGAAGAAAGTGGGAGGAAACGGAAGAACCCCGAGAAAACCCACGAGCACTGTGTTTGTCCACCACAAACTCCGCACGGCGCAAGCTGGGATCGAACCAGGGACCCCAAGCACCGGAGGTGAACCCTCTACCACTGAGCCACCACGCCCCCTGTAATTATAAACGAATGACAAGCCTAGAACTGAAGTGTGGTTGACCGAAAGTAAAGAGTTCTTTTATATAAAACGGTGGAATGCAATCCGCATGCCTTTCATATTTCGTTGTCTGGAAGCTTCACATGTATGTCGGATAGAATAAAATAAGTTCTGGGCTTGTCTCAATAATCCGGATTAGATTTTGGCCCTGACTTAATCCATTCAACTCAGACAATTAAAACCTTATGCAGAGTCGTTCGGACGTGTGATAAGTGCCATTAAAGAGTTGAGGGGGTTAGTGCAACACTGGTCTAACCCCCCAAAAAAACACGAAAAGATGATGCCAACTGTTTCCGCTGGAGGTGAACTATCAGTCCACCAGGAAGGTTAAATCATATTCACCTCTTAAGATTATTTTATAAAGCACAAACTTCTTCCCTGAAACGGAAGCTCGTCTTGTTTGTGTAAAATTGGTCCACCCCAGTCAGCCAATCACGAACCAACTGTAGCGTACGTTACAAAATGAGGACGCGAGCAATGCGAATGCTTCTGAGAGTAACGAAAACGACAAAAACAACTTGAAAACGATGGTAAATCATGGAAGAAAACGAATAGGGGTGTTGATAAATGGAAGAGAAATATTAAAAAGAAATAAATACAGGGAAATAATACATAGGCAGGACGGGGAAGAGAGTGGAAGAACACAAACAAGGTACACCGTGAAGTTGCGAAGGGCAGTGCTATGACTCGTTTGCTGCAGAACAATGTAAAGAAAGTAGTGAAACTATATCATGTTTGCTAAAATATTGTGCTAATAATGTTAAAAATATTAATAAATTGTGTATTCTGATAATTGCTATGCTCAAAACAAGAATATCACATTAGTGTGGTTTTGTTTGCAAGCAATCCACAAAAGGTTGGTGAAACATTGAACAGAAGTACCTTGTGCCTGGACACAGTTATTAATGAAGCAATAGGAACTTTGGACTCGTTTGCAAAAATATGTGCATACGCCTGCTGACTGGGTAACACTAATAAGAGATACTAAGATAGGTTCAAGAAAGTTTGTAAGGTGATTTTGTCAGTACTCAGCCTTTAATAATAATAAAAATAAAAATCGCAAAGCCACCACAAGCAACCAACCTGTTGCATTCAGTCGCATTTTAGTTTTACAGGTTTCATACGAACAACCATGGGAGTATGGCTTTACATATAGTTACTTCGACATAGAAGAACCCTATTTTGCCTGTCTGTCTAAAGGGAAGAAGAGAAATCCAAAACACATATTTGAGCTGCGAAACATTACACTGCTCAACAAGAAATTGTTTATCTTAATGTTTTTACATTTACCGAATGATTTTGACGTGCTAATTACGAATCTGGTATTAGTTTTCCTCAAATGTTGGAAGGAATTTTACAAAATCGTCTTTGTTCAAGAACGCCATTTTAGAGGAAGAATTTCAGCCTTTACTTCGGCTGTCCATAGATGGCAACACAGAACAAACTCTTGTGGATTAATTAGCAAGTTTCGTTTCGTAACATATGCGTTCTATTTTCTCCCCTTATTTAAAAAAAAAAAAAAAAAGTAAAATCAGTAAATTTCTATGTGACTCCACTTGGATAGCCAGCTGCATACAGTATTGAGTAATTATAGTGGTAACTATATTATATCAGTGGCATTTAATTTCACTAGGTGCTGTGTGGAAGATAAAATGTCTACAAGTAGGCGTTGTAAAATGTCAGCAGACTCATTTTGTTATGTTGGTGGATATTACATAAGCCCCAAACAACTTAAACAAAACATTGTGCTTGGAACAAAGTTCTCTGTTGCATATGAAGTTTACTTTCGAGTGCCCGTAGGTGATCAAGACAAACATTGGGCTCCGCATGTGTGTTGCCGCTCTACATTAGAAGGTTGGTTACGGGGAACCAGAAAGTGTATGCCATTTGCTATTCCTCGAATTCGGAGAGAGCCTACTAATCACCATAATAACCTCTACTTCTGTTCAGTTGACGTGACACACTCTAAAAACAGAAAGAATAGGAGAAAAATAGAATACCCCAGTTTACCTTTATCCACTGCTCCAGTTCCACAGAGTGACGAACTTCCTGTATCCAAACCATCAGAGATAACAGGACAGCCAGAGGAATCTTCCGATCTTGATATTGGTTTTTCGCATGAAACCAGGAAAAAGGAACCACATTTGTTTAATCAGCAAGAACTTGATGACTTGATAAGAGATTTAGATCTTCCCAAATCAAAGACAGAACTTCTAGCTTCACGTTTAAATGAGTGGAATTTTCTCCTTCCAACATGTAAAATATCAAAATATAGGAAAAGGCATAAAACTTTTTCACAATTCTTCAAAATGGAAGTAAGTTTGTGTTATTGTCGTGACGTTAGTGGTCTGTTCGAAGCTATCGGTTTCCCACATCAACCAGAGGAGTGGCGTCTTTTCATAGACAGTTCATCTAGAAGTTTGAAGGCAGTTCTGCACAATGGGAATATGAATCCTTCTGTACCAGTTGCGCACACAGTCCACATGAAGGAAGACTACGAAAACGTGAAATTATTGTTGGGAAAGTTGAGTACCAAAAATATAAATGGGATATTTGTGGAGATTTTAAGATGATCGGTTTTCTTCTAGGTTTGCAGAGTGGCAATACTTAACATTCGTGTTTTATTTGCCTTTGGGATAGCAGAGCTACTGACTGTCATTATACACTCAAGGTGTGGCCAGAAAGGAAACATTTACTTCCTGGTACTCACAATGTCATACGTGAACCTTAGTTGAAAGAGAAAAAATCTTACGGCCACCACTCCACATAAAATTAGGACTCGTAAAACAGTTTGTTAGAGCATTAGATCCACATTCTGCAGCTCTTTCTTACACAGTTTCACATGTTTCCACAGTTAAATGATGCGAAAATCACAGCGGCGTATTTACTGTCCCACAGATACGTGTAATGCTTCAGTCTGAAGAACTTCAGAATGGAATGGATCGAGAGGAAAGAAGTGCTTGGGAAGCTTTTAGGGCGGTAGTGCAAGGTTTTCTTGGTAAAAAATAGGAGTGAAAATTATAGGGAGCTAATAGATTCTTTGATTGACCTATATCGAAATTCGGGTTGTAGAATGACGTTGAAATTGCATTTTTTGTTTACCCATCTTGATTTTTCCGTTCTGTTTAAATTTAGCAGATGTGAGTGAAGAACATGGTGAACGCTTTCATCAAGACATTGAATAAATGGAAAGAAGATACCAAGGGCGTTGGGACATCGTGATGATGGGATATTACATTTGGACATTGATTTCTGATGACAAATCAGTTTCGCACAAACGAAAAAGCAAGCGTGCTTATTTTTAAAATGTTCTGCATTTATGTGCTTGTGGTGAAAGTGGATATATTTTTGCTTTTTTTAAAATTTTGTGCGCTGTGTTCGTACTCCATAGTGACTAAGTTAATTCTGCATAATTTCTTCAGTGAAGCACATTGTAAGATAGCAATTAGCTCTTTAAGTTTCTCGATGAAAATCAAACCAGGCCAAAACTGCGGCTTATATAGACTAGCTATTTAATATTCACTTCTTCTGCGTACGAAAAGTGCTAGAAATGTAATATATTTTAGTTGAAAATAGAGGTTAGGAACTATTTCACGGAAATGAAAAATGACTTTTTTTTTTTTTTATTTTTCTTTGTCAAGTTCCAGTTGATTTCATAACCAAATTTCTAATTTTGTCATCATCATTTTGTGTCGTCTCGTGAATACCAATTTAAAACTTTACAACCAATTTCTGATCAAAAAATATCTGATGTAATTTGACTAACTGTACAAACAGTGTTGGCAACTCCAGAAATAAAAAAAAAATACTTAATTTTGAGGAAAAATTAAGAATTTTCTCAATTTGTTGAATAAATTTTCTTTCTCATGTAATATTGCAAATAAACTTAAACAGTTTAAAAGCCTGTTCCTTTGCTTAAAAAGCAAGGCATAACCGGTTGTGTAGGGCAAATGGTTTCTTAGTTATTACGCTTTAACGAAAAATGGAAAAATTCGACAAATTACCCGATTTCTAAGGGTTAAAGACGAATTTTGACATTTCGGAAAAAATAATATTATGCACGTTATTAGTACCACCCAACGGTATTTAAAAATCAGATAAACATAAAGTTGGTCAAAATTTGTTACCCGTAAGGCAAAATATAACAAACGACGACTTTTAAATCCAAAGAAAATTAAGGATTTATTAGAGTTACTGAAATATATTCTCCCTGTACACTATTCTGTTTGTAATGATTTAGTTGCCATAACCGAGGAGGGTGAGAGAGAATAGGATAATGAACGTTTTGATATTGTAGATTGTGTCTAATAGCTGTGTACCTGTACTTGTAGGCTGAATAGAAAAAAGGTGAAAAATTAAGAGGAGCTAATAGTAAAAAGTAAAGTTAAAAAAGTACAAAAATAAAATAACGGTATTATTTGACAGCAACCTTTTGGTATATGTTTCACATTACAGTGTAACAGTGGTCTATCCAGCTGCAATATTTTTCCTCACCTGTAAAATATCCCTCTCTTATCTTCATCCTATCAAATCTCACTTTGTTGTCAAGCTTCCCATATGTCACATGACACACTCAATCACTTGTGTTTACTTTTGGTATACTGTACAAAAGCCCACATGTGTTTAACTTAATTTTTCTCCATTAAAAAAAAAAAAAGTGGATTAGACCACTGTTGCGCTGACCCCCTCAGTTCAACTAACATATGTTTCCTGCAGTAGTCAGGCCTTTAGTATGACACTAATCAACAACTCTGCATAAGGCCCTTAGTGTTTTCAGGCATCGGAGCGAGTCTCTTTTTCATCTAAGAGTATCTTTTTTGGTCAAAGTCTCAATTTTTGAAACATTAGTCTACTAATCTCTTTTTTATATTCTTACTTAGTCATATTGTTTGGATTGTGGTCAATGTACTAGAAAATGTCAGTAATTAAGTAAAAGAAAATAATAATAATGATGAATAGAAAATGATATCAATACAATGGTAATAAATATAGTCAACAGGGCCGTGCCGTGGAAAATCAGCGCCCGGGGCGAGAGTATACAACGGCGCTTCCATACATATATTCCAAGCAATTTTTCTTATCTTTTTTCCCTTTTTCTCCCGAATTTTTCGGCGCCCGAGGCCTTCGCTCCCCCCGCGTCACGACCCTGATCGTCAGTGTGTATATTTGTGTGGGAGGTTGGAGGGATTTCAGTTTCCATAGAGGGAGATTGCCAGGGAGACCCTTCTGTGTTTGTCGTACTTTTTTTTGGTTATAAGGGAATTTGCAACAGGTTACCACTTTCCTTTATTTAGCATGGTTCCCATCGACCTGGTAAACCGGGAAAGTGAGGGAATTCATCTAACTCAAAAATCATAAGACTTTGATCATAGCCATAGAAACATTTAAAAACCTGGAAGAATAAAATAATTAAAGTATGGATTTATACTTCTCAAATCCAGTTTCTAAACGTTTATTTCGCTACAGCACACTTTTTTTGGTTTAACATTCCGACTTAATGTTATGGCTTAACGACAGGGTTGGCAAAAACCACGGTTTTTATTGAAAAAACCAAAAAAAACAGTTTTTTTTGTTTTTGAAAAAACGAAAAAAAGAGTTTTATTTTTTTTTGGTTTAAATAATTTGCTCTATGTATTTATATCACATATGGACAGAAATAAGTTTGTTTCGCCTTGGTGTTATTATACAACAATCGGGTTACGCTGGAAGGGGTTACATAAGCTTAAAGCGAAATCCAAACCGCTTCTCGGCTTACATCCGAGAGAAATTTTCCTCTATTTGAACTCGAAACCAGGATTAACTGGCGATACGTCTGCCGACTCACTCACTAAGGACATACATTGCACTGATCTTGACATACTTGTTAATATAATTGTCAAGAGCCATTTCACAAGGACAAAAAAATAAACAGTTGCATAAGTGAAACCATTATACAGAATTACATATGGACAATTTCAAAATACTGCAGAGTACAGGACTAATTTAGTCCAAGTTAGTTTACTACAACTTTTATTAGTCAAGTTAAAGAAATACGACTTAATTTACATATCAGTAAGAAAAGTGAATAAAGATAGGAATTATTTGAATCCACTTTGGTTCTGACCCATTTATACATAAATAGATACCAAAGATACTTCTGATTTCAATAAATGCCTCTGGTGGGGTTTTGTATGACCCTCTTCCCCCCAAAAAAAGTACGGTACTTCGATGTATTCTACCAACAGTAAACATTATTAAAACGAAATAATATTTAGAATTTTTCTTTGATTGCAATTGCATAACAACAATAACAAACTATACAAAAATCACAAAAGAAACATTCATAAAGTTATAAAAAGAACAAAAGTTGCTTTTGTAGCATAATCTCTTTAAGTATTGAATGGGGAATTTAGGTCTGAATATAATACGAATAATATATGGGAGTGAAACGTGATAACCCACAAATGTGTGTTCATCAAGATTTTACGAACATTTTTCGTTTTTTAGTTTAAACCTTTTTTTTTTTTGTTTGTTGAAAAAAACAGCTGGTTTAACCCTTATCCGGGCAAGCTATTTTTGCAATGTAGACTGCAACTGGGGCCTTACCAACTCTATTAGCCTTACCAACTAGATATGTTCATAACTAACTTCGACTAAAGATAGAAGAATTCAGAATTTTATGGCATCGAAATATTTATGGTTATTAAGAAATTCGAAGAAAAGTACGAAGCTACTGGGCCTGAGAAGGCCCCGGTTGCCCGGATAAGGGTTAAACCAGCCAGTCCTGCTTAATGACTATATAAATGTTCACGGAGTATCAACCCGTAGCAAAAGGAAAATATAGATACCTTTTTACATTATATGTACAATCGGAAATTTATAAAGCATGATCTGGAAAAGTAAGGGAATTCGTACTTGCAAAATAAGTGGGAATCCAAATTTAATTAGTTGTAAATTGAGGTAATATAAGAACTAGATATGCCTTTCGCTATGTCACAGTGTAAATTCCAGCATGGTTTCATCGTAGCCTTCAATTCGATAATTTCCTCTCTAAGGTGATGTATTCCGTAAGTTTCAATTAACTGATTCGAGCAAATAAAATCCATATCTCCGGTCTTCATAAGTAAACAAATCAAGTACACCTATTAAGTCTCCGTGACTATACAATGATACACGAGTGTCAAACATAAGTAGTCAGGGACAAAAATGTCGGATACTCCTCATATGTTATACGGGGAGTACCCAATTTTTTGTCCCTGACTATACATGTATATATTACCTCAATGTTACGAAATAACGACGATATAAATCGCTCAAGGGATGTTGGAAGGTGCCATGTCATTGAAACAAGAAAAACGCAAAGAGCACAAGAACATTCAAGCTATTCAGAAAAGTGTTAAAAAGAAGAGAAATGCTCTACTTACACAGTTTTTTAATGTAGTCAAAGAAAAACTGAAATTTACCCAAATGCAAAGTTTACATGATATATATATATAAATAATGCTCTTGAGATGTCAAATCATAATAACGTGGTTTTATCTTTGAGAAAAAGCCAATCTCCATCCAGAACCAGAAACAAAAGCGTTGTTCTGTTGGAAGTCTTTACAGCTGGGTTGTCTTTATATATGTTCACAACTTAATGCCTTGGATCATTTGTGAAGATTGGAAGGTTGATAAACATATTTTTTATTGCTGAACTTAACCGGCGTCTTGGTAGGGGTAAATCACTAATGCACAGTCAGAGAAGTAGTAAAATTTATCGAAGTGCAATGGTTTTGTTATATATTATGTTATATATATTATATGTAATGTTCCTGAGATGTCAAATCATAATGATGATGATATTGTATCTTTGAAAAAAGCCAATCCCAATCCAGGACCAGAAATAAAAGCTTTGTTCTGTTGAAGACTTTACAGCTGAGTTGTCCCTCAGCTTTCTTTGTATATGTTCGAAAATTAAACATGTCTTTAATAATTTGTGAAGTTTGGAAAATAAATATATATATTTTTTTATTTCTGGTCTTAACTGGCATCTTGGTAGGGGTAAATCACTTTAAAAATGTTACATTTTCTAACTGAAAGTTGAATTCCTTATCTGAGGCCTCCTTTTTTTTTTTTTGCTTTATTTAGTCTATGAACTCTTCTTTTGTGCTTCGTTAGGTCTACAAAGTAGCTATTTTCAATGCCATTAGACGCTCCGATGCTTGTGTTTTGTACTTAGGGCAGCTTTAAATTTTGGTATATACTTTATCACCATGCTTCGAGGATTAGTGTGAATCGCGGACGGATTGGAGCTTTCTTCGAATGAAGGGTAAACAGCAAGTGGTACTCGAACATGCTACGCAATAACTTTGTTGCTTGCTACTGCTTTGCTCATTAACACGCAGTTGATTATGCAGAACAGTGCACAACCACACACTGCAAATATTGTGTTGGATTTCCTACTCGAGATTTTCAACATGCAGAACATCTCAGATCAGTTTAATGGCGAATGTTACACTTTATTCGTGCAGTTTTCATGATTAGTTCTATTTTAATAACAATCGTCAAGGTTGCAGGAGAGATCTTAAAGTTAAGTATACGGACTCTTCAGTTTGAAACCAAGATTATTTAATAAAATTCCCTCCATTTCAACTGATTCAAAATATTCTTCCATAATATAATTTTAGGTTTTAATTTAGGTGCTTAAAATAGATCAGAGGCATATAACATCAATCTTTTTTTTGGGGGTGGGGGGAGCGCTTAAATTAGGAAGCAGCAGCATTAGCTAAGTCTTCTACTTCACTGATTATGTTATAGAGTAAAATTACTGTAATATCTGTATTTCGGTATTGCATTACTGTATTCTGAAGTTCCTCAAGTCCAAAGGGAATCCCTGATGTATGTACGCCACGTTTGGTGCCTGGATCCTGACATACATTTCCATAGAAAATTATGAGAATTCTTACAGAAAATATGAGGGTAGTGTTCCAATCAGAAGTTTCGTTACTGTATTCGAACTAACAATTCATAAATTAAGAAAGTGAAAGTAAACTGGTATATTGTAAAACCACTGCATTGTGTGTACGAAAATGTCGGATGATTTGTGCACTGAGTTCCAAAGATAAGACCCTTGAGCAATCTAATTCAATTTCGTAAAGTTAAAAGAATTGTAATTATTATTTTGCCATATACATGAACGTCCGTATTTCATTAATCATTCATTAACATTAATGTGGTTCAATATTACAGTCGCAGCACTTTGGCTAAGTCTACTATTGTATTATTTTTTGTCCCGAAGTTAAATAATTGTACAGGGTGCGGCACGTAAAACCGGCCCGTCGTAATATTCTGGTATATTGTGTTTTTGGCAACACTTAAATAATCTACCTTCCTACCAAGAGATGGCGTGTCGAGGTCGGGTCGACTTACGTGACCTGCAGCCGCAGCCAGTGAAACTTGTCGAAACCAGTTGAGAAAAAGGCCTCGTTGTGTTAAGCCGGGTGAGTGTCAGTGTATGATAATGCCGTATTCGATACCCGAGCGTGTTGCCATTGTTGAAGGGTTCATTCTCACTGGATCTTTTGTGAAAACAAAGAATTTGTTTCGGGAGAAATTTCCAGGACGTTCTGTGCCAGCAAAAAGCACCATTCAGGAATTGATTGAAAAATGGCGGCGTACAGGATCGGTTCAAAATGCTCCCAGGAACAGACTACCATCTGTCTGCACACCTGAATTAAAGATGCAGATGGAGGAGATAATGACAAGAAGTCCTCGTAAGTCAACCAGGAGATTGAGTCAACAGGTTCATGCGAGTGAGAGAAGTTGCAGACGTGTTTTAAGGGGACTAAAGTTAAAACCGTACCGGATAAGTGTTGTGCAAGAACTGAAGGAGCCTGACCTGCAGAAGAGGGTGCATTTCTGTTCATGGCTGTTGAGCAATGTTGCCAGTGGTTTCTTGGATCCACTAATGCTCATCATGAGTGACGAGGCGTGGTTGCACCTGTCTGGGTACGTAAATTCCCAAAACAACCGGTATTGGTAGACAGAAAATCCACACGCAATCCACCAGGTACACCTGCATGATGAGAAGATTGGTGTTTGGTGTGCCATTTCCGCCACACGCGTTATTGGGCCCATATTCTTTGAGACGACAGTGAACAGTGACGTGTATATGGGAATCCTGGAGGAGTTTTATACACACTTGACCGAAGAGGAGCGTCAGTTATGTTACTTTCAGCAGGACGGTGCAACATGCCACACATCAGCTGCATCATTGTCCCTTTTTACACCAGAGAGGACAATCAGCAAAGGCTTGTGGCCTCCTCGGTCACCAGACTTGTCCACGTGTGACTTTTACTTATGGGCACTGTTAAAGGGAAGAATATACGAAACAAATCCACACACAATTGAAGAACTCAAGACCAGGATCCAGGATGTCACCAATAGCATTACAACACAAGAACTGACAAGGGTATATATGAATCTCCTCAATCGTGCTCACATGTGTGTTGAAGTGGGCGGAGGACACTTTCAGCACCTGCTGTGAAGGTGAGTAGTCATATTCACTACATTACATTTCATTTTATGTGTTCACTTTACGGACGGTTTTATGCCGCACCCTGTATTAAATTACGTTGCACTAAATATTCTTTAGTCACGATCAAAAGTCACAATCAAAATAATCCGAATCCGCCTGCGCTACTAAATAATCAATTGTGTAGCTTTGAAGGGGATCAGCGTCTTTGGAATACAATCCACAGCAAAATTAGATATTTTCTTACGGTGCAGTGGAGACTAGGCACTAGTGAAGGTCTACAATCAAAATGTATCCAACTGAATCTGTGAAAATTCTTTTGCTACAAATCCTTCGAAATATTCCCTCTCATTTCAGTATACATGAATATACAAAAATGTGCTACTTGAAACTCCCTAATTTTAAATTATTTAAATTATATTAATGTAATGTTATTTTTATTGTTGCCGGTGGCAGATAGAATCTGAGTAGGAAGATAGGTAATATGCGAGAGTTGTTGATTTTCACTTATTAATGTGACAACATTTCATAATGCTGCTATGCTACAGATGAAAAAAGAAAATCTTAAGTGATACTGATATTACATTAATGTAACCATACGACGAGCGTTCATTATCACAATGATAACATTGTCTGTCATTGTGCATTGGCTCAGTATGATACGAAGATGGCTGTCGTGTACATATATATAAACCTGTTGGGTTTTGTTATTGAAGCTTTTAATAAACCTCGTCTCTAGTAACTTCCACAAATACGAGGACTCAATTGCTATTTGAAGTTACAATAATGTGCGATGTTAATAATTTTAAGTTGCAAACAACCATATGATAGTTGTACGAAGAGAGTATGGACAGATTCTATTATTAAAAGTTTCATCTTACATTATAAAACTACGACGAACTTCATTCGATAGAAATTGAAACCGAAAGCGGGCAGTAGAAACCGGTTTTGGTTTGAAACTGGAAAAGAGGAAACTATGAAGATAAAGAGACGATATTCTGGAACGAAGAATTCCTGTTAAAAAAAAAAAAAAAGTTTTTGTTTATCTACTTAGGTACGTGTCGACGGACGGACGAAGGCGATATGTGAGACGTGCTTACTTTCGCATTACACTGTTGTGGGCTAGGAAATGAAATGAAATCTTTGTTTTACGTCTCACGATTATGCAGGCTAGACTAAAGGAGACGGTAATGATGAGAAATGAAGAAATGAGAGAAAACCCAGGCACACGGTGTTTGTCCACCATAAAGCTCATTTGGCGCGAGCTGGGACCGAACCAAGGACTACATGCACCAGAGTTGAACACTACCATTGAGCCACCGCGATCCCTCTTGTGGGCTAGGATCCACCACGACCTCGGTCTGCGTCGACCATCACAATCCGCCGCGAGTTATGACATGGACATACGGGAGGGGGTTGCACGGACGAAACACCTATCAGGGACCATAACGCTCTAGCACGATACCATTGGTGCCAATGAAAGATGTGATATGGTCCAATGACTCATCGTTAATCTTATTTCAAACCACGGACCGTTAAACATGGCTGCGATCTGTAATGCTGTAGCTGCACTATTCTGGTTTTCAGTGAGTTCTGTGCTGTTGGTAAGCGGTCGCGTCACTGCCCATGATTACGGCGGGAAACCGGTGAAAATCCCGTTCTAAAAGCAAAATTAAACGTCGGGACCGTATAGATAAAATCACAAAAACTAAAAACTACAAGTTTTTTTCTTATTCTAAAACTTACTTTCGTTCTTGCATGAAAAAAATCAAAACTGTAATAAAATTATGAAGTGATTCACAAATATTAAAAATAAATTATGAGGACATCAAGGTAGGGCTGAAAAAGGAATATTTGTTCACAACAGGGACCTCATGAAACGGTAAATTGTCGCCATTTGAGGGGACTATAGCACAGATGTTTAGGGCAATAACGTCATATTTCAGGATATCCATATGCGCCCATTCACACAGTTGTACCTGTTGGGATTAATTTGAACACTACTCTGGCCCACCCAATCCTTGGACCCGATTATAATTGAACATCTGTCGTCCACTTGGAAACATGAATCCGGCGCAATTTTCGCCTCTATTCTCTCATGCAACTAAGTGATGCACTGCACGTGGAATGGTATAATATTTCACTTGCTATCACTCACGACTTCTATGATTCCATTCTACGTCGCATCAGAGCTATTCTAAAGGCGAAAGGTGGTCCAATCTGAGTTGAATTGATTTTGAGTTTAAGGTCCCGTTTAGCAGCGAGGCTATATGAAACGTGGACTCCGAACCACTTGAGCTCCCGCCAGGAATCGAACCCGGGTCTTCCGCGCCAAAGGCGCGTACGCTAACCGCTTAGCCACGAAGGAGCTCTAGGCATATTATTCTGGTAAGATGCACTTTTTTTTTCAGGTGTTTCTATTATGTTGATAACCATCAAACATCAAATTCCAACATCAAGTAAGTTCCCATTTTCCTTTAACCTGTATCACGGAACATTTCTTTCTTTTCTTTCTTCTTTGTTTTAGAATCACCATTCTGAAACAAATCCCATCTTCGTTTTATCCATGTCTTATCTGGTGTTCGGGTCTCCAATCTTCTCAATTGCCTTTTTCTTCTTATGATTTTACGATGATCTTGAATCTTCTTTTTGCCGTAGGTTTGATATTGAACTGTCTTCCTTTCTTGGTGTTTCAAATCTTTCTTTTCCACCTTAGCTTTGTTCCTTACTTCAAGTATTGATAGAGTCGTCTCATTTTAGTTGTCGATTGTCTTATCCCGGTCAGATATATTCCATTGGGCAGTTCTACATTGTATTTCTTTTTCCTTCTTCTCACAACAGATACTTATTGTTACTGTAAATATAATTCAAGCAATCATTCGCTGTAATTACATTTGCTATTTTCCCAATTTCTTCTCGTCGAGATAGAGGCATTAGATGATCATGTCGTTGTTTATCTACGTCGAACTGACAAACTTTCACTTTTTCATAAATCTCACACTGATATTTTCTTCCTTTTCTTTCTAAAATACCCTTTTCTTCTGTCTTCTCTTATTTTTTTCCGTTTCTTTACATATTTCCTTCTCTTGTGTGCTATGGATTTCTTTCTTGTTCTATGCGAAGATTTTCTTTCTTTGCTTTCATTTAGTTTCTTTCTTGTTTTCCGTTTTATTATTCTCTTCTTCATATTCTTTTTGTCAAAATCTGTTTTCTTCGACTTCCACTCTTCTACTTCATTTGTTTCCATTTCCTTTCGAGTGTCAACCTTTATCTTTTTTAAGATGTCTTCATCAAAATCCGATTTCGTGTCACAATTCCCTACTTTAACATCAGTGTCTTGTTTTGATTTACTGTCAACTTTTTCTTCAAATTCTACTTCATCTTGTGTGGGTTTCCTGAAAGGTTTTTCTATATGATCGTCGGTTTGCTTATGAATTTCTTCAATAACTCCCTGACTCTCCTGTGTTCGGGTCGTGCACAAGATCATATCTTTCTCCGTTCCCCTTATTCTTAAATCTAGATTTGCATCTATTTGATCGACAGTTTGGTTCGCTTTCCCACTCCTGGTGTCACGATTTTCAAAGGATCTTACTTCCGGGATCACATCTATTTCAAATGTTGGTTTATCTCCACTTTCTTCCGCAAGAAATTTACTTTGTTTACGCTGGTGTTCTTTATCTATTTTCGGTGATCGGAAAATGGAAATTTTGAAGATCAAAAGGAAAGAGAAAACAATATATCTGTAGACGAAACGTCACAAGATATTGAAGAAGGAACTACTTTAGATGCGAAATTAAGTGACATTGAAATTGGTTCGGAAGTTTTGGAAGGGGAAGAAAAGAAGAAGGATATGGAACATTATATAGCTGATCTGACATCCGAGGATCAATCGGAAAAGGAAACTATTCATTGGTCTCAGCACGTTGGTAACCGGGAACACATAAGTCAATCGATGATAGTGATTCAAAAAGAAAAAAACAGCTCAGGTGGAAATGGAAGTATGTCAGTTAAGAAACTCTTTTAGTGTGTCAGTGAGTGATGACGGAGTGAGTGCTAGATGTCTAACGGAGTGTACAGATAAAATTTACAGACACTGTTTTTCGTGTCTTCAGGAAGATGTTCACGACAATACATCTGGTGAAATCATTTCAGATCATCAAGGCTGTGAAACGAAGAGAATTGATGAAGAGAAACTACAAACAATTAGAGGAAACGAAGATAAAGAAAACAAGAAAAGATATCAGAATCTTCCCGAGAAGAAATTGAATGAGAAGAGAACTGATATGAAAGAGATATGTCATTATGTATGTAAGAAAAGAATCGTTTTATCTGACAAAACAATTGTAAAACGAAAAGTAAGATTCAAATTATTAAGAATCATGCGACCTGTGAAGAAGAGACGACGAAAAGAGAAACCAAACAGTACATCTATGATGAAAAGAAAAACAATGAAGACAAACATGACACCGGAAATAGATAAGAGAAAGAAAAGGAAAAATGAAAGGAAACCTGACAAATGTTTGCAGCAATGGAGGAGAAAGAAAACCATTGCGGAGAAAAGTATTAAAGAAAACTTCTTCAGACAACAGAGCATACAATTCGATAACGGATAGTTGGAAATTCGAGGATAAAAGCTGTAATTCCATGTCTCAGATTGTGATATTGTTATGGTGTTATGATTTGTTATTGGATTTGTTATTTATTTTCATTCTTCTTACTCGTATTTATTTTCTTATTATATGCATACTGCTGAAGAACTGAACACAAAATAAAAGTGACACCTTGAGATGTTAACTTATACCTTTGCCCAATATTCATATAATTGAATACAACAACTTTATAGCCTATATTCTCAATTGAACTAAGGTAACCAAATATACGAAACATCGTTTACTTATTGTCGCTGATATATACATAAAAAATCCATATATACGAGGAACGTTCAATTTCTAAAGCACATGATTCTGTAAAATTTTACCATACGCTAAAATATTAATCAGAGGAGGAGGAGAACTGTAATGCTCCACTATAATTGGCATTACAGTACTCGTAATTGTTTATTGTTGTATAAAATTAAAATAATAATGCGTTTACATCTTCATGTATGTTTAATAGTATGTATCATAATTAACCTGCACGAGTACACAGTATATGGACGTATGTAGTCAACTTGGAAGTTTGGTCTGGACCGTAAAGATTTTAAATTTATTCCGAAACAGAAAAATAACGAAATCAAAAAATAATATTCCCTGAATCGATGAACAACGAGTTTGCTGTTTAGTGATATTATCTGTGTGAATATGTTGAATTTGGACATGTGTCAAATATGATTTCGTGTCATATTTCTTTGTAATGTCTGCTAATACGTTTTATTTTCAGCAATACTTTCGTAATCCATTCTTATTCGTTAATACACGCCTCTGATAAAACTTTTGTTACATTTTGTTTACTGACAAGCTGTATTGTCAATTCTGATGAGTCGTACATGACTTCCAAAACTAATATCTCGGTCATCCACCATCCGATGGACTCAAGATAAACTTCTTTCCGGAGAACAATCCGGTGGCGATCTATGGGCCGTGTTTGATGTTCCTAGTTCCAACAATTGCAGATAGAGGGCGTAGAACAGAAAATCACCGTCGCTCAACAACTGCCACCTCCAGTCTGATGTAATGTCACATGTCTGTCAACGGTAAGGATGTTTTCGGGGCTGCAGACCTGGACATCGGAACCAGCGCTTGCGTGACCGGCATTACGGGCAGTGGGGTAGGACAACTTCGTCCTTTAAAACACCCCATAAGAAAAAGCAAGTTCAAATCGGGAGATCGAGCTGGCCATTCCACAGACCTACGTCGACCGATCCAGCGGTTCGGGAATGTTTCGTTCAGCCACTATCTTACTGTTATATGCAACGGTTCTAAGTCCAGTGACCGCTATCCCCACTCTCAGGCTACACAGTGTTGCCATATCGAATCTTTTTGTCCAGGATTACAAATACTAGTCAGTTAATCCTGCGGGACGCGCGCTGTTGTATAAAGTACAACAGGCACGGCTTTTTGAGTTAACTGGTGTAATTTTGAGTTGAGCGCTTAGCAACCGCAATGTATTTTTTTGGCCATTTCTCGCACTATTCATGTTTCACCGGACATCGCTCTGTTCATGGTCAGTTAGTTGTCAGGTAGTAATAGACTGAAATAGTGTGACGTCACATCCTTTTCGTTGCAATGGTGATCGCCATTTTATTTTCTATACAAACACGAGCGAAGGCTGAGAAATAACGCATAAATGGTGATATGTATTTGATTGTAAGCATTAATCTAATTGAGCAGAAATGGAACAAGCAATATCCTAGAATTCTTTACTAAAGATTTTCGATATTCTGTAAACAACATAAAATTCTTAATCGTAAACGTAAAACTACTAAGGCAAAATAAATGAGCAAATATGATTCGATCAGAACACACAATTGTAATATTACATGATACAGACAAATCAACACGATCTTTACATAAGGTTTGTTCCCCTTCTGTGCAATACATCGAGGCATTTATATTAACAAATAATGGATACAAACTTACCTCAACTTCAGTTCTTCATGTCTGCCTCCACTCTGCCTTTTAAATATTTAAATTCACCATCATACATTACGGAAGACACGTGATTTGATTCAAGAGCATTTTCGCCTTTTTCCACCAACTTTACTTCGTTCTCAAAGTATTTAAAAATTCTAAATAATTTCACAGCCATTGTTTACTTAACACCTCATTTACACACTCACGTTTGTATAGAAAACAAAATGGCGATCACCATGGTAACGGAGAGGAAATGACGTCACAACTATTCCAGTCTATATTTGTATCCATCAAAGAACGAACAAAAAAGATGTTGTACAAAGTACAACGCGCGCGTCCTCGTGTTAAACGGAAAGGCGCGCGTCCCGATAGGTTAAACATCGTATACGTGAGTCGCCTTGTATAGGTAAAAACCTATATACACCAGAAAATCGTTTTTTCTGAGAATTTCACTACAATATATAAGGGACAAACAATAAATTTTGGAAATCTTCCCATTGCTTTTATCAGGGCATGAAATGTCAGTTCTGAATTTAGTAGCCAGATCAAAGCATTTGGTCAGAATTGGCAAAGTAAAGGCCAAATATCTATTGCCAAACTAAAATATTTGGTCGCCAATTTCGCCTCCCTTTTTATAAAAATGGATTTTGTATTACTCTCTATGCCTTAATGTGCTCTATCGTTCTGTACTAGTTTGGTCGGAGCCGCTTTCAAACCAACTGGGGCAAGGTTAAAAAAAAAAAAAAAAAAAAATGCTGAGTTTGACTTTTCGCAGTTAGGGATAATCATACCATAATACAATCTAACAACGTATTTTAGATCTTTATGTACCATTGTAAATATGTGCTAATAACTGTGAAATAGTTAACACAATAGGATGTGCTCCTGTAGAAAGTATGAGAATATGTCGACTTTGGACGTTCTTCTTCTGAATCCTTCAGCTTCAATCAGGCTCTCTTTGGAGATCTCGAAAAACTAATCAAACGCTCAAATATGCAGTCTCGTTGAAATAACTGGCCAATCACTCATCTTGTAAGGTAATATTCTCCCAACCGTAGGCAAGCTTGAAATAAATATCTGAATTGGTCAAAGATGATTCATATTTAATTCATTTACTTCCATTTTTAGATAAGAATAACTTCTCAAAGAAAGATGGGTGGCTAGGTTTTATTAAACGAGACTGTTTATTGAAAAAGAAAGAAGACGTGTTATCCCTTAACAATTAGTAACTTTATTGTACTACTAAAAGAAGGCAGTCAAAGTATCTGAAATTCATTTTATATTATGCATTTAAAATTACCTCATTCCTAGAAAAGCTAAACTGAAATAAATATTCCTAAATTCATTGATATTTTTACAATAGAGCATTCGTAACACAACATTTGTCGTTGTTTTGTCATGACGCTATCTCACCAAACGTCAAATGTCCCGTACTTTGTGCATGCTGTTGGGCTTCAAGCTGTCCCTTTAGCATTGTTTGGCATTCCATACACTTAAGGCTAAAATGGTTAAGATCCGTGAATTGGCGACTAGACTTTGCTTCTTGAGCGAGTTCCTGAGCTTGATCCAAAATGCTTACATCTGAGGTATCAAATATTGTTTGGATTGCTCCTCCCACCTACGAAATATAATAGATGAAAGTATTGAGAGAGAGTACAACACTACGATAATAATACATGAAATAAAACATTTAACATACTACAGTTATTGTAAGGGAGACTGACGCTGCAAACTAACTTCACATCTCTTGACGGAACATCAGGGCCATATTTATGCACGACCTACCATGAGCCATGCCATAGGATGGAAAATTTTCTCGAACCAAATATTGTTTGAGAAGATATATTATCATACGTAAATTATTTTTATATTTAATTTATTATATAGATATTTTCATTTATACCTCCATCTAAACAATAATTATTCACTTCATTGTCTCGTATTTTCTAAGCTAGTATTTATTGACATTAAGTGGGCGGCAATTTCTTTTAATGACTTGGGTTGGCAAAAGTGTTAAATACGGCCCTCTGGAACAACATCTTGCATTATTGCTACTCATCCAATATATATGATTCTTTTTCCTTCTAATCACTAGAGATTTCGTCCTTCTCAAGTATAACCTTTCTTTAGTATTTACATCAAAATATTTCAGTTTGCTAATTCAAAGCCTTTCGTACTACATTTATATATATATCCTTTCGTTTTCAATGAACCTTTCACTGATAAGGCTAAGCCAGTGGCATCTGTGCTTTTCCTCTTCTAAACGCGAATTCTTCCTTGTCAATTTAATCCTTTTTTTTTTTTTTTTTCTTTCTTACCTACAGTATGCTGTTCAATTTTCAAAATGTAATGTTCGTCATGTTCGATCTGTACTCGTTACAACATTTAGCGCTAATTTTATTTTCCACCGGAATCACTATGATCTGAAAAAGTAATCTAGCCATCCCCCGGTTTTATATATTTCACAGCATATACGAAAGTTCGTTCGTTCTTTCTTCTTTCAAATCCTTGGTCAACTCACACTCTTCTTGTTCTTGTATTCGGAGCTTTCGTTCAAATTCACTCCACAGTATCGTAAAGCCTTTGCCATCTTCAAACGATTGTAATCCTTGAAATTTAGATTACACTTTTGATTCCTACTATCACACAGTCATTTCATATTGTTAGTAAATAAAATACTGCTTTTAATGCATTATGCCAAAAATCCAAGTTACTATGTTTACCATAACAAGCACCACAGAACTGCACACCGATCACCTACCTGTAATATCACTATTATTTTATCAACTCTTGTTATGAATCTTCCTTCACTTCATCTAGTGTCTCGATACATTTTCTAACTTAACTGCATATTAATCTTTATAATAACTTTCATATTGGTAATCACTAAATCATAATATATACGTATCACAATATCTTCGTAAACTGAAACCTAACAATTGATACCCAATGACCTTCATCTAATGCTCTGGACCAAATTTGGCAACCTTTATTATATTTCTATTGTTAGTTTTTATTTATTTATTTATTTTCATGGACCTAATTTCTAGAAAGATTTGTCTCTATTTCCCTTTTTCTAATTCCTTCTATCTCTTAACACTGAATTCTATAGTATGCTTTCCTGACCTTGGTGATTTCCGTTCGTACTTCATTATTCAGGTTTCTGTACATTATTTTTCCTTCCTCGAAACTGTTTTCATCCTTTTCTTTCCTCCATTTTTCTCAATATTGCTTCAGTCACGCACAGTTTCCTAGACCTATCTGGTCTCAACACCCTACGGTCTCTTCAGCAACTTGATTTACACCAAGTTTAAACTACTCATTGGTCTCTGTGCCCATTTCTTGTTTTCGAGAAAATAAATGTGGGAACCATCGACCCAACTTGCAATGAATTGTAATCCCAGTTCATCATATACGTCTGGCCACTGTTGGCCTCAACTGCTGCCTCAAGATCTTCATTTTGGACATGCGTTGGTCTTCCAGTGTTTTGTCACCGTCCTTATACTTGTTAAACCATCGCTAAACTGTCCGCGTAGTCATGACACCCTCACCAAAGGCCTGGCATATCTTCCGCCCCACTGCAGCGGCGTTTCACCCCAGTTTGAACTCGTACAGCATACACGTCCTTACGACGCTCTGTTGAGGTCCTATGTTCACTCTGTCCTTATGCAAGTTCACGGTGTAACTGAACTGCCATAATAGGTAGTATGTTGGATATACCCACACCAACAACTGACCTTTGCCTTATCTCCATTCGCATTCAACTCACGATGTGAGAGCCAATTGAACATAGACCTCTACAAACAACGAGAGAACTTTCTTGGTTACCATTATATTACGCTGGAGCTAATACTAAAACTATCATTAAGCTCTTCAATATGCAAGACGACAGTACACAACATGATTAATAACAGATAGCCCAGATAGACAAGTACAATTAATTTTAAAAGCTTTTGGTTTCTGTAAAGATAACAAGGTATAAATTGATAGATCATATCAAGCTGAACATGACATGCTTGACGATAAATTCTCATGAGTAATTTTCGAGAAAATCGAGCTGAATTGATTTTTATGGCGCTAAAAATATGTCGTTCATTGACAATATTTTTTTATTCTGCTAGAGCAACTCCTAGTAATCGCGAGCACACTACATGTAAAGAAAAAAATCTAACTTCATTCCTGTTGTTTCCGGTGATCTATATTCTGATATTGATGGAATATTA
Source organism: Thermobia domestica (assembly GCF_964235325.1). Classification (NCBI taxonomy): domain Eukaryota; kingdom Metazoa; phylum Arthropoda; class Insecta; order Zygentoma; family Lepismatidae; genus Thermobia; species Thermobia domestica. Next base: position 337,079,994 of record NC_137455.1, on the reverse strand, counting down.
TTATTATTGTTCCGAAGATAGCAATTTAGACATACAAAATTTAGGGAGGGTTGGTACCACCATCTCCGTCTGGTATATTGACAATGAAATGTTTATCTCAGAAAATTCCTACATTACAGTAGCAAAATCTTGCTTTCAGACGGCGGTCCTTCGTTAAATACACACAGGTATTTACATTCACACTTTCGGAAACAAATACACTTGGATTTTCAATGCCGTAAACAGAATGAGTAACGCAAATGTGCGCTTACACAAGGTAATCTTGTCCTTTCCTGCTACTTAAACAGCAGAATCTTTGCCCTTCTCAAATATCTTCATACATTCCTAAAACTTGGGGAGTTTTGTTATTCTGATCCGTTTCAACCTGTTTATACCAAGGCCATTGTCAACTAAGTTTGGTTTAAAGGAACAAGTTTTGCCGATAGATGGCACTACAGTCTTCGTATCTCTCCATTATATTTTTTTAACTTTTACGAAAATTCACGATTTCTCTTACAAATTTCAACCTAGAGACTTCAAATTTTTAGAAAAGGAACTTCATAATCTATCGAAGGCAAAAACCCGTGCCGATTTTTTTATTTAGAATTTTGTTCATTGTTAAAATTGCTTGTTTGTTGAAATGGTTATCTAAATCTTTAACAATGGAACTGTTTCAACAATAGAGAAAAATTCTAAATAAAAAATCGGCACGGATTGTTCCCTTTGATAGGTTATGAAGTTCCTTCTCTAAAAATTTGAACTCCCTAGGTTGCAATTTGTAAAAGAAATTGTAAATTTTCGTCAAAGGCAAAAAATACATGAGAGAGATACGAAGATTGTAGTGACATCTATCGCCAAAACTTGTCCCTTTACACTAACCTTAACTTCGGAACTGTATTTGTCTATTTCTATCCTGCCCTGGCTCCGATCCTTTCGCGCACACCACTTTACGAGTCCGTGTCTTCGGTCGCAAACCCCCGGTTCATACCCACGAACCCACTATAGAATACTAGGTCCGTAACATCATGGATTAACCAACAATTAGTTCTAGTGCGTGCAGAAATACTCAGATTATGTTGAATTCAGTACGATTTAATTAGTAATAAATGAAGACCGGCAGTTGTAGCAAAACTATTTTTTTTTTCTTTCTTGCTTGTTTGCAATAAATCGTGAGTAAATGCTATTTATTGTGATCATTGTCCATATCTGCCATTTTTTGGTTGCTTCTTAAGTTTTGTTTACCTTTCTACGGGAAATACAAGTCACATTTATTGCAGTTATCTTGTAATGCAGGTTACATGTGAAATATAGAATAGAACGCTGCTCACCGGAGCAGACACTTCGTTGCTGACCAACCAAATACATGGAAAACACATGGGTGATGTTGCTATGAATTCCAAGGTTGGTTGTGGTGTTCTTCAAATATGATCGTGTCACATTGGTAGATATTGAAACGATCCGTTTTCAGGCTTCAGATGCATCTTAACGGAAAGACGACAAAACTTGCGTATGGATACCCAAAGTAAATGCTTATGGTATCGTACAGTATGAAGTGAACTGTGTATTCATAGCACGACTGCTTTATCAAGTGCCAAAATCGAGTTTGCCTAATATGGTTATTATAAAGTTTTTGGTCCGGTATTTATTAGTATATTTTTATAGGAATTTTATCATTCTAATATTTCTATGATTTGTAATGTTCGTTATCTTTCTTAGTTTCGATGTAGTTCTGGTTATTGATACTTTTATAATCTTATATATATACTAATGCATTTAATGAGCTTTTGGTAAATTAATGACACATATACAATGAATATATTATTTTTTTGCATATAAATTGCCATTTTGAACATTTATTTTGCTTGCCATTTTCTGTGTTTCATCTTGTTACAACTGCCGGTCTTTATAAATAATTAACTTAAGAAAATTAAAAACAGTAGTTACCTCCAAAGGTTCTAGATATAGCGGATCATAATGGATTCCGTCGAAGATTAACAGCACACGCTGTCCGTACATACGATCTTCTCCAAATCTATTTATTATGCAGTTTACAGTGTCTACCACATCAATTTCCATGCCGTAGAACTCGGAAAGAATAGCTATTTCTATAGCTCCACCCCACGAGTCAGGTTTCAATATCCAATTACAATACTGTTCATTAGATTTGCCTAACAGAGCTTCTGAATACAACACAGGATCACTTGCCACAGCACTAGCAATAATCTGTCTCATGTATGAACCACACGTAGTATCAACCTCACCTAGAATAAAAACAAGTCCTCAAATTTGTAATCATATATCAGAACAACTTAATACTATGATATATTAGAGGCAGTCGAACTTTCACTAATTTTGTAAATGCACCTTGCAGGAAGAATCAATGCAAATAATAAAGTAGTATATGCCTTGATACACACCTGTGGAACGACTCTTTCTTAAAAACGAAGTATATTTGTTAATTTGTCTTAAAAATAGTTATATACCTTTTTATGCTCTGTCCACCTGTTCATCGAAAGGTTAAGAGTCCAGATAAACAAAAGAAAGTGGCTGTGAATGGACATCTTTACACTGGACTCTCTTCCTACTGGCTCCTTGATGCGATATGTCATGCGCTTCCTGTTAAATCTGCTACAAATAGTTCGAGTGAAATGTGAGACACAAAAGTAATAAGATCTTTACACGTGTATAATGTTATCTTTAAAAGAAAAAACATTGTATTTGATATATCACATGTATTTTCGAACAGAAATACACAAATAAACTTAAAATACTTTTTCCTATAACACATATGCAGAAATGACGATTTGAAATACATATGCAAATTTCCTCTCCGCAAACTGCAGTAGTTGTGTGTTTGCGGATCATTATGATTCATTCTTCTGTTTCCTCGTTACAACGTCTTATCTATGACACAATCATTCCTCTTAACGGGGTAAAAGTGGCAACCAGCGAATATATGTCAGGAACACAAATTGTTGACCCTTCTTTATCACCATCACTTCTCAAGTTCTCCTTATGATTGTTAACCCTGTACTTTTGAACTGCCCTGAAGGCAACTTATTATGTGTTTTGTCATTTTCTCAGCGTAAGAGGAGCGGGAATGAGTTTGCTTGCATCCATACATTTGTTCGCATGGTCAAATTTTAAAAGAAGAAAAGAATAAACAACTTCACATTTTAAATTTCTTTTATTGATTTTTGTTCAGCTTCTAAGTTTACTATCTGTACTAACGAAGTAATATCACGAAAACTTACAATATCAGAAACATCAAAATTTAGGAGGCTTTTTAGGGCCGGCTCGTCCATAAAGACATCCTAGGCGGCTGCCTAGGGCGGAATAGCAGGATTTCTTTTTTTTTTTTTTTTTTTTTTTTTTTTTACGTGCGCCAACGACCTACACATTTAGGAAGAGGTGATTAATGAAAAGTAGGATCATCCTAGATCAATTACTACTCACCTATATAGAGCGGGGAACATCTATCTGGCCATAGTGAGTTTTTTTTTTTTTTTTTTTTTTTTTTTTCGTACTGTTCATACTATGACTAAAGAAATCTTCTGTATTATTTGAATATCCAGACTTAGGATGCTTGCAGAAATGTCACTGATCTAATATTTCTACATAAGGAGGTCAATAGAAACTTAAGGTCTGAAGCCCTACCTCAAGAATTATCCCTTCACATTCCTATCCGTGTAGCACCAAATACTCACCTCTTCCATCTTTCCCGCCCTAGACTGTATTCGAAGGTACTTCTTTCATCAAATTCATATAGTCATATAACAACTGACGTGAACATTTTTAAGCTACTCAGCTTTTAACAGAATAACTAAAAATGGATTCAGAAACTTCACCTTTTCTTTGTCTTACAATCTTTTGTTTTATAGGGTATATTTACAATGGACATCGACATGGTTTGCATTACAATAAAACTTTAATTTCCTGTTGCCCTGTGGTTATATTAGTAAAATTTCATTCCAAATGCCACAGTAATAAAAATGTTATTTTAAAAATAATTGGCTTATAGATTACTTGTTAGTACAACAGAGAGAGGCTCTGGGAGGAAGTTTCTGAATCAAATGCTTAAGCAAATGGTAACAATGTGATGAGGTATGGTGAAAATGTCAGGGGTGCCAAGACTTCGCTTTGGTTTGGAAATGAACTTTTTTGTTTTACGTCCCACGGTTATGCCGGCTAGGCTAAAAGAGACTGTGATGATGGGCAATGAATGAAATGGTGGAATGAAGAAAGTGGAAGAAAACTGTAGAACCCCGCGGAAACCCATGCACACGGTGTTTGCCCACCACAAAGTTCACTTGACGGGAGCAGGGTTTGAACCCGGGACTCCATGCACCAGAGGTAAACGCTCTACCACTAAGCCACCGCGACCCTCACTTGGTTTGGGTTTGGGGAAGGAGATTATGGGGGCGCAGACATGCTTTTCGCCTATGGTATAAAATATCCTGGAGCCGCTCTTGAGGCCTCTACTACAGAATAATGCAAGTATGAGCCAATGCTTATTCAAAATGTCTTACTGTTGAATACTTTGGTCATGATATTACGTATTTCGAACGGATAAGAGTAAACTTGCAAAAGAATTGAAAATGTGATTCCTTTTGAAAGATTTTATTTTGAAAAATAAGTTTAGATAAGTACAGCACACCAATCATATAGAGGGTTTTCAAAAGACAAAGATAATTCGGTTTCCAACAATGTGATACCTCAGACTGTTCAGGAGATTTGAATTATGTAATATCGGGCCACAATGCCATCTGAATGTTAGTCAGCAAGACTATTACTCTGGTTGTATTGTAAAATATGCCAAACAATATCCCCCTGGCAAGTGCAAGAAGAGACTACTCGTTTCTATAAATCAAACTATTTCATCAAAAATCAACTTGAATTCTAAAGTGGTATGTATCAGATGATATATATAAAGATAGAATTTATTTGTAAAAAAATATTAACCCACAAAAACCCAAACATCGTTCAAGTAAGAATTTTTGAACAAAACTTTCATGGTTCACTAAATCAGGGTCTTAGATAACAGAAATGTCCAAAAAAGTGTTTTTGAATGAATTGGAAACCCAATGTGACACCTGTGATTCAGCGAGGAACAGACGTAGTTTACAACTTTAATTTAGTACATGAACAATTACTATTTTATCAGAGTAATTATTGACCTTTTTAGATACAGGAAAAATAAATTATTAGGAAGTTAAATACTTACTTATCATAGCAATAAATAAAATATATCCGGAAGCTGAAAGGCGGTCAAGAACTCCATGAGCCACATGCAGCTACTGACAAGAAAACTTTAATAAAATTGCTAAAACCTGAAGAAAAGGAACGAAACAAAGCTTGTTACAAAGGTTTATGTGTGTCTTATAAAGTACAATGGGTATTTGTGTAAAACGTTTGAAAATAACTTTATAAGGTCAACAGGAAATCAATGTGACACCTATGATACACTGGGGATTTGTGGGTTAATAAGTAGGAAGATTGCTAAAGCATTCAACACTGCATCAGATAAATTCTCCGATACATAAACTTGAGAAGTGTGAAATAGGAGGTATAATTGTCTCGGTTTAACATCTCAAATAATAGTAAATTATTGTCCAATACCAAGTGTATCAAATAATTTATACATGTAGGGGGAGAAGAGTTAGAACAAGCTGACCAATTCAAATATTTCGGGGTTGTCATTAACAGAAACAGAAAGATAGAAGAACTGAACTGCAGAATAACAAATACAAGCAGATTTTATGGCGCCATTAACAGAAGATTCTTAGGGAAGAAAAAGAAGCCAGGAAACAGAAATAGCAGTCTACCGATCTGTACAATATTCCTACACTTATCTATGGGTATAAGTCATGGGTACTAAGTGAAAGACAGAAACCAAAACTACAGGCAGTGGAAATGAAATTTTTGAGGAGTTGGAGGAAAAACAAAAAGGGATAGAATTGGGAATCACACCATCAGGCAAACATTGAAAATTAAACCATTGCAGTTACATATTGAACAAGTTCAACTTCGAAGGCTAGAGCATATCATCAGGATGAAAGAAGAAAGGTTTTCCAAAACAAATGTGGGAAGCAAGAGTAAAAGGGTTAGGGAAGAAAAGATCAAGGGGGCGGTCAAGACACTTGGAAAAAGGCTATAGAAGAGATTTGACATTCCATGGGGAACAGTGAAGGATCTGGTGCAGGACAGAAGCAAATGGCAAGTTCTCTGGAAAACCTCGACTCCTAAGTGGTACAAGGACCGGATTAAGCAAGTAAGAAGTGATTTTAGCAATCTAAAAATTAGTGAACCTTTTGAAGATGGGAAACCCCTAATATCTAAACTACAATTAAGGAAATTAAGTTGAGAATCAACAATAATGTGTTACTGTAACAATCGATAAAAGTAGATATTAACATTTTGACTTACGTTGGACCACCAAAAAAATAAAACGAATAAAATTGACCGTTTGTAAGTATATTGCAAATGATTGTTTAAAATCTTAGTACCAAAAATATAGAAAATTTAGAAATAATTCTCCTAGTTTGTAGTTTCTCGACTGATCTGACGCAGCCTTGAATTGTTTCCTGTATTTTTTCTTACATTTTTTATTCTTTGATCCACATTTTAATCGTGCCTTTTCTCTGGACACTTTATTTTTCTGCAGTCTCCCCCCCTCCCCTACAGCCAAAACAATGATATCTCCATTTCTCATAATATATTTAATCACCCTCTCTTCTTTCTAAAGTCTTCAGTATTTTCCTTTACTTCTATCAATTTCAACATACTTTCATTTGATGCCTTATCCACTGATAACATATTAAGATGGAATTATTACTTCAAAACATTACTAAAATATGAACAAAGGTTATGATAAAATTTATTTAGCTCAGAAATGTTACCATGGAAATATTGCGTATATTAAATCATACCCTTATACAGTGCATATCTATATTTAATGTTCTGCTTACCCTATATATTTAAAACCAATAGTTGTGAAGCAAAACAATGCTTATAGGAATGGGTCTTAAGAAACAATAAAATTTCAGGGTAGAATTGCAGTTCGAAAAAAGATATACGTATGAAAACTATTTAAGTAATGTGCAAAATAATTAATCATATCTATAACACTGGAGGTGCAACACAAATACGTCTATAACTCAATATCAGGCTCGTTATACAGAAATAAAATTTACGATAAAGTACCAATTCAAGTAAAGAAGTACCTACAAACGTTTAGATTCACAGTGGATAGAATATGACAGAAATAAATGATGAAATGAAATAAAATTAAATTAAAGGGAAAGTTATCAGGTGGTTCTCACTTCAAAATTAATATATTAATGGCTTACACAGAAGCGCTTATTTATGTAAACCTTTAAAATATGCCATACTGAAGAGAAAAACAGTGTCTGAGAGAAGGGTTATGGAGACGAACCACAGTACTTCTGGAATCCTTCAAAAAGGAATATTTAAATTTTGCGTTATCACAGTTACGACTTGTAGGCGAATAGAGAGAGATGATGAAAGTGAATGATTACAAAAAGAATTGATCCAATGAGAATACGGGAGAACACCGAAAAACCCAGGGAACAATGCTGTCCACCACAAACTTACATGGCCCCCTCCATCAAGGACCCCTTGCACCAGCGATGAGCGCTATACCGTTCTTGAAATATATGTAATTTACTAAATTTATATACTTATACCTATTCTTGGAAATGAAATGAAATCTTTGAGTTTTATGTTCCACGGTTATGCCGCTGAGGCTAAAGGAGACGGTGATGATGACAAATTAATAAAAAAAAAATGAAATGAAATCTAAGTTTTACGTCCCACAGTAATGCCGGTTAGGCTAAAGGAGACGGTGGTGATGAGTGAAATGGTGGAATGAAGAAAGTGGGAGGAAACGGGTGACCCCTGAGGAAACCCATGCACACGGTGTTTGTCCACCACAAAGTTCACTTGGCGCGAGCTGGGATCGAACAGGGACCGCATGCACCAGAGGTGAACACACTACCACTGAGCCACCACGGCTCCTATACCTATTCTTGAGTACTGGTATACAGTATGACGCTAAATTCGTTGTACAAAAGCAGAGGAGTGATTCCTGAGAGTAAAACAAACAAAAAAAGTTCCAATAAATATCGGGCGAAAACAGAGTCGTTTACGTGTTATAGGCTGCCGAAAGCTTGGGAAAACAAACTTAAATATTTCACAAACTATTGAGCGTAGACGTGATGCAGCACGGTGTTGTCAAAGGAGCCTAACCTGCTCTATCCAAATTTGCAGTTTTCAGATTTGTGCAATGGCGGCAAGGGACATCAGGGATTTCCGCACATTTTATAACGTAAATTGAGTGAACAAGGGCATGTAAAAGACGTCTCATTGCCTAGAAATAATACTACATGGCAGATCAGTACTCATACACGCAGATTAAACGACGGAGGATAAGGTAATAATAATTACTGTGCGTGGTTGCATACCTCCTCAAAAAGTACTAGTAAAAACGTTGTACAAGAATTCATACGTAGCGCCATACTGTATGTTTATGAGGAATATGGAGACCGATAGGAAACATCTCTAGAATTGTGGGATCACTGGATTTCTTGAACTTCTTACGTTCTAAAGAGTACTGTAATTATAATATCCGTGGATGTTTACTATTTGAATGAATCAATTTGTCTCAACGTCTGTATTTGGAATCCCAATGTACAATTAGCTTCTTAGAACCTTTTTAGCCATTTTTCAACACATTAGTGTAATGAATCTTCCGCTAACCATTCTGATATCAAATATTGTTAGAAGAAACGCAGAAACAATGGTACAACTATTGACAGCAGTTGTGATAGACGTGTACTGTATTGGAAATTAGAAACAATACAATCAAGATGATAAACGTGAGAATTGATTTTTAAATAATAATAATAAACTACGGAAAATAAGAGCGAACAAGACCGTTCCTTTTCCCGTTTGATTCACACCACTGTACAATCAGAAACCAAGCTCCGGAACATCTTTACACAAAAGATCTTATGTTATACGGAAATATTTGCCTTTATAAAGAGCAGAAATTGGGAAATAGAATGGCTGGAGTTGGCAGAGTCCAGTTGTTCATCACTTTACCCCAGTAGCAGTATTGCCAACTACCTGAACAACGCAGTACATCTTGGAATTCAGACAAACCAATCGCCAAGACTTGTAAAGAAATGGCCAAGGTATACATTCCTAAACCAAATCATTAATTCACATCTCTATTTTCCAAAGAAAATATGTTATTTTGTGTCAATTCACTCAATCAGAATTATTATCATCGTATATATTTGATTATAAGTCGATCCTGCGAAAAAGGAAACAATAATAAAAACATACAAAGCATACGAAAAATAATTAAAGTTAATGTGAATAATGTTCATGTGTTTTTTAGGCTATATTTCAAATACTTCCCACGGAGCGACTCTTTCTTGGGGCGTAACCTTAAGACTTCGTTTTGCAGGCTTTCACAAGAGTTTTGTTTAAATTTTTCAATCTATCTATTAAAATGTTACAATAGCAACAAAAGCGCCTGAGCTCTAACCTATAACCTTTGATTTACGGTTATTTGTAATTTCACGTTTAACAAACAAATATTTTAAACTATGTGTACTTTAAATAAATTATTTAAGTAGTCCTTTTTCATATAAAGTTTAATTTTTTAAATTGTTGTTCAAAAACCTTTGTATTTTAATAAGCCTTTTCCAAAATCAACGCAAATGAATTGTGTTGCCATCTTTGGAGTTCTTTTATACTATACGTTTGTGGGCGTTTATATGTTTGTGGCCAATCCTTTCGACAATGAGATCTCAGAAACTACAGGCTGTAGAAAGATGACGTTTTCACTGATCGATAGCATATTTTGTGTAGATTGTCCAGTTCTACCTGAATATTTTAAAAAATGGCCATTATTTCTTTATTACATTTTACGGCTACACTGGAAGTGTTGAAATTAAAAAAAAAGAAAAAAAAAAAACAAAAACATCATATCCTACACATTATACATTCCAACACCACATAATTGTATACATGGGTTGCATATCTCTCAGGCGTTTGTTTCATAGTCAAATGATAATGAAAAACGAAGGATAACCATTTCTCTACTCTAACAGTAAGTTGAATCTTTCGAGTGTTTTTGCCCAATGAATACCATATATCAATGACATTATTATTAATTGTGTGTATAATGTATTTGCCTATTACGTACTGCATCAAAAAAAAAAAAAAAAAAAAAAAAAATAAAATAAAATAAAATAAAAAAAATAAAAAAAAAAAATAAAAAACTTTGATCATACATAAATTAAAAATTCCAACCAGAAGTAGGCTCAAATCTTGCAAACTGTGCGAGATATTGAAAAAGTAATCGACAAAATCTCCCCTTTATGGTATCTCTTGCCAATTTTTATCAAGACGTCTTTCACTTGTGTCTGTAAAGGAACATGTACAGATGTGAGGAATAACAAGGAGATTCATGCTCATATGTGAATGATGCGCTGTATAGAGAGCGCAGGTTCAGCTAATATAGTATAAGTTTGTTAGTGGACTAACACCTAAATTAAACCTGATTTTATTTCTTTTTCGAATCTAGTCATGTAATAATCTACGTTGCATATTATTATGCACCGTAGGAGTTTAAACTAACATTGTGTTGGAAGACATGAAACTTGGAAGATTACAGGACTAGATTCCAAAACATGTAGAATCAGATTTGATTTACGTTAGTACGCAACAAAATAATATATATATATATATATATATATATATATATATATACACTAATCGTTGTTACTACAAACTATGTGAAGACCTATATAGAAGAAAGTTTGAAGCGTAAGCTCCGATGAAAAGTACCCGCAAGATGTACTTGAAATATAGAAGAAAAAAAGGTTAATTTTAATTATCATGGTTTTATACAGTACACTCAAGAATCAATTACATAAGGAATAAAATCTCTTGTGAAATGCTAATGAATTCTGCTAAATTAATATTATGTATATATGAAAAAAAATGCTTGTGAATACTATAAAATATCTGCTAAATTCAAATATAAGCAACGCAATTTTAATTTCTTTCGCAATGAACTAAAATGCACTAAAATATGAAGAAAATCCACTGATTTGCCAACACAACCTACACGATGGCGCAAACTTACTTATGGCGGCTTCTGGTGATCTTCGGAACTTTTTCCTATTACGTCCATAAAGACTGAAGTCTACATTACTGCCCATGTTTACGATAGCAATTCTAAGCCGATGGAAGTATAAAATATATAAATAAAATAATCGCGTAAGTAAGGCCTCTTTCTTACTTGGAAGTGAAAGAAAATGCTTCATACTCACCGTTGTTGATCACAAAACAGTACCACTTTCGAAAATCACAGTCCCCATCATCAGCTGAATTGAAGTTTGAAAGAAAAGAGGTTATAAAAGTGAAAGCATGTGAGAAGGTAGTACACGAACGGTGATCGAAACCTGTGTTAAACACTATGAACATAGTCACTGTTATTCTTCTTCTTGCTTTCCAACTAGAGGAAGTTAAATATTAAATTTCCTTTGTCAACATTGGAATTACATCCCCCCCTCCCTGTCCAGATTGAGTTCCTGGTTAAATTTATGTATGTAAAATGATTCCTAGGACATAGTTGCAATAATCATATACAGCCGGTATACGAAAATAATAAGCCCTCTGCCCTGATGAAAATTGCCCGCTAGGACAACTGAAAGGCTAAAAACACGCATTAAAGGAACATTACAGATGACTATGGAACATTACGTCACTATACTATTATCACAAATGTATTCCATACGCTCAATACGTAAATACGAATATTGGCTGAACACAAAATCAACATGCGTAAATTTGAAACAGTGAGGCTTAAGATGGAAACTAACACTGGACGCACAATTTTTGAAAATATAATCTTGTGCCTGACTTTCTTACATGGAAAATACCAGTAAAATTTGCAAATTAAATAATAATAATAATAATAATAATAATAATAATAATCAGGAATTTTGAATGTAAGACTTTTAAGGATGCTTTTTAACACAACGTACCATTGTTAAAAAATAAATTGAAATCTTCTAGTTTTATGTTCCACTGTTATGCCAGCTAAACTAAAGGAGGCGGTGATGAATGCAATGGTGGAATGAATAAAGTGAGAGAAATGGGAGAACCCCGCGAAAACTTACGCACACGATGTTTGTCCACCACCAAGTCCGCTTGGCGCGAGCTGGGATTGAACCAGGAACCCACGCACCAGAGGTGAACTCTATCACAGCCACTGCGGCCCCAATGTACCACTGTTAGCTGCAACAACTATGTAAAGACTGGGTTCGAAAATAATTTAATGCCGTCTGCCTTGAAGAAAACTGCCAGCTAGAGCAACTGAAATATACTCTGAAGACCATACATTGAAGAAACATTACAGGTAAGTCTTCACATTATTATTGGAAATGTGTTCCATACGCTCAGTAAGTAATTGAAGAGTTTTATTTACTTCGAATAATCACTTTTATCCTTTCACCTTTCCACATGTTTCTCTATCTTTTTAACCCCTTTTCTTCAAACTTAAGTTAACTGATGATGGAGACCATGTCCCTCGAAAACGCAATTATGTGATTTACAGCGGTGAGTATTAGGAATTTTCTTTTTCTTACTACTGTCACATTATCACTGCTCATAATCTATACAAGCATACGGTATACCTCTCTGCCTAACATTCAGGTTGAACGCACCTTGTTCACATAAAATCTCTCTTCCCAAACCAGAACTCTAAATCTTGCATAACGTCCAAAATAAACCTGTTACGCGACTCTTCTACCATAGCAAAAACATTAAAACCAATTACCCTTTAAAACAAAGCCAATACTTGTGAACAAACAAGAATTATCCGCAGGTACTACTTTCTTCATCAAAATTCCAGGAGCATTATTGTAAACTTCTCCATGCGGGCGCTGTTCAAGTTTACTTGCAGCAGGTGGCTGAGCTATTACTTCTTCCTTCTTCTGTTCCACAATCAATGTATCTCCGGACTTAATCCCACTCTTCTCCAACGTAGTTGCGTCAATTCGTAAATCCACAGCTTTTGGAGGATATCCAGTCAAAACACAAAGGAAGCATTGCGGAATTTTCGTAATAGTACTTAGCTTTGCCTTTAGCTCAGAGATTGTACTCTGTGGCGTTAAGTCCTTCACTACAACATGTCCATTCTTAGTCTTTACCCGCAACGCAAAGCCTGCCATTTCCTAATAAAAGAAAAAAAAAATATTCAAATTAACAAAACATAAAAGGTTCGAAAGTTAACATAGAGTTTTTAAAAACGATCAATTATTTTTTTAAAGTACCAATACTTTTACACGAAAAATACCATTTACTCTCAATTTGTACTGATTTGGATGTATTTTTATTTATTTATCTGTTATTTATTCAACTGTTAAACAGACAGTGAAACACTATTTCGTTGATTGCGGCTAAGAAGTTTTCTGTAGGATTTCAACCACTCATCCTGTGGCCTTGTTCACCAGGTTAAGTTATTTGCATGAAGATGGAATCACATTTTGCACTTTTTGATATTGCAAACACAAAATATTGCAAGTTTAACAGCGTTCACACAGAAATCTTGGTACTGATTTCCCCGACTGAATAAATAAATTATCCCCGATTTACAACCTCTCAAACATTATCATTTATGGTTACGTTTAGAGAGAGAGAAAAAAAAATCTTAATTCATCTCCACTATCCCCATAGCCGTCCAATGCTCTCATTTTTAATTTTTAAATATAGAATACGCTTACTTTTTTACTCTAAGTACTTATTATTTGTAAAACAAACTTCCGTATTTGGAATACAATAAAACACTAGTATCAAACAATCATTATAAAGTACAGATAAGTCTAGTATCTTTGCATCCTGAATACATTCACACAAGTAACACATATTATAATCTGGCTTATCTTTTAAGTTATCTACAATCAACAAACCTAACTGGTTTCCGGCCTCCTCAATCTTCTTTATTTTAAATATATTTTTTCAGCCTTTTTCTTAGTCTTGATTCTTTGATGTGTTTTTCGGATGTCCTGTGGGAAGCTAAAAAGGATCCCTGATCCTTCAATAAAATATGCCAGATTTTCCGGGCTTTTGGCATATTTTGAAGCATTGCTCTCACCTTTCCTGACTTTTAAAGTCAACGTGAATTCTGTTTTAGAACCTTAGCACCAAAAGTGCAAAATGTGTTTGTAAAATGATCCGATTTACACATGAGTGACTCAACCTGGCGAACAAGGCCACAGAATAAGTGGCTGAAACGACACAAGAAAACTCTTACAGATGCAACCAATGAAGTCCTTAACAATTAGACTGAAAATGCGCCAATTATTTTCTTTAAACAAATACTTTATATTTAGTATACTGAACCTCCTCAAAAAACAAAAATGTAATTCAATTTTGAGTTTTTTTTACTTTATGTGAGCTAATATGTGTAGTAGTATGTTTACTGACAAATTTTGGGTTGCATAATTAAAGAACATTCTTAGTTCAACGTCTCACATTCATTCACTACCTTGTGATTAATTAAAGTGAACGACTGTGAAATAACTGATAGAATAAGAATATGGGAAGAAAACTTGAGAATTTCCAGAAAGGACATGTCCACCACAAACTCGCATGACCGTGAATCGAAGCAGAGACCCGTCGCACCAGATATGAGCGCTCTACCACTAAGTCACCGTGCCCACTTTGGACCACATATATAAAGATAAGAATATTGTATTTTCAAAATGTGTTTCCTGTATTTCGCATCAAATCGCAATTAAATCTATACACATTCCAGCATGGATATAAAACATTAAAAAAAAAAAAAAAAAAAAAAAAAAAAAAAAAAAAGACACATAACTGGAAGTCTCTCAAGTTTTCCCGTAATTTCTTCTTCTTCTTTACACTCAGTCAATAAGTAGTTGTTCGCGAATTGAAAGCTAAGCGTCTATATTTCTTGTTTTCTGAGTATGTATGTTTATGAGATATACAACCGTACTAGTGATGCCACCACGCACTGTAGAAATGAGACAGAAATTATATTTCATTTAAAAATTTTCACCAGTTTACCCTTGAACAATTTTCGCAGCTACCATGAAGAGTAATTCTTAAGCCTGCAAATGAACATATGCAATGTTTCATAAAACTTCTTCCTTTTACTTTAACGAAGGTTACTCTGATATATATTCTTGAAGCTGAGAGGTTATTTGACTCCCATGCCCACGATTAATGTAAACCCAAAGAAATTAGCCATACTAGGAAGCCTCGAAGAAAGAACACGTCATGTTTCATAGAAGTTGGTGAAATTTATCACGGAATATATTCTTTTAGTCAGGGGAATTAAATTCATGCCTTTTCTATTGAAATATGTCAACCCCAAGGAATAAACTACAATAAAAGCCTCGATCAAAGCACATGCAATACTTCATGAAAATATTTTATTAGCAAAGAGATAGTTCAATAGTTCGAGTTTTGTATTTTTTTTTTCTTTTTCTTTCTTTCTTAAGATGGGTCTCCGATTTGTTTCAGCCTTAAACAGTAAGGATAAATTTTAAGTCTCACACAATGAACACTCAAAGATCGGAGAACTTTTACGATATTTATATTATTTCTCTTTTTTAATTAAAGGCCAACTCACCTTATTCTTGACCAATTTTAACCCTACGCAATGGGAAAGATAAGCAAGCTCCTAACCTGGAAATTTGTTAAATAAATAAATAATGATGTATCACTATGTCTATGAAAAAGGAAATGAAATATTTGAGTTTTACGTTTCACGGTTATATTGGCTAGGCTAAAGGAGACGGTGATAATGAGAAATGAATGAAATGGTGGAATGAAGAGTGGGAGGAAACGGGTGAACTCCGAGAAACCCACGTACACGGTGTTTGTCCACCACAAAGTTCACTTGGCGGGAGCAGGGTTTTGAACCCGTGACCCCATGCACCAGGGGTGAACGCTCTACCACTAAGCCATCGCGGCCCATCTGTGAAGAAAAGAACAAGTAAGCTTTGTATACATGTATATGTATGGGCACGAGATTAAGATTATAAATCAACGTAGCATACTCTATCACTATGACGTGCCATTAATTACAGTTTCCTACCTTTACCGTGTAATTAATTACATATTTCTTTAAGCTGTAACAAGTTTTAAGATACGAACACAAAAGTGTTACTTTCAGGTAAAGCCCTAGGCCAAGACTATGTTATTTTTGTATTATTATTATTATTTCCCTTTGAAAGTTTAAGTTATTCGTCGCAGTAGTTAGATGCTTTTTTTTTAAGTTGAAAGATAAATTTGTCTAAATATACGGGGAGGAAGTGACAGTTCCTATCTCAGTCAGAAAAAAAGTTGTCGCCGTCGTAGATGCAAGTTTTTGAGAGGGAATATTTTATTTGGTTCAATATGGTATTGTCAATCAGACTTCCGAATCATCTGTTTTTACGAGGAGCGGGACACTTGAAAGGAAGGAAACCAGGTGAGGATGAGAGAGAATGGCAATGGTTATATCAAATGTGCCCTATCTCAGGCAACGGTTTCTTCAGTGGGAACAGATTAAACTTTTTATGAATCTTTGATCTACACCGCGTATTCTGCTCCTTGTCTTGTGTGTCTAGAGAAATTAGACAATGAGCTGATATCTGAAAATAACGCTATGAAAATTGACATTCTTTCAAAAAGTCTGGGTCTTACTTTGAGAAAAGAACTTATTCTCTAATAAGAAGAATATGATATGATCATCTTTTCAAAGGCTTTGTAAAAAAATTTTTACATTTTTTTGCTCTGGTTTGGAAAATAGAATTATGTTGTATTTAATGGTATATATATATATATATATATATATATATATATATATATATATATATATATATATATATATATATATATATATATATATATATATATATATATATATTATATATATATATACAGCGTGATTCAAAATGATGTGAACGATTACAACTCCTTATAAATTTTTTTATTAATCATCCAAATAGCTTCAAATCTTACAGTTAAATGCTAAAACTCTCCAAATTTTTGTACAAAAGAATGAAAATAGTACATCACAAATGTTCTATGTGGGCCCCTTTTGTTACCCTGCATACACCTATTCGGTATTCCAATTCCGCTCAGACCCGTTACAACATGTTTGCATCAACAGTTTGCACTGCAACAGTGATGCGCTCTTTCAGTTCATTCACATCTTGGGGTAGAGGGGGTTTGTAGACAATGTCTTTTAGATGTCCCCACAGAAAAAAAATCGCTCTTTGCTAAGTCTCCTTGTTGATTTTTGTGGCCTGTGTTGAAAACTAGTTCGAACCCTTTCGACATCTGCCTCAGAAGTTGACGGCCTACCGGAAGATTTTTCTTTATAAATGCATCCCGTTCTGTTGAATTTGTCATACCACTTACGTATAGAGTTCTTTGATGGTGGATCTTTATAAAATTTTGCGCGGAATTCGCGTTGAACTAACAGACTGACAAACGTGAAACTGTAGAACGCAAAACGCTCTCTCTGTACCACAGGCAGCAGTCTTGGAACTAATCACTCTGCCACCTAGCGGATAAATTTTAAACTAGTACTACGCTCGTTCTAAACAAAACTTGAGGACAATATTGAACTTGAAGATTTCATTGATGATAGAGTATTATCACTTATAGAACGTTTTCTTATCCTTCACATCATTTTGAATCACGCTATATTGTATATATATATATATATATATATATATATATATATATATATATATATATATATATATATATAGTGTTAATGAACTACACCAACAAATTGTAAGAGGTGATTCCTTACATCAAAATAAATCAAAGTTCCTATGTACATATGGGGAAAAGTAAATAGTTTCAGAGCTAGACTGTCCAAAATCCCGAAAAAGCGAAATTTCAAGAGGCCCTATTTCTAACTCGAAAAACTGTGTGGATGGAGGGCCTTATTAGCGTAAAGGAAGTCATGCATACGCAGTCGAAAAATGCACATTTCAGTAATGTTCCATGGGTATAAATAGTATTTTCTGCAAGATGAAATTCCCAGACTTGCAATCAATCAATTTTGAGATATGCTCTGACTTTATGATTGGTCCAAAGTAGGCAAACGATAAGCTTTACCAGCAGTGAACATGGAAGCCTTTGGCGCGATGTCGGAAGTGTTAGGGATCGTCAACAGCACGGTCTCTCGTACTCGACAAAAAGCATGCTCCGATGTTTTCTTTCACGCTTATAAGTGAAGAAAACGTGAAATATACCATGACGCAATACATCGCATCGCACGTTATTCCGAACACAAAAAAGCATGGAGCTGAGGTTCCTAACACTTCTGACTTTCCTCCGAAGAACTGAATGTCCATTGTTGTCAAGGCTTACCTGATGCCTACTTTGGACCCTTCTTGAAATCAGGGTATATCTGAAAACTCTATTGAAAGCATATTTGAGAATTATACCCTGTACAGAATACCCTGCACACCCATTGAAAATTGATGAAATATGCATTTTTGGATTGTGTATGCGTGACTTCCTTTACGCTAATAAGGATCAGCATCCACAGTTTCTCGAATTAGAAATGGGGATTCTTGAAATTGCGCGAATTTGGACAGCCCTAGCTCTGAAACTATGCACTTTTACCCATAGGTCCATATGAACTTTTTTTCTTATTTTAATGTGAGGAATCCCATTATGTAGTGTTAGGAATATATATGTAGTGTTCAAAGTAATCCCAAGTCGAAAATACTTTAGTGCATACATTTAAAAGCTGGGTTTAAATAAAAAAGTGGATGCAGTTTTTATTTATTTATTTTTATACATAGGGTATACCTAGTTTCGTGTCCTTTTCTGCTAGAGGAAGTTTTAGTGAGTAATAATACACAAAATAGTAGGATGTATTTTCTATAAATTATTAACCAACATTTTAGAACTTATCTGGTTCAAAGTAAATAGCGGTACCTACTATGGTATTTTCACAGCACTATGGTATTATAATCTAATTACCTACCAGAAAGTAAGAGAAAATTATCTCACACATTACAAGCACTTTGACTAACAGTTTCGTTAGATAAGAAGAGGAAAAAGTAGAAAAAAGAAATATAAACAGAAAAGCAAGTGTGAAGCGTGATCCTGTACTAAACAGAGCGCAACCCATTTTACAGCTGTTTTTGTATTTATTATTTCTTTTCTTCCTGCTTCTTACTCCATCTGATGAAGCATTTAGCTAAAACGTCTGTAGTGGACCTTCTTTTGTCAGTGATTATCTTTTATCTATGTTCTGTAAGTAAATCATTTCCTAATTCGTCTACTGCAATATACGTATATAAAATAAGATAATGTTCAGAGAAAGACCTTCATTTCCATCTCAGACCAGAAGAGCTGTGTTCGAGCACATTGTATCCACAGGCTTTCTTACTTCTCTCCAAAATCTTCATTATACTAGCTGCTTCATTATCATGCACTTGCATTTAATATCCAATTCCATTACCCTACGAATTATACCAGAGAAACTTTAAAAATTTCACTTCCTTTTATTATAATATAGATTTAAATACTGCGATATGACTAGTTAAAAACAATTTAATCAAGAGAATATACAAACTGAATAATAGGGAAAAGAAGCAGTAACACAGTAAGCAAGTAACTTTTATTTTATACTTGTTTTTGAAATTACTCTATGTGCTAATTTTAAATTATCACATGAACTATGGAACACCATACTGTTCCATGTTTATAAATTACATTTTACTAGACTAAAAAAATCTAGGATAAATGTCAATGCTGACGGAATAACTGACGAATAGTAATGAAAGTGGAAGATAGTAAAGCATAGGCTAAGCAAAATAAACGATAAGTTGAATTTTCTAGAAAACTGAATGACAAGGAAAAAGAGCAGAATTTCAACATTTGAGGAAATTATAAGGTATTCCAATGGTGTTTGTTTTACACACATCACTTGATCTTTAAAACAGCAATTTATCACAAAGTATCAAGTTTTAATATTTCACTAGAGGTACCGTACAACAGTTATAAATGCGCCTTTCGGGAACATGTCGTGTGGAATGTTGTATGTACGCGTAGAACAATAATGGGTCGACTTAAAATAAAAGTGAAAGCTGTGTTTTAATATGGAATGGAAAATAATATGGCAAATTTACGAGTTATTTAAGTCGACTGGTTCTGACTCATCAATCAATTTTTCACAGATGTTAATATTTCCCAACTACTGAGAACAGATACACATTTAGAACTAAAGTAATGTGGAATGATTTACAAATTCCTTTGTGCACAGGTGTACAATATGTCCGCGTTTATGCACTTAAGAACTGGACACAGGTAATGGAAAAATAACACAGGATACAAAGTAAAGAAACTTAAGTGCAATGCTTTGCTAATAGACAACATTAGTTTTAAAGAGGAGATGATTTATCTCTGTAACTCATCCTCAAGTAACTTAGTTTAAAAAAAATGTACTGATGATGGTGAAAATTTAACGCTGAAATTCTGGGAGTGGGTATTACTCAAATGCTTACGTGGGAGTTATTATAGTTTGGCATACATCCTCATTATCTTACTAAGCAATTTAACAAAACTGAATTCACATGCGAGTGCTTCGATTCTAGTCATCGTAGTCGATGCAAAAAAGTGAAACGTCAACAACTGTTCGGGGAAAAGGGATAAATTCTTACTTATTCAGTTGTATTAATAATTAGAATATGGCACTTAGACGTTACTTCAGCATACGTATTGGTGTTGTACAACTGTGGTGGTGTATTTCGTATTCCTGTGCCTTGGACGGCTGTGTCATACATTTTAAAAAAGCTTTTCCTTTTTTATGTCGGCCGTGGCTCTCACTGCTGGAAATTTCACAATTCATTTACAAAATTTAAAATTTTTCTAAATTTGTCTCAATTTAGACAAATATTTGATAGGAATTTATATTTGTATATACTTTAAATTTATGTTTTCTAAACATTTGTGGTCTTGGGGATTTTTTTACATTTGTTCTATGCTTAAGGACATTATTACATGCTAAAAATTTGCTTAGGAAAGATTCACAGAAAATAGAATGGTTATTCGAATTAACCAGTTTGTTCATCTCTTTTTCGCTACAAATATTCTTGTCACAATTTTGTTAAAATAAAATGAAAGCAATTTGAAAAGAAACGTTCCTCGTATGGGAAATATGCACAAGACTCTACTTAATCAGGAAGCCTTTGGAAAGATTAAGAGGATGGGCGGAAATAGGATTTTTGGAGATGGAAATGAAATTTCTAGCTTTACGTCCCACGAATATGCCGTTTAAAACATAGGAGACGGACAATTAATGGAAATGAATGATTAGAAAAGAACTGATGAAATGAACATGTGGAAGGAAACGAGTGAAGCCGAGATGTCCACCACATACTTACTTGGCCTGGGATCGATCCCTAGTATCAGAAGTGAGCGCTCTACCACTGAGCCACCGTGGCCCTCATTTTCAGAGATGGATATATACCAATCCAGATTAGACTGGCTCGGTAGAGAACATGATCCAATGGCGAGGCTTTGTTGCTGGATTATGAGACTTCGAGTTCCTTAAAACCTATGCTGTTAGTTAGAAGGGTGAAAAAAAAAAAAAAAAATCATGATCTGCCTCCTCGTATAATGCAAGTCGCGAACTAAAGAAAAAACATTAGGAATTAATATTAAATGTTAATTCTGGCATTTAAGTGAAAGTATTGGGGGTTGACTTTTAAATTAACTTACTTCAATCTCAAAACAATGTTTCTTAAACATTAAAGAAAAAGTACAGTAAAGTTTATCAACGTGGCGCTTTTTTTTTCACAAAAGTTATTGATATTCAGCAGGGACATATTAAAGAAAAAAAAAATCAGGTGGTCCAGAACTAGCTTCTGGCACGAAATACGTAAAATTCGGCTAAAGTTACACAAAATGTGCAAAATTTTTAATATTCCGCGAAATGATAGAACCCTTCTAAATATGCCCCTATTATCTTGGAACAAATAAACAGACGCGCACACAAAGGAATTTTCCTCTTAAATGTCGATGGTGACTTCCCCGGTGGAATGAGTTAACGATTTATCCTATGTTACGAAGAGAACAAAGCACGATTGCCCCGTTACCCGTTCACAACGGAATTTTCTCTAATCATCCTCTGCATGAAACACGCGTTTTCAAACTGTACTGTACACACATCTGAGCCTCATTATATTATGATTATTATCTTCCATAATTAAGATAACAGAACAGAAACAGGATTTCACTTATTTGCACTTCATATTAATTTATTTCGGAATTTGATTTAAATCAAAGATTTTTACTTAAAAAATCAAGTGATTTAAATCAATCTACCCTGTTAGTTAGTTAGTTATATGATCAGAGGATACAAATATTTAGTAGTCTTTTTCACCTTATGTATCACTGTGTTACAGTAATGAAATGACTGTACAGTTCTCATTATAAATTAAAGCACCTGAACCACAAAAGCCTACATAGGTATTCCCTGAATGGTAATAATTTACAGCTCTATTTAGATCGCCTTTATCACCCACCTCGTTCTTCATTTATTGATAATATTCATGATTGACATACATGAAATGAAATCTTTGAGTTTTACGTCCCACGGTTATGCCGGTTAGGCTAAAGGAGACGGTGATGATGAGTGATGAATGAAATGGTGGAATGAAGAAAGTGGGAGGAAAGGGAGAACCCCGAGAAAACCCACGCACACGGTGTTTGTCCACCACAAAGTTCACTTGGCGGGGGCTGGGATCGAACCCGGGACCCCAAACACCAGAGGTGAACGCTCTACCACTGAGCCACCGCGGCCCCCATGATTAACATACAATTTACATATTAACCTTGTACACTTTCACACATACACTACACACACTTATACACATTATTAACAAGTCTGAACTAGTTTGTAAGATCCGGCAAAATAGGATACAGGCCTATAGAAAGATGGACCCAGCTGCTCTTCACCATGCGAATAGGTCTTGGGTTCCCCGGTTGGGGCCGGTAACAAGCTTCATTCCGGCCTGAAGTGTTTGGAGTGACTTGATCAAATAAGCGGTTTTAGGTAGTGTGCACATAATTCTTATCGTTTATTTATTAGTTACATTTATTAATCTCTGCCTTACGCACTTGTCATTTTGTTCACTGTTTGAGTAACTGTAGTCCATGCCTCTTTTAGTATTAGTTTACACACGTCCCTCGATTTTACGGACTTCGGAAGCAACAGACGAAGTCTAGAGCACCCGATTTAGTCTGAAAGTCCTGATTTTACACTTAAAGTTTTGAATGTACTGTAGCCCTACTATTGTGTACATTGACAGTGTACCAGGTATTTTATCTGTCAGATTGGACAGTGTACTTAATTTATTAAAAAAAAAGACTATTTAATACTTTATAGAGAAGATAGCACACTTTCAGAGTTAATTTAAGAATTTAACAACATTCACGAAAACAAATTCACAATTGAAAGAAAAGAAAAAAACTCAATTTCTCAGACATTTATATACAGCATCAGAACAACAAATTCTGCATATCTGCTTTATAGGAGAGAAATAGCAAAAATGGAATGAAATCTATCTAAATATTTTAGTACACAAAGAATCGGCAGATACCAAGCTTAATAACAGACATCTGCAAAAAACAGACCATGAAGTAGACAAAGTCGAAGTCCGAAGTCGTACACTCTTGCTCAAACAACATTGATGTGAATGTTTCTGAATCTTTCTTCATTAGAATAAACAAGACAACCCGTATTAAAATTGGATAACAGAAACTTTAGTCAGTTGGAACAATGTAATAAACTTTAACTTCTACTGAATTAAAGTAACTTTTATTTTGTAACCATTATTTTTTTGAAGTGTAAATAATGTAAATAGAAAATTTTTAAACAGGCAATGAATAGTGTTTTTACATACAGGAAACAAATACCAAGACCGAAGTGTAAACGTTCATCTTGGGAAGGTTCTAGACATGGGCGGAGCTATGGAGGGGCATTGCCCCCCCCCCCCAACTTTGACAAAAAAAACAAAAATTCTACTTATAAGATCCTTCAATTTTGATTTGTACTAGCCGTGCCCCCCCCCGCCCAACCAATTCCTAACTCCGCCTATGGTTCTAGAACACAGATCCCGCTTTATAAAACTAATGAAATATATTTTACGTACCATTTTTAGTTCTGTTTCGTCCCTTATTCTTTTCTTCCAGTTTTTGGCTTTTTTTTTTTTAAATCGTTGAAATATATTATTACCGAAACTAAGAACACCGAACTTTGATATTTGAACAGCCCATTACCATATTTGTTTATTTCACTACACTAGTCCCCTGTAGGTCTATTGTTTTACACAAATACCAGTAATAAGGTTTTAATTATAATTTTAGACAAAAGTAGTAGTTTTGTTATTTGATTCACTTTACATGCACAAATTTCATTTTAGTAAACTTTTTATTTTATCCGAAATTTCATTTAGTTTCATTTTCGTAATCGGAGTCTATGGTGAATTGTTCATTGGTGGTAGACGTGGTATGCGACCGTATTGTGTGAATCTGTCGAAGTATTTATATATGGCAATATATTGCTTTACACATCGTGTGTTCTGCGTACATTTTATAGTTTTTTTAAGTGTTGTATTTCTTGATTCATAAGTATTTGGGTTTTATGGGTTAAAAATGTTTTTTGTGGCATACAGTGAGCTCTTCTCTGCAATCTATTTGTTCGCGATGGGTATATTAATTATTCGAAATTAATAAATTTCACTTGTGTTGAAGGATTTCTTCCAATGACAAATATTTTAACATAATATACGTTCGGGTGTGTGTGTGTGTGGAGAGAACTGCTCTCCCCCCACACACACTATTATATTATAATGTGGATTATTCGAAGAAATCCTTTTATGCAAGTGGTATTTTGGTTAATAGTTTATTTTGTCCTAATTCCCTTAATTTCGCCTCTGGGTCATGGACTCTGCCGTTTATCTTCATAATTAGTACGAAAGCCACGGTTTGAGAAGTTTTCGAAAAAAAAAAAAAAAGAAAAAAAAAGAAATAGAAAAGGAATCATAACTAGTGCAACTATTAAAGTAAAATTCAAAATTAAAACAGAAAATCTATAGTGTCAATGTTAAAATCATTATTTATAGTAACAAACGCGTAAGGATCAAATGTTAATATTGTATGAAAGAGGTTTAAAACGAAAGTTACTCAACTGAAGTTTTCAGCGCTTTGAGTTCACAATGGGCAAGTGGCATTTATTACATTGCTTTACAAGCCTGTAAATAGATTTAAATAACTTACATCCGTGGACAAAAACAAGGCACAAAGTTACACGGGGATAGGTTTGCTAACACAAAAGCTCGGAAGTGAAGAATAGATTACAGAAGTATACCTTGGAACACTTCGTTTTTATTTTTCTGTTTACACAATTTGAAGAGCTATAATAACGTACGTAATCAAAAACAAATTCTGGGTAGCATAACGTTTGCGATTGAGAATGATTGCAGAGAGAAACGAAATATGAGAATAATGACAAACAGGAATGTCATTGTAAATGCAATATACAAGTTCTATTCCTGATATACATACATGAAATGGAAGAAGCATTGATCAAAACAAACAGAGGAATAGAATTAAGATTGTAAGGAAAAGAAAAAGTAAGAAAAATCCCTGGCACTCTATTTGCGGACGATGTAGCATTGATGAGTAATAATATTGAAGACATTAAGGAAATGTTAGATACAGTAGTTAGGAAAGGAGAAAAAAATGGTTTAAAAATAAACGAAGAAAAAAGCAAGTTCATGGTTTTTAGTGGAGACATAGAGGATCAAAATATACAAGCAGGAAACATAACAGGACTGAAAAAATATAACTTTAAGGAATTACACTTGAAGAAGGAGAACAATACTTACTTGAACGAGAAAAAACTGAAAAATAAACAACAAAAATATACAGCAATTATAAAAAATAAAGCAATGTGGTCATACAACAGATATGAGGTGTCAAGAATACTATGGAAACAAGTAGCACTACCGGCACTAACATATGCAAATGAACTAATAACTTTAACGGAAAAACCCAGGAATATATTACAAAAAGCACAAAATCAAATAGGAAGGTTTGCCCTAGGAGCAAATAAATTAAGTGCAAATGTAACAATAACAGGAGAGATGAAATGGAGTGATTTTGAAAAAAGAAGTTATGAGTAACGTAAAATATCTTGGAAGATTAAAATTTATTGAAGAAACAAGATTAGTAAAAGTTGTGCATGAAGCATATGAGAAAAGGGGAGACCACAAAATGGTTTAGGATAGTGCTGTCGAAATCGGTTTTTGAAAAAACCGAAAACCGGTTTTTGAAAAAAGTGAAATTTCATAAAACCGAAATGTCGGTTTTGAAAACCGCTTTTGCGGTTTCGGTTTTGAAAACCGCATTTGCGGTTTCGGTTTTGAAAACCGCATTTGCGGTTTCGGTTTTGAAAACCGCAATTGCGGTTTCGGTTTCGAAAACCGCTTTTGCGGTTTCGGTTTTGAAAACCGCAATTGCGGTTTCGGTTTTGAAAACCGCTTTTGCGGTTTTCGGTTTTCAGAAAATTGGTTTTCTGAAAAACCGAAAACCGCAAATGTCACAAAAATACGACAGCACTAATATCAAGTAACGACGAGAAAACAGCAAAGAATCTGTCCCCACTCCGGCTCACAGTTGCCAGATGGAGGGAAATTTCCCTCGGCGTAGGGAAAAAATGATCAAAATTTGCAGAAGGAAAAAAAGATATTTTTTCTTAAAATGTCTTAAAGTGTGGGAAAATTCTTGGTGAATATACTTTTACAATTGGCAGAATAAAAAAATAAGTTGCAATTTCTCAAAGAGGCACGGCTATCGTTATTGGGAAGTAAAAAGATGGAATAAAATATGATCGGTGTTTCCTTCACGTATAAACTACTGCAGGTGTCTGGGACTTGCGATAATAAGCCAGTCAACACATGCAAAACCACAACATTCACATTTATCGGAGTGGCAACAAATCAACAATAAAATTGTGTATTGAGATAGAGATTTTCTTTTTTTCTTTTTTATTAAGAAAGGGAGGTGGTGCCTTTTTGTTAACAAAAGAAAGAGTGGCAGTACTATTTTTAAAAACAAGGGGAAAGAGTAATAATAATATAAAAGATGTCTGTCTAAGTGTATGATATTTCAAATTGAATTTCATGAGTTGCATGTGTATAGGGATATACCTCATTTCTATTGAGCTTAGTGTTGGCTTATTACCCCATTTTAGCGGGTACCACCCGATTTTCAGGTTCTATATTCGTCCCCCGAATAAAAATATCTTAATCACGAAAAACCACCCGCTTTTTGGGATTGGAGAAAAATCTAAGAGGACTTAGTTGGTATGGTACATTCAACGTAAACCGTTACACCTCTGACAATCTCAATCGCGATTGAGTTAAATTTGGACTCGCGCTCGGGCTCAGGCTCAGGCTCAGGCTCTGGGCTATCTGAGCAGTGCACGTGTGCAGAATCATTTGCTAATAAGAGATCTGCTCTAATGCACAATGGTTTTCTTTGTGTAGTTCATGTGTTTTTAATGTAATGTATTGGAAGTTCTATACGAATGAATATTCGTTTGTAGATGTTGTGACAAACATACTTGAATTAATCATGCCTTCATAAGCTACAAGAATGCCGAAAGACAATTTCAAGTGTAACTTTCAAGACTCTTATAGAAGCGAATTTACGTTTCTTAGCCAGGGCAGAACTCAGTTTGAAGCAAAATGTACACTCTGGAAAACTGTTTCGTTTGAAAAGTAGGATGCAGGGAAGCAAATTGGACCTCCCCTGATTTTTATATAGTTTGTAAATTAGACCCAAGGAACACGAATCTGAAGGAAATTTGACATTCCGAGTTTCGGAACTCGAGATATTAAAACTTAAAGTTTAATATAGACGCTATCTATCTATATGAAAAAACACAATATTCTCTATACGAAACATATTATGTTCTGTGAGATATATAAAGGTAACCAAGAAAGTTCTGTCGCTTTTTGTGGAAGTCTGTGTTCAATTGACCTTCATACCGTGAGTTGAATGCGAATGGATATAAGGCGAAGGTCAGTTGTTGGTGTGGGTATATCCAATATTCTACCTGGTTGTGGCAGTTCAGTTACAACGTGAATTTGTGTAAGAACTGAGTGAATATGGAACCTCCACAGAGCGTCATAAGGGCGTGTATGCTATACGAGTTCAAACTTGGATCGAACACCACTGCAGCAGAGCGGAAGATACCTCAGGCCTTTCGTGAAGGTGTCGTGATTACGCAGACAGTGCAAGGGTGGTTTAACAAGTTTAAGAACGGTGACGAAACACTCACGAAAGACGCACCACACGTGCCGGAAGACCAACACATGTACAAAATGAGGATCTTCAGGTAGCAGTTGAGCCGAACTGTGGACAGACATGTGAGGAACTGGGGCTAATATTCAATGTTAGTGGAGAAACCATTCGCCAGCACCTCTATCAATTTGGGAAGCACTGATTTGTCTCCGGGCCAGAAGGCTACGCGTGCAGACACCTGTGATTCTTTGCTGTCTCGTCTGAGGAAGGAGCCATTTCTGGACAGGATGTTGACATGTGTTGAGAAGTGGGTCCTGTACGAAGCTCCACGGCGTCGTCATCATTGGTTAAAATCCCATGAACTGGTTCCAAAACAGCTGAAATCAGCAATGCAGCAGAAAGTCCTCCTGTGTGTTTGGTGGACTGCTCACGACATCGTGCATCGGGAACTGCTACCGGGTGGTCAGAGCAGAACATCAATGCAACTGTCTACTGTCAGCAGTTGAGCCGTGTTCAAGAAAAACTCAAAACCCTGGAGCCAACACTTCTCAATCGCTATGGGGCTCCCCCGTTACGGAACAACGCTATACCCCACATAGCTAGAATGAGCCGGGACACCATCCTACGCTTTGGATGGGAAACACTATTGCATGCGCCATACTGTCCGGACATTGTACCGTCCTGTTATCACCTGTTCCTTTCCTTGGACACTCACTTTAGAGGACTCCAGTTCAACTCCGTAGTAGAGGTGCTAAATGCACTTGATACCTTCTTCGCTTCACGGCAAACCAAGTTCTACCGCGAAGGAATCCATGCCCATCCCAAACGTTGGCAGAAAGTCATTGATACTGATGGGTACTGTTTTTGATCTTCCAGGTACGTCTTAGGTGATATATCAATGCTCTAAGTCATAGGTCAAAAAGCGACAAAACTTTCTTCGTTACTTTTTTACATATTACATAAAACTACTGTATAAGTTCTAGTATCTCGAGTTCGGGAAGTCAGAATGTCAAAATTCGTTCAGATTATTGCTCATTTTGGTCCAGTTTACAAAATATATAAAAATCAAATGGGGTCCTTTTTGCTTCCTGGTCAGTTTATGATCGAATATCTCGAGTTCCGAAATTCGGAATGTCAAAATTCCTTCAGATTCGTGTTCCTCGTGGTTTAGTTTACAAAATATATAAAAATCAATTGGGGTCTAGTTTGCTTCCGTGTTCACTTTATGTTCGAATATCTCGAGTTCCGAAATTCGGAATGTCAAAATTCCTTCAGATACGTGTACCTTGTGGTCTACTTTACAAAATATATAAAAATCAGGTAGAGTCCAGTTTGCTTCCATGGTCAATTTATGTTCGAATATCTCGAGTTCCGACATTTGAAATGTCAAAATTCCCGTCATATTCGTGTTTTTTGTGGTCTAATTTCCAAAATATATAAAAATCAGGTAGAGTCCAGTTTGCTTCCATGGTCAATTTATGTTCGAATATCTCGAGTTCCGACATTCGAAATGTCAAAATTCCTTCATATTCGTGTTCCTTGTGGTCTAATTTACAACATATATGAAAATCAGGTGGGATCCAGTTTGCTTCCCTGCAGCCGAAAAGTACATTGGAAGTGTCATCAAAGAAATAACTTAAAAAAAAAAAAAAAAAAAAAAAAAAAAAAAAAGACAGGATCGCAGGTCAGTATTTGTAACACGGAAGTTCACATCAATACTTACGGTTTAGAACCCTCACTTTTCTGATTTTAAAATATGGCAACCCTAATTTAACTGTGACTTGTACAACCATCGAACTATCCCTTTCGCACTGTGCTGCACATATTACCATAATAGCCTTGGAGCAAAAAAAAAAAGTTAAAACACATATAAATCAATTTATTTGTCTCGATCGATAGATGCTTTCACAATTGAACGAGTGAGTTGAAAAAGGTACACATTCCAGAAAATAGGCAAGCTAAACTGGGATGGTTATATTCATTTTATATGTACCTACACCGCTTGAGAGGAACAAGGAACGCATTCATTAATTTTAGGTCATCTTTACTGAAGTCTACGGGAACGTATGTGTGAAAAATCGAAGATATTTCTGGAATTTTTTCATGTTTCCACCCAGTGTTTGGAAGTTGAGGTTTTTGGAATATGTTCCTTTTTCAACTCACCCATTCAATTGTTAAAAGGTGTAATTAAAAACAGCAAACATTGTTTCTGCTTTGAAAAGGGCAATCCCTTATAAAACCGCAAACACGGTTTCGGGCGGCTTTCGCTTTCGAAAAGAGCTTTTGCGGTTTCGGTTTCGAAAACCGCTTTTGCGGTTTCGGTTTTGAAAACCGCTTTTGCGGTTTCGGTTTTGAAAACCGCATTTGCGGTTTCGGTTTTGAAAACCGCATTTGCGGTTTTCGGTTTTCAGAAAACCGGTTTTCTCAAAAACCGAAAACCGCAAATGTCACAAAAATTCAACAGCACTAGTTTAGGAGAGTTAGGAAATTAGAAAGAAAGTAGGATCAAACTACCCGCTGGCACAGAGAAAATTATAAAAATTGGAAAAAATCACAGAAAAAACAATTAAAGAGAAAGCGCAGGAAAAGTGGTAAGAAGCAGTTGTCAATAAGAGCAGTTTGAAAGGAATATACACATATAAAAAGCGTTATGAGAAAATAAATTATATGAATAATGATTTACGAAGCGTTTTACTTTTCAAAGCCAGGTCAGGGAGCCTTGAAACAGAGGTAAGATTGAAAAAAATTAAAGAACTGAACGAAAAATGTCAACTATGTTTTAAAGATGATGAAACACTAGAACACTTATTGTTAAAATGTGAAGAAACCCTAAAAATCAGGGGAAAATGGAAATGGAACGATAAAATGAAAAAGGAAGGAAATTTGGTTAAATTAGCTTGGAGGCTAGGCTTTCATGTAAATGGAAGGGAACTAAGTGAGAAAGAAATGAAAAAAAACAAAACTTCTTGAATTTTGGTGGAAAAAGAAAATGGAAAACGTTAAATGAAAAAAGCGCAATACTTTCTTTCACTAATTTTTTTTTTTTCAGGAACCCAACTTCCGAAGAGAAGGAAAGAAAATACCTTGAACAAGCACTAACATAACCTAATGTACTAAGATATTTTACTGATCTAACCTAACTTAAGCTATCCTACTGTACAATCTATGATAAAGCCATCCGACAGGTAAGGCATCTATTAACACCGGAAACAGTTTCCATTATACTCGCTTAGGCGCATACTCACCGTCGCTAACGTGCCTGCTCCGTAGAGGCGCAACCCCTCGCGAGTCCAAAGCTCCCCCCACCCTAACTCTTTAGGTAGCATTGATGCTTTTTAGTAGTCACATAGCAAAGGATGGGGTTTTCTTCAAATTTTTTATAGTATACGCTTGGACGCTGTATTTATACGCACATCGTGAAAGAATCTTGGGATAATTTTGGAACTTCGGGGCCCAATACCAAATTCACTCAATCTATCCGAAACGAAACTAATCTAATCTTACCTAACCAGAACCAACAAAAAATACAGAAATTATACGAAGAAAGTAAGAAATTTTATCTCAAAAAAGTCTGGCCTCCCCAATTCCAAAACTATGCTAGAATCTTAATTTTCTAACAAATATTTCTGTTAGCCCACTTGAACTTAAATTTGTGATAAGTGGGGTAGGTAGGCCTACTATCATGTCACCTAGGGCAAGTATTTCAGTGAACAATAAAAAGAAAATTAGTGACGGAATTATATTTTGTTCAAAAATTATTATTTCAAACTTAGCCTGCATGTTCTAACATCCTACTTTGCTTTTATATTAAACAAAAACTAAAATCGAAATTATCAGTAATTTATACATTTTAAACAGCATTTTGTAATTTAAAATATAAAACCAAAACATTACCTGAACAGCACACTTAACAGCAGTCAATCAATCACAACGTACTGTATTTTCACTGGACTTACTAATAAAGGTTAGTCTTACTGACAAAGTTAAAATTGGTTCCTGTTACACCAACTAATCTTTACAAAAATGTCCTCCAGTTAACTTTATTTGCATTAATAAAACACAACTTACTTATTGGTCAATGTACAACTAGGACTTCTTTCGATTTCTTTCTCGTTCCACAAGAAGCACATGCAAAATATATACATATTCACACACACATGTGCCTTAAAACAATTAATTAGATACAAAGCACTTTCACATTGATTCTTCCTTTGTTCCTCTCCTCTCCCCGATTTTGATGTAAATTCAATGAACGCTTGAATCTTACAATCATGCAGTTTAATACTCCAAAGAGCAAGGGGGAGGGAGGGGCGTCTGTCCTTAGTACTATACACAAACTAAAAGAAGAAATGAAGGATAGTGCTAATAGCGCTTTCGATTGTCTTCTTTTTCAGATACGTTCTACACTCAACGCAAAGGCGTTGCCAAACGTACTGGAAAAGACTTATCGGGAATTTACACATACATGTTAGTAGTGTACAGTCAGCAGTAAAAACTTCTGCTCCTTGACCACTGAAATTCCACTAGACCGAGTCCAGTAGTTTTATTGCTGATTGTACACTACTTATTACTTGTGTAAATTGCTGGTGCCGTTTTACAACGTTCTTGCGTCTAATTAGTATCAGAAGAAGATTAAAGGAAGCGCTATTAGTCCTTCATTTCTTCATTTAGTTTGAGTTTAACCAAGGATGTTATAAAATGGAGGGTGTGCCTATACAACAAAATCGTGAAACCACACGACACAGTTTCGCCACTCCTATTCTTCCCACTCCGCCCAATAAGTTTGCAATATTTTGAGCCAACATTCATAGCGGAAACGAGAGTTGCCAATCAGATTCTGTTGCTGTGCCAATGCTCGGTTGGTTTCTGGCTTTATTGAGTTAATAGTTGAAGATGCATATGTGCAGATCCTCTATTTTATAACATACTTGGGCTTAACAACCTAATTTACACTTAATATTTCAACCAGCAGACGACATTTGGGAAGCCTGTGGAACACTGAAACAGGCTTTTGCTGTAGATTTGATGAAAAAAAAAAAAATCTCTACTTTGAGATTAATCTATTGTTTGGAGCGTGTTCTGCAGTGAGTGTCATACATTAGAGTTTGACTAACGCATGATGCTAACTTTGGATTTAGAAACTCGTTAGTGAAGTTAGCAACGGCGTATGTGGAAAATGATATCTTTCAGTTCCACGTCCTACGCTTATGTCCTTTAGGCTAAGGGAGACGTCGATTTATGTCGAGAAAGACCACCCATGACTACCTTTATTTCTCCTAATCTCTTTAATTCTCCAAATGTGTTGGTCAGCACTGTGGAAAGTTTCTAAGTGTGATTGGACATATTTATATCTTGAATACTGCGAACAATAACAGTTACCTAAGATGGCGTTACTTTGTACATCAGGGATTACTTTGCACAAAGTATGAAAAGAGTTTCAAAGTCCTCTGTCAGTAAAACCATGAACTGTAAAGAGGAAGTTTCAATTGCCACCGTAAGATAGAACATCTAACTGTATTTTGGCTATAATGTTGGGGTTAACATCAGTTCTAATTCCCCTAAGGGTTTGTTGTTGTAGAGGTATGGAAAACAGACACTATAAAGACCGCCAAAATTTGAAAGATATCACCTACAAGAATTTTCGTCAAAGTTAAGTCACTTTCGTAGAATACTATTGTGTATAATGGGACTTTGATGCAATAGTTGAAATTGAAATGTGAAACGTTTTAAAGTCATATAAAAAAGGAAAAATAGAAGAAGGCAGTTTCAGCATCTAATCGGGGCAGGGGTGTAGCTACGGGGGGCCCATTGGGGCCAGGCCCCCCAAATGGTTTCCTGGCCCCTCCAAATGACCAGCTTTTAAAACATCATAGTGAAATTATCTCGCTTCATTCATTTAAAAGTAACAAAGTTTATTGACAATTAATAATTTACGGTAAAATAGTATGGAGAAATATTGTTTTTCCATACCGATCGAAAAATAGTATAGTGTCTTTTCCTTATACCGATGGAAAAATAGGATACTTTTTTGTGACAGCAGATTACACAATTTACTGCGATTTATATTTGACAGTTTGAAGACAAACGTTTTAACAAGGTATTACAAATACAGCCATAAAACAAAGGTACTAAACTGATTTGCAAGTACAGTATATTTTTATATGCCTTAACAAGTGTTTTAAAAGACATAGAGGATGGAAAATTTGGTGAGAAACAATGTTTTTATTCAATTTGGATTTCATTCGTTCTCTCTTTTATTTCTACTCAGTGTAATAAAATAATTATGATTTTTTAAGTCACGAATAATAAATAAATATTTTTGTCAGGAAACCGTAAAGAAATTAAGTGAAATTTCAAAGAAAATCAATCTTGTGTAGATAGGTTTTGTATACAAGTTCTTAAATTTAAATATGAAGGTAACCAAGAAAAGTTCTGTTGCTTTTTCACCCACCATCTTCCAACATCAATATGTCACCTAACCTGGAAGATCAAAAATAGTCCCCATCAGCATCGACGACCTTCTGAAAACGTTCTGGAAGGCCATGGGATCCATCGCGGTAGAATTTGGTGGACCGTGAAACGAAGAAAGTATCAGGTGCATTTTGGACTTTTACTAGGGATTTGAACTGGCGTCCTCTAAGGTGATTGTCCAAAGAATGGAACAGGTGATAATCAGACGGTGCAATACCCGGGGAATATAGTGATTGCAATATTGTTTCCCATCCTAGGCGGAAAATGGTGTCCTGAGTTATCCTAGCCACGTGGGACTTAGCGTTGTCCCTTAAACGAGGACCCATTTGCAATTCAGAAGTGGTGGCTCCAGAGTTTTGAGTTTTTGTTGAGCACAGCGCAACTGCTGACACTACACAGTTGCATTGATACTCTGACCAGCTGGTAGCAGTTCCCGATGCACGATGCACCAAACACACAGAAGGACCTTCTTCTGGTACAGTGCTGGTTTCGGCTGTTTTGAAATCGGTTCATGGGAGCTAACCAATTATGACGGCACCGTGGATCTTCGTATGAGACCCACTTTTTATCACATGTCAACGTCCTAGACAGAAATGGCTCCGAAACAGTAAATAAACACAGGCGACTGTAGCGTTGCCTTCTGGCCCGGAGTCAAAACATGTGAGACCCATCGACCCAACTTGTAGTGCTTCACAAGTTGATGGATGTGCTGCCGAATGGTTTCTCCACACACTGAATTGTAGTCCCAGTTCCTCTTTGTACAGGTGTTGGTCTTTTGGCACGTGGTGTTTTCGGGTGTTTCGTCATCGTCCTTAAACTTGTTAAACCATCGCTGCACTGTCCGCGTCGTCACGACACCCTCACCAAAGGCCTGGCATATCTTCTGTCCCGCTACAGCGGCGTTTGACCTCCATTTGAACTCGTTCAGCATACATGCTCTTATGACGCTCTGTGGATGTCCCATGTTCCCCCTGTCTTTACACAAGTTCTGAGTTGCCACAACCAGGTAGTATGTTGGATATACCCACACCAACAACTGACGTTCGCCTTATCTCCACTCGCATTCAACTCACGGTGTGAGGTCCAATTGAACACAGACCTCCACGAAAAGGGACATAACTTACTTGGTTACCTTTATAGTTATGCACAAAAGTATAGCGTTTGGTCCCGGGCAGTAGTTCTTGATTAAGCATAATAAAAACTATCTTGAATATAATTTATGGATAATAATAATAATAATAATAATAATAATAATAATAATAATAATAATAATAATAATAATAATAATAATAATAATAATAATAATAATAATAAGCTAAAATAGTGTTTTTAGTTTTCCAGAAGGAAACCAAAATTTTCCTTTCTTTCAGTCTTCAAAAATACAACCAGCAACACATTGTTTTGGCTTTGTACATTGTAGCTGGCCCCCCTCAAAAACGATGGGCTCCTCCTACACAAACCTGCTGGCTACACCCCTGATTTTAACCTCTTTCTGTCGTATCCATTATTCTTTAGGTGCTTATGGAATGACTGTATACTCTGTTCTGCTTGTCTGTTTCACTGCTTATTAGCATAATGTAGAGAGATTGAATTTCTTCCTTTTTATTAGTAGTATTCAGTATAAAGACAGTTCAAGATTTAATAACGATTTTTTTATTATTATATTTTTATGTTTATTTTTCTCTTTATTTTCTGTGGATGATGAAAAGCAGTCATAACTTGGTGTAATAAGACAGTCAGAAAACATTTCAAAATTCTCTTCAGCAGACGATTCCTCATTTTTCATTCTTTGTAATTTTATGTAACTTATGTAACCTTATGTAATCTGATGTAACCGAATTGTTCTGAACTGTTGACAAATAATTAAATAAGTCGAGAATTCCATTTACCTTGCACTCTCCTCAATCCTTACACATGCGTACTTTGGAGTTTTCCGTATTTTCGACGGCCATCGTCCTTGTTTGGATGGTATAAAAACGTCCCAGGACCCAGAAGCAGAGTTGGCGTGGGTCAATGAAAACTTGGTCCACGACCCACTGACACACCACCCACCGTTACCCACGACCCACTGACCCACCACCCACCATGATCCACTCTGACCCACGACCCACCACCCACTATGACCCACCGTGACCCACCATGACCCACCACCCACCGTGACCCACCACCCACTATGAACCACTCTCATCCACTTTTCCTCTTTGACCTACTCTGACTCACCAAAATCCATCGTTATCAACTCTGAACACGATCCACGGCCTCTTCTGAACTGACTAAAGAGCTTACACTTGTAATAAAACAAGACTGTGAAATTGTCACTAATCGGAGTTTGACTTTCTAGTCAATCGCTCAAGCACCACTCTGTTACAATAACGGTGGATCTGACCTTTACGATATAAAATGGTAAAGTGTTTGTCAGTGAGGAAATTGAAACAGTTTGAGGTAGGGGGAAATTAGTGTGTGCCTAAAATATACTTGTACTAAGAGAGTATTCTTGCAAGTGTTAATTTTTGAACGCATTCCACAAGAAACTTCTATTCGCAGGAAAATACCCCTGTACAATATGGAAAAGATTATGGTTTCTCAGTTCACAGGATTTTTCTCACAAAAGACTTGAAAAATCAGTTGTTCATAGGGTATAAAGGTGCTCGGGTACCCTATGTGAGAGCATTTCCATAAAGTATGCTCATAGTGTAATCACTAAAACACCACGT
This sequence comes from Thermobia domestica, assembly GCF_964235325.1. Classification (NCBI taxonomy): domain Eukaryota; kingdom Metazoa; phylum Arthropoda; class Insecta; order Zygentoma; family Lepismatidae; genus Thermobia; species Thermobia domestica. The sequence goes on along the minus strand of NC_137455.1, from coordinate 337,042,426 downwards.
TAAATTTAAATTACAAATATGCATAATTGCAATTATTATGAATATTTATTCAAAGTGGTTTACCTAAAGCAAAGAAGAGACTTACTAAAAATTAGGTACAAAGTTGAATAACACAAATAAGCCATTAGTAATACAAGTATACATTATCCGTAACTCGTAATTTTCCACCTTAAATCTGAAATCGGATTTATTTCCTGTTGGTAAATTAACTTTTTGGCGGTAAATCATCCACAGTGGAATGATGTCCATCCTTCAGCCAAGAAATAACTAGCTCGTCTACTTTGAGCATGTCTAGCGGTGGGCCATTAACATTGATGAGCAACAAGTTAGGCAATGTTTGAGCACTTAGTCTATTTCTAATATCAGTCATCTGTAAATTCATAAGGGGAAATCCCCGTTCGCACTCTGTCGTGGAAATTGATAATACTTCTACCCGATTTCTGCAAATTCTCATCGACAATCTACTTGTTAGACTGAAGTCTGATAACGATTTTTCTTGGTCAGGTTTGAAATACTCAGCAAGAAGTATCATCTCTCTATCACCATACATCTTTCCCATATCGACCATGTCAGTTGGGAATGTCGACCCATGTAGAACAGAAACTTAATCTACCACGCCTTTGATAAGGAATCTTGTGAATAAATTATCAATTAAAGCCTGATAAACTGATGATTTCTTGTTTGTTTATACATTTAATTTTTGTAATTACACATGAAGGTTTGATGCCATTACCAAGTTCCCTCCCCCGTCTAGAAAGCGAAAGGGAACGTGACGTGGTTCCTGGAAAGTGTTCAGAGGTGAATGGGAATTTCCCTTCTTCTTCAACTTCAATTACCACACTGCTTTTTGCCATGAGCCAAATTACGATTAATTTCAATTAAATTATCATAGTATAATTATTTCTTTGTTGAATTATCGATATTTTTCAGTGAAAAAAAGGATGAAATTTCCAAGTTCCAAATCAAATTCAGCTCCGTAAGTTTAAATGCTTGCGAGATACTCATTTTTTTCCGCAAAAATTCTGATCCTCACTACCTCCTTAGAATATTATACATTATAATGAAAGCAATATAACATCCCAATTTCGATTAAGGCCTAACTATATACCAAAAGTAATTTCATTTGACTTTGCAATTTCACCGTGATGGTCAGGCACACACAGTTACATTCAATTTTTTATATAATAATTTATATATTACAGTGATTTAAAAATGTATTTTTCCCAGTAGTTAGCTTTAAAAACTCACAGGTCTCGAAAGCCAAGTTGTAGTGTAAGTCCTGTTGCTATTATTACTATTAAAAATATCAATATCCAAGTGAAGTTCTTTTTTCACTTGGTTAGATATACTCACCTCAAGTAAGTAGACAGAAACAAGTGGAAAAGGAAGGGAAATGAAGGTGTTGAAAGTAAAACGGAGACAAATTTACCAGTCTTCAAAAGATACTGTCTACAATGCAGTGAGCAGAGAGGGTCGGTAGATCATACTGAGTCGGTGGGTCGCAGTGGGTCACGGTGGGTGGTGGGTCGCAGTGGGTCACGGTGGGTGGTGGGTCACAGTGGATCACGGTGGTTGGTGGGTCGCAGTGGGTCACGGTGGGTGGTGGGTCACAGTGGGTCACATGCTATTGACCCCCGACCCACTGACCCACTCGGAAAACTTGACCCACTCCAACTCTGCCCAGAAGATGGGAGAAGCGGAGGAGTGCACGAGAAACGCGAGAGAAACGCCGGAGAAGCGAGTATGAGCAACAGAGAAGTAATTTCACGAGAAATTCATTTCATCTTTCAGGCCAATTTTGTACAGAGGCTAAGCCATGGAGACGACCAGTCGACGTCCAAGAGCTGAGATACGGAACACACATCCAAAGTCCTAAACGTCTTAACAATCTTCCTTTCCTTTCTTCCCAAACCAAGACCCTCGACTTTCTTTTTTTTCTTTTCAGATATCTCTCAATTCTACCAGTGAGCTAAATTTTCCAATTAACAATTATCGTTTCTTTTCTTTCTTCAAAACGACGACGAAAGCATTCCAACCGAATGCAAAAGCGTAAGAATAATTCTATTCTCCCTTGGTCGAGTAATCTACATTACTTCTGGCGTGGCAATAGTTTCCCGACGAGCAGCTTTTTTGATACCATTCTGTGTATATCACTTCTTGTTTACCGTTTATTCTCATATCCAGGAACACTTCCTGGGGTGCCTGGTTCGATCCCAGCTCGCGCCGTGTGGACTTTGTGGTGGACAAACACCGTGCTTGTGGGTTTTTCTCCGGGTTATCCCGTTTCCTCCCACTTTCTTCATTCCACAATTTCACTCATCTCTCCATCATCACGGTCTCCTTTAGCCTAACCGGCATAAGCGTGGGACGTAAAACTTTATTTTTTTCATATCCAGGAAAACTATAGCCTCTTCCTTTTCCACCTCTAGCTCCAGTTGTATGCCTTTCTCTGTATCCTTAATTTATTTTACAAACTTTTGCAATTGCCTTACAGTTCCTTTTCAAATCTCCAAGTAATCGTTAACATATCTAGCAAAAAACACTAATTTGTCACTTCTTTTCATCCTTACTTTCTTCTCCCGGTCGTTCATAATTTCTGCCAGCACTGGACTCAACTTGGAACTTATGCTTAGTCCCTCCTTGATCTTCACTAAATTATCACCTACAACATAGAAACTGTTATCTCATATAGTCTTCAGAGCCTTCTTCTGACCTTCTCCCCTCCAACCATTGATGTCCCTATCCTTCATCAATTCAGTAATGACTTAAACAATGTGGTTCCTTCTTAGACTTGGGAACATAGCTTTCACGTCAATACTGAACATGATTGTTTTAGCTTTCTCTGTCCTACTTCCTCCAACCTATTTTTTTTAACTCCACCGAGTTTTTCACACTGCTACTGTCTTGTTGCCTCTTTATCATTTCTACAACCTTCTTTAACTTCTTCTCCAATGGTCTCAGTTTTACCTCCTCCTTATGAGCTTTTGGAAAACCTTTCATTACAGGTATCCCACCTTCTTTATTAAGACCTCTTTCAAAACCTGCTTTTCTTAATGATAATAACACTTTTTCTCTAAATTCCTCACACATATACCTTTCACCTATTATCTCGTAAGTATCATCACAGATATCATTCAATTTTTCTTTGTACCATTGCTTATCCATCACAACGATGGCATCACCTTTGTCCGTTTGTTGCACACATATGCCTTTTCCCTCCTTTATATCCTTCAACACACTGAACTCGTGCTTTGAAAGGTTCCCCTTTGGCTTCTTTATGTTCCTTTCCGCAATCACATTAGCCTTTCTTCTTATCTTATCCCTTATCTCCATGTCCTGAACTTGAACCATGGCTTGCCCTACCGAGTATATCATCTCTTCTGCGTCCACTTTTTGTTCTTTCACTTTAAACTTATATCCTAAACTCAACACTTTCTTCTCATCATCTGACAAAGTCACATTACCTATTCTATGTCACATTCTCAAAGTCACATTACATTCTCACAACACTAATAAATTATCACTAACGTCACTTTTTAACTTCACTGTCTTTTCTTCATTCAAAGCATTCATACATGGAGATAAGGAATAAGATAAGAAGAAAGGCTAAAGTGATTGCGGAAAGGAACATAAAGAAGCTAAAGGGGAACCTTTTAAAGCACGAGTTCAGTGTGTTGAAGGATATAAAGGAGGGAAAAGGCATATGTGTGCAACAAACGGACAAAGGTGATGCCATCGTTGTGATGGATAAGCAATGGTACAAAGAAAAATTGAATGATATCTGTGATGATACTTACGAGATAATAGGTGAAAGGTATATGTGTGAAGAAATTAAAGAAAAAGTGTTATTATCATTAAGAAAAGCAGGTTTTGAAAGAGGTCTTAATAAAGAAGGTGGGATACCAGTAATGAAAGGTTTTCCAAAAGCTCATAAGGAGGAGGTAAAACTGAGACCAGTATTAGATTGCCGAGGAAATATATTTGAACCATTGGAGAAGAAGCTAAAGAAGGTTGTAGAAATGATAAGGAGGCAACAAGACAGTAGCAGTGTGAAAAACTCGGTGGAGTTAAAAAAAATAGGTTGGAGGAAGTAGGACAGATTAAAGCTAAAACAAGCATGTTCAGTATTGATGTGAAGGCTATGTTCTCAAGTCTAAGAAGGAACCGCATTGTTAAAGTCATTACTGAATTAACGAAGAATAGGGAGATCATTGGTTGGAGGGGAGAAGGTCTGAAGAAGGCTCTGAAGACTATATGAGATAACAGTTACTGTGTTATAGGTGATAAGTTAGTGAAAATCAAGGAGGGACTAAGCATAAGTTCCAGGTTGAGTCCAGTGCTGGCAGAAATTGTTATGAACGACTGGAAAAAAAGTAAGGATGAAAGGAAGTGACAAATTAGTGTTTTTTGCTAGATATGTTAACGATTACTTGGAGATTTGGAAAGGAACTGTTAGGCATACAACTGGTGCTAGAGGTGGAAAAGGAAGAGGCTATAGTTTTCCTGGATATGAAAATAAGGAGGAAACAAGGAGTGATATACACAGAATGGTACCAAAAAGTTGCGCGTCGGGAAACTATTGCCACACCAGAAGTGATGTAGATTACTCGACCAAGAGGAATTTCAACATTAACATGGATAATAGAGTTAGAAGCAAAATCAGGAAATGTAAGGAGGCACGGTTTATAGAAATGGAGGGTAACAAACCAACGAACTGTAACTCATGACTGATCATCGACGAACAGTGGAATAGGTTGTTACAAAAGCTTAAAAAAATGAAATGAAATCTTTAAGTTTAACGTCCCATGGTTATGCCTGTTAGGCTAAAGGAGACGGTGATAATGAGAAATGAGTGAAATGGTGGAATGAAGAAAGTGGGAGGAAACGGGAGAACCCGAGAAAATCCACGAGCACCAATAACTACCAGTACATTTGAATTAAATTTGAGTTTTTTTAAATGCCTTTAGGCATCTGCGATGTGAATGAGGAATTCCTATGGAAATGCTAAGTGTCTGCTTTCGATGAATTATTTTCCTGCAACCTTCAGAAAATCGACTTAAACTATTGATTTTGCAAAACTCACTGTTAGCTTCTCACTTTAGGTAGTGTATATTTACAACGAAAGGGGGTGTACGTGCATCTTTGCACCCCCCTAAATCCGGCCCTGCCTATAGGACTACATAATAAAGAGGCTCCATTTATAGGAGACGGTCTATTTCATTTGTATATGAAATCAGTTTTGCTGATCTTTTGGGCAACCAACTTGTCAATGTCTCTCTTAAAGTCTAGTCTTTACCATTTTTCTCTGAGCTCCTCCGTGGCTAAGCGGTTAGCGTACGCGCCTTTGGCGTGGGAGATCCGGGTTCGATTCCCTGCGGGAGCTAATGTGGTTCGGATTCCACGTTAATCAGTAGGTCCACGTCTCATATGGCCTCGCTGCTGAAAGGGACGCTAAACTAAAATCAACAACCATTTTTCTCTATTGTTACTATGGTCAATGCACTGAGATTATTCTAAATTATGATATTTCATCATGCTTACATATTCTTTAATATGACAAAGCAATGTTCAGTTTCAATATTTACCATAATCTTCGTGAGTTTTGTTGTGTGCTGGAAGATTCATAAACTTCAGTGTCCTCCTATGGATTCACTATCAATTGCACGACACACTAATAGCATTTGCATTAGACTCGAAACATCTGTTGTCTCGTATACTTGAATTGCCATGTATACTGATTTTTAAACTGTTGACAGTATACACGTAATATACAATGCAGCAAGTTATTATGGCAATTGCAGAGCTGCCTTTGATTACGAACGATTTGTCTACATGTTCTTACATTGTTGCCTCAAGACACTTCATTATTGATTATTTTGTACTTACGTTCCCTGTTAAGAGGTTAGCCAATTTAGGACGAGATTTACAGTTTAAAAGCGTGATTACTGTAATGTGTTGGATGTTCTCCCACCGGGAATTGAACCCAGGATTTACCCACCAAAGACGTACCTAATCAATAGACAAATGAGAAGGGTAACACATTTCATGAAGTCAACTAAACCATGGAAAATACCAGAGTTCTCTGAATCTTCAGACTCGTAATGGAGACATGTACCATGTTCGAACACATCCAAAATTTGATATAATCGATTATAAGTGAACAAATGAGACTTTTTCCTATAAGATTATTATGAGCCTTAATAGAAATGATAATAAAAACGAGTTTTGATAGAATATTTGGCGTGCTTACCAGGAGCGCACCAAGACTTTTTTTTTTTTTTTGTTTTGATGGATCCAAAATTGAGGGGAGAGAAGATCCAATACTACAAAGCACTACGTCTATGTAGACCTACTATTGATCCGGGTTAATTCAATATTCGAAAAGCGATAAGTAATTGTTAAGTTTTACCACCTACATTCTCAGAAAAAAACTAATAGAATGAGCGTAGATTATTTTTATAAGAAAAGAAAGAGGGTAGATGACATGTAGGATCAGATCTTTAAGTTACACCAATCATTTCTGTGCTAAACAATTATAGCTTTATTATGGAATTGTACTAATGTATGTCGAGTAGGGGCATAGATGCATCCCTGATGCTCACACTACTTAAATTCAACATAGTATTAATATGTTTCTTATAGTTCTTATCACTGGCGTCTCTGGCATGTAAAATTTAGGGGGGGGGGCATCAAAGAAAGTGATTTAAATTGTACTACCTAGCCCAACCTGTTTATTAACTTCGATTCCATTTGTTATCTTTCTGCTTACCTTCACGGACCCCCTAAGGTATATCAAGAACTCGATTACAATCGTTTCACAGTCTGAATATTATATTCCAAATAAATATAATTATTATTTTATATGGTATTCTGTCGTTAGTAAATAAATTAAATTAGAATAAAATATTGAATATTTTATACTTCAAAATATTGGGGGGACGCATCCCCCTCGTACCCCGCCAGAGACGCCCGTGGTTCTTATGTTTCTTTACATTTTCAATTAAATGAACCAAGGATTCCCATCCCGTAAGCGTCGGTGGACCACCGATGGGCAACTAGCGACATTGCGCCAAAAATTGGTGGCCCCGCAGCGACGCTACGCGGTGGCATCTTCCGTTTTGAAAATTATACCACCAGTGGCAGAGACGCGACGAAACGCCAATTAACCACAAAGTTATTCCCTTAAAATACGTTAAATCGCATATATGCGTGATTTGTTTACATTAAGGTGAGTCTAAAAGACACTTTAAAAAAAAGTAAAAAAAAGTAAAAAAAAAAGTTCCCGGGCTGGGCCACCAACCTTGTGATTACTAGTCGCGTGATCTTCCGACTTCGCCATCTTTTTTTAATTTCAAAAGTTAACAATCCGAACCTGTTTAACTTACTTGAAATATTTATTAAGAATTTTACTTGCTTTATTCATTTAAGTTGCTTTTCCAATCACCTAGAACGACAGGAACACAAACACAGAAATATCGAGGACAGTTAAAACCACAAAGGCACTCTCACTTGGAATCGAACCAGGAACCCCGTACATCAAAGGCGCACTGCTAGCCACTAGACCAGCGGGGAGGACACCCACCTAGGCGATGAAGAAAACAGCGCTTGTAGAGGGGATAAATCGTTGAAGTCTTTTTAAATTGGCTAATCAGAGTGTTCCTTTACCCGTGTATATTCGCTAATAATCGTTTGAGAACAGAGAAAATGCATTCGCCATGTAATTTTATAACAAAATGACACGCGTCTATTTACTTCATTTCATAGTTCTCCCATATTTACTTTCAAATGCTCGGCGACAGTTACATCTAAATTCATACAAGTATACGCACTCATCTCAAGATTTTTCATTTCATGATGTGAGGCAGGGGTTACTCTTGACTTTAGGAACAATTCGTCATGAAAAAGTAATATATAATAATAACCGCATCCTCATGACTGGAGATAGTTCGGTTTGGTCCCTTCGCAATTTTCCGCGACGAATCGAAGGAGCGCGGACCGAAATGAAGTCCTTGATGCTACGCCGTGGTAACTTCGGCACTCGACTCTAGATAAAGTATTTCGACTGGAATAAACGCTGTCACTAGTGGCACACTGGTGCCAATCCTTTCGACGCGTCGTTATATCGACGATTGACATTTATCGGCAATTTGGCCACGAGGAGCTGGCGCCGTTACAGCATGGGGATATTATTACACCTTCCAGGTTCACTGCTAATATCTTTCAAATAACAGACAAGGCAAGCAAAACAATATTTTCACTTTACAATTTGTCAGCCATTTATTGCTTTAAACCAACTTTTAAATTTCAACATATTTTACTTTTCACATCGTGGTGATGGTATACTTTGGCTGATTATGTTGTAATTTCTTTCCAGTCTTTCACAATTCGTCAATCCACTAATGATATACAGTAGTTTGCAGTCGCTCAACAGAATTCACTACACAATAGGATAATCATAAGATTTTTGCAGGAAGAAATCTTCAGAGAAATGCTTCCGTGCAATACATAACTGGAGGCGATGGAAAAATAATAATAAACATTAACATAAGCATTTATAAATCAACTAGAGTGACACCATACTTGTTTTCGCTTTTGTACCACTTTGTAATACATTGAGAGAATTAAGTGCATCAGTGCAATCTCCGAACTGAAGTATACGTAAAGAAAATAAAAACATCGCTGTGGTTTTTTGAGAAATGTTACAGCTGAACGTACGTTACTGCAACTAGCAGTACTCGTCTTCGCATCAGGAGCGTCACTTCAGATTTTGCTTGGGGAGGGCAAAACCCCCCTAAGTAAAATTTCGCGTTTTCACTCATTTACTACTACTCTTTGATAAAATCTATATAAATCTCAAACTCAGGGGGTGCAATTGCCCCTCCCTGGCCCCCCCTAAATGACGCCCCTGCTTCGCATGTATTAAAAAAGAATGTTGAAGTAGGAAAATCAGCTTTAAAATAACCTTCAGGTTCTTACAATACGAAAGGTAAGATTTTACTATTGTAGCAAGGCTACGAAGTGGTATGTTTTCATAAGCTATTTACTATTCTTACAAATATTCAGTTTATTTTGGCAGGAAAACCGTGCCCAAAAGAAGAATTGGTAGGATATACGTAGTGAAAAAAATAAAAGGGCTTGAAAATAAATTGAAATACGATTTTATTCTACGTTAACTTACGAATCTCTGGAGAAGAGTTCTAAGTCTTCCATTCCCCTTGGTGACAAAGAAAGTAATTTTGCTTCTTCCTTAGTTTATTTTTATTATAAGAAACAAATAGAAAGAAATGCAGATAACTGATTGAGAGAATGAATTATATACTACTATATTCTTCTATTTTCAATTGCAAAAGTGTAGTCTTTGATTCTGTTTGAAGCGGCACATTACTGGAAATCAGTAAACAACAATTTTCTTTTGAAGGTCGGGCACATGAGACTTCAGTTCCTCCGCTCAGCTCCACCCGCTATCGTTTTGTACTACATACAGAGTAGCTCTTCACGTTCGCAATCCTGTTGTGAATGTGGTAAGATGATGGAATGCACACAAGCTAGCGGGGAATCTATTTAAAATTTAAAGAAAACTTTTGGTGACTGTAACGTTACAGGTTACAAAAAAAAAAAGAAAGAAAGCAATGGACTAACAATATGATATTCTAAATATTATCAAATATCTTAAAGAACTACAAACAATGCTTAATATTTGTTAGTTCACGTGCTCTTGTGAACTGTATAAGGCTACGCCACTGCTTTGATGTTTCATAACGCTTATCCTTCCATTCTAAGATCGGGCGTTCTGCTATTTAATAATAGGAAGTAGTTTTAATGTTTGCGTTACTTTATGCCATTAAAAGAGTTGTTGAATAATAATTTATATATACAATAATAAACATACAAACATTCGATTTTTTAGTCTCTCACATGGTAACCTTAGAATAGTGACTCTTGAATTATTTATGCTATTTGGATCGTATTTGATTACCTTGAGATGTTACACACTAATCTTTTTTATAGAACAATACGTTATACTGTAATTTTTTTTCTAATTTTGACCTTAATATTTGAGAACCTGCACCAAACTCTATGTTATTCATGTCAACAATAACATTTTCTGCAAATATAAGCAATGGCATGATATTGTGTTACAGACTAATATTTCCAACTGTTGGAAAATTAAATGTAATTCTTATATATATATATATATATATATATATATATATATATATATATTAATAACTTATATATTAAAAACCAGCATCTCCACCATAATAACTTTTCACCGTTGTGCTTATTATAGCATGGGGATGAAATGTAAAATGATGGTTGAAGATTGCTGCTACTCACCATCTAGAATGAGTAGGTACAGGGTGATGGAAAGAAACTACATTAATTGATTTTGAATTAAAATTTTGTATTTTTATTAAAGCTTGTGTATTATTGTGATTGATTGTTGACTGAATATAAACGCAAGATTATATATTTTTAAGCAGCTAGGAAGTTAACCACGATGAATTTAAACATAGCTGAGATATACGTACTTTTATACAATTGATGATTGAAACTGCTATTGATGTTTTGGATGATTTTTATATTGTTGTTAATAGTTTACAATGGTTGACTATTGTGTACCATTATCCACTATAATGGTTTGTTGAACTATTAGATCTTTTGATCTAATACTGGACTTTGAATTACAGATAAGTAACTACTGTGATATGAGTAACTATGTGAATACTTGATGTATGATGATTTTTTAGACTGAATTTTGAGATAAATGCTTTAAGATTGGTTTTTTGAGACTGATTTTTTGAGATTGTTTTTAATTTTTAAAATTATAAGGTTTTATATGAATTTTTTAGACATTTTGGAATTTATTGTTGTTGACTTTTTGTATATCTCAGCTATTGGTAAAACGTTGGTTTTACCCGAATTACATTGTGATTAAATTTTTAGATTTACAAATTTTTGCGAACTCAACGATTATATTACAGTTAAAGTGTGTTAATGTTACAATGTGACAATTTGATGACAATTTAAAAACATTACAAATATAAATTACAATATTTTACGAATTGACGACTAAGCGTCTAGCCGTAAAACATTTATTACATACACACAACATTGATGTTAACACCTAAACACACACACGTGTTTACGTTACATGATAACACTTAGTTTTTTAATATTTAATTTATTAAATATACTTTTCTTTACCAAAATAATCTTTTTTTGAATAAAATTAATGACATGCCTCAACAATATATATATATATAGGCTATATTGACACCATATTGAAAGATGTATATTGAGGGCTCATCTGTAACAAATTAAATCAGTAACGAGAAAATCAGTACGTTATCCAGTGTTGCCACACTTGGTACAATTGTACCAAATTCAGCCCTTTTTGTCATTCATCGGCCCGTTGGTACCACGCTGGCATTTTCAGCCCCTTTTATGAAAAAGTTGGTACAATTCTACCCAATTCGGCACCATTTAACAAATACTTGTCACATTTGATGACAAGGTTCCTTACAATACATACGAAAGATGATAACTGCGGATGATACCCTTTCAATTTGCGGCCTCTGTTATACTTCCTACGCGCGAGAAAAGTTTTATCTACTTTCACGGTTGTTCGGGGTCCGTCTATTTGGATATTTTAAAAAGTAATTTTTAAAAAGAGTACTTTATTGATTTGGACTCTTGGAAGAGGGGAGAAGTGTTCTAGAATTTTACCTCTTTTAGTTTCGTGTTATAGATCCATGTATTACACTGGTATAAAATAATGAATTCAGCCCTTTTTGTTTCAATTTGGTACTATTTTTCAGCCCACTTCAGAGCTAGGACTGTGGCAACACTGACGTTATCTCTACGTTAGCTATTTACTTGAAGGTACACGCATATTCCCTTGGAAGAAAATATGAATTATTAAGAATAACGAACTTTTTACACTTTCCTTTCAGAGAAGGGGATTTCAATTTAAAATTCTGAATTATTAATTTTATTAAAATTGTTTTCAACTCATTGTAGTAGTAGAACTACGGCTTGTTGCATATTTGCATTCACGATATTGAATAGATTATATTTTATCTACGTGGATTACATAGTCTACGTTGTTTAGGTTGTTTACGTGCAAACATAGACTATCAATTTTTACACGTAGACGCATATCACTGTTTGATATATTCTTCATAATATTGATACTCATGTTCACCTCCTAACGTTTTTTGGTAGCTACAGGGCAACGTAAATAGAATACTTACGTGAACAGAAAATAAACTTTTCTAAAACGGATTTTTGCTGTAAAAATATATATCTACACAGACTTTCACATAAATAACACCACTTCAAGTGATAACTTCAATAGAACAAACTCCGTTTCTATGGGAGCTGGTTATCGTGTGGTTACAACAGACGTTTGTTGAAGAGTAAATATTTAATGCTATATTAATGTATGAATGTGATTCTTCGACCTTATTTGATTTTTGGTGAATCACTGAATAGGGATATCCAGAGCGGAATGTAAGAACTAGAACATTCACTGGGACATAAGTTCATACACAGTAAATTTAGGTGTTTAAAGCTACAAGAAGATGAAATAATGCCGGTGGTTCTTAATCAACTAATTCCAAGGATTTTACTGGACACAACAGAATTCAAAATATGGATGGATCATCGTTTAAGAGTAGCTAATATCTATATCAACTTGCAACAAATAAATTATAATAGAGATCCTTGCTCAAGGCTGTCTCATAATAAATATTAAGAACCCACGGCTGGGTTTAAGATCAAAATCAACAAAATGATGTCAAGCTTGAGTTTATTAAATGTGTGCGGTTTTCTAGTATTTTTGCACAGTTTTTGGTAATTTTTCTAATCTAATCTTAACATAATCTCATTAACTACCAATTATCTAATACAACCAAAAAAAAAAAAAAACAAAAAGAAAACTTATTACCAATGAAGAAGAAACAGCAGCTTGTGGAAAAGTAAGGAATGTGCTAAAACAGGTACTATGAACATCTTAAACAACTTTATAAAGTTATTCATTTAGAACAATTATAACGTAAAAAAATGAACTTTAACATTTGAAATTAATATTTTAATAGCTCTAAACATTCAATATGGTAATTTATTTCATGTATGTTGTAATACTTTATGATAATATTCATTGGATACATATAACCTATAAATATTAAGTTAATTTAGTAAGAGTAACTTATCAAACAATATAACTCGTATCGTTGATCTCTTACATTAACTCCATTAAGACGAGATTATTATACGAAAATATGTTATGAAAATGAACCAACCAAATGTCTTCTTTCAACTTCCAATGAGATTATGTGTTTGAGTCATGTGACAGAACCGTAATAATCCGGTTTACTTCGCTAGATGGAACACCGATTCAGCGTTTCTGCTCTCATTTTTTCCCAGGATACTTTGTGGTCGGTGACGTCACGTGGAAGTATCGCCAAGGATGTTATAAAATAGATGATCTGCCCATTCCACAAAATCGTGAAGCCATACGTCACGGACATTCGTATCCTATGATTGGTCATTTTCTTATCTGTGAAAGGTTATTTCGGGTAATTACTTCTCACTTCTATTTTTACATCCATAACTGCAGCATGTAACCATTGTATAAATCTGAAGCAATTATTTAAATAAAAATAAACGACAGACGTATAACCGCTACCAGGTTAAAGAAGGATTTTTTGTGGACGCCCTGTATATTTCGTAAATACAATGATTATTATTTTCAATTTATACTTTATTCTGCGACGCATATAAGTTCTTTCTTCGGTGGGAATTGCTTCTTTCCCACACAATTGGACAAAAAAGTCTTTCATTGCTTTTTCATATATTTAAAACATTGCTTTTGGTGAAAACATTTCAGTTAGTGACGAACCATTTCAGTGTTTCTCCCTGACTTATTATATGCACAGTATATATATTCTATAGTTATTGAGAACTGAATTAAGTGTTTTCCTTAATCGCTTATGAAACATTGCAATAGATTAGAGCAGACCAGACCAGAACAGGTATTCAAGTGACCAGAGTGGCACCAGCCTCACAGTTCTTGCAGTTCCTTATCTGTACTTTCTCACGCCAGAGTTATCGCCGTGTCTAGTGCGTTCTAGGCAGTTGACTAAAATTAACATAAATTATTTTCCGTATTCTGTTTGTATGTGCCTACAGGTAAGTTAACTGAGTGATTTTTGGAATGAACTGCCAACACTTTTAGTTGACCATTGCAACCCGTACCTTGAGCTTTGATGCTCAGGGAGTTTGACTCCGATACTGTACGTAGCCACCACGCACGTTGCGTCGGGAACCAAGTACGATTGTGTGTTAAGGGGCACAAGCTATTAGCCAGCGAAGGACGTTTTCTTACGGTTAGTACCAACTAGTGAATTCCCAGGTCCGCAGAACTTGTGCGTTTAAAAAAGTTATACACGCGCCCTTTAACATTAGCATTCTATTTTTTTTATTTCGTCGAAAAATCACATTTACGCTTCAGGATTGTTCGGCGTAACAACTGGATTCATCGTGGGACGATCCAGACAACTTTTCCCCAGTGCTAATCCCCCAAATTGCGTCAATGGTGTGAGAGAAGCATTTGTCGTGAAATCTGAATTATAATCTCATATATATATATATATATATATATATATATATATATATATATATATATATATATATATATATATATATATATATATATATATATATATATATATATATATATATATATAAAGGGCTATATTGCCTTAAAGGGCAAAGTGTAATTTCAGTGACAAAAATTATTATACATATTCAGTGTTCAGTGTTGTGTTCATTGCTCTTCGTTATTTTTTATATAATAGTGTTCTAATAAATAAGTATAGTGTTATTTAATCCAGTGTGTTTTCGTTGTTTGTATAAGTTATGTTTGTGTGCGTTATGGTCTGGATGACCTTCTAATCGTCCGTGAGGTTTTCGAGACGAGACACCCGAACCTCTCGACGCCTAATGCTGATCTCATTATTGAAACCGACAAGCAATTTAAAAACAGTTTGTAATCTCTTCTTAAAGAGGCCCTTCATCGTCCTGTCCAGGTAAGTTCAAGTATCAAGAAGATACTTATTGGTAGGACCACGAACCACAAACATCAACCAAATTACGCGGAGTGGTTACAAATAAATGTTCATCCAAATAAAAACCTCAAACTGAATTGGTTACAGACGCACTACATGTCTACATATAAAGATCGCAATGTTTTGAGCCAACATAAAAATGTTAATCATTCAGTACCTAATAGGATGAAGATGCATGTGGGCAGATCCTCTATTTTATAACATCCTTGACTATCGCGAGATATCGTTCAAGAGAACAAGTGAAATATTGCATACGCAATTACGGTAGTTGGTATACGGTTTCAAGGTGGACAAAACTTCCTTCTAAAAATGTCACGGACAGGGAGCAAATCATAATGGTAAACGCAAACTGGGGCTACCTGTTATTTTATATACCTTGGTGTACAATACATTAAGTTTCCCTACTACATAACACTTACTTTGATATCCAGGTAGGCAAAAAATTGCTCTACAATAAAGTAAATAATCCAACATAATTTTATTAATATTTACATTTATTTCTAAGTACATAAATAAAAACATTTGTCCAGAATTTCTTCTTTAAATATATCATATTCGAGTTTTCTCAACGTGATTTTCAGTGATACTAAGTAGGAGTCCTAATTCTATTCCTATTTTTAGAGAACATGTAAGGTTGTCCATTATCTGTTATATATTGAGGAAAATTTCTGTCAAAAATTTACATAATTTATATGTAATATGATATGACTTTATCCTTCAGTTGATCAAAATGTCTTATTTATTTTCTATTTTTACTAGGAACTATCAGTATATATTACCAACCATAAACGAACAACTATCACAAGATATTCAGTTTATATTGGCACTTCAGTTTTTAGCTCTTACGATATTTTGACATTGGTTTAAGATATAGGGTAGGGTTAACGTCACAGTCCCATATGCATTGTGATGGTAAAACTATGATCTCGGTATATATAAAAGATGGTGTATCGACACCATACTATAGCCGTCTTCACACCTTAGTCTTTACCACATATCATTTGATAGGAGGGAGTGCACAGAGATTCTTGGTTTTCATAATGTTTTCAAAGAAGCAAGTGTAAACTTTCGTATGAATTACTATTTAAAAAAAGATACAATTTGAAATGCAGTAAAACGCTTTCCAAATATTAGACTTTTGCAATACGTAGCCTCAGTGACTGAGTGTCAGAAGTAGTTATTTTGCTGTTAGTTTCAAACTAGTCCGTCTGCGGGTCAATTTTATAATCTATGATATTTTGTACTAATTTATTTGACTGATTAACAACAAAACTTTCAAATAATAATAATAATAATAATAATAATAATAATAATAATAATAATAATAATAATAATAATAATAATAATAATACAGATGTAAAGTACACAATATATTTTATCTTGCTCTGAGCGAAACCTGTTTGAAGAATGAAGAATGGTCTTTCCAACTGGCCTATGAATGATGTAGGAGCACGACGTTACAATCTGAGAAAAGCAGAGATATACAAAAAGAGGAGGAGAGGAAAGGGAATGAGTAGGAAAAAGCAATAGACAAGTGTTTGCCGTGTTTTTCATCATGCATCCACAAGTATTATATATGTACAACGATCGACTATGTTATCGAAACCTACTTTTTCAGTTGTGTGTTTGTCCATCACAATTGAGGGATCTAGTGAGAAAGGGAGCTATGCCAGAAATGTTGAAAATTTTAGTTGTTTTCATTTCTAGTCTTCTATTGGCATATACCATCTATCATGTGAACTACAATTATGTAACATCACTCCCACGTTTTCTGCAAAAGATATTCTGAGTTAATGAGTACCTCTACTCAGCAGCATTTTGAGTGACAGAAGAAGCTATGCCACTTACCGATGGTGTCTGGTATGGCAGTTGACGAAGTAGCAACAGTTGGACAATAAAATAATACAAAGTAGTATTGCAATAGCAGGTGCTAGCTTTCATATCACAAAAATAACTGCTGTGAAATTTGATACAACACTACCAGGCATACTTTTCTTCAAAGACACCTGTTTTGACATGGAACTATTCAAGAAGATACCATTTAGTCGCCTCAAAGCCAGAAGAGATCTCACGGTTATTATCCTTATGTGACTACACTTCTTGGAGAAATACCACTACTCTATTTACATGGACGATCCATATAGCCCTGAAGCTAAGATCTCATGACAATAATGCCTTATGCTCGTCCAGTTTTTCATGGTGTTTACCAACAACTAAAATCCACAGAAACAATGGACAGTGAAGATACTCCGTGCTGTCTTTCTGTAATTCATATGTAAACCTGTAAACATGATTTACACTCAGGCAAAAGTATTTAAGTCATGCTAAAACTCTTTGATGTACTATATTGATTTTTTCACATGGGTAAAAAACATTATACCATGCATTTACATTGAAATTCATACTTTTCCTTTTGCATAATTTACCGAACAATAAGTTAAGAAGTAAAAAATTGACCCTTTTATTATACAAATTATAACGTAACACGATGCTTTAGAAAAACTCAATTTATTTTCATTTTTTGTCGAAGGGGCATAGCTCTTTCTCTCACTAAACTTTCAATTGTCTTTTATCAACATCAAGATACCTACCGACTCCTTCCTCTTTCTGTGTGGTTTTTTGAGAAGGGAAAGTGGCAAACTAACATCAGAGGACAGTTTCAAATGATTGACTTTGAAGAAGCGTACGACTCTGTTGTCGTTGTTCATCCCAGGTGTACTTTTGTCTACCAAAAACTCTATGACGAACTCTCCAAATTCTTCTGACGTTTATATCCACAATCAAATTTTAAAACTTTCTGTATGCTTTTGATATCGGTTAACTCCTCACAGGCATGTTTCATTTTCGATTACAAATGTTGTTTTATACAAACAGTATAATTACCAATTACTTTACTGGTTAATCTTTTAATTTTTCACATCCCCAAAAATTGCAATTATGCACTTCCCTTTATGACTCTTCCCCTTCCAATTATGGGTTAGCAGTCAAGTAACGTGGAGACAGAAAGCACTCTGTAACAAAATGATAAGCGTTTTGCATCCACTGTTTCTATCTGCCTAATTCAACTTCCTTGTGGATACTGATCTATTTGCTTTCACGTAAGAATTATTCATTATACACAAACTTACTTACATAATTATATACAGTACATTTTACATTTGATTTAGTATCACTATAACACTTTTGTCTTCATCTAAAGAAAATTAGACACTTGAACTCGGAGAAGGTGTTACTGACAATTGTTGACCAGAAATAACAGACGACGTGGACGCACTTGGAGTCATGCCATCGATGGATGAACTAGTAAATACGTGTCCTAAGGGAGAATTAGTTAAATTGTAATAAGGATTGAAAAGCGCTGAGTATTGAGTTGCTGCAGAAAAATAATGGGAGGGAAAGAGTCCGTGTCGTTGCGCCATCTTTAATTTTGACGTCAATTGCTTCTTCCACTTTGTTCGTCTGTTTTGAAACCAGGTTTTGATTTGAACTTCTGTGAGATTCAAAGCTTTCGACAACTCCATTCGTTTGCTCACACTGAGATATTTGTCAGCCTGTAACAAAAAGAGATGAATGAATAAACAAATACATAATATCGAATAAAATATTCAAATATTGGATAAATCGTTCACTGAATACCAAGTTACACTATTATGGAATCAATAACAATGGAGGTCCTATATTTAAAGTACAATCTGGAGTTTACTTGTTGGAATCTAAGGAAAATTCCTGAAAAAAATATTGAGGAAGCTTGACCGTCAAATTCGAACTCGGAATCACTAATGAGTTTTTTTTCTTTTTACTTAAAGTATGAGTAATGAGTTTCTCAGTTACATGTTTGCATATCACTTAATATTTCTTGCTTTCCCTTTTCCATGTTTTAATCAATTAGACAGAGACATGAATACAGCTCACAGATGACGAGAAGAATCCTAGCAGAAGTAGTGTGACGTAGGTATGGGCTCGCCCACTTTTCGCACGGGAGTTTCAAATGGCACCATGGAATAGCACACAGATAACTACCCGGAGTAGCAGACGACATCTAAGTATAGACCACACCTCAAAAACCGAAAATGGAATTGACCGTGTCGTTGACCTTTTCCCGCTTCCCCTGTTTTAGGGTTCTTCTCGTCATCTGTGAGCAGTACATGAACAATGAGGTCAATTACATACACCTATCTGTAAACAAACTCATGCAGGGGCGACTGTGAGAAACTATATCAGACAAAAGGGTAACAATTATGAAATGGTGTGAATCAAACATATTTGGTGCGAGAAAGCTATTTAGCTAAGTCTCCACTGGAATAAAACTCATTTATAGGTTGCTTTCGGAAGTCACACTAATTTAGAAGAATGACATAAAATATGGTGACTGACATCTTGACCGCGAAAAGGATATTCAGTTAACTTTCAAGTTTGGAAAAACTCGTTTAAGAAAGACGCAAGATAAACCGAAACGAAATGCTAACCCATACAACATGATCTTAACACAGGTTTTGAAACACATTGCAGTCTTTAGACCCAACCTGGTAAAATTTTAAAATCAAGGATTAGTTCTAGTCTTTTAAAAGAAGTCGTACTCATGCAAATCTTTAACTCTTTCACATTGTTCATGTAATATTTTGTCCCCAAGATTTACTAAAGATTTTTTCTAC
The DNA here is from genome assembly GCF_964235325.1 of Thermobia domestica. Lineage (NCBI taxonomy): Eukaryota > Metazoa > Arthropoda > Insecta > Zygentoma > Lepismatidae > Thermobia > Thermobia domestica. Next base: position 337,022,640 of record NC_137455.1, on the reverse strand, counting down.
AAGAACACAATTTACTCATGATTTTTCTCCTTATGCTTCAGATGCAATAACCATTAGCTGCACACAAATTTTTTTGTGTATTTCACTTACGTTAGGCCAGTTATACACTATGAGATAAATCCTAGGAAATCTTACGATTTTTCCTAGAATCGAAATCTCAATGTGTATGACATCAGATCGCATGTATGAAGGACTTGTGTAGTGATGGAAGGCAAATTAAAATAATAATAATAATAATAATAATAATAATAATAATAATAATAATAATAATAATAATAATAATAATAATAATAATAATAATAATAATAATAAATAATAATAATAATAATAATAATAATAATAGAACTGTTGTTCAATGGAGAGAGAAGTCTTGTACTTTGACGTCCCTTAAGAGCCACCACTGTCTGTAAAATGCTGTATCCTTCCAGCATAACGTATAACTTGTCTCAGGGTATGTTAATGTTAACTATTATCTCTTGTCAATACCAGCTAGGCTGATAACTAAGAGGTAAGAGCTGTCATAAGACAAATCTCAACAAAAGAAAGAAGAAATTAAGGTAACTCTAGAGCCTCCGTTGAACAGAATCTGAGAAAGTACAATACGACGTAGTAATATCAATTTCCTCTTACAAACTAGAGATAAGATCTGGTTCTATGGACATCAACTCATTCCAGCTCTAACAGGAGGAGGTAGCAGTGATTTCTGAAATCTGAGTGGAAACTCACACCATCCTTTCTGAAAGAGGTATTTATGACATTTTACTTATCCCCACTTGGAAAGAAGTAAGCTCTAAACTTCCGAGAATACCTAAACATTTATTTCCTGAATCACCCACACATTGTTAACACTAATATATTGATATACACCCTCAATAATGTGGTGCACCACTTACTTAACACACATAACTTTCATGATTAACTACATAGCACGGTGAATTAATTTCACTAATTATGGATAAGATCATATTCCCACCGAAACATACACATCACTAATTTAAAATACATGTATATATTACTTTAACTTTGTAAGAACTGTGACCGTAGTTGTTACTGTCTAGAACAATATATATTTTTAAAATAATATAATTTCCTTGGTTGAATTACAACGTAAGTTCACTGTTCACTGTCCCTAGTAGCTTAGTTTAGTATCCAATGCTGAGAATTTCCTGGATTTCTTTGGTTAGGTGAAGTCTTTGAAGTCTCTGCTCCATCCCTTTCTTGTTGACACACCATTAATCAAGAACTCCAAGAACGGAGACATGAGACTAGTACAGTAGTCCTCCAAGTTGGTCTCTTCTAAGAAGACGAGCTATGAGAATCCCTTCCGTCTCGAATTGCCAGAAATACTGTAGTAGCACAACTAACTACTTTTACTGGAGGTCCGCGTCCACAGGATGAATATACTTATGGTCCTAACAGTTTAAAGTGTCCCTACACCACTCAAGATGTTTAGGCCATTTCTGATGGTTCTATCTTGTCTCGAAAACCAGGTCGAGACGACAAAGTGTTGTGGCGCACTGCTATCACACGCTCGGTAGAGCTAAAGTTCTGGAAGCTGGAAGCTGTTACTTCTCCCTGAGTGACATGCAACTCTAAATAACACTGTCCGCACCGCACACCATACCACCGTGTTAATGTAGGTGGATATAATAGTTATTCACCCCCTCACAACTTGGAGAAGTCATAGGCAAAACAGTGATTAAATGTGGTCAATTAAACAATTTCTTCAATACTTTCTTCCTTTTTAATAACACGATCGCCAAGTAGCCAACGTGACCAGTCCGGCACTGGTTCAATTTAATTTTTGTAGGTTGCTAGGACATTTTTTTCCTTTCTCTTAGCTCCTGTGTGCACGCTATCATATTCACACGGCTGTGAAACTAGAATTTAAACCACGAGTTAGGGAGTAAATTCCAATCAGCTAATCATGCACAGCAATCGTTAAGAAATCGAAATAAGCAAACTTTCGATTTGATATATATACTGTGCCACCAAGCATTGATAACCTTTTCCTGAGGTTTCTGGTGTCGCTTTGTTTATATATTGTAGAAGAGATACTTTTACAGAGTTACCAACGGCTTAAAGCATTAGGAAATTAAACATGCTAGATACAAAACCAGAAAGTAATCGAGAGGGAGAGGCTCGTATCAATAGGAGATAATACATGTTGTTCGTGCTTAGTATCTTATTTTTCTTAAAAGATCGGCATACGAACAACAGAAATAATTATTATTTCAGAAATAATAAAAAAAACTTGTGCTTTCTTCTAATATGAAACAACATGGCATCACCTCTTGAAAATAAAAAATAATTTATTATTCTTATTATTATTTAATTAGTTTGATTCATTTCTTGTATTAGTGGCGTCGCTGGGCCTCACGCTTTTAGAGGTATCACAAAGTCAAATAACCTAAATACAATTTGACACCGATTTTATAAAAACACACCGATTCAATGTAAATACAAACAATTATGAATTCGGATTTGTTTACATAAAACATTACATAATAGTGGCTTGAAACAAACTTATCATCTATTCTTTGGCCACTGACATAGGCGACAGGCAGTGAGCTTACTTTAACATTGCAATAAAGAAAGCAACCAAATCTTTCATTTGTTTAGCACTAATAACATCGTTGAGATTAATTAATTTCGAAAATTTATTATTATTATTATTATTATTATTATTATTATTATTATTATTATTATTATTATTATTATTATTATTATTATTATTATTATTATTATTATTAGCTATTTGAAAAATGGAGGTGTTACAAACTTTTCTTGCTCAGGGATCCGCGAACATTTCTCGCTAAAGTCATCGTAAGAATTTACTACGCAGCTAGCTGTATGTTGCCATAATAAACAGCCTTCGAAAAATGCTTCTGGCCAACACAAGCGTAATGTTATACTGCAGTGTATCATTTCTGTAAACCTTTCAGATTTTACTATGATTTGACTTCCGACTGATTTTGGTTTTCTTTATGGTTCTTTGCCAGGAATAAAGGAGATATTTGAGGTAGATAAGACATGAAGCAGAGGCTAAAACGAATGTTCAGGTGGTGAGATTAATGCATGCAGTCCGCAGATTTCGGTGAACTAGAAACACCTGACAATTCCTTGTCATACTTTTCGTGAAAACATGCGAAATTCCAGTATGATCGATTGGTTCACACAATTGCCATGACAGAGTGTGAACGGAACGGGTCGTGTGACCTTAGTGAACTCTGCGTAGACATCTCATTCTCATTAGTGTCCGTAATTTTTTTTTTTTTTTTTTTTGCTTTTTTTGTACTCGGTATGTATACTTAATTGAACAAATAAAAGTTAGCATTTAGCATTCTGGTTTCAAAATTGCTGAAATCTCGGGTTCAAATCCTAGATTCGTCTATTAGTAGTAAGGACTATTATTCCACAAACTACGGATTATAAATCAATGTTACTGGCGAAAAGTCCAATTGTGCATCAATTACCAGTTATCTGACTAAATATATCAAATTCCCTCTAAACACAGTATTAAATACTCTTGCACAACATTATTAAATTAATAATGTACTTAATAATATTTGAAAATTCTCATACATTTCACACGATATTCAATCAAATAAAAATGCGAGGATGGTATTTTATACTTGGGACAGATTATTCAAACATATTCTGTAGTTGGTAACCCTGCTGGAAAGGGATGTTTTGATGTTAGTTTCACTTGTCGCCTCGAACCGTTCACCGCTCTGTCGACCTATATATACAGTAATCCGTAAATAATAATAATGGAAGGATTAGGATAGACAATGGATCAACACCAGCAACAGAATACAATACTTCCTTAAAACTGTTTTAATGACTGTCAGAAATATTGATATTACCACCTAAAGCTTGGTTCCATGCCACAAATACTACGAAGGTGCTTTGCTTGTAGAACAAGATAGTGAAAATAAATTACATTTGCACTATCTTCATTATCATTGCTATTCATAAATTACAAGCAACTAACACAGGAATCCAATTTGAATTCTTGAAACATCTTTATTTCAAATTGTATTATGTATCAACAACTAAAAATAAGATCTTTTACTCTCTTCTTTTGCTTAAATTTGATATACACTCTTTCTAGAGTAGACGTTTTCTTATTCAACAAATATATTTGTACAAAAAAGTAAACTCAGTGACAGACAATTGTAATTTACTCCGATATGTTAATTTCAATATACCAAAACGATCATTGCGTAAGAATTTAGTATTTAATATAACGAGATCTCATATTACAATCCACCAGGAGTCATTCATAGTCAGAGCTTGTAAGAATATCAATCAGCTGGTTTCATCAGATTTGGATCTTGACTTCTGTTATCCTATCTCTACATATCTGCGTATTCTCAAAAATAATATTTTGAAGAGACAGTATGTATGGAATAGCAATTAAGTAAGAAGTGTTATGTCTATGAATTTTCAACCTATACTGGAGACAATTTTTTCATTTTCATATTTTCCATTTTTTATTTAAATATTTATACTACTATTTTAATTTTGTTTTATTATTTACCTTGTATTTTTTCTTTTTCTTACATGTTTAATCTTTTTTCTTCCTTCCAATATATATATGGTGCCTTCCATTTCAACTCAGGCAAAAAAATATAAAATTGTACCATCACCATCTCAGATATTGTTGAAACTTTTTTTATAGCAACTAGACATGTTTTTAAGAGACCCATATTTTTTTGTTTTGTCGAAAAAAAATTTCCCGCCAAGTAATGGGCCATCAAAGACGGGGAGTACAATTTATGAATTGTAGAAGACATGGAAAATGGTCAATTTCGGAGCCTCACCATTCGGCTATGGAGACAGGTAGAGTTATAATTCTTGTTGTGGTATGTACATAGGGATATAAATAAACTATATTTTATTATAGTTTGGTTTGCGCATGCGTATCTTTTTGTACATAAATTAACAAATGAACGTCAATTTATCTGAAAAGTCGAAGTTTGCGAATTTTTTTTTCAAGCACTTCCGGTTCGAATTTTAAAATTCTGTTTTCACGGTTGGTAAGACCTAGTTACCCGCTTTTCGAAAAAAATTTTGTATCGCTTCTGTGGTCAACCGTTTTGTCGCAAAAAATTCGAGAAATTGTAAAATTTTCAAAAATCGCCATTTTTGGGCGCCATTTTCTCGAAAACACCATTTTTTAAAATTCTGAAATTTTGTCAGATAATTCAACTTTACCTGAATAATAAACACACCAAATATCATTCTCGACCAATGCTTCATGGATTAACTGCAGCCTTTTAAAGTTAGTGAAGTTTCGCTAATTTTGATGTCACAGTTAGCAACACTGAGAACAATGAAAGTGCAATGATTTGATGATGTTTGTGGTTCACAATCATTAAATGAAGAATAAAAGGTTTTCTTGGCTGGTTTTTTTTTATTATTTTGATAGGGATATAAATAAACTATATCCCCTGGCTCTCTGAAATAGTAAAATGAGCCTCCCTCTACTCCTCCGTTTTCTTAAACTGAAGTAATCTGAGGTGGAAATTACGATTACGAAACACACAAATTTCAAGTTCACTTACTTAAAATGGTCTTAGAAAACAAAATTTCACTTTTTTTTCTTTCTTTTTTTTTTTTTACATGGACCAATCTATTGCTTGGTGGTTGTCTTCTTTGCTAATAGCATGTAACCGTGCAGATGCTCCGACAGATGTTGGTTCACTCATAACTCATCCAGGAGTGGATCTAGGGGGACGATTGCCGCCCCCCCCCCAGAAGAAGAAACTTTCTTATTTATATATAAATAAAACCCATCCCAGAGTTTGGAGCTCTTAAAAGTAGCTCTAAGTAGCAGTATTACAATCCCCCCCCCCAGAAGTCTGTCCTGGATACGCCCCTGCGTAGCACATTGTCGATAGTCACAAAACACTTATTTTCACTTCTCTTATGCTCTTCTGGAAACCTGTACCCTGCTGAAGGTTCATGTGGAAGCATAAACAGCACTTCACGTAATTCATGATTTATTCATAATATTTCTGCTACGCACCACTGGTTATCATACATATATGTATATAACAAAAGTTCCTTTTTGCAGATTTCTTAAATCTACACTTTGAATTGCAAAATTTCGATTTTGGGGGAAGTATGAAGTTAGTTCATGGTGACCCGTTACTGCCATAAAAACTTCGCAATTTTCCGAAAGCCAAAGATAACTTCATTGAATACCAGTTACTGGTCGCATACTTTCCCTTTTTTCTTCCGGAAGTCGTCGAATTCAGTTCCAGGTAACAAAACGAGAGTAATACCCGGAGTTTGTACTTGCACTATACTCACGAATTCTCCTGCGGTTTTAGTGGAGACGCGGTGGCTCAGTGGTAGAGCGTTCACTTCCGGTGCTTGGGGTCCCTGGTTCAATCCCAGCTCGTAACGTTCTGCAATTTTACCATTTCATTCATTTCTCATAATCACCGTCTCCTTTAGCCTAACCGGCATAAGCGTGGAACGTAAAACTTAAAGATTTCATTTCATTTTTTTTTCTACTGCGGTTTTAATACTGTGTATCTGTTTTAGCCTAAGGCTATGGCGCGTTGCCACATTGTTTGTTTCCCCCCTTCCCCACTACCGTCGCAGAGACCCTTGCATGGCCGGTTTCACTGCAAAAACACTGCTTTATCGGACCTGTCTGCATCTCGAACATCTGAAAGCGATTTTTAAAGTGGGATGCAGCACCATCAGAAATCACTGACACGGTTTGGGAAATTGTAGACACCTATTTTCACGTATTCAAACCTTTTTCTATAAAATATATTTTCGCTTTTCTTCGAGTATGTTTAGAATTTTGTCTATGACTATGAGTACATGAGCCGAATCGTGTGTTTTATCGACGTTTATTACAACAAAACTGTCAATTGTTTCATATTTCGGTGATAACTCTGAATTTCACTTTGCAGAATAACAGTCCAGTTTTCAACGAAGTCCACATGAAGTAAAATATAATTTGTATCTTGAAATTTTATACGGTGGTTTTCGGTAGCAATTGATTCTCTTTGGATTTTCTTGATGTAGTCATGAATTACAATTCTTTCAGTTAAACCGGCAATGTACAATACGAAAACAGAAAGTGGCACAGTTTTTTTTTTTTTTTTTTTGTAACGAGATCATTATTCTCCCATATGGCATACGTAACCACTTTCATTTTCATCAGGATCAATAATTAAAGACACCACACTTATTTCTTCCACTCCAGGACATTCTCCACATTCTTGAAGAAGACAGCTGTCATTTTCTACGGATCATACTACTAAAGGAAATAGGTCACTCATGACAGCTTCAATACAGGTTGCACCTTTGATTTGTAGCAACGCAGTAGCAGCTAACTTAAATTTTGCACAATACACACACACACACACACTTCCCTCTCAGGTTGCGGACCGACACACTTTAGTCGAATACTATAAAATTCCGAGTGACCCATTTTTATGCTGGGATTGTTCTGTTTAAAAATTCAGTAAATTTCTTTGGAACGCGTAAGAAAATGTTTCGATTTTTTTTTAACTTTTTGTCATTTTTCGATCACTGTAATGACATCGCACTTAATTGAGACTTTGTCTGGAGCATTCCAAATCATACTGAGGTAATAGTTTAAGCCTTTTATAGATCATCAGAATTCATTGGATGGCCATTTCAAGTAAACTTAAAATTTGTGTGTTTCGTAATCGTAATTTCCACCTCAGATTACTTCAGTTTAAGAAAACTCGGGGGGGGGGCTCATTTTACTATTTCAAAGAGCCTCTTTGTTCAAAATAATAAAAAACCAGCCAAGAAAACCTTTTATTCTTCATTTAATGAATATGAACCACAAACATCATCAAATCATTGCACTTTTATTGTTCCCAGTGTTGCTAACTGTGACATCAAAATTAGCGAAACTTCAATAACTTTAAAAGGCTGCAGTTAATCCATGAAGCATTGGTCGAGAATGGTATTTGGTGTGTTTATTATTCAGGTAAAGTTGAACCATCTGACAAAATTTCAGAATTTTAAAAAATGGTGTTTTCGAGAAAATGGCGCCCAAAAATGGCGATTTTTGAAAATTTTACAATTTCTCGAATTTTTTGCGACAAAACGGTTGACCACAGAAGCGATACAAAATTTTTTTTCGGAAAGCGGGTAACTAGGTCTTACCAACCGTGAAAACAGAATTTTAAAATTCGAACCGGAAGTGCTCGAAAAAAATTCGCAAACTTCGACTTTTCAGATAAATTGACGTTCATTTGTTAATTTATGTACAAAAAGATACGCATGCGCAAACCAAACTATAATAAAATATAGTTTATTTATATCCCTATGTACATACCACAACAAGAATTATAACTCTACCTGTCTCCATAGCCGAATGGTGAGGCTCCGAAATTGATCATTTTCCATGTCTTCTACAATTCATAAATTGTACTCCCCGTCTTTGATGGCCCATTACTTGGCGGGAAAATTTTTTTCGACAAAACAAAAAAATATGGGTCTCTTAAAAACATGTCTAGTTGCTATAAAAAAAGTTTCAACAATATCTGAGATGGTGATGGTACATGCTCTGCCTGAATTGAAATGGAAGGCACCATATATATATATATATATATATATATATATATATATATATATATATATATATATATATATATATATATATATATATATATATATATATATCTGTAATAATATGACAATACTTATGTTCCTTTGTAAATGGAGTTTGGCTGTGTAGAGAACTATTATAAATAAATAAACTCATTGGATTATTTACTCTTAACCACCCCATTAAGAAAAACAACAAAAAAAACTTATTTAGAATATAACTTCGAGGAGAAACTTTATAAAAAATAGAAAGAAAGAAAAGAAAAGAATCTTCGAAACAAGTTCAGACTACTACATGACATTATTTTTAACACCACACAACAAATAAAAATAATTTTAAAAAACAGAAACAAATTTTAATTTAATATGAACATTTCACAATTTATTTCCATTTTTATTTATTAATATTGTCTTGAATACAGCTTAGCCACTCCATAATGAAAGCAAGCTTAAACTTAGGAAGACATTTCGTAAAGAACAAAGAAGTCAACCAAACCGTGGATAAAACTGTCAAGCAAATTCTCGCGATTCGAACTCGGGACTTAAACGCTGAGTACACAAAGTTACATTTTTAATTCAACCATAGTTGTTTGACTCACAACTATTAGGCAGGCCGTACATTGACTAGAGGCAGGCAACCCAAGCCGAGGGGCAGAAGGAGGTAGGAAAGAATGCGGAGAAAGATCGCCGAATACGCTGATCGTGTTTCTTAAACACAACATGGGGCCGCTTTGTCTCAGTGGTAGAGCGTTCATCTCTAGTGCGTGAGGCCCTTAGTTCGATCCCTCAAGCCAAGTGAATTTTGTGGTGGACAAACACTGCGTGCGTGATGTTTCCTCGTAGTTCTTCCGCTTCCTCCTACATTCTTCATTCCACTACTTCCTTCATTTCTCATAATCACCGTCTCCTTTAGCCTAGCCGGCGTAATCGTGGGACGTAACACTTAAAGATTTCATTTCCATTTCATTTAATCACAACGTTGGAGAAGCTTTTATCTGGAAGTGCTCGAATGAATATACGGTATAAGCCTTTATGCATTGCTCACAGTACTGTACCTCAGCTTGACTGTCCTATCCTCTGGTTAATATGCGGGCGACCTTACATTTCCAGTATATATTATTAGTATATTTAGAAATTTGCGTTAAAAAATTATACAATTACTATATCTAATTCCAAAAGGAAAGATATTTGAAGAAACAAGATAAAATATACATATTTGTTCCTACACTTACCTTAAATTCCGATTCTAATCTTTCAAGTTGTTTAGCACTATATGCTTGGCGAGGTTTCCGATCGATTCCAGGTTTCCGTACACGACGGCCAACTGGTTTTGGGGCTGGAAATAATATAAATGAGGAAAAGTGAAAAAAAAAATGAAAGAAAAACAGTATTTCACGTAACCATTCCCAAATCAGACATTTCTACATTAATGAATAAAATCAACCAGCAAGCTTCCAGAATTGATAGCAACAAGTTTCCTTAAACTACAATGGTCCTTAATGGTTGAAAAATGCCGTAATGATAAGCTTGTCGGCGAACGGTTGGTTGAGTTGAGTTGATTTGGAATTTAACGTGCCTTTCAGCATCGAGGCTGTATGAGACGGGGTCTACTGATTAACGTGGAATCCGAAACAAATCGAACAGGGTTCCCACACCAAAGGCGCATACGCTAAGCATTCCACGGCGCTAAGCTCGACGGTGAACGGTTGAGTTTTCATTTTCTTAACTTTTGGCATGACGGATGCCACCATTGAATGGCTGCTGATTTGATTGTTGTTGATTTTGAGTTTAACGTCCCGTTCAGCAGCGAGGCTATATGAGACGTGGACCTACTGATTAACGTGGAATCCGAACCACATGAGCTCCCGCCGGGAATCGAACCCCGGTCTCCCACGCCAAAGGCGCGTTGCTGATTTGATTGAGAGTTCGAAATGGTGTCACTACGTTTCATCTTCTGCCACAATGTGCAGAAGAAAGACCTCATCATCTTCCACATATCGACACAGATGTTGCAGACCCACGTCCATGTGAAGATGCTTTCATAAGAATTCGGAATTCTGCAGTAAGAATTCGAAAAACCCATTGTGTTCATACTTATAGGATACAACTTCTTTTGCACGATAATGTGCATTGTACCGCGTTAAACATCAAATTCCATAGCCAGCGTTCGTACGTTTTTCCGCCGATCTACACGTCAACTCTAGCTACGAAGTCACCACTGATGATGATATTTCCCTGACTTGGATATGGAGAGAATATCCTGTGTTTTCAAACTTTTTGGAACATTCGTGCCCAATTCGTTACAGTTTCTCTGATACACACTTCTCATAAATTATACCCATTCTCTTGTGAATTTCACTTGAGTTGACATTCTTCTCCTGATAAGAATTGAATCAAATAGTGTTGATCAACGCGAGACAAGTTTGCAATTGCCACCATATCTTTTCTGTGGCATCACAGTCAAATGCCAACTAGTCGAAAGAGGTGGTCTGATACTAATGCACGTCTATTAGTAACTGTTCTGTCACTCGCTTAACACATACTTTCTTTGACGCCCAGTAGATTGCACAGTGCTTCCTGGACATATTTCAATTGGACACGCTCTGTATATTTATTTCGTTGGCAACACGTTTGTACCACATCCGTCCCGAGAAGAACGAAGAAAATCCTTTTGCGTTTTCTGTTCATTCATCATTTATGACCTCTTAATATTTTTTGTAGTTTGCTATGCAAAATTCATAAAGAATGATGTATTCTCCATGATGAACTTTCATACAAACTTACTCAACAACGCACTCTTCTTGTGTGTCTTGTCACCTCAGCCTGTTTTCTGGACATGCACATAGTTTGTGACATTAAGCGCATAGCCTTTGTGCATTCATATGTTGTATTGCTGAGGTGAGTTTTCAACCAGACGTCAAACCAGGACTTCTCTGGCACGAACCTAATACAAACTGTTTCGCTAATCTCCAAAACGAGAAAATGGTACTCATGATATTCAAAAAATGTCAGAAGATTCTGCATTCAACATTCCAGAATCTACAGATATACATTGACTAAGTTATTATAGCACCATTTGTGTCATTAGGAAATGTTATGAATCAATAATGATAACTTTTGACCATTTACTTCAGGATGATGCAGATCTTCATTGGTTGCTGGACTTCTTGAAATGCGAAAGACTACTTTCCTTTTGACCCTTTGTCTAATGGTGGAGACACTGTATAATTTAAGCAAATGTTTACAAATGGAGGACTATCAGTTAACAATATTACCACAACTAATTTCAGGTACTAGTCCACAATAAATAAGTTCTCTTACAGAAACTTACGAAGATGTATTACAACAAGAAACTTACGAAGACATTAAAAATAAAGTAGCTAAGATTGGTGTAGTAATCCGAAACCCGATAGAAGAAAAATGTAAAAAAAAAAATAAAAAAAAATTAACATAGACGAATTGGGTCTTATGCAGTCATTCTGACGCGTGATTAGTGCCATACTACAAAGTTCGACTAACATATGATTCCTTTAGTAGTCAGGCCTTTAGTATGACGCTAATTACACGTCAAAACGACTCTGCATAAGGCTTACTATGTTTAACTTCCTTGTGTTCAGAGTTTGAAACTTTCGATCGTATTCAGCTGATAACAGAGTTAAATGTCAGAAATTTTTTTCTGTTTATTTATGACATAGAATCATTTACAAGCAGATGTAAAACCCTTTAAATTCTTGGCAAAAAGTGTGAACAAAAGGGTGTCACTATTAAAATATATTCTAACTTTAGGTTATAATGAACTATCTTGGTGAAATAAACATTGTAAAAATATTTATTAACTACGTCTGTGTCAACGGGTACCCTTGAAAAGTTTTTCAGCACAATGAATCGAATAATGACTCTACTAAGAAATCGACTCAGAGTCTCATTATTGGATCTTTGCATGAAGATTTCTGTTAAAGATGTTCAAAGTCAGTAATTTTTAATTGAGGTTCTTGAGCTGTATGTGTTCAGAGGACAAGAAGAATCCATTTCGTTTAAGTAAAGACTGCTTTTTCAAGAATTATATTTTACTACATTGAATTCTGTGGTATATACATAAACAGCCTGACATAAAATTTATTGGGCGTCATGCAGAGTCGTTCTGAGGAGTGATTAGTGTCATACTAAAGAGTTCGACTACATATATTTCCTACAGTAGTCAGGCCATTAGTATGACTCTAATCATACGTCAAAACGACTCTACATAAGGCGGATTGTGTCTATGTTCACGTATAACTCCAACATAAGTCCACCAGTTTTGATTATTCTCTTTCTTTTATGAAAGAGTATTCTTTCCTTGTGGTTCTATGTAAACTTACTAAGGATCTAACAGTAATGTTCGTAGATAGGCCATTGAGAAACTCTTCAATAACTGATAAAGTTCAAGTTATAATTGTATGATCACCCATAAATTCGACAAAGTTGCACCGATTTTGATGATTCTGTTTTGTTTGTTCTTGAAGTCGGTTAATATCTTTTTAAATGATTTTTTTTTCATATACAGTACATAAGGAGAGAAATAATCTATTCCAGTGGAAGAAAAACTATCAACTGTATCGTATCGGCAACGAATGATGAAACTTTTAACGCCATAAAAATAGGATTTTCTCGAAACTTGATCTTGAGAGCTTATTTGCAGGTATGCCATTTAGTACAACAGAAATGAGTTTAAATCTTTTGGTTTAATGTTGCATGACTAAGCTCTTTATGCTAAGGAAGACGGATAAATGATTAAAGCAAGTGAATGATGATGATGGAGGAATCGGTTGAATAAAAATGTGGGAGGAAACGGGCGTATTTCGACAATACCCACGAATACGATGTTGTTCACAATAAACTTACTTGACCAGGGATCGAATCAAGGACTTCACGTACCAGAGGTAAGCGCTCTATCACTGAGCTACCCTGCCCCTTTAGTTTAACAGAAATGAGAATTAAGATTACAATAATTTTGTGCTCATTAACCATGCTATGTACTGTCGTCTTGTGGTCGCATCAGTGTCACCATAATAGATGACGTGACTGCTCTTGTTCAGCTTCAATGTTAGTTTAGTTTTACAATATATACAGGGTGTTTCCAAACAACACCGACGACGTTTGGTAGGTGATTCCTGACATCAAGATAAGACAAAAAGTATAGATCAACTTGGGTGCACAAATGCTTTCTTTCGGAATTATAGACTGCCGAAAACATGAAAAAAAAAACGAACTTTAAAGGCCCATAGCTCTAAAACTATGGGATCTACCGTAGTCGGGTCAAGACTTCACTTAGGAACTAGTATGTGTCCTAATCCATACAAATGTCCAAGCTTCAGAATCCTGCGGTACTTTCGCAACAATTTTTATAGAGGTTGTTGGTGAATACTTCAGATTATATGGCCGTAGCCAAACTCCCTCTATAAAAATTGTTGCAGAGGTACCTTAGAATTCTGAAACATGTATTTTTGGTTAGGACACATACTAGTTCTTAAGTGAAATCTTGACCCGACTACGGTAGATTCCATAGTTTTGGAACTATGGAACTTTAAATTTCGTTTTTGCATGTTTTCGACAGCCCATAACTCCGAAAGGAAGCATTTGTGCACCCAGGTTGGTCTATACTTTTTGTTTTATCTTGGTGTCAGAAATCATCTCCCAAACGTTGTTGGTGTAGTTTTGAAACAACCTATAAATATGAGGGTGGATCAAAAAGTAAAGCCTTCCTTGGTATAATTTTGTTTCTATTGCAGCTACTGATGTGTTTATGCATGACATGATAGAGGAAACCTTACTTTATTAATATGGTCTTTTCTTTTCCAGATTGACTGATTAGAACTATCAATCTAAAGCTAAAAGAAAGAATCGTCATTGAATTTTTCGAAAAAGAAGGTTGTCCACCTAAGGTAATCCATAATCGCTCAAAAAAATGTTTATGGGGACACTTTAATGGAAATCAGTTAAATGTACGGCGTTGAGTAAATAAGTTTCCAAAAACGGAGAAACAAAAAATGCAGGTAACCGAGAAGCGGTCGGCCGACATCAGTCATAGATGCAAATCGGGAACATGCTTATGAACAGATTCGAGGAGACAGACACATTGCAGCTCAGAATGTTGCTGATGCATTGAACATCTCGTGTGGCTCTGCAAAAGGAATAATTGTTGACTTGGGATATCACAAAGTTTGTGCTAAGTGGATTCCAAAGCAATTGACTGTTGTCAATCGGAGGAGGCGAGTGGAAGTTTGTCAAGAACTCCTGGACGCATTTGAAACTGACAATCAGGACTGAGAGAGTAGAGTGCAATCCAAAAAATGGTGCCACAGTGATTCTCCACGTCCCCAAAAATTCGAATCTTGTAGATCAACCCAGAAGGTTATGGCAACAGTGTTTTGGGACTCACAGGGTGTTATTCTTGTTCATTGTCTGAACCATCGTGCCATAATTGACAGCGACAGCTATATAACCACACTTGGGAAACTAAGGAGGCAATAAGAAAGAAGAGATCACTGGAAGACGTTCACTCAATTAAGCTCCATCACGATAAGGCACGCCCAAACACGTCATTTTTCACAACTCAGGCGATTGCAAAACTGAGTTGCTCAGTAGTACCTCACCCACTCTACAACTCTGATTTGGACACTTCTGACTTTTACCTATTTGGACCTATGAAAGTAAATCTACGTGATGTTTAGATTCAATGACTTGGATGAAGTTAAAACAGCTTTAAAATCATGGACCAAGAAGCAAACCACTGAATTTTTCCACAATAATTATTTTGATGCTTGGGTTCGACGATGCCACGAATTATATTATACTCATTAAATATTCGTTGGAAATATGTATATCTCTAAAAATATTTAATGCTCAGTGCGGAAAAATTGCTTTAAGCAGGAGAAAGATATTTTTTCTGGCTGACATTTTATACCGTATAGGAAAATCTGTTTTCCTGCTATGATTACTAGTTCTTGAAATAATTCTCAAATGTTCAATTAAACATGTGTGTTTAAAAGAATTTAAATCAGATTTAAACAAGTTTAACGTAAAAAAAGAAGAAGAAAAAAGAGAAGAGTTGTATTCGATGTTGTATTAGTGATTCGCACTGGATTGGATTAGTCAGTGTGCAGTCTTTGCGTGAAACCTAATGCAAATTGAAAATTATTTGATTTTAACAACTGTTTCTATGTCATGCGAGTACAGAAATATTACGCCCAATGTGTTTTATGGATCGTAAATCACCACGCCACTTGTCTAATAGCTAAGTTAAGGAATAAACAACGCAATGTTTGCAGTAGGTTTCTTTCTGTGAATGCATATTAAGTGCTTGTCGAAGATATTTCAACTTAGCATCGTTTTTTTTTTTTTTTGTTTTTTTTGTTACCCTTCAGGCAACAAGCACTGTAGAAAAACGGAGAGAGAGAGAGAGAGAGAGAGAGAGAGAGAGAGAGAGACGTATTCTAGGAATATTTGAAATTCCAACCCCTTCACTCTTCTGACGCCAATAGAAACGCTTCTTTTATTGACTTTAGCCCATTTGGAGTATGGTATTTGTAGGCTTTCCTAATGGAGTAAGACAACTTGCGCCACTACGTGAGAAACTTCAAAATAAGCAAAGAGCCTTGTGGTTTTACGCCAGCAACAGATGTGTTAAAAACATACTCAAACGCCGTTTAGATAAGTTGAATATATTTCTTTGTCACTTTGTCAATTTTAAACATTATAAAAAACTAGGGATTTCAAAAGAAAACAAACAGTTTGTGAAGGTGTTAACGATCTGAGCGAAGCCCTGTGTAATTTGCTCGTGTCAATTATTTGTGAAACATTTAAAGAAAAAATGAAAGAAAGAAAGAAAAAAGAAAAGAAGTGACTGTCAAACTTCATTTGGAGAAATTTCCTGTTTTTAACAGTCGTTGAGTTGCTGAATGCTTTACTGAGTCCCATTACAGAAGGTCGCATAACAACTTAAGGGTTCTGTGTATTTGCTCTCGCGATTAACGTTATTCATTGGCCTTCTTTTCTTTCGTGGGTCTTAGCCTCAATCGTCCTTTCGTAAAACTGATTTTCTGTTTGGAGGAAATAATTTATTGTGAAGAATACAACAGAGAATGGAAACGTTAAAAGCTATCATCTTCATAATACGCTGTTAATAGCTATAATTTCTTTAACAAAAATTTTGAAAGTATCTTATGGTCAAATACCTTTATATATATATATTGACTAACACATGGTTATCAGAAGTGTATTCAGAATCTCTGATTAGTGCATAGTAGTTGACTAAGTTAATCACATGTGACTAATTAATTGAGAGCACAGGACACCCTGGTTTAGTCATAGAAAACTTCCATTATGAGAATACAAAGGCAATTATAACCTGTATTTCTTTATATATTTCTTTCCTTTCACCTTATGGAAAATGAAACAGTTAGAGATGAGTAGAAAATTTCCAGTTTTCTGAAGGATACCGTGCATACAATTATTCGATAAATTATCTACCTTTATCATTACAGCATAATCCTTCTATTGTAGCTGATATTAATTGAATTCTACTTATTTCCACTCCCCCCGTAAATACATACTTTGAAATGAATACGTTGATTATAATTTGATTTCATAACTATTTATAAGTTGTTTTGATGCCAAACCAAAAAGAAAATATTTCGAATTTCGTATTTCATATATTTTCATTTTTACAGACTACACATGCGCACGTCTAATTTCCCGTAGATACCACTTTTATTTTGCTCACCGTAGTGTTGTAAAGGCCTGAAAAAAATCGGAAATTTTGGGTAAAAAAACAGTTTTTTACGGTGTTTTTCCCGAGCTTGGAAAAAAACGGAAAATTTGGGAAAATTGAAATTTTCGAATATTTTACTACATTATGCTTTTAAAATGAAAAATATTGTATATTTAATAGTTTACAGTTAAGATCATTGAGTGCTTAAGTTTCTTGTATTAGAATAGGGAAAATTTGTGTCAACAAATATATGTGTACCACTCCTTTAGTGTTAGCACCGTGATAGTATGGAGTTATGGCTAAAAAAAATACTAAAATAAAATTAATTAAGAAGAGATGCATTTAAATTATCTTAAGCAATCATGAAGTTCCCGCTTTATGGCAGGGAAGTGTTATAATAACGGGGCCAGAATTATTTTAGTTAATATCATACCGGTATGTTAAAATCATATATATATATATATATATATATATATATATATATATATATATATATATATATATATATATATATATATATATATATATATATATATATATATAATGGAGATATGTATCTTACTTGTGCTGTGTAGAATTTCCGGAAATTTTGAACCCATTAAAAAATCTTTTGGCAAAAACCGTAAAATATAATTTAAAAACTATTACTTCGACTGATCTTAATCTTATTTGTTGTAATGTGTCTGCAGCGTATATACAATGTATTTTGCTAGCAGGAAAAGTACTTAAAGCAGCAGGTTTTAACTTTACTTTTTAGTTTTCTGATTTCTGGTTTTAAAAAAAATCTCTCTTTATTATCTGTATATTTTTCGAACAACTCAGAAAGAGAGAGGATCTTATTTACACATACTTATACACCGCACAAGTGTAAATTTGAGCAGCGAGAAATATATTTAAAAAAAAAATAACATACGAAACTGCCGTTCGTTATTATTAAATAATAGGAAAATACCCGTTCTTCTCACTGTGAGAACAGATTTCATGCTGGACATAAGGGGCACCAAAACTGTCACCAATGAACTGGGGCCCCAAAAACTATGAATCCGACACTAGTATCAGTCATTTTCAATTACTTTTACATGTCATCCTCCCCCTTCAGGAGTACTGATCAGGGCTGAATTTGGATTTAAACGGCATCGGAAGTGTCACTGTTTATCTCAGCGACCCCGAAGACTATGGATTCGACACTAATATTGGCCATTTTCGATCATTTTTATGTATCTATCCCTTCTCCCTCCCCCAAGTTGTGGCGCTGAATTTGGATTTAAAGGGCATCAGAAGTATTACTGTTCATTTCAGCAACTCCAAAAACTACGGATTCGATACTAATATCGGTAATTTCCCATCACTGTTATATATCTCCCCTTTCCCCAACTTGCGGGGATGAATTTGGATTTAAACAGCATCGAAAGTGTTCATCTCAGCAACCCCGAAAATTATGGATTAGATACTAATATCGGCCATTTAAAATCATTTTTATATATCTTTTCCTCCCTAAAGTTGCGGACATGAATTTGGATTTAAACGACATCGAAAGTGTCATTGTTCATTTCAGCGGTTCCGAAAACTATAGATTCGACACTAACATCTGTCATTTTCAATATACATCCCCCTTCCTTCCTCCAAGTTGCACATTCAAAGTGAAATGATAAAAACTATCTTAGGCCCGAACACCATCTATGTTGAAAATTTTATTGAGATCGGTCTGATGGTTCAAAAGTTGTTGTTACAAATATACCACTTTCATTTTTATATAATTTGTCACACTAGAAAACAGGTATTTATTTATATACAAAATTTTGTGCATAAAGTTTATATAAAAGTTTATATTGGAATATTAAATAATAATAATTGTATGTTTTAGCGCTTGAGTATTAGTGAAATTTGACTACTGCTGTCAATTTTAGAATTACTGCGAATTTAAGAAGTAATTTGGTTAAAATTAACAAGATTTCACCAGATCAAAGAGCACACTAAGAACTCAGTTTTATTCAAGAGCTCTATTTGTTGCAACAGAAAAGCTTCATGATGTTATATGTGTATGCAGCTGTTAAGTCCTGTAATTAATGCACAACCACGATAAACAACTAAAAAGCATATAAAGGAAATAAGTGCAGACTATTAGTTTCAAGAATAATTACAACAGTTTTATTTTCGATTGATTGTTTTTTAAATATTCGCAGTATTGAAGTTTCTCAACTTACACT
Source organism: Thermobia domestica (assembly GCF_964235325.1). Lineage (NCBI taxonomy): Eukaryota > Metazoa > Arthropoda > Insecta > Zygentoma > Lepismatidae > Thermobia > Thermobia domestica. The sequence continues at coordinate 337,003,065 of NC_137455.1, read as the reverse complement.
TTCACGCATTTGAGAAAGAAACGGTTCCATTACTAGTAAAATTAACCTAATACAAAGATTTTTGTTATTTTCCCAATTTTTCCTAAAAGAAACCGGAAAAAACGGTTTTTCCAACGGGTTTAAAATTTCCGGAAATTTTACAACACTACTCACTCGATATGTTGGGGTGTATTAGTTAATCATACCGAAATAAACGTATTAGCTAAACTCCAATCAGACTCTGAATACCAAAAAGTACACCCTTCTTAGCACAGAACTAATACAACACTAAGTAATCACGTGACTAACGCTTGATCAACGAATTTTCTCTCAGTACCGCCCAGAGAATCTTACAGAATCGAGTTACGTACAAAAGAACTTCGTTAGTGATGCTGTGCACTGTAGAAAAGAGCGAAGAAAATAATTGAGTACTGTAATTGCCTTACTCTTAACCAATTTCAATAAATAATGTTATTCTTCATCTTAAAAGTCGTCTTTTTAAACTTTTTTTTTGTTAAAACTTACTTGGAATATTTTTTTTTTAATCAGGAAGGGTAAACGCAGATGCCAAGTTAAATCCGATCCCAAGTAGTGAGGATTCTAAAAAAAAAAAAAAAAAAAAAAAAAAAAAATATGCACAGTGGCGAACCTAAAGGAGGTGTATCTTGGGGTGTGATGTCTTCACTCAAAATTCATTCGACAAATTCGGATTTCTGAGGGGTTTCATTATGAAACTTTGTAAAATAGAATACAAACGAACATGGGCGGCGATTAGGGGGGGCAAAGGGGGGGGTTTCCCCCCACTTTTTTGAAGTGACTCATTAATGTATATAGTTTCATTTCGAAATACTAAATTTTGTAGGTATTATTGGTTCATCCAATAAAAATGGTGTCATAAAAGATTTGCTCTTCCGTGAGTACGTATTGGTTGTCTTCCCATGGAGTTAAGAAAGTAAAGGAATTGCGTTTTAATTACCACGAAAAATGACCCAAAAATTAACCTATTGGAGCGCCAGAATTTGAGCGTACATTCATTTCTTCTTACAAGGGCTTGATATGCTAGTCGGCCGCTTTGGAACTAATTGAAATAACATTTCGGAAAAAAAGTCCTCCACAAGTTATTCTTTAATTACACAAAAGTCGACAGTTCCTAAAATGTCTTTTCTTCTTTCCAATAGTAAGGAATATTTTGATTTGATTTTTTTGAGTTTAACATCCCGTCCAGCAGCGAGGTAATATGAGACGTGGACCTAATGACTAACGTGCAATCCGAACCACATGAGCTCCCGCCGGGAATCGGATCTGAGTCTTCCACGTCAAAGGCGTGTACGCTAACCACTTAGTCACGAAGGAGCTCAATAAGAACTATTAATTAAAAAGAGAGTAATAAGAAACAAATTCTACTTTTTTTTTTCAGTGTAATTCACAAGAAAGGCGACAAAACTGACTGTAATAATTATCGAGGTATTTCTCTTCTGTGAACATCCTATAAAATCCTTTCAAATATCCTATTAGCAAGACTGACCCCATACGCAGATGAAATTATTGGAAATCAGTGTGGATTTAGACGAAATCGATCAACTATCGACCAAATATTTACCATTCGCCAAATACTAAAAAAAAAAAAAAAAAAAAACCTGGGAATACATCATCTATTCCGGTACATCAACTATTTATTGATTTTAGAAAGGCGTACGACTCGGTTAGGAGAGAAACATTATACAACGTTCTTACAGAACTTGGAATACCGAGAAAGCTAATTAAATTAATTAAGATATGTTTAAATGAATCCCAAAGTAAAGTCCGGGTAGCAAAATTTTTGTCCACGAGCTTTCACGTCGAAAATGGCCTGAAACAAGGAGATGCGTTGTCGCCATTATTATTTAATTTCGTTTTGGAATACGCTATAAGGAAAATCAAAGATAGCAACCAGGGCCTAGAGTTGAACGGTACACACCAGGTTATGGCATATGCTGATGATGTAAATTTAATAGGGGATGATAGGAGAACAATAGAAAGAAATGCAGAGATCTTATTAAACGCTTGCAGGGACATGGGTTTAGAAGTAAATGCAGAGAAAACTAAATACATGGAAGTGCGACGGGACCGGAATACAGCAATATATGGATGCGTTAAAATATTAAATAATACTTTTGATAAAGTGGAAATGAAATGAAATCTTTGAGTTTTACGTCCCACGGTATGCCGATGAGGCTAAAGGAGACGGTGATGATGAGTAATGAATGAAATGGTGGAATGAAGAAAGTGGGAGGAAACGGGAGAACCCCGAGAAAACCCACGCACACGGTGTTTGTCCACCACAAAGTTCACTTGGCGGGGGCTGGGATCGAACCCGGAACCCCTAGCACCAGAGATGAAGCTCTACCAGTGAGCCACCGCGGCCCCTTTTTGATAAAGTGGATAGTTTCAAATATCTAGGATCAATATTAACAGAGGAAAATCATATTCACGGAGAAATTAAATGTGGACTAAAAGCAGGGAATTCGTGTTACTATTCGGTTCAAAATCTCTTGTCGTCGCGAATTCTGTCGAGGAATTTGAAGCTTAAAATATACAAAACGATAATTATGCCTGTTGTTTTGTATGGTTGCGAAAGATGGTCACTTACTCTGAGGGAAGAACATAGAATAAAAGTATTTGAGAACAAGATCCTGAGACGAATATTCGGACCCAAGAGGAACGGGAATGGGGAATGGCGGAAACTTCATAACGAGGAACTACATAATTTATATGGTTTATCCAACATTGTTAGGGTCGTCAAGTCTAGGAGGCTTAGGTGGGCCGGTCATGTAGCTAGGATGGAAGAAAGTAGAAACGCCTTCAAAGTCTTGACTGGGAAACCAATCGGAAAACGACCATTAGGTAGACATAGGTGCAGATAGGAGGACAGAAGATGGATCTCGCAGAGATTGGAATACAAAGTGGAAACTGGATGCAATTAGCTAAGGACAGAAGTCAGTGGAGAGCTTTTGTGAAAGCGGCATTGAACCTCCGGGTTCCATAGGCCATAGAGTTAGTTAGTTAGTAATATACGAGTTTAGGGATGTACATATACATTTTTATATACAATTAAATTTAGTGAATTCAACATAATTCTAGGTTTTAGGATTATTTTGTATAACTGGAATATGGACTGACTAAGTATTGTTGAGTTTTGACGTATTCCAAGAAAGTGAAAACTGTACCTAATGGAAACGAACATGTTTCGGGAAGCTTCAAAAGTATTTCTTTAAACGTCGTAGTATATGCTTGTAGTACTCACTGTCTTTCAAAGAGTGAATAGCATCAGTGGGATTAAAAGTATAAGTTGTTCATTAACTCCCAATTTCAATATAACTTTTGCAATATAAGCCTCATTATTTATTACTGTGATTATTTGACTAATATTATTCTTTCTATTTGTTTTGAACATTTGTTATTAAATAAGCCCTTTAATCTGATCACACAATTTTCGAGACAGAATTTTAAAATGTTCATAAGCAAGGAATCAAATCTCTTCTTACACCTTCGTTGTTTAAGAGTACAGAGGGCTAGTAACTACTTGTGTTGCTCTTGTCAATTTACTTAATAAAATATGAAACAAGATCTACGGTATTTTAACTGAAAAAGACAGTATCCTAATAGTTATACAACCTTCCGTCAAAGTGTTACAAGCAAGCAAGAAAACTAACACTGATATACAAATATCCAGATCATGCTTTGCCCCCCCACTTTTAACGTCCAACCGCCGCCACTGCAACCGAACACTACATTTTTACGTTTAATCAGAATCAAGTTAGTATTAATCAAAGAATAATTTCAGTTATCATTTCGGTACAGGTGCATAGAAGTGTGATTCGTCAAATACAGTATATTGGATAGTCATGAAAGTTTACGAACCGTGCACATGTTTGTCGAGATTTATTAGGGCTATTTGAGATTAATTCTGTAATACTGAAAAGTGATTTTTCGAATTTTCGTCGATTCATAACTCTGAAAGATGATTTTTTTCCACTCATGTTTATTAGAAGTTTCTCGGTTAAATCACTTTTTTTTTTTGTATCGTTAGCTCACGGGCTTTCGGTACAGGAGACCCGGGTTGTATCCCCAGTGGTAGTTTCAGATTTCACGTTAAGCTATATGTCTATGTTTCATATAGTCTTGGTGCCAAGGATGTAATGAAGGGTATACGGCGAATGTCCTTCTAATATTTTTATAATTCGCGTGTACTCACTTTAAATCAGAGATGTAATGGATTGAATAAGGGGAGGTATACGCTAATTTCTGAAAACAGTCGAGCGAATGCTTCCAAAATTTTTAGCAATGCATTGCTGCACAGTGCTGAAAGGGGCGCTAAACTCGAAATCAACCTTAAAGCAAATGAGTAATTCATTTCAGCATCAGAATATAGACCTACTGTCATCCTATACCGATATACATTTGTTAACCCCATATAAATTAGGAAACTTCCAAGTACATGAAGTTCCGTAAATCCAGCGGAGGCCGAATGCCCTACATGACTTAACAATCGACTAGTCTCTACTTACTGGTGTTTTATTATTATTTATTTGAATTAGAAGTTTAACACTAATACATTTGTCTACGGCTTCACATGTTTACCTTCAGAGTAACATTTAACAGGTAAATCAATTTAAAATTTAGTGAAAACATATTAATATTCTAAATGCTTTCCTTTAAAAGCTTTCAAAATAAAGGTATTTATATGAAGGACGCACAATGCTTCAAAAATCTACTGCGGAGTCGCCTTGAAATAATACGAGTCACTCCGTTTCCTGTGATTAGCAAGGAATTCCTCTCGTCTTGCTTGTGTGAAGCCAGTGCCAGGGCCTAAAATTCAACTAAATGACAGCTCCACACTGGTAAAAATTTTATATAGTATAGAGAAACTAGTTTAGTCAGCATTTCTTTAGACATATAATCAGTGTTCTGTCCAGTACATCATGTTTAACTGCGACCAAAAAAATTATATTATTATTATTATTATTATTATTATTATTATTATTATTATTATTATTATTATTATTATTATTATTATTAGGAAAATTTTGGCATCCAGAGCAAACAAAATTAAAGGCACATTAGGATACATATTTAATTGTACTGTATTAAACCATAAAATACAGAAAAGAAAAATAGTCACACTGGAAGAAAAAAGTCACTTTTTCTTACATAAGAATTTCACTGTCATTTTTCCGTGATCATCACGCTATCTCAGTCTGTTTTCTGCCAAGGCAAATACACCGTCATACCAGGGCTGTTCCTTTTACTTCCTACCAACTTCAAAACGCCTTTTCTTTCTGGCCAGCCATTTCATAGCAGCAGGGATTGGGCTAAAATCTTCCAACGGACCCACATTTATATTAACGTGAAGGTAATTTTTCACAGTAGTGGGAGCTAAAGACAGTCTGTTATCTGTTTTCAATACGTTGTAGTCACTTTTAAGGGGATCTGATACCTCTTCGCTTAGGTTTCTAACTTTCCATTTGATAACATGTAAAATGTAATATGGTAATTTCTAACAAAGTATTGCAGGTAATGACTTGAAATTTTTAATACAAATACACAAGACCCATATAAATCCAACCACGGTCCCCAATTTACGTTACATGCGTTAGATTAATTGTAATATATTCTTCCGTAAGTTTGGCAACTATGCTGTATATAGTATATGGATAGATCTTTTTGAAGGAATTGAGAGCCCTCGGAACCTCTAGCCCTAATAGTCTTCGCGACACGTGGTAGTGATTTATTAGCGCTTCAGGCTAAAAACCAATGTCGCCTCTGATCCTTTCTTTCTAATTTTCTTTCTTTTTTTCCTTTTTTTCAAAAACTTGTTTTAAGCAGCTTTGCCCTTTTGTCGCCTGCCTATAGAAATAGCAGTCATACTCCTTGAAATTGTTGGAACAGTCACTTCCTCTCCGTCGTGAACCTCAGTGTTAGATTCGACAAACAAAAATAAACTCGAAGACAGTAAATGTAAAAAGACAACAGCAGCAGTAGTTTGTATTAAAAATTTGGAACGAACAAAAATATTGTACCTAAATAACGTATTTGTGTTAAATGTACTTTATCATAATAAGAAGTTCTATATTGTTCTCGTATAAGATGCTATATATGCTCTAATTTGTAATAAAACTAAAAGTAATGTCTTTGAAAGATGGTATTAGACTTGGCAAAAATTGGTTTTGTGGGGTCAATGTAATAATTTCATACATACAATATTTTTATTCAATTTTCAGACATTAGTGTATTGGTAATATACAAAGTGTACAGTACATGTAATCAGTGTACAATATTAAGATATCTTATTGATAATTGCTTTTTGGATGAGTTAACTACAAGCATATAATCATTCTATTCTTTTCTATAATGTAATTAATATAAATGTGTACACAGAGTATAAATGTTGTTTGACAATAGTAAGGTATTTTGTTGGGAAAAAATGCTTTTTGTAGGATCGTTTTCATTTCAGATATATAGTTTCGTTTTCATAAAGTAATTAATATAAATGTATCAACAGTATAAATGTCGTTAGTGTTAGAAATGTAGTGAAATATTTCGTTGATAACTGTAGAATCATTTGAATTTTAACCTTATAGTCATTCAATGGGGTTTCATAGTCTAATGGTTAGAGCGTTCGACTCCTGATCACCTGGTTCTAGGTTCGATTCCCTGCAGGAATACTCAAATTATTGGCGTCTGCCCATCGTCGTGAGGCAAGCTGGGTAGCCATGTGATTAAAAGACATGACAGTCTATATAATTAATATAAATATATATACAGTACAAATGTTGTTTGACAGTAGTGAGGTATTTCGTTGATAATTTATTTTTGTAAGATGTATACTATTTTTATAATGGTAGAATGTGTGTACACTATTTATAAGATGTAGACCTTTACATTTCTTTGTATAGATTTTATAATGTATAATGGATTTTTATAATCAAGAGCGAAAGTTTAAAACCTTAGAATGGGCGAATCTTGCCACAAAAGCGAGATGTACCCGTAGAAAGATTAATAATAATAATAATAATAATAATAATAATAATAATAATAATAATAATAATAATAATAATAATAATAATAATAATAATAAGGGAAGTAATGAAGACGTACTAAAGGAAGCTAGTAAAGGACGACAGATCATGAAGATAATAGGAAAGAGAAGAAAGAGCATGCTTACCTGTTACCTATCTTATTCGACACTCAGATCGGACACCGTGTTGATAGAGGAAAAGGCAGAAGAAAAACCAGGAAGTGGAAGGATAGAAAAATCTATAAGTTTTACATCCCACAGTTAAGCCTGGTAGGTTAAAGGAGCTCGTGATGTTGAGAAATGAAGGAAATGGTGGAATGCAGAAAGTGGAAGGAAACGGGAGAACCCCGAGGAAACCCCCACACATGGTGTTTGTCCTCTACAAAGTTCACTTGGTGCGAGCTGAGATCGAAATAAGAACGCCATGCATTAGAGGTGAACGCTCTACCACTGAGCCACCGCGGCCCGACCAAGGATAGATGCAGTAACGAAGAAGAGACCTTATCAAATTATAAAACAGCTCTCCCAGGGGAGAGAAAAGTTTTAAAATTTCCTTCTTGCCCATCAACCTATGATTGAAGTGAGGAAGATTATTATTATCAGTGGCGTATTTACGATTTTGTTTCGGGGGGGCTTTGCCTGAAAATGTGAAAATTCTGCAAGATATTTCATATACTTTACTATAGTAAGATTTCAGGGGGGCTTAAGTCCGGAAGCCCCCCTAAATACGCCACTGATTATTATTATTATTATTATTATTATTATTATTATTATTATTATTATTATTATTATTATTATTTTATCGAGAATGTGCTTCTGAGTTTCCTCCTAAAAAATACACACACTATTTCCAACTATGGTTATCTTACTTTTTACAAATTTGTCTAATTCAATATTGGTTTAAATTGTAGTTTTCAAGCTACGAGTTCTTTGACTAACTGAATAGTGCACGCCCCTTCTGGCTCACTCGCCGCTATTTAACATTGAATTTCAGATGTCTCGATATATATGCATAAGTTTATTATTTCTAAAATAAACATTACGTACAAGGTCTATTCAAATTGATATCAAGTTTTTCTGACATGTGTATATTACGCATATCTTTCTTAATTTGCATTACTCACATTACCCCAGAGAACGAACAAATTTTAGAGTTCTGGTTTGAACTTCTCTTACAATAATAAGCAAATATACGAGGAACAAATTTACCATTATTGACAATGCGGAGGGGAGGAGATTTTCTGGACTAGGAAGGAATGTGTGCGGGTGCAGAGCAGAGGTCTGCATGGGCCGAAATTTTCAGCCCGGGACTGGCCCGTGAATTTACAATGTGAGGCCTGAACCCAGTCCGAAATATGTCTTAGTATTTAGGCCCGAGCCCGGACTGAGCTCTGTGATAATCAAATGAGCCCGAAATAAGTCCGAATTACAGAAACTTAATTATTAATGCAAAATTGTATTTTTATTTACGGCAATTCGAGGTTTGATTTTGCAGTTGTGTTTTAAAAGTCCTCCAGAAAGAAAGGTGTAATTTGTATCGTTTTACACAATATTTACAAAGTTAGGCCAGAAAAAGTCCGAGAAATATGGTTGTATATTTAAAAATTCACAGCCCGAACCCAGGGGCGTCATTTAGGGGGCAGGGAGGGGCATTTGCCCCTCTGAGTTTGAGATTTATATGTATTTTATCAATAGAATAGTAGTAAGTCAGTGAAAAACGCGAAATTTTACATATATCAAGGGGTCTTGCCCCCCCCAAGCCAAATCTGAAATGACGCTACTGCCCGAACCCCTCCCGGGCCCGAACTGATGCATGCTTTGTAGGCCCGAGCACGTGCAGACCTCTAGTGCAGAGGCGCTTCAAGTGGTGGGCGACTGCCCATGGCCTTGCATCTTTAGGGACCTCGCAAAGACCAACGAGCCTAAAACGATTTGGCACTTACTTTTGTCGATGTAACAATAGAAACAAATATGAATTCGGACTTATTTACAGAAAAACAATACATAAGGCTTCAAACTAACTTTTCATCTATTCGTATATATTAGATCGCTAGCATACGCGACAGGCGGCGAGTTTATTTTAAGATTGCAAGAATGAATGTGTATAAATCTTTATCGTTGAGATTAATTGTTTTCGATAAATTTTATTATAATTAGCAATTTTTAAAAAGGGGAGCAGGAAGGACTCGTAAACCTTATTCGCCTTGCTGTGCAGATGGTATGGTCAAAATCAATACTGGATAGTGCAAGTGTAAGTGTAAAGGCTAATATAGAACAGAGAAACAAAAGAGAACTTCTTCAGAAGGGAATTGGGAGGGGAGGGGAGGGGAGAAGAGTACAATACTGTAACACTTGAAATGCGTCTTGATCTGTATACTTCAACAAACTTTTCTTATTGGATTACGCAATTTCTAGTTTCTTACTCCGATTATTCAAAGTATTCAAATGTTCTTGGAGGGAGTGACCGCCCCTCCCTTTAATCCGTCCGTGGTGTCATTCAGTTTTGCTTTTTGCTACTAATTCAAAATGCTTTCCGAAACAAGTTGTCTTCTTGTGACTGCAGGGGGTGGAAGAAATAAACAAACTGTGAAAGGAAGAAAGAAGTGGTTTCGGGCTCTTACAGTCCAGACCATTCTAACCACTGAGAAGTGAGAATCACAACGTGATTTTTCTGGTAAGAGCGTCCTTTTAAAAGCAGCTAACAAGCAAACAGATGGTCAGCCCTCTCCCCTCTGCAGCATACTTTTTATTCTCTGTTGCCAAACTTACTGAAGAATGTATTACAATTAATCTAACGCATGTAACGTAAATTGGAGACCGTGGTTGGATTTATATGGGTCTTGTGTATTAGTATTAAAAATTTCAAGTCATTACCTGCAATACTTTGTTAGAAATTACCATATTAAATTTTACATGTTATCAAATGGAGAGTTAGAAACCTAAGCGAAGAGGTATCAGATCTCCTTAAGTCTTTCAACATCGGAAGAAGATGGTTTCGAAGCAATAACTCGGGCTAGACTTGTTGACAGAGCATGAAATGACTGATTTCCAGATTTTCATCAGAAGGCTTTAAGCGTCCAGAACTTTCAACATACTGCAAGATGATCCCTCTCTATATTGCATTGCGAACTGCAGAACATCTGTATCAATACAAATATGGCAGTTATATGGAATTGAGTAACCCATTGCATAATGAATGTATTGAATCAGTAAGACTTAGTTTGACACACTAAACGCGTTTAAAAGCATTATCCGAGAAAAGTAAGGTACTCCACATTAATACCACTCCACACTTTAAGAATTATAGTTCCACACTCCTTTTCTACAGTTCCACAAAGTGTGGAGTACTCCACTCAATTTTAGGCCCTGGCCAGTGCAGACACATAACGAGCACTCAGCTTATAACCTTCACCGTATTTCCTCCTTTTCCGCGCGCTGCACGGAGCTAAGTATGAAAAAGTTTATTTAGTCACAGTAAAAGTGAGATTACATTGTACACAAGGGGAGGCGTTTAAACGACTGTTCTCTAAGGGAGACTAATATAAGAAAGAGCGAGCCACAACACGTGAACAGGGAGTAAAATCAAGCATTGTGACTTAGGTTATGTTGCCAAATCTCTCGTAGATATTATCAGGGTTGCAAACTCCATATTAAAATAATTAAAATTTTTGTCCTCATTCGCGTACAGAAAGAAGTGACCTTAATTCTTCTCTTTAATATTTTTGTACATATTACGAGGGCCACTATTTATATTTTGAGCCTAACAATGAAAAAACAGTAATTTGTCATTGAAAATTGATTTATTGTTTTTCGAAATATTCTCCTTTATGATCAATACACTTTTGCATTCGTTCGAACCATTTGTCAAAGCATTTTTTCTATTGAGACACCTCCATAATATGGTTTTTGAACGCATCAACGCCAATGAAAATCGTTGTCCACGCAATTTATTCTTGACATTCGGGAGCAAAAAGAAGTCATTGGCTGCCAAATCAGGATTGTACTGCGGATGACCCATCAATTCGATTTTTTGAGTGTTCAAATAGTCGGTTGTTAGACGAGGTGTGTGAGAGCTCGCATTATCTTGATGAAGCGATGGCGCTTGTTTTCCATATTTGATGGAAGACCTCCGGCAAACGAATTGTTGGGTACCATTCAGAGTTGACCGTTCTATGTTCCTCTAAAGGCACAGTTGCCACATGACCCGTTTTCCCGAAAAAAAAAAAAAAAAACGAGACTATGTGCTTCGAGCGCGAACAACATTTGTTGGATTTGGTTCATCTTGAAACACCTATACATTCGACTGCTGTTTACGTTCTGGCTCATATACATATATCCATGATTCGTCACCTGTTACAATCTTATATACGTCTTTTGAAGCACCGCCATTGTATTTATTGAGCATTTGTGTGCACAAATCGACGGGAACTTCTTTTTGAGTTTTTGTCAAATTATATGGGATCTAACGAGGAAGAACTTTTCTCACAGTTAAATGATCATGTAATATTTTATATATGCTGGTGGAACTAGTGCTTAGGGTTGCCTCAATCTCACAGTATGTCACATGACGATCTTGCAGTATTAGGTTTTGCACAGCATCAATGTTTTCTTGAATAATAACTGATTTTGGACGACCTTCGCGAATTTCGCCAGTGAGCGAATGGCGGCCACGAGTAAAATCGTTATGCCAGCGTTTCACAGTGGCAACGGATGGGGCTTCATCTCCAAATGTTGAAGTAAGTGGGTCGATGCACTCTTGTCTTGATAATCTACGTCAAAAATCGTAATAAATCATATCACGAAAATTTTCACGAGTTAATTCCATTTTTTGTTGTCACGCAATCTTCAAGTCAGCGTAAACAACACAAATAAAGCTATTGACAAAACATTTGAAGTACGTTATGGTAAACAATGTCAAACCTTTCTATGCAAACAAAAAATAGCGCCTAACTATAATCAGTGTTGCCAAGGCTCAGAGGACGGACGTAACTTTGTGACTACATTACAGATTCTCTCCTGGGTTAAAGATGGTTTTTTTTAGAAGGAAGTTTGCTTAACATGACTACACTATCATTGTATTTAGTGACAAACCATAAAAAGAAAAACATCGATCATCGGGGATCTCAAAGACACCATATTACATGCAAACAGAGTCTATTTTTAATATCATTGTAATGATGGGAGGCTTGGCATAGGGGCAAAAATCGGCCCCAAACAGCCTTACCATACTAAATGGGTTTCGTAACTGAAAGATCATAGAAATTATTTTCAAAGCTAAAAATCAAGTCTTTCCAGCTATTTTTTCTCTATTACCTACGTAGTTAAAGAAAGAACAAACGTTACACTTTTCATTTTTTATTCGTAGGCCGGATGGAGCCAGGGGCGGATCCAGGACGGACTTCTGTGGGGGGCGGTAAGTTGTAATACTGCTACTTAGAGCTACTTTTAAGAGCTCCAAACTCTGGAATGGGTTTTATTTATATATATATATATATATATATATATATATATATATATATATATATATATATATATATATATATATATAGAATAAGAAAGTTTCCTCTTTGGGGGGGGGACGATTGCCCCGGTCGCCCCCTGGATCCGCCCCTGGATGGAGCATAAGTTCATACTACATATCATCACTAATAATACTACCCTGCTATCGAAAACTAGCCACCTGTTCTATTTTCTCCCCCTCCTACTTCTGTATTTTACACCAAGAGCTTCGTTCCAATCACTATGGCTTTTGTCTTTCTAACACTTATTTTCATCCCATATTCTTCACGTTCTTGCTCAAGTATGAAGAGGTAGTCGGTATTTATAAGATCATAAATTGAGATTCGACGTAAGAAAGGTATAACGACAGCTAGCAGTTCTGTGAGTTTCCATATACATATTCATCATGAAAAAAAAAAATGAAATGTTTCTTCGTAATCTACGTAGCAAGCTCATGATGTTTCGAAATAATATATAATAGACTAGCAGCGTTCACCCCGCTTCGCTGCGGTCACCCCGGAACGCAATAAACTTTGTTACTTAGATAATTTTTACTTTTTCGCTTTCAAATTGCAGTAAATGTTAACATTATAGCGCCTGTCATTTATGTTAACCCGCCGAGTGATAGCAGCGTTCACCCCGCTTCGCTGCGGTCACCCCGGAACGCAATAAACTTTGTTACTTAGATAATTTTTACTTTTTCGCTTTCAAATTGCAGTAAATGTTAACATTATAGCGCCTGTCATTTATGTTAACCCGCCGAGTGACACGGTCATGCGGGTTGCATATAAATACGTTTATTTTTATACCTATGATGAACTAATAACAAAGGATTTGTACGTATGGACACTTGAATGCTCAATTATCTCAAGACACTGGTAATTGAAAATTAAAGTGATATGATAAAAACCATCTAGGGTCCAAATCCTAATAACCCCCCAAAAATGAAAGAAATTGGTTCAGCCGTATTAGCGTGATGAGCGGACAAAGGATTTGTACGTTCTCTTTTATATATATAGATGGAAAATCAATGCGGGTATGTAATAAACTAAGGCCTGTGACAAACATCTTGGAATTTCAGCTAAACGAATAAAACGCAATCTCTGGCGTGACGTTGCCAAGTGGTAAAGGGGGTGTGGCTATGGGTAAGCAGACAAACTACAGCGCGATCAGGTGACAGGGGATAGACGTGGATGTGTGAAAAATAAACGTGGCAATACCGCTGGCCTCTCATTTCCTAGCAGCATTTAGTCTCGGTTCAGACGTGCAGAAAAGTCTGTTGCGGACCCGCGCGAGCCGGAAATACATTGGTTCTTATCATTCATGCCACACGTGCAGACTTTCCCGCACGACTCTGCTGCGGGCCCGCAGCGGGCAAAAATTGAGTTGCGGGGACTGCTGGCTCGCAGCGAGTCCGCACAGGTGTTGCGGGTCGGGAAACCATTGCTGGCAATGAGGCAAGCCACACGTGCAGACTTTCCCGCGCCCGCAGAAATGGAAAGCGAAGAACTGAATGAAGAAATATTCATTAACGGAATACAAAAATATCACGAGATATGGAATTTAAAGTGCGAAATGTATAGAGATAATGATAGAAATGATAGAAATAAAAAATAATAATAATAATAAAAAAAAACGAAATGCATGGAATAAGGTGTGTGAAACCTTAAATGAGAAATTTAATGAAAAAACAGAAGAAAAAAACAGCATTGGTATGTATTATTATTACTTTTCAATGTAAAAATCTAATATTCATATAGTGTTTACATTTGATTTTCGTTTAGCATCCCTTTCCAGCAGAGAGGCTATGAATACTTTTTTTGTGATAACAATAGACAACAAATACGCTTGGAGAAAAAGCCTTTATTGTTAATGCAGTTTCTTTAATGAGATTTCTTGTCACTCACTCCGGAATGAACCGACTGTTTATAACGTACGTTGCATTATACTTTAGGTCGAGGCAAGGGCGCCCATCAGGAGGGGCAAGGTGGGGCGTTCGCCTCCCGCCTAAGAGGAAATTGTACTTGGAAATATCGAAAACCCAATAGAATTTTTACATTAACTTAGTTGCACCAAAAAATGAAACTATATTTGAAAAGTCGCTTATCTTTGCCCCCCCCCCCTTGAAAACCATAACATGGGCGCTCTTGGGTCGAGGTCACGTATTATATAGCTTCTGTGCTCAAAAGGGACGCTGAAGTCCAAAACAACCATCAACATAATAGCAGAAGAGAAAAGAAAATAAAAACATGTTTTTTGGCTGACAATTGTTGTCTTTATTTGTTACTGTACTAAATTAAAAAAAAATAGAGTTAACACGAAAATTGTTGAACATCAGGGTACTCATGTGGTTAAAAAATAAAAAAGCATGCTCGAGATGTAACAGAAATATTTTTGTTTCTCGTGCAATTGATAATATTGTGCACGTCGTTGCTTTTCTAGAGATAACAACTGAATGTTTTCTTACATACAGAACAACTTAAACAAAGTTATCTTGCCATGGAACTCTACCTACATCGCTTACAAAATAATCAGCCCATCTGTTTCTGCTTCCGTTTGCTGCGTTGCCTCCTTTTGGTGTGCTACACGTATTGGGGATTTCCTCAAAACCTTCTATCGTTAAATGTCACAATTATAAAAATGTTTCCTTTTTCTCACCTTAGAAATGGATTATTCGGAAACACTAAATCCATTATTTTTATTTAAGAGTTTACATTAAGAATTTCACATCTCCAATCTAAGCGAGTCCTATACTTTTTCAATATATAACGGGAAATGTCACTACTATAGGAATGAAATGAAATCCTTGAGTTTTACGTCGCACGATTATACCGGGTAGGTTAAAGGAAATAATGATGAAGATGATAAATGAATGAAATGGTGGAATGAATAAAGTGGGAGGAAACGGGAGAACCACGAGAAAACTCACGCACACGGTGCTTCTCGCACCACAAAGCCCACTTGACGCAAGCTGGGCTCGAACCAGAGGTGAACACACTATCACTGAGCCACCGGATCCCACTACTATAGAAATCCCCCATCTCCCCTTCAAGAGAAAATTTTGAAAGACGCTGAAACCTGTGCTCCATTATTTTTAATATCAGTTTACATGCCGAATTTTACATCTCTAACTGAAGCGAATCCTCAAATTCGGCAATTTGTTAATAAATAAAGGGAAATTTTACTATTATTGAAACGCCCCCTCTTGAGCGGGATATTCGGGAAGTCTCAAATAAATGTCTCATTTTTAATTTAAAGCCACCAACTATGTCAAAAAATCGAAGTTAGTCATACAATTGTTAAACTACGCCAGTGGCCGCTAATAAAGTCTGAAAATGTCTATGAATAGGTCTCCGAATGTTTAATTTTCTGTGCTCTTACAAACGATAATTAGTTAATTAACTTACCTTAATGTAACGGCCAGAGCTCCTCCGTGGCTAAGCGGTTAGCGTACCCACCTTTGGCGTGAGAGGCGCGGGTTTGATTCTCGTCGGGAGCTCATGTGGTTCGGATTCCACGTTAATCAATAGGTCCACGTCTCATATAGCCTCGCTGCTGAACGGGATGTTAAACTCAAAATCAACTCATTAATGTAACAGCCAACATTTCAATTGGTGGTATCACAAGTCTCATGAAAGTATCTTCTGCTTTAATTTTATCACTTATTTTCGATAAGAGTTCATCAAATGAAGTCATGCTCATGCGAAAATAATTAAAAATCTTTTCTTCGTCATTGCGCAAATCAATAAACAAGGAAGAAAATTCACCTTTAACCAGTCGTGAGCTTACGTACGGATGAACCCAGTATCGTCTCTGTTTCTTCCTTAGGATTTTACTGGCTAAGTATACAAAAACAGCACGTTTTCTTCTTTCATTCAACTGAAGCTGAAAATAAAATGAGCTGTTTTCTATGTCTATGTGAAGTGGTTGGGCTGAGACGCCCGCACGAGTCTGCTGCGGGCCCGCAGCAGACTTTTCTGCACGTCTGAACTGGTTGATCTTTGACGCCCGCACGAGTCTGCTGCGAGTCTGTTGCGGGCCCGCAAGGGAACTTGGAGCGCCGACTTCAAATGCCAAGATGTTTGTCACGCCGTTTAGTTCTGGGAGTTGCAGCCTGTTATAGATTAAGTGGCAGTAGTTTTGCACAGGAAATGAAATGAAATCTTTGAGTTTTACGTCCCACGTTTATGCCGGTTAGGCTAAAGGAGACGGTGATAATGAGAGATGAGTGAAATGGTGGAATGAAGAAAGTGGGAGGAAACGGGAGAACCCCGAGAAAACCCACGAGCACGGTGTTTGTCCACCACAAAGTTCACTTGGCGGGGGCTGGGATCGAACCCGGGACCCCAAGCACCAGAGGTGAACGCTCTACCACTGAGCCACCGCGCCCCCCAGTTTTGCACAGGAAACGACAATCAAGATGAGAAGTGAATTTTAAATTCTTGTCGAGTCGAGAAACATGACAGCTCTCTTCTCGTTTTCGAGACGAAAAATTTCACGAGTCTTGTGGGAAACACAAGAACACTCAAGTCTTAGATTTCAAACATTGTTTCATTTACCCGACTCATAGCGTTAACCTATAAATTGATAAAATTTTTCTACAAACGTAATAAAGAGCACTTACGAAGACTTCTGATGATGAAAAAGGGTTCTGATAACTTCTAGATCAATTAAGAGAAAAATTTGGGCATAAACTTTGTACATTTTACAAAACGAAATGAGAAAATCTTTTTTGAGAAGCGGATCGAGAAGAAAACGAATTCTTCTAGAACCGAGACGAGACGAATTTTCTACAAAATTTGTGAAACGGGACGAGAAAATCTTATTTTTCGTCTCGTCTCGTGTGCAATACTAATTGCCAGGTTTGACCCAAGCAGCATGGCTGTGTCAGGTATATAAAAAAAAAAAAAAACTAGTTATAAGTTTTAATGAGATTATCGGGTTGTTAACCTCACGTAATAACTGCTAAATGCTTCAATAGATTTAGTCTGTTACATTTTCTCCAATATTTTGACAATGTGATTTCCAGTTGAACTTTTAATCAAACATTACCTACTCATGAATGTCTGCTGCTTCAGTTTGGATCCATGTTGAACAACATACGTTATGTCTTCGATATCAATCTATTGAATGTTGTAGATTAGTGTTGATTGCTTGTAGTGAATTTCAACAGGCTAGTAAAGTCGTATCACCCGCAGACGAATTCCGCGTGATATTTCTGGTATGTCAGTTACATGGATAATGAATAATTATAAGATATACAATACAACAATGGAGACAATGTTGAACCTTCAGGAACTCCTTGAAATCGAAAACTAGGAGAAAATAAACATTTCGTAAGGGAGGTATAATGTATCCTCGTCGCCATAAGTGCCTTTACATCGCAGTGACGGGTATGTGACCGCGCAGTACTCCAAGGAAGGGATGGTTGTATAAGAATTTGTAATTAATTTTGAAGAGTTTTTATTTTGACTAGTGAATTAACATAGGTGAAGGGAGTAAAAACACAGATTTGAAGCATCAGTTCACTGTTATTGAAGCATCAGTGCACGAAAAGATTCGTATTCTCAGTTTTTCTATTTATTGTTTTATATGTTAAGTTAAACACCACAATATGTATCACTGATATCGCAGATCGTATTAAATTTTAAAATCGTGTTTGTAACCTATTGTCAAAACATTCATCTCCAGACATGATGTAGAGAGAAGAGAAAGAGATACGTCATCTGTAATATATGTATATGTGATTCACTAAGTAACTGTAGAAATTAGTTAAAGGACACATAAGAGAGCGAAAAGGAGGTCTAGAAGTCTGAACTTTTTAGAGACGTCCTAGATAGGTGAAAATATAGTTAAAAATTGCAAAGGGTATCATGTAATTTACCTTTCTTTTCTTATATTCTAGTATACTTTTTCTTTCACATCCAAACATCTCTATTCAGAATTATGAGATAAAGGTGAAGAGAGAAACATTTCCATTTCAAAAATTATATCAGGAAAAAAATCGTTTGACTCAGACTAGACTCGAACTCGCAAACCTTGAATCCATGGCTCAGCGCTCTACCGATTGAGCTAACAACTTCTGTTGGAAAAGCCTGATTTCTACAACTACCGGTTGCTGAATGGTGTGTATTAACCAAGTTTGCCGATATAATTGCTTCATATAGCTATTGCAATAATAATAATAATAATAATAATAATAATAATAATAATAATAATAATAATAATAATAATAATAATAATAATAATAATAATAATAATAAAGCAGAAGAAGAAGAAGAAGAAGAACAGAATTTAAAAAGTCGCATATGTTAAAAGTTTGACGTGCAGAGTAAGTCCTAATGTGAGATTTTATTATTTATATATAATAAATGTAAGCGTGGTTTGTTCGTGCGTGCTACTCAAACTGCGCAACTCACTACCTAGTCCCATAAGGGTAGGTACAGTAGCCTTGCGTCCTCCAACCGTGAAGAATATTTGGGTTTGAGCCTATGCGTGTCCTAAGAGGAAGGAAGAGATTGAAAGAAAGAAAAGTGGTTTAGAAATTATGCAAACGTAGAATATCTCACG
Source organism: Thermobia domestica (assembly GCF_964235325.1). Classification (NCBI taxonomy): domain Eukaryota; kingdom Metazoa; phylum Arthropoda; class Insecta; order Zygentoma; family Lepismatidae; genus Thermobia; species Thermobia domestica. The sequence goes on along the minus strand of NC_137455.1, from coordinate 336,983,960 downwards.
AGGTGAGGTGATATAGAGTTCAGCGTGTCTTTCAGCTACTACTCTATACAAGACGTGCATCTACGACTTAACGTGGAACCAGAACCACACGACTCCTGACGGGAATCGAAACCCGTATCACCTCTAGTTCTATTATGGGAGACACAGGAACATGTAAAAATACTCGAAAATGAACGATATTAATGTTAAATCCATAGCTTTTGAGTACATGAATTATGTATGATACCCTCTATATCGTTCACATCAAAGTTTAGCATTATCGGCATGGAGGTTTAATGGGAGGGGTGAAAATTAAAAATTCCTAATTGAAAGATATGAGTGTCTATTCAATAGCTTTTGGGGTCGCTGAAATGAATAATTACACTCCCGATACTATTAAAGCCCAAAGCTTTACTCTTTCGTTAGCAGGAAGTTTATTCATTTACTTAACTCAGGACACCTTAAAGTTAAGGATATGAAACTCGATGCATATATTTCTAATTCAAAATTATTATATACGTATTGTAGCTTAGACTTCTAAGGAGGGGAAGGGACAATTTACGCAATGATTTCCTTCACATTCGAATAAACTACTGCCCCATGATATTGCGAAAACTCATTTCAAGTGGTGTCATTGCTAATAGTTTTCCGTATTTGTTTATATCCCTACTCATTTATAACAGTACGGTATCTCATTTTTCCTGTGACGGGAGCAACACCTGAGCGAGCATTCAGTAAAGTAAATGCCATTAAAATCTATATTCATAGCACAGTGGTGCAAATAAAGTTGAGCTCTTTGGCAATCTTTTGCATGGGAAGCGAATAAAGCCACCACTTTGGAAAAGTAGCTAATGAATTTCTCTCCGAAAAATCTCACCCGCACATTTATTTTACAGGTGGTGGTTTATAGCTATACTTAAGTTTGTTGAAATTGCTCCAGTGAGGCGAGACACTGAAGTCATTCGTAATAAGGGGGGAAGGGACATGTAAAAGTAGTCAAATATGAACAATATTAGTATCGAAATCATGGTTTTCGTGGTCGCAGATGAATAGTGACGCTGTCGATGTTGCTTCGGTACACCTTGTCTCAAAAAGGTTGAGCGCATTCTTTATTGCTGTTTCGAGGCAAAAATTTTCTAAGTCCAACTTCGGGTATCTTCGGGAAAAAGTAAACCAGGTTCGAACCTCGAAGCCAACCTTTGCAATCGGGAAAAATCTTGCAGATGTGTTTTTCTTCTTTTAAATATAATAAGACTTGTTACCAATTATATATAAAAAAGCAACATTGATTGAAATACTTAATGATACAATATTTCGAAACTGTATTAATGCCAGCACATGCTTGTTTGTCATTTTGCTCTCCATACTTAATGGAATATTTAGATACGTAAACGAATCTTTCCATTTGTAAAAGAATGGTGAAAGTTAAGACATAAAACATTATTCTCTCCTGAGTACTAAAATAAGAGTCAAAGTAGAACAAAAACAGCGTTTGCAGTGGATATGAATGTAATTATTATCTTAAATACCGTTATATATCGCTAGAAGTACTATTCGTGGAGCGCTTGTGTTAGCTCAGTGGTACGCCGCTGGATTTCAAATCGTAAGGTCGAGGGTTCGCTTCCGATCTGAGTCAATGTTTTTTTATGAAATTCTATGTTCTGCAATGCATGATAAATTATATAAAATAATTACATTAAAATACGTTAGTTGTATATATATAACATATAATCATTGCAGAACATAGTGATTATTATGTTTAAAATATAACAGGTGTTCACAGTACGTTGGTATTCTATGATAAATGTGAATGTTAAATACAAATTAAGAAAATAATATCATCTCAATAAATAAATTATGTAGTGTATTTTTTTGCAGCTATTTGTCATATAGGGGTTACTTCTGAACATTCGTATTACAGCATGTCATTGATATTCTTGAAAAATTATCCGAGGCATAAAAAGAGGGTATAAACAGAGAATCCAAAGTCGGAACGCTCGCAAGAAATTCATGAACCCCAAAGGTCACGTGAGCAGACTGGAATTGTCCTTATGAAGCATGCCTCAGTAGAAGGTCTTTACATAGATTTTCAATTCAATACCTGATATATGCTTTTGCAATGTGGAAGTGGTGATGCCTTTGGTCGCTCTCTCTCACTTTCTCGCTCGCTCACTCTGTATTTATATATATGAAAGTGGATGTATGTGTGTGTTTCGACATAATTCTGATATGTCTAGAGCAATTTTAACCATATTTCTTACAATCTGGAAAAGAGTACTGTCGGGATATATACCAAAAATGCTAGAAAAGGATCGATATTAGTATCGAATCCATAGTTTCGTGGTCGCTTAGGTAAACAGTTCTACTTTCAATTCAAGTCCAATTAAGCTCCCATTAGCACCCAGGGTGGTTACATAGCGACAAAAAATATCGAAATCAACCAATATTAGAGTCGAAGCGTAAGTTTTCAGTGCCGCATTTCCCATTAGTCCAACTAGACCCGTAACATATTTGAAGAGTGCAAAGTTTAAAATTTTAATTTTTTCGTATGAAAAAGTTAAAAAAATCGAGAGCAAATATACTATTTCATGAGCAGTCCTCTTTTACTATTCTAATATATTTAATGATAGCGTAAGAAATCTGAAAATAATTCAGAACATGTTTACCATTTATTTTTTGTTACGTAATTGTAGCTGTAGCATCTAGTGAGTGGTATTTAACTGCAATAAATTCACTAATTAAGCATATTCGAATTAAGTTTTATTTGTAAGTTAGGGATCAAGGGACGGAGAAATGTGTAGTTATTGGGGGCGCCGAGAGCAAAAGTGCGTAGGGACGCCGAGCTTCTAAATGCAGCACTGTTCGCTGAATTAATTGGTAGAAATTTTAATGCCATTTAAGACCAAATTTAGTCCTAGCAGTGGCAGTATCCGTTTGCTGTCCTAGGAGGAATGAAAGGGACTGACATCAAAATTATAAAAAAAAAACCTACATTAGTGTCGAATCTATAATTTTGGGGGTCTCTTAGGTAAAGATTGGAACTTCAGATGCCATGTAAGTTAAGCCCTCATTAACACAATGAAGGAGTTTGTGAAATTTGACATGTAGAAATAATTGAAAATAACCAATGTTAGTATACAACCCATATCTTTCGTGGTCGCCAAGTTCATTGGGAGCAGTTCTGATGACCTTTAAGTTTAAGTTCAACTTCCAGTAAGAGTAAGATCCCCCAGCACATCTAATAAGGAGAGCGTAGTTCTGGAATGTCTGGGACAACCTTTACCAAACTTGGGGGACATATTACTTTCAATCAAAGAAGAAAATATTGTAGTAGTATGAAGTTATGGAAGTTGGGAGGTGTGACATGTAAAAATAATGTAAAACGACTGATCTTAGTGTTTTATCCATAATTTTCTCGGTCGTTGAGATGGATAGTGATGCTCCAAATGGAGGTTACATCCAAATTCATCCCCATCTTCACAGGATGATGGCCTGGGAGAGCTAAAAATAAAATCTCAAAAATTACTTAAATATTTGTCGAATTCATAGTTTTCGGGGTGAGAAAGCGTTTCTAATAACTTTGGAAGGTAATTTGTACCCACGTCTAGATGGGCTTTTTAATCATATCAATTTCTCACCTTAAGAACAAATTACCATTACAATTATGATATTAAGCCAACCTTCGCAATTGATGAAAAAATTATGTGGATGTATGTTTCGTCTTTTAAATGAAACAAGACATGTTAAAATCAAAGATGGAGTGGGTCAGTGGGTCGGTTGGTAAGTGGGTGAAATGGGTCAAGATTTGTGAGTGGATCAGTGGATCGTGGGTCAAAAGGACGTGACCTACTGCGAAACACCACTCACCGTGACTCACACTGGCCCACCCGGTGGCCACCCTTTTAGTCCAAAGATATTTCGTCCAAAGAACATTTCGTCCAGAGACATTTAATCCAAAGACATTTGGTCCAAAGGACAATTCGTCCAAATGACATTTCGTCTAAAATACAATTGGTCCAAAGGACATTTCGTCCAAAGGAGAATTGGTCCAAAGGACATTTCGTCCAGGGATGTTTAGTTCAAAGCACATTTCGTCCAAAGAACATTTGGTCCGGTAACGCTTGGGGGTCAAGGGTTTGTTTCTATTAGAAGAGTAAAAGTGATTCATAAAACATTATGACTCAGTAGCTTCTTATTTCTAAAGGAAATTTGAAATAGAGATTTATTCCGCAATTTTCATTTTGATAGAACAAATAATGCTGAGATATTCAGAAAAACGTAAACGCCTGAAAACAACATGGCCGAACAACAGGAGTGAGGGAAAGGTTGTAGTGTGAAGTATGTTGCTGTAATAACTGCTAACATGACATCTAAAATTTTCATGTTGTGAATGAAAATTTTCATGTGTTTTCATTTTATTAATCATATCTCCAAGCCCCTCATCCTGTAAAGATGAGGATGAATTTGGATATAATGCCATTGAGTGCCTCACTACTCATCTCAACGACCGAGAAAACAATGGATAACACTCTACAATCAAACATTTTACACTATTTTTACATGCCACTCTTCCCAACTTCAATCCCTTGAGGTATCTGAATTCCACAATATTTTTTTCCTTAGATTGAAAGTAATATGTCTCCCATGTTAGGTAAAAGTTGCTCCAGACATTCCGGAGTTTCGCTGGAATATACACGTATACATACATCAAAACATTTAGAGCTGTGTGAGCAATGCTTTTGATGTTGCTCCTGTAAATTCAAAATCCAGGAGGCATAGTCGCTCATACCAAAACGTGGCATTAAATGATATTGTGTTTGTAACAGTGTCACGAACTCAAACTATGGATTTCACACTAATCTCAATCACTTGAGACATTTTATTTTTCATCCTTTATCGCCCGCCATAATAATGGGTTTTGAACCAATTGAATTGATTTTGAGTTTAACGTCCCGTCAGCAGTGAGGCTATATGAGACGTAGACCTACTAATTAACGCGAACTACATGAGCTCTCGCTGGGGGCCGAATCTGGGTCTCCCACACCGAAAGCGTGTACGCTATACGCTTAACCACAAAGGAGCTTTACGATGAGAGTTAAATTTGGACTTTAACGCTTTCGGAGTTGTAATTATTAATTTCTGCAACAACGAGAACTATGGATTCGACACTAATATCGATCGCTTTTACTTTATATATATTGGCGGAGAGAAAGGGACCACATCCATATACAAAAGCCTTGCAGATTATTGAACTGAAATCCTTTGGAAAGAAATCCTATTCTACTTTCTTTCTCGAGTATAAATAAGTCTCTTAGACATGACTTCGTATTCGTAAATTTCCTGTTTACATAGTTTTGGGGATCGGGAGTTTTGTGTCTGTAACGAAGATTGGAGTTTGTATAATAATTTATGTTTATACCTGAATGGTCTCTTTACCCTTCAGAAAGCGTAAATCACTTGCTGTAATGAGAAAATTCAGAAGTAACTTCCGATGACAAATAGCTCCAAATAAATACACTACATAATTTATTCATTGCAATGATATTATTTTCTTAATTTGTATTTAACATTCACATATATCATAGAATACCAACGTACTGTGATCACCTGTTATATTTTAAACATAATAATCACTTTGTTCTGCAATGATTGTATGTTATATATATACAGCTGACGTATTTTAATGTAATTATTTTATATAATTTTTCATGCATTGCGGAAAAAAGAATTTCATAAAAAAAAACATTGACTCAGATCGGAAGCGAACCCTCGACCTTACGATTTGAAATCCAGCGGCGTACCACTGAGCTAACACAAGCGCTCCACGAATAGTACTTCTAGCGATATATAACGGTATTTAAGATAATAATTACATTCATATCCACTGCAAACGCTGTTTTTGTTCTACTTTGACTCTTATTTTAGTACTCAGGAGAGAATAATGTTTTATGTCTTAACTTTCACCATTCTTTTACAAATGGAAAGATTCGTTTACGTATCTAAATATTCCATTAAGTATGGAGAGCAAAATGACAAACAAGCATGTGCTGGCATTAATACAGTTTCGAAATATTGTATCATTAAGTATTTCAATCAATGTTGCTTTTTTATATATAATTGGTAACAAGTCTTATTATATTTAAAAGAAGAAAAACACATCTGCAAGATTTTTCCCGATTGCAAAGGTTGGCTTCGAGGTTCGAACCTGGTTTACTTTTTCCCGAAGATACCCGAAGTTGGACTTAGAAAATTTTTGCCTCGAAACAGCAATAAAGAATGCGCTCAACCTTTTTGAGACAAGGTGTACCGAAGCAACATCGACAGCGTCACTATTCATCTGCGACCACGAAAACTATGATTTCGATACTAATATTGTTCATATTTGACTACTTTTACATGTCCCTTCCCCCCTTATTACGAATGACTTCAGTGTCTCGCCTCACTGGAGCAATTTCAACAAACTTAAGTATAGCTATAAACCACCACCTGTAAAATAATTGTGCGGGTGAGATTTTTCGGAGAGAAATTCATTAGCTACTTTTCCAAAGTGGTGGCTTTATTCGCTTCCCATGCAAAAGATTGCCAAAGAGCTCAACTTTATTTGCACCACTGTGCTATGAATATAGATTTTAATGGCATTTACTTTACTGAATGCTCGCTCAGGTGTTGCTCCCGTCACAGGAAAAATGAGATACCGTACTGTTATAAATGAGTAGGGATATAAACAAATACGGAAAACTATTAGCAATGACACCACTTGAAATGAGTTTTCGCAATATCATGGGGCAGTAGTTTATTCGAATGTGAAGGAAATCATTGCGTAAATTGTCCCTTCCCCTCCTTAGAAGTCTAAGCTACAATACGTATATAATAATTTTGAATTAGAAATATATGCATCGAGTTTCATATCCTTAACTTTAAGGTGTCCTGAGTTAAGTAAATGAATAAACTTCCTGCTAACGAAAGAGTAAAGCTTTGGGCTTTAATAGTATCGGGAGTGTAATTATTCATTTCAGCGACCCCAAAAGCTATTGAATAGACACTCATATCTTTCAATTAGGAATTTTTAATTTTCACCCCTCCCATTAAACCTCCATGCCGATAATGCTAAACTTTGATGTGAACGATATAGAGGGTATCATACATAATTCATGTACTCAAAAGCTATGGATTTAACATTAATATCGTTCATTTTCGAGTATTTTTACATGTTCCTGTGTCTCCCATAATAGAACTAGAGGTGATACGGGTTTCGATTCCCGTCAGGAGTCGTGTGGTTCTGGTTCCACGTTAAGTCGTAGATGCACGTCTTGTATAGAGTAGTAGCTGAAAGACACGCTGAACTCTATATCACCTCACCTCGTGAGATATTCTACGTTTGCATAATTTCTAAACCACTTTTCTTTCTTTCAATCTCTTCCTTCCTCTTAGGACACGCATAGGCTCAAACCCAAATATTCTTCACGGTTGGAGGACGCAAGGCTACTGTACCTACCCTTATGGGACTAGGTAGTGAGTTGCGCAGTTTGAGTAGCACGCACGAACAAACCACGCTTACATTTATTATATATAAATAATAAAATCTCACATTAGGACTTACTCTGCACGTCAAACTTTTAACATATGCGACTTTTTAAATTCTGTTCTTCTTCTTCTTCTTCTGCTTTATTATTATTATTATTATTATTATTATTATTATTATTATTATTATTATTATTATTGCAATAGCTATATGAAGCAATTATATCGGCAAACTTGGTTAATACACACCATTCAGCAACCGGTAATTGTAGAAATCAGGCTTTTCCAACAGAAGTTGTTAGCTCAATCGGTAGAGCGCTGAGCCATGGATTCAAGGTTTGCGAGTTCGAGTCTAGTCTGAGTCAAACGATTTTTTTCCTGATATAATTCTTGAAATGGAAATGTTTCTCTCTTCACCTTTATCTCATAATTCTGAATAGAGATGTTTGGATGTGAAAGAAAAAGTATACTAGAATATAAGAAAAGAAAGGTAAATTACATGATACCCTTTGCAATTTTTAACTATATTTTCACCTATCTAGGACGTCTCTAAAATGTTCAGACTTCTAGACCTCCTTTTCGCTCTCTTATGTGTCCTTTAACTAATTTCTACAGTTACTTAGTGAATCACATATACATATATTACAGATGACGTATCTCTTTCTCTTCTCTCTACATCATGTCTGGAGATGAATGTTTTGACAATAGGTTACAAACACGATTTTAAAAATTAATACGATCTGCGATATCAGTGATACATATTGTGGTGTTTAACTTAACATATAAAACAATAAATAGAAAAACTGAGAATACGAATCTTTTCGTGCACTGATGCTTTAATAACAGTGAACTGATGCTTCAAATCTGTGTCTTTACTCCCTTCACCTATGTTAATTCCCTAGTCAAAATAAAAACTCTTCAAAATTAATCACAAATTCTTATACAACCATCCCTTCCTTGGAGTACTGCGCGGTCACATACCCGTCACTGCGATGTAAAGGCACTTATGGCGACGAGGATACATCCATTATGAAGGAAGTGATAGATGAAGCAAATATACGCTATTGAAATTGGAATAAACTGAAATTGTCAGTTATACCGTTGTTCCATACACTATAAAAGGCTTACTCTAAGTCATATAGCAAGAGATAAGATGGAATTTCTTTACTGAGTTAATTACTAAGTTAATTTGATTTAATATAATTTTCTGGATAATTAGTAAAAGCATACTAAATTATTTAAGATATTATATTAACGAAAAAACCTTGTTTGATGTAATGGCATGAGATTGTAAATAATAAAGTAAATATTAAAACGACTAGCTCTCCCCGCTGGCCTAGTGGCTGAAGCTTGCGTCTTTAGTACACGGGATCCTGGGTTTGATTCCTAGTGAGAGAGTAGTAAACCTATTTCGATGGTTCGAATTTCACATTATAGGTGTACATCTAATATAGCTTTGGTATTTGAAAAGATTCGCTAAATTTTAAACATACAACTACAATGAAGGCGATGAACTATAATTCTTTCAACGATTTTCCTAGTGTTTATGTTAGATGAATGGGACGAGAAGATTGTATCTGTATTTGGTCCTTATTTAGTTTTGGGACCATCATCACTGGAAATTTTTCAGGTTATGAGATAGTGTGTGACGAAGTTGTAGAGACTAGCGAGATTGTAGAATAATTAGAGAAGTTTCTTTGATATGTTAAAATGTTACGTTATCAAACTCTGGTGCAGTATTCTCCCTGTTTCGAACATCGGCTGTTATTTCACTGACTGTTATGGGAGGTGACGAAAGGTCGTTATCATCAATGAAATTCTCATTATTTGCTTCTATATACTTGTTACAAGAGCGTCATTGTATTGTGCGTTTCTACGCTAAATTAGATTTCTTTCCCGACACTGCAACAAACGTTCGTTATAAAAAAAATTAGCAAAAATATTTTCCCTTTATTATCCAGACTACATGTAACATTATGAAACACAATTGGGTGCTGAGGTTGACTGCATTTGCCTACCTGTTGGTTAAATAACTTCACCTATGTTACGTCAGATATGCTTCATCTGTAGGAGTGTTTCCAGTATTGAGAATTCGGAGATAATGTTATCTATGATACAAGAGAACTAGATCACGAGTGTGGCAAAACTCATTGTAAGAGTTTCGAATCAGAGCAGCAACCGATAGTTATTGTCTCAGCAATCATGCGTTATGTGTTGATAGCTGCTATTTCGAACGGTACCGTGGGATATTTTGTTGTATCTTCTAGTGACAAGTAATCAGCTAATCGGCTTGAATCTCCCAAATTATTCGTGATATCGTCCTGGAACCAACCGAATCTGCATGTTTGTAAAATAAAGAACTTTACGTGTACAATTTATAGCTTCTTTAATTGAAGGCAGGAAGCGAGAATCTCCTTGAACTGGGTTGTGGTGACTATGTTATGGAGTATAAGACTGATATATTAAGATATGAAGTGATAGTGGAGGAAGTAACTACATCTGGAGTTATATTGCTACTTGGACGAATTGTTGGGAGCAGTGAAGGAAGTTCACTGTTGCTACAGTGTTAGTGAAGTGTTGAAATGCTTGAATAACAGCTGTGCCAGAACTATGTATATTTTAAGTAGGGATGGGCAAAACCGGTTTTTATAAAAACCGAAAACCGGTTTTTATAAAAACCGAAAACCGGTTTCTATAAAAACCGAAACCCGAAAAACCGACATTTCGGTTTTCTCCAAAATCGGTTCGGTTTCGATTTTCTCCAAACTGGTTTCGGTGAAAACTTTTCGAAAACACATAAGACTATTTCTGCGGAAATGGATTCGGTTTCCGGAGAACAACGAAACACCATTCTGGTCAGAAATAGAACAAATTTTTTTAAAAAAACGGAATCGGTTTTGAAGAAAACCGAAACCGGATCAGGTGAAAAACCGAACCGGTTTTGGAGAAAACCGATAACCGGTTTTGGAGAAAACCAAAACCGGTTTTGGAGAAAACCGAACCGGTTTGAAGAAAACCGAAACCGGTTTAGGTGAAAAACCGAAACCGGTTTTTTGAAAGTTTTCAAAAGCCGGTTTCGGTTTTCCTAAAAACCGAAAACCGAAAAACCGGTTTTTGTGCCCACCACTAATTTTAAGCTACCAAGGCTATGTAATTTCGGAAATTATCCGTGTACAGGAAAAAAATATGGGCATACTGACTGACATCTAACGTGACTATGATGACAGATTTACTCGAATAATAAATAGTAGTTACTCTGTGTTCACTAATAATAGTGTGGAAAACATGTCTATGTTTCCGGTTTGGGAAATCAATTCGAATTCCAATTATGTTTTCACCATTACGATGGATGTGGAAGAGTTTCTTACTGCAACTCAGAGCCTGCACCGTCATTTGTGTAACATTTGGGCGATCCTTGTCGTGCAACATGAAGACATCATGTCCGTTGACAATTTCTGGATGTTTGCGGGCAAGTTTGCAATGCATATTGTGCAGTTTAGCACTATAACGATCTGCATTGATGAATTTATCTCAACTGACTCCCGTCATAGACCACCAGATCAGCAAAAAGACCTTCTGTGGGTGGAGAGGTGGTTTAGGAAATCGTTCTGGATGTTGATCATGATCCAACTATTGTCCTGACCGTATATGATTGTCATAACAAATCCATTTTTCATCTAGAATAACACTTCGATGCAGGAGTCCTTCCTTACACTCAGAGAACTCCACATCACTAGACAGTGGTTCTAGTTGGCCGACGTCACTCATGAACACTTATGAGTTCATTTTTTCAGCTTAGTAACTGCATAAAACCGCAGAATGACAGTGATATAATATATCTCTAACTCGTCTGCAATGACATGAACACTTTTCCTAGGATGTGCTTGCATGGTGTTCCTGAGGAGTTAATCCGAACATGATGTTGATCATACCTACGGGACTCATTTTGTAATACTGTGTTACGAGAACGAAATTTGACAAATCAGCGACGTTTCTTCACCAGTTCTAGTCCAAATGCATCGTTAATTTTTTGTTTGCTGTGCAGAATATTCCAGTTCGAATTCGTAAAGATCACTCGGAATTGTGTGTTGTTCATAGAACTCTCTATCCTCTGCCTCTCTGGGTACTCCGGCCTGTTTGCTATATGTTTATAGAGTTTATGACTTTAGACGTGATCTTACTCCACTCGATTGTTAGTTTCTAATGTGAGTTTCTCACCAAATGTCAAAGTGTCAGTTCATTTGCACCAATCTACTTAAAATGGGAACAAATTAAATTTAAATTTATATTCATATTTACAGATTTAGTATTAAATTTTGTAGCACTAGTACTTTTTATTAGCTTAAGGAACAATTCACTTTAGTAAATAAATTAAATTTTACTTGATATCTTCCATTGTGATTTTTTATTACAATAATCATTACTCTTCTCTGTAAACATGAAATGTGATGTACTTCATAGGCCGAGAGTATATTGCACTCTAGTGCCGGTTCCCTTAGGCGTGGGGACCAATTGAGAGTTATCGATCCAATCCGATTAAGTCCGTCACTGTCCTTCACAGTCCCTATAGCAAGTCTCCAAGTTAGACAAATCAGAATAATATTAACAAGCAAAGATAATGACGGAAATTTCGTCCATAGACCCTTAGAATGACGACTTTAGTTTTCTTGTCGATATCAATGTCACCAATGAGATTTCCCTAAAGAGGCCTATACTTTTACCATAACGCTGTCCATTATATTGCATCGTTCTAAATGCCACCCTGTTGTTTCATAGAATTCTACTTTTAAATACAAAGTTGTTGTTGATTTTTGTTTTAGCGTCCGGTTCAGCTGCGAGGTTGGACCTATAGCTTAACTTGACATTTGAACCACGTGAGTTCCCGCCTTTGTCATAATGTGATGTTTTAAGCTACATGAATGGATCACAGAATACTGGTATAAGAAAATTGTCGGTTTCAGTGTATCAGCCTGTATTGAAAAGAAAAATTTGTTGACCGACGAATTCTGATCATTATACTGTAAAGAAAGTCAAGATATTTCCTCCATCGTTCGTCATCATACTCATCCTTCCGTATTAAAGTTTTACTTCAGAAATTCTCATCTCAGTCATAAATCAATTTACGGAAGAACTACGGTTTCTTAATATCGCGTGCAGCAGAAGAAATAACATTAGTAATCCAACTCACGGAATAGAAAATTTACTATTTTCCTTTATAAACTTCCGTTGGTAATCATTTCGAAAATATCAAGAGAACAACCAAAACTCTCATTGGTAACTGCTTTGATTTTACGGAGATCGGCTGCACGACGGGAAACCTTGTTTTGCTTCCGCTCCATCCCATGAGAAAGGATAGATTTCATGGCTAAAATTCATATATATATATTGCTACTTGAGGCCAAGACATAAAACTCATCTGGCAGAGACCCACGTTCAATCCTTCTACACCCAAAAAGGATAATCTGTTCCGTAGACTGTCAGATGTACTGGTACATTGTCTAAGAAGAAGTTATCCCAACGATGCAACGGGAAGCATCACTCTAGCAGCCCGAGAGAACAGGCAGAAGAACGTAATGCAGGTGCAGTTAACCTTTCATTAACCCAAAACCCGTGCTACCTCTCTTGCTAATTAGTAGACCAACCCATATTATGGTCATTTGAGGCAATACCGACACCCTAAGGGCATTAACGTTACAACAAGATTGTAATGAATTATTATAGAAACGAATTATAGCCCATGATTAAGTATATTATTTCAGCTAGTTGACAGATACATGTTACACAAAAGCAATCCGTGTCTGTGGAGGCAGAATTGAAATGAAGGATGAAGAAGTGTTGGTCTTCCCCAACTCTATTGGGAAGACGACAGATTGTTGGGGTAGTACCGACATCAACATTAAAACCTTACGTACTATGATAATGCCACTAATAATTCCACAACGCACATTACTGTTCGTAAAGTAGTTCGTGGACTTTAAACAAACACGGTAATCTATAAGTTTAGGAATGTAGGATACCTTTATTTACAGCTCCGGAAAATATTTTAAAAAAATGTCACTGAGTTACAAATGAGGGAAAGAATGATCACAAAATTTGTTCAGTTACAAAAAATATATGAAACAAGAATTTCTTTTAAAAAAATAATGTACTAAATGTGAGCTAGTGCAGAGAGCAGAAAAATTTTGTACTTCATGATAAAGTATTTGTTAATTTATGTTAATCATATGTTACCAAAAGTGTGGTAATATTAGTGTTAGCTTCATATACAGGAAAGAGCAAACATTGTACTTATATTTGTCTGAGATTTCACATTGTTGACACACAAAGAAGTGATCGTATGGATGAAGAACACAGTCCTCGTTAAACCGATGAAAATATTTTGTACATTGAACTCAATCAGCGGAATTGTTTTTACCGTAAACTAACCTCGGCAGATAGCATAATAATTTTCCTTTTGAGTTTTCTCGTTTTTGTTACTGTGTTTTGCAACATTTTTATGTCTGTACATTCTTTTACGTGTCACTACCTTTTGATTTTTCTATCTTGCTATTTTTCTGTGCAGATGTTAAAAGTTTGGCATTATTGTCTTTCGCTTTGCAGTACCACATCTCATTTTCTTGGATGAAACTATACCGTCCAATATAATTAACTTTTCTTCTAGTGCGTGTTCATCTGCTTCAGTAAATGTTGTACGTTCACCAAAATGTTTCTTGCAGTTAACTTTCAATAACCTGTCACGTAACGTATCCGAGGAACTTGAAAAGCTCTTGAAACAGTAGCAAGTAGCATTGCATTCTTTACGGCCTCTACGGCTACTGGCATTTTGTTCAAATTCCTGGAGCATTTCATGCAATGGAAAAAGGATGCAGATATTTTATTTTCTATATGTTAATATTAATGTCGTATTTTTGATATATAGTTATTAAAAATCACAACGAAAAGGGGGAAAAAGCATCTGTCGAAAGTGTCCCAAATGTGAGTGTCGAAAGTATCCCGAATGTATATGTTGCACTTAACTATATTTTTTGCAAGTTAGAAACATTTCACACTGATGAACCAACTACCTGCGATTGCACAACTTTCAGCTTTATGTTGTCCACCATGAGTGCTGAACAATACAACTTTTACTTCTAAACAAGAGCTTAACAAAACATACTCAAATTTTACAATAGCCCTTAACTTCTCACATATCTCTCACACCTTTCCTCATTAGACCTTTCTCGTCAAATTATTCTATTCAGTTTTAAACTTTTACAGATATACATTCCATACAGCTCATAGTTTCACTTAGAACTGATTACGCTAACTCCTTCACTTCCAGGTAGAATTGACAGTGCTTTAAGCTTAGAAGTGTCCGTATTCCCCAAATGTCAGTCATCCTCTGAATGACTATATGGTTTATTTTCTGGTAATTATGCTTTATTTATTTTCCAAAACATGCTTTATTTCAAATTTCTTTTACATAAACAATAGAGCAGAAAATATTGTACTAAACGCCCTATTTCTGTATATTTATTACTAGTTTCTGTCATTCCAATAAACTGAAATCAAATGCTATTTACCAATATCACAAATTAATTTTTCTGTGACTAAAGTGAGTTAGTAAGATCAGTATACTAAAGTTATTCAAGTTCATACTGTAATAATAACAAAGCAGTACTTAAGTATGCTCACTCATATCACTGTTTCTCTTCATCTGCACCATTTTCAAGAAATTCATTTTGGGTGGAGCTCAAGATTTTTTTAAAAAAAATGTCAGACGCGATGTTTTAGGGGGAAAAAATGAAATGAAATGAATTAATTGTATATGTATTTGTAGTGCTTTGAAAGATTCATCTAGTATCGTAAGAAAATAGACTGAAATGTGTTCCGAATCGGTTAATCAAATTGAGTTAATTTCAGCTTTACAGTGGTAAATGCAAGGTGGTTACAATTAAAGTACCGCTATTCACGGATGTCCAGCTCGGGTTGTAATCAACATATTACATTGAAATTTGGTAAATATGCTAATGAGGTCATGCGGAAGCGAAATTACGCTGGAGAAATATTAATTCCACTTTCCGCCACCAGGGTCAAATGTGGCGCTGTATAGGTCGTAGCACAAGCGAGCTCACACTTCATACAATCGCGTAAGGAGCAGCATGGCCATTGATAGAGAGACCGTGCACTGTTAGTAAAATTGGTCTATTAGAATGGGAGCAATTACAGTGCAGCACTGAGGGAATATCGGCATCAGAAAGGAATGAGAAGAGGACCTCTATCAAGAAATGGCTTAAAAGAAGATGATACTGAAATTCGAGACAATGGGTGAGTTGCGTGTGGCTCCAGGAAGGTAATATCCAGCCGAGCTTGTTTACGAGGTTTCTTGTGTGTATGTGTTTGTATGTAGATAGATAAAAAAAATAATCATACAACTAGATATGTATGAACAAAAAAAAAAAAAAAAAAAAATGGCAATACAAGTGGTTGAAGGAGAAATGACCCCGACAAATTCCTCCAAATTGGAAGCATTTTATATGTCAATGGAATAAAAAAAATCACTGGTAGTGATCAGTCTTTGAAAAAGACGAAATTCGTTGCCTTAAGTTCTGACCTCTTAAGCCCCTATTCTACAACTGCTTCAAGTTCACACTTGTTTACCTTCATTTTTAATATTCCCGCGCAAACAGCAGCTTGCGGCGAGTGTCTTCACTCCTCTCATTTTCATATTTTCATTCTCACCCTCATGATTAATCCGATTGGGTAGAAAAGCGTGACTAACTAAGCAAACTCATCACCATCAAAAGCCGAACACCTATTTCAGACTTGGGGGCGCGGTGGCTCAGTGGTAGAGCGTTCATCTACAGTACTTGGGGTCCCTGGTTCAATCCCAGCTCACGCCGTGTGGACTTTGTGTTGGACAAACACCGTGCTCGTGGCTTTTCTCAGGGTTCTCCCGTTTCCTCCCACTTTCTTCATTTCATTCATTTCTCATAATCACCGTCTTCTTTAGCCTAACCGGCATAACCGTTGGACGTAAAACTCAAACAATTCATTTTTCTATTTCAGACTTTTACCGTTTCAATTTTGAAAACTTTGGTGCGTACATTGTAAGTCATTAGTCTTCATTTTGTATATCATATCGTTATTAACAAATCATATACAGAAACTTTCTTTAAGTAATAGGTAAAAACTTGTTGACTCTCATTGAAACGTTTGGATTGCGAGTGGAGCGGGAAGGAATTTTTTAACAAATCTATTTCTTTGCAAACTGGCAATATTAACTTAATAGGGGAGCCGCGTAGTTTACTCTTTTCCAATACTTTTTCTTTCTGCTTGCTCCTTCGGCGCCCTCTTGCTATCAACGCCCGGGGCGACGTTCCTGGTCACGCCTTTAGCTACGGCTCTGTTTGTTACCACAGAAGTAGGGTAAAGAGTAAAGGGATCATTGTGTACAAAACAGTGGTTAGGTCAGAGTTGTCATATTTTACGTTTTTCCCTTAAGTTTTCTGGCTCAGTTTACGTTATATGTTTTTATTTACTAATTAAAATGATTTCTTCCGTATTTTTGTTTAATAATAAAAGGAACAATAGGTAGACAGTTTAAAAATATTTTTATAAGTTAATTCGGAAAAGATATGCTTTAATTAGAGGCACTGATTTCTCACACACTGTTACCATCGCAACCCAACGATGTAACTTAATATTCAGAGACAAAATGCAACAGGTTGCACTTTTAAAGACTTAAAACTCATTTCGCGGCACTGGACCTAAAAATTTGTTGTGGCGCTACCATCGCGTCCATCCTGAGAATACCGTCAAGCTGTTACTCAAAGTTACATATACAATTCCATAGTACAGAACCTAAGTCTATCTTAAGTCTTACAAGTAATTTGTATAAGTACATATTATAGAATATCGTTCTGAAATTAAAAAAAAAATGCATATTGTCCTTTCTTGCTCTTTGCATGATCGCATTTACAGTATATGGTGACAATTTTAACTCCTTGTCAAATATGATTCGCAGCCCCTTCATACTGTCTGTTTTTTTCTTTTCTGTTTCCACACCATTGACCTCGTATTTACTAAAATAATATTGGTTCTTACTTATATACGTAATATTTTATTTTCCTTT
Source organism: Thermobia domestica (assembly GCF_964235325.1). Lineage (NCBI taxonomy): Eukaryota > Metazoa > Arthropoda > Insecta > Zygentoma > Lepismatidae > Thermobia > Thermobia domestica. The sequence continues at coordinate 336,966,346 of NC_137455.1, read as the reverse complement.
TTACAGTTTTGAAGTAAATTATTTTTTCACATACATTTTTTGCATTCAAGTCTTTCTGTAGCAAATACTTGTCATACTCGTTATTAACCATTAGTTACTCGTTATTATTATTAATAATAGTTTCGTATTACTAATATAGCCGGTACCGTTGGAATTAACTACATTCGTAAGAGTATTGTAACAACTACTTATAATGAAATGCTATCGAATATTTAGATCTAAGTCTGTACTTTGTAGCAGGGGTGCTCACAGAAGTTAATGGGTTATACCATAGATACCATAGTACGTCATTGAAATTTTAGGGGATCTTGAAAAGCAACTTAATTGAAATTAACGAGAAATTTAAAAGTATATTTAAAATAAATTTAATAATAAATAGTATTGAAAATAAATTTAATTAATACAAGAACAACACGCTTTAATCAAGGCCGTAACCTTGGTTGGGGAAGGGGTGTACGAACCATTGAAATAGTTTAGAAGCAATAGCTGAGTTCGTTTCTTTCTTTCTTTCTTTCTTCCTTTTTCTGAGTTTTCCGTCCTTTTACAACGTCGTGATTGCGAAAGAGGGATCCGACTTTTACTGAACTGAACGTAAATGAAATAAAACGGAAATAAAAATTAAATAACAACTGTATGTATAGGAAACGATGTATACATTAAAAGCGCAGTAAATTTAAAATTGAAAGGACAATTTTATTCAGTATAATTACTACATCGATATGTATGTGAAAAAAATCAACAAATAACGCTAGACTATACATGTGATATACAACACAATACGCATACAGAAACCAATACACTGATTAAAAAATGTAAATGGCGTACTTAGAAAGGTAGGTTACATGCGTAATTCCTGTAGTTTTTGGACTTAGCGTACAGCAGACGTATGACTGAAAATGCATGTTTTATAATACTTTCCGTATAAGTGTTCCATCTATACGTACTTTCCGTATGAAACAATATAGGCGGTCAGGATCTCATATTCAAATGGACGTACCGGTATATAGCATATAGCTGACGAAGGTTACTTACATATATGTATGTAATATAAAGAAGACTGTTAGATATCATACATCCTGCAACGGCATGATGTAACGACTAAGAGCAGTCCTTATGTAGCATACAGTTAATGTATGCTCCGTACTGATTTCTGTAGTAAGCAAGAGGATACCGCATATTTGTACAATATACCGCTGTCCGGAGAAGGATTTTTCTCAGTGTAGATAGTCATTTAGATATGTAGCCAGCAAGTTATTCTAGGGGGCATGAATTTTTCACGAGGGGTAGCCTTTTTACAAATTAAAACCAACCAAAAGTTTATTTCAAGATTATGAAAGTATTAATAACACATACGCACATGCATACAAATTGCAGTACATTCGTACATATTATTATTATTATTATTATTATTATTAGTAGTAGTAGTAATAATAATAATAATTAGGGATGCGCACGAGACAAGATTTGTGGGTGTCTCGACTCGAAAAATGTATATTTTTCTATTGGAAGAGCCGTGTCTCGACTCGAATTTTGTCAGGAAAATCCTGTCTCGACTAGTCTCGTGCGCATCCCTAATAATAATAATAATAATAATAATAATAATAATAATAATAATAATAATAATAATAATAATAATAATAGTAGTGGTAGTAGTAGTAGTAGAAGAAGAAGAAGAAGAAGAATATGATGATTTCAGATATGCTATATTTTTGAGATCTGGGTCTTGATAGTACGTGAAGTTAAAATCACAAGTTATGTTACGAGCGGCAAATGATGGATTAACACCCTAAACAACCTCCTGTGCCCCTAATTGGGGGTTAGTCTGTTTTATGTTTATTAAAGTTGTGTAATAATTACAGCAAATTAATAATGTTTATAATAGAATGTAAATAAAACACATTTTCAAACATAGACCACGTGAACACGTTAAAATAATTAAAAGAACCTAATTAATCATCCATTTTGACTCTCATTTGCTTAACTGGATGAATCCAGTCCTAAATATGAAAGAGGTTTCTGCCCAAATCTCATAAGCAGTGGAAACTTTTAATATTATAGAAATTTACCCTCCTCTTCCCTTAGAAGTGTAGTTATCAAGACTTTGAAACATATATTTTACTATTTTTAGTTAAAAGTTCAAATACGGAGTTCCATGCATCCAACTTAAGCAAACCCTCCCTTACTTTATATGAGGTTTAGGTCTTGTGCTGGTTAAGTCTTATTCCTTTTACATCTTGTGTATTTTTCATTCACTTGCCTTAGTTCTGAAATTCACCACCACCACACGAAACTGTGACTATGCAGTAACTAGTTGGCAATAATGCTAAGAACGTAGTTAATTCCAACGGTAATTCCAATTTGCAATACTAAAATTATTAATATCATCATCATCTGTTCTGCAGTTATACATGAGTTATATAACTTGTTTCATTGTAAGAATTACCTCTAATTGAATAATTGGTCAAGAAATTAGTTTCTTTAAAATGAAGATACGAGAATCCCCTGACAAATTCCTAAAATAAATTAAATAAAAATATTTAAAGAATATATTTTACGAAACTCTTCTTAAACCAAACATGCATTCAGAACTGTAGTACATACTCTGTAGAGTGCATTTTATTAAGAGTAGAACAAAAACTCACTCTAGCTTTTGTTACGTTTAGTCGAAAAATAAAAATATGTAAAATGTTTGTGAATAAAATCTCCGTTTTTAAATAGCAATAGCTTCGTGAGATACTTGTAATTGAGTGACCTTGGCAGTGCCTGTGGTGAAGTGCGCGAGCTTTCCGCTCTGTGTCGCTAGTTGTAGCTGCAGCCAGCTGCCTGCTGCTTAACTAGCGGACGGCGTATTTTTAACAAAGGTACTGCTAGAGTGAAGTTCTAAAACACGATCGTGGGAATTGTGAAATGGAGGTGTTAATATTTGTAGTTACTACGACAGGAACCAGTGGATTTTGGCTGCAAGGAGACAAAAGGAATATCTAACCACTAAAATGGCTCTGTAAGGAAAACAGGTTTGGAGACAGGAAAAAAAAAAAAGAAATGAAAATGAATGAAACAGTTTCTGGTATGTATGGTAATAATTCTTATTTGCATTAGAAACTTCCATTTCACTTTTCTTATTGTCTTGTTTAGAAATGAAATAAGGAAAGGAAAATAAATGAAAGGAAATTTGGATTCAGACAACTTACGTAACTATTAAATGCCTTGGTTAAGCTATTTGAATAAAACCCCTTTTGGATTTTTGTTTTTAATTATAAATTAAGTTTCAGTAGCTAACCCTGGTCATTCTTATTGGGTAGAGAATTCCAATATCATTAAAGTTTCTACAAGCAGTGCTTTATTGCGTTTAAAGTGGGGATTTTATATCTAAAGATTCTAGTGTCAAACAAATTTTGAAAAAAAAAAAGTTAATTTGTGTTACTTTCTCATTGGATGTTGTATCTGAAAGTTAATTTAGTCTACTGCAAGACTTTCTTTATTACTTTTCGTTCAAGTTATTTGTTTCTAGATTTCAGAAAAAAAATTTTTCTTAGTTGTTATTTGAAATTGGGATTTGCAGTAATTTGAAACTGATACGAACCTATTCTACCCTTCTATCGTAACTATCGCGCTCACTCGATGTGTGGACGTTAATTGTCAGTGCTGGTTGTTTTATTTTCAGGAATTATTTTGCAGTAAAGAATTTTAATGCTATTTATATTCCTAGTGGGTAAAACAGCTAGAACTGGGAATTGGCGGATACATGGAATTATATATGTGTATTTTATTACGCAACACATATATAATTTAAATAAGGTACCTTTGTTAAAAATACGAGTGCAAAAATAATTGAAGGGTTTTCATGAATAGGTTTTCTCTTTTTGAAAGTTTCTGTATAGCAGAGTTTCTGTGGAAGGATTTCCTGCTTAATGCTTTATTGGCAATTTGTTTATTGCAATTGGTACTGTTTGTGTATAGATGTTAATGTGTTCGTGCCTCTTGCATTGTTTATGGCAGGTTGCTAAATGCGTAAAACTGATAGTTATGGAAGTCGCGTGCTAATGTGGGAGGAAACTTGATGGAAGTATATTACAGAAACATAATAGATATAAAATTCCCAAATTATATTGTAGTGTTTATTTGTATATATGTAATTCCTCTCTCCCCGTTATATTGTTTTGTATTTAAGAGTAATATGGCGCAGTTTAATGATATAAGGGCTGGTTTTGTACACGATAATGATCAATCTAGCTCTAGTGGCGATGAGTTTGTGGGGTATCAATATGAAAATCCCTTATTTGAAAATGACCTGAGCGGAAGACAAATTCCTAATTATAATAGTACTTCTCCTAATATGGGAAGGGGAGCCTCTAATATGAGAGGGGGTGGTCGGACCGAAATGGTACCTCCACTATACAACGAGATACTTGTATAAATTGATAATTACTTGTATTTTTGGGCAGAAAGTGCTTTTACATAAGCACTATACCAGATATAATGTTAATTTAAAAATAACAAAAGAAGAATGTTTCTAATATATGTAAGAAATATACATTATAGGATAATGAGTTGCTATGTAGTTGTTGATAGATACCTAACAAACATATACGATTGCAATTCAGTCTATGTGCATATTCGTTCAAAGAAAATCAACGAATAAAATTGTTTAATACGTATCATCGTTTTGTGATTTCAATATAAAAGGTGAGAATACTAGTAAATGTAATCACGGAAGATATTTTAATGTGTAAACAATTACTACCACTCGAAATCTACTTATATTATTAGCCGAACCAGGTTGACGACTACCTTTGGTGAGTCGCTGTAGAAATTTTGGTTTACCTCACCCGGGATTCTTGTAAATTCATATCCCGAAGTAAAGTAAGGGTGAATTTACTTCTGTAATAAGGTTAATGACTACGAACTTGACAAGACTTAGAAGTGGTAAAATAATCACAAGAAAAATGAACGGTGAGGCAATGCAGAAAGAAACCAGTGATAGTGATAACGGTGAACGAAGTGCAGCACCAGGAATGACATTAGAAGACCGAATTTTACTAGTCTTACAGCGGCAAGAACAAAGCCGAAAAGACGATATGGAAGCCATGAAGCAGGAATTAAAGCAGACGATAGACAGACAATATGAAGAATTAAAGCAGACGATGGAGCAGAAGTCCGAGGAATCCAACAGACAATATGAAGAATTAAAACAGACGATGGAGCAGAAGTCCGAGGAATCCAACAGACAATATGAAGAATTAAAGCAGACGATGGAGCAGAAGTCCGAGGAATCCAACAGACGATTGGAGCAGAAGTCAGAAGAGACGAAACAATTTATTATTCAGGCAATGAATGACAGCACCTCGCAGTTTGATGAAAAGTTAAAAAGAATATCTGAGGATTGCCAGGATAATCAAAACCATCTAATCCAAGAAGTCAGTGGTGTAAAAAGGGATTTGGAAGTAATAGAATCTTCTGTACAGCAACTAAAGATTCAGATCACGGATAACTCCAACCAGATACGTGTGAATACACAGTTGATAGCTACCTTACAAGAGAAAATCAGGACACTACAGATCAAGGACAACACATACCACAACAACATGGATAATGATCGTGTAGAATTCCCTTGTTCACAAGAGATGACTTCGCCTTCACCCGTATCTGATGAGGACATCATTTTGGAAGAAATTCATCCAAGAAGTACAGATGGGCGGAAAAGGGATGGTGCAACTACACATCACGCCATAGGTAGGAATTGTCACTCAACAAGAACACGGAATGATAAAAGGAAGGTAAAGTTAAGCGTAAAGATGAGTGAAATACGTGCTATGAGTAAGTTCAGTGGTAAATGTAAGGAGAATGCTACTTCTTTCCTAGAAAAATTTCAGGACGAGTGCAATATAATGTGTATAGATAGATCACAATATATGAAACTAATCCCTCATTTATAACTCCCACCATGTTCTTTACGGTTTAAAGCAGTACGAGATCACGTTAGTACGTATGAGGAATTCAAAGCAGCGCTAATCGCAAATTACGAAAATGACTTTTTGCTTGCAAATAGAGATGCCACGATTAGAAACCAACATTTCAATCCTCGTTTGCACAAATCTATTGTCGAGTTTGTTGTAAATACATACAACGAATTAAAAGTCGTAAATCCATTGCAATCGGAATCTAGAATCATAGCATCAATTCGAAATTTGTTACCGTTTAAGTTACAACAGATCCTGTTTTCTATCCAGTGTATGAGTTTTAACCATTTATTAATGCTTGTTCAATGTTATGAAACTCAATACCATGCTCTGAATCAACAAGCAGGAATAGGCAAAAGTAAAAATAATTCAGATCATTTCGTACCTGTTCGGAATCTAAATATCCGTAGTGTGAACGATACGGAACGCAACCTAAACCGAATAAATTCAAGTAATCAGAACGATCAAAATAGGCAAAGCTATGTTGGTAATCAACCTAACCTAAACAATCGTGACAATAATTATGTCAGATCATTCAACCGAAGTAGACACAAAAACAATCGAAATACATGGCGAAATTCTAGAAATGCTACAAATTCTATGTATAGACATAATCGTTGTTCAAGAGATGGCATGTCGTATCAAAATCAGAATCCCGACGCAATACATGTACAAAATATTGCGGAACCCAATCATGATAGTGCAGTACAATGTACTTTATTAGAATCATATGCTAGTACAAATTTAAACTGATTCTAGTTAATGAAGTAAGGGTTAAACCCATACCAGCTATAGATTCTTGTGAATATTTATTTTTAAGTTTATGTGTTAATATCAATAATGAAAACAATTCTTATGACTTCGATATACAAGCACTATACTTGATAGGATTGGTTAATGGACTCATAAATATTTTAACACATTTGTTTCAACAAATGATAATTTTCAAATGATTTTAATTCTTTCTTGTTAATATGAAGAATTATAGTTCGATTCATTAAAAGCAAAGGTTATTTATAGTATATTTGATTTGTGTTGAAACTTAATTGTCAAAGATTATGTTAAGTATATGATTCATTCTATTAAGCTAATTATTCAACGACTGTCTTCATGCACAATCTTATATGTTACTTGAATAAGATTCTTCTATATTCTGACGCCTAATTGATACAATGCATACTGTAGAATATCAGCTAAAATAACTAATATATAATGCGCCCTTGATCATGGTGACTCATGTTTTAAAATGTAATTGCTTCTTACTATTTTGAATTCGTACCCTTCGTTAATTATATAAATAAGCGACGACGTTTTAATAATAAAATATATATTAATATAATAAAGGATAAATGATAATGAAATGAAAGATTTATTATAAATATATTTATATGAATGAAAATAAATAATGTTATATATATGCGAGGGTCGATCAAAATGTAAAGGACGTAATTATGGAATATTGTTCTTATAAACGGACCAGTGGTTCTTAAATATAAAAACCAAGCTCCCTTGTAACTTTTATATTCAGTCCCATCGTCGGGCGACATTTTTATACAACGAGATACTTGTATAAATTGATAATTACTTGTATTTTTGGGCAGAAAGTGCTTCTACATAAGCACTATACCAGATATAATGTTAATTTAAAAATAACAAAATAAGAATGTTTCTAATATATGTAAGAAATATACATTATAGGATAATGAGTTGCTATGTAGTTGTTGATAGATACCTAACAAACATGTACGATTGCAATTCAGTCTATGTGTATATTCGTTCAAAGAAAATCAACAAATAAAATTGTTTAATACGTATCATCGTTTTGTGATTTCAATATAAAAGGTGAGAATACTAGTAAATGTAATCACGGAAGATATTTTAATGTGTAAACAATTACTACCACTCGAAATCTACTTATATTATTAGCCGAACCAGGTTGATGACTACCTTTGGTGAGTCGTTGTAACTAACCTGTCAATTTCAATTCAATTTTTCAAGGCATGCGTCGGATAGCATGTATAAAGTCTTAATGGAGGAAATTAATAGTTTACCAGTAATTGATGGAGGAAATACTGACTTGACTTTCAAGTTTTTGCTTCGTTTGGATAGTTTTCTCAGGGGGAGGGATTTCCCGTTGGATTTGGTGCTAATCGCTTGTCTTTCTCGAACAAAAGGGGAAATTCAGGAGATGGTACAATCTCTGGTTGGAAGTTCCCTCTCATGGGAGACTGTTTGTAGGCGAATAATGTTGCGTTTGATCTCTACTATTGCTAGAACTCAATATATGAAGTTATATTTTTACACTACTATGAGTGAAGAGGAAACACTCTATGACTTTATTGATTCTAAATTATCTATAATTAAGGTTTTGGATATGAGCATATTAAGGTTTTGATGAGGATACTATTTGTAGTCTAATTGTAAATATGGTTACTCCTCGAACGCATGAAATTTTAGTTGAGCACGGATTTCCTAACACTTTTGAAAACTTGTTAACTTTAGCTGCTAGGTATGATGCTTTGTTCCGATATAAAAGGGATTATTATAAGTTAAGTAAACGAACCTTAGGGGACAAACAAAAACAGGTCACTACACAAAATATGTCACCTAATATGTTAAAGGCTCGTGGCATGCGCAGCTCAGTGGTTCAGATACCGAAACAAAAATGTTATATTAATCATCCTAGTGTTCACCAGTTAGGTTATGAAGACGACTCAATTAGTGGAATGCAAATGAGGGAGAATTGTCAGGCTACAAAAGTAAATAGATCTTAGGGTAATAATACACTAACATGTAAATGTCCTCATTCAGATTTAGATAAATTCAATAGAGTAAGGGGTGTTCAATCTCAACCACGGTCTAATGTGAAAATAAATGAATTTGGGAAATCTACTGAATCAAGTATAGCTCATATGCCTGATAAAAGATTAATGAATTTAATTTCGGTGTTAATATATATAAAAGGCGAAGCTGTACCTTGCGTAATAGACACTGGCAGTAGTAACAATTTCATTAGTCAGCGCTATTATTAACATCTAAGTAGTATGTGTCGTATAAAAAGTGAGAATGTGAACTTACGAACTACGGGTCTTGGAAATACTCAGATTCTCGTAAAACAGAGAGTTCGTATTTACTTCCGCATGGGACGTCAGCAGTTTTGTGAACTGTTTTATATCATCGAGTCGGACGACTTTGATATTCTTTTGGGTAACAGTTTTCATACAAAGTATAGTGCTGTTATAGACTTACCAAATAACTTATATAGAGTACAAAATCGAAGATTAAGCGTACCTATACATGATGCCTCCCAGTTGTCGGCAGAAACTGTGCGCTCTTCCCTTTATACTTCTAGGGGAGAGGATCGTGGAAGGCAACCACCATGCAACCTAGGTTCGCTGGAAACATCTTCTACTCCTAGTACTTCTGCGAGTTTTCAACAACAGCATGGATTGCCGAAAGCTGCTGCATCCACATCATATGGAGCTGTTCCAAAAGAACCAGACCCAGAGTTGGAGTTTTGCTATGATCATTCGGTTCTTCATCCAGAGAGAATTACCGAGGAAAATTTACAAGGTAATTATAAGGTTTCGCCTGAACTTTTACAAATAGATCCTAGTTTACAGAAATATGTTGATAAAATTTTAAATAATTATCAAGATGTGATTTCGGATAAAATCGGTAGAGTCAAGAACTTTGAATATAAAATAGAAGTAACTGATAATACTCCCATTAGACAACAACCTTATCATCTCCCTACCTTTAAACAAAAAGAATTAGAACAATATATTCAACAACTTGAGGAAGATGATATAGTTGAGAGGGTAGACTTTTCACCTTTTACTTCCCCATGCTTTCTTGTAAAAAACTCAGATAAAAGTAGTCGTTTGGTCGTAGCGTATGGAGAAATGAACAAGCGGGTGATTTGTAATAATTTTCCGTCTCCTAACATGGAGAATGTTATATCAAGTATTTCTAATCACTCTATATTTAGTAAACTGGATCTACGATCCTCTTTCTTTCAGTTGACCTTGACTAAAGACAGTCGTCCTTATACTGCCTTTGTCACAAAAAATAAAATTTATCAATTTGAGGTTTGTCCTATGGGTTTTCTAAATAGTCCATTTGTGTTAAGTAATTTAATGAATAAGGTACTTGATGGGTTAATTGGAAAGAATTTGGAAATATTCTATGATGATATTCTATTGTTTAGCTCTAATGTCGAAGAACATAAGAAATTGTTAGAGGATGTTCTCTCCCGTTTAAGAAAATGGGGTATAACCATTTCCCCTAAGAAAACATTTTTGTTTCAACAATCTATAAAGTACTTAGGGTTTCGTTTTGAAAAGGGAACTATGTGTATTGACTCTGACAGAATTAAGGCAATTCAGGATATTCCTAAACCTAAAAATCGAAAAGGAGTGAATAAAATATGCTCATTTTTTGCATTTTACTCTAAATTTGTAAGAAATTATTCGGAATTGATAGCTCCTCTACAGGAATTACGATCTCCTAAACGAGTATTTAAGTGGACAAAAGATCATGATATTGCACTTCAAAGATTGAAGGATGAATTTTGTACTCATGTAATTTTGAAAGTTCCTGATACGAACTCAAGCTTTATTGTCCATTCGGATAGTAGTTTGCGTCATTATTCGGGAGTTTTAAGTCAATATGATGAAAATGGTAATTTAAGACCTGTTGCTATGTTCTCTAAAGCAATTCCCCCTACAGATTGGAGTAAAAATGTCTATGAGTTGGAACTTAAAGCTCTCACTCTTTGCTTAGAACGATTTGAATATTATCTATTCAATCCATTTGTTGTATACAGCGATAGTAAAAGCCTCTCTTGGCTTCTTACAAATCATAAAAGACAACGACGGTATGGAACTCTTCTGGAGAAACTTGCACGTTTTAGGTTTAGAATAGTCCATATCCGCACTAAGGTCAATTGTATAGCTGATTTTCTCAGCCGTGTTGGCAATCATTTGGAATTTTATACGAAAGACGCAGATACTGTTGAAGTTGTTAAAGATCATGGTAAAAGTGTAAATGTGTCTTTTGTAAATTTTTGGAAGTATCCTGATTTCAGTATATCCTTGAAAGAACATCAAAGGAAAGATCCAGAGCTTCAAGAGATTATAGCCAAACTCGAAAATAAGCTGGTGGTAAGAGGTTACAAATTACAGAATAACATCTTGCTAAAACGAACTAAAGGTAAATCTGGTCAAGGTTTTAGAGCTGTCGTACCTTCTTCTTTAATTAATAGCATTCTAGAGTATGCTCATAATTCTTTAGTACCGGGAGGTCATATGGGAATTAAGAAAACGATACAAAAGGTTGTTTCTCGCTTTACATGGTCTACAATGTATTCAGATATAAAGAACTATGTGAATATTTGTGAAATATGTCAGAAATGTAAAGATAAAACTAAGAAACCTATGGGAAATTACTATACTAGAAATGTTAAGCATCCGAATTACATTTGGCACATTGACGTAGCTGGGCGTCTTCCCAATAGTTCGGGATACGAGTTTATTTTGATTGTCACAGATTCTTTCAGTAGATTTGTGTTTTTAGAACCTTTGAGACAATTAAATTCTAAGACTATTTGTAATAAATTATTAGATCTTTGTCTGAGATTTGGATTTCCAGGTTCTGTCTTGCACGACGGCGCGACATATTTTGTATCAGAGTACTTTTCTCAATTTTTGTATTCTTATGGTATTCAGGATGTAAAATTATCCCCTTATAACCCGTCGCCGAATAAGGCGGAAAGAACCATAAGGTCGGTGAAGAATTTAATTCGTGCATACGTTGATAAATCACAAAGAAAATCGGCCCAATTGTTATCTAAAATCGCGTTCACTATCAACATTAGCATGAATGAAATTACTGGTTATTCACCTAGCGAAATTTATATGGGAAGAAAATTTTATCATCCTCTTGATATTAAATGGTTATTAGATCTAGAAATTTTGGACGATGACCTAAATAAAGATGAGAAATTTGCTATTATCTGTAATAATATTCAGAATTCCTGGAAACGTAGTGAAAAAAATTACTCTCAGAAACATATTCCCGTTAATATACATGTAGGAGATCTTGTCTTAGTTAAAAGAATGTTAAAATTGTCAGTGGAAACGCACTTTAACCCTAAAATTGCTCCTCCTTGGGATGGTCCATTTGAGGTTTTAAGTAAACCTACACAGAACACAGTGTGGTTGAGAAGTGTAGAGAATTCTAATGTAATTTTGAAACGCCATGTATCCTTTTGTAAAATCTTTAACGTTCCTCCTAATGCTCAGGGTAATAATAATTAAGATACCTTTATATATACTTGAATTGCTTGGTATTTGTATTGAGATTTATTGTTATATGTCTTGTTGGAATACTTGTTGTGTTTATTTTATTCTGTTTTTTCCTGCAGAAAAATCTTCATTATTGTTAAGGGCTAGGAGTTGTGGTGGTAGAGCCCAACATCATCATCCGTGTTCGTCGCGTGATTGTCGTTAATATGTAATGGAGTGGATAATCTAAGTTTGTAAGAGGATTAACCATATAATATTGATCTTGAAGGAAATTTGGTAATGTACAAATTATTTTTATTTTTCTCCTCTTGGTTAGTATAATAATATTGTTTGCCCTCTTCGGGGGAGGGGGAAATTAATGTGTTACGTTTAGTCGAAAAATAAAAATATGTAAAATGTTTGTGAATAAAATCTCCGTTTTTAAATAGCAATAGCTTCGTGAGATACTTGTAATTGAGTGACCTTGGCAGTGCCTGTGGTGAAGTGCGCGAGCTTTCCGCTCTGTGTCGCTAGTTGTAGCTGCAGCCAGCTGCCTGCTGCTTAACTAGCGGACGGCGTATTTTTAACAAAGGTACTGCTAGAGTGAAGTTCTAAAACACGATCGTGGGAATTGTGAAATGGAGGTGTTAATATTTGTAGTTACTACGACAGGAACCAGTGGATTTTGGCTGCAAGGAGACAAAAGGAATATCTAACCACTAAAATGGCTCTGTAAGGAAAACAGGTTTGGAGACAGGAAAAAAAAAAAAAATGAAAATGAATGAAACAGTTTCTGGTATGTATGGTAATAATTCTTATTTGCATTAGAAACTTCCATTTCACTTTTCTTATTGTCTTGTTTAGAAATGAAATAAGGAAAGGAAAATAAATGAAAGGAAATTTGGATTCAGACAACTTACGTAACTATTAAATGCCTTGGTTAAGCTATTTGAATAAAACCCCTTTTGGATTTTTGTTTTTAATTATAAATTAAGTTTCAGTAGCTAACCCTGGTCATTCTTATTGGGTAGAGAATTCCAATATCATTAAAGTTTCTACAAGCAGTGCTTTATTGCGTTTAAAGTGGGGATTTTATATCTAAAGATTCTAGTGTCAAACAAATTTTGAAAAAAAAAAGTTAATTTGTGTTACTTTCTCATTGGATGTTGTATCTGAAAGTTAATTTAGTCTACTGCAAGACTTTCTTTATTACTTTTCGTTCAAGTTACTTGTTACTAGATTTCACAAAATAAAGTTTGTTAGTTGTTATTTGAAATTGGGATTTGCAGTAATTTGAAACTGATACGAACCTATTCTACCCTTCTATCGTAACTATCGCGCTCACTCGATGTGTGGACGTTAATTGTCAGTGCTGGTTGTTTTATTTTCAGGAATTATTTTGCAGTAAAGAATTTTAATGCTATTTATATTCCTAGTGGGTAAAACAGCTAGAACTGGGAATTGGCGGATACATGGAATTATATATGTGTATTTTATTACGCAACACTTTCCAAAGGAAAGACAAAAGTCCATTAAAGTTTACTTATTTACGACTAAAGCCCACCAGATATTTGACGAGTGAACATTAATATACCAACTGTATACATTAAGAACGCATTAAATTTAAAATTCAGAGAACATTTATTATGCAATACAATTACTACATTTCACAATGTGTTGTGATAGAGTTGATATGTATAAGAGAAAATCAACAAATAACGCTAAACTACTAATGTAATATGCAACACAATACGTATGCAGAAACCAATATATAGTCATTTAGGAGGGTAGCTAGGAAGTTTTTCTAGAGGAACAAGCTTTCTACATATTAAAAGCAAATCAAAAGCTTATTTCCAGATTATGAAAGCGTCAATAAGAGAGTAAATATATAGATATTACATACATACATAAATACATATATCATTATTATCTTCCCAGTTTGTTACCTTTTTGAAACCTGGGTCTTAGTCTGTGAAGTTGAAATTACAGATTGTGGGAAATGTACGAATAAGTTAGCCATAAGAAATCGGAAACTATTCATGGCAGTCCATTTGTTTGACTGAGTTCATCTTCTGTACTCTTATATAAAAGAGTAAAAATGAGTGACTTATCTTCCAGGGCATACTACTACAAATAGAGTCATTAAATTTTTAATTTAAAAAAATCATTTGCTAACGAAAGCAGGATATAAGATAGGATTTTTGGAAATACGTATCGTGTAAGGCTTGAGTTTTTTTTATTTTTTTTAAGAATAGTGTATCTGCTTCGCAAATTACTGAAGCTAGTAAAATTAAACTTGGTATACAAACTTTGCACTTAAAATAACTGAAAATTCAACACATAAAAGGAAAAGGGCAAGGGGGGCTATTTCTGTAATATTCAAATTTCCCACTACTTATTCAGGAACTACAATATACTTTTTTGTGTTTCATATGTTCCTTCAATGAAACTGTTTCCATATCCAAGTAAAATTGTTCTACGTTATAATATGAAATACTATATATATATATATATATATATATATATATATATATATATATATATATATATATATATAATATATACGTGTTCCAAAACAACATCGACAACGTTTGCAAGATGATTCCTGACACCAAGGTAAGGCAAAAAGTATAGACCAACTTGGGTGCACAAATGTTTCCTTTCGGAGTTATAGGCTACCGAAAACATGAAAAATTGAACTTTAAAGGTCCATAGCTCCAATACTATGGAACCTACCGTAGTCGGTTCAAGACTTCACTTAGGAAGTAGTATGTACTCTATATCCAAGCTTCAAAATCCTGCGGTACTTCCGCAACAATTTTTATAGAGGTAGTTGGTGAGTACTTCAAATTATATGCCGGTAGCCAAATCCCCTCTATAAAAAATATTATATATATTCTGTTCACACCTTTCCCTGTGTGCACATCTTTCTGTTCCGTTCCAATTGTCACGATTCGTTTTTCGATTCCAAGTTGGCACCCCTGTCACTCGTACACGACGTTAAATTTGACATATGCAACAGGACTTTTTGTCTTCTTTTGATGCCACGAATCACCTCTTGGAGTTTGTGCACAACTTTCAGGTTCACCCTATATATATATAAGCTATATTATAAACTTTATTTTCTGTGGTAGAATGAAGAACAATCAAAATGAATGCTTACAAGTTAGTGCATACAAGTTAATAGACCAAACAGATGTAAGTTATATTATTAAATTGCATATATGGAAGCATATAGTATACAGATTCTATTCGTCGCGAAATTGAGGTACGTAATTCATGAATTGTTTTCAGAGGAATTAGTCATGTGCGGTGTCATTTGTGTCAGCGATGATGGAGAAGGGAATCAGACTCTCTTCTTTAAAACTGAACATAGTTATTCAATTATGTTCATGATATGTTTAATCAGACAAAAATTAAATTACGTCTGATTATTTGGCGTATACTGGTTTGAAGGCATGGGCTACCACTGACCTTGTATAATAATAATTAATAATAATAATAATAATAATAATAATAATAATAATAATAATAATAATAATAATAGGTCTAATAATAACAATGAACAAAAAGTGGTTGATGTGTTTCGTTTGTACTTTTGTTTTGAGACCATTAATGTTTCCACCGTAAATGTAATTCCATCATATATTTGCGCAGTTAACTTCTCGTGGATTGCATTCGTAAAATGTTAATTTTTACCAATGTCACTTTCCTTAAGAGTCGCCTCTGTTACTGACGTTGGTTGTCTTTCCGTACTAGTCTTCGCAAAAATTCTGAGTATAGCAACGTAGCACAAAAATAAAGACGGTCATTATACTTATTTTATTCATTATCACTACCTAAATCTCAAATTTTGCGTTGTGTTAACGCAAACGGTTACGGAATGTGCCTGGTTATCCAATGCAATATTTTTCGTTCACCAATTTGCATCACTAAATATGTATAGTGATTTTGCTATTTGGCAGTGGCGGCTCTAGCAGGCAGGCCGGGTAGGCACGGACCTACCCAAAAATTTTGAAAAATGCATAAACGCTAAAAGATACAATAAAGAGTAAATATATTTTTCACTATTTATATTAATGGTAGATAATTATTTAACAAACAGCTTCAAACACTACTGTAAAAGTAATTTCCTAATGTCATTAATCAAGTGTCAGTAAAACACAAATTTTGCATTTCGTTGATGCAAAGCGCTACGAAATGATGCCCCGAAATTCTCAGATAGCCTCAAAGTCGCTCCGCCTTCAGAAACCGATCCAAAGAGAGGAAACCTGCTTGGTTGTCTGCCATGGCTCGCTAGCATACTGTTAACGGAGGAACCTACGTGGGCACGTAAGCAGTTACACGTTTCTCTCTGTAAGCAGTTACACGTATTTCGGAGGTTGCCAAATTATCAGTGTCTACGAGATCGAGAGCGAGAGGGATTGCGTTCTAAGCGTTAACGGCTGCCTTAGTAGTATTCACGTTTGCGGAAACGTAGAGAAACTACTACCATGAAAAGAAGATAATAAACTGTAAACGTAATATTTTAAATTAATTTATACGTATTATATTAACTTTATTAATGTTGCAGGGCTACCGCCAGTAGCCTCGTTGCCCATGAAATACGCCACTGACTTTAGCAGACGGTTCTATCAAACGGAACTCAATTAACACAGTAATAACAAACTTTTAATTCCTTAAAAAGTATTTCTGAACAATATGCACCCTGTAACTAAGTTACAAGAGGTGTAAACTGCGCATCCACCGAGTCAACTTTTGGCATATTGCAATCTATTAGTTCCTCAACGTGGCTGAAAGAAACGTATATAAATAACTGCGTAGAGCACCCTATGGCTGAATGGATAAAGTCATGGTTCGCTAGCTAGGAGGTTCGTGGTTCAAAACCCGTCTCTGCTGCTGAAGATTTTCTAAAATCTTAATTTCCTAGATTTTAAGATCTTTCTCTCCTTTCGTAATCATCTGATAGTCTAAGAAGAGTTCTCCACATTAATTCGACAAGTGTCTGATGTGATGCTCGCAGTTGAGAAACTTTCCTTTTGTTTCACAAAATCAGAATCTTCGTCATAATATTTACGCTGTCCAATAATTTTTTCTCCAATTCTAAATTTACATATGTAACTTATTCTTCTCTGTCTCCATATTTGAATCTCCCTCTTTCTCAATGTTGTCCACTATGAAAGCACATGGCTTGGGATCAAACCTTCGATTCTTGAAACGAAATGTAAGCTCTTTGGCAGTGTGCTATCCCAACTCTATATGTTTGTTCCTAAAAGCAGTGTCATTTTAGATTTTGTCTGGAGGGATTCTAAGAGGACATAAGAGTTTAACTTTTTTAATTTTGTATTACTATACACTTGATCAAACAATATGTGCTTATGAAACTCAAGATAGGGGGAATACACCCTCCTGTTCTGGCCAATTAACGCTCCTGGAACATTTGCTTGCAATTACTGAAAAGAATTAAAATTAATCATTGAATAAGACTCATTTCTGTCAGAGTGTTTAAAGCTCTGAGCCCGCATTACAGACTTTGGGAAGAATAACATCTACTGCCGTGATTTACAATTTCCATAGATTTCACAGGAGCTTGCAATCTTTAAAGAAGGGGAAAAATACAAATAAAGGCGTTTATGAAGCTATGGAAACATTTTGTGACATTTAAAAAAAAATTCAGGCTCTATAAAGGCATTTCAGAACAAAATAATGAAAGAGATGGTTTTAGAGCTATAAACCCTTTAAACTATATCCAGAGAATTGACATTAATGGAAATTACAAAGCAAGACAATCTAACAACATAATTAAAGGATGAAGAATACATAAAGTTAGAGTGTTATATTTTCAAAATCAAAACCTGAAACGTAAGAGGTTATAATATACAACATATGAGTTGAGCATAGAAACATGATTTTGTGCAGAAATATTAATATTAGCAAACTTCTTTCTGTTTTTCAGGAGCAGATTCCCAATTCCATTGGATATGATGGTTCCCGTACCCAGGTAACATGTTATTTCATTATTCTAATAGGTAGTCGTAATGGCATGCAGTGTGTAGTTAATTGTCCTAGTTAATAAGGTAGTGCAAAAGTAATAACTTCATCCGTAAGTTGGGTAGATAGAAATATCAGTAGTTTAGTGTTTAGTTGGCTTGCTTAACTGCTAATTTTGCAGTTGAATACATAGTTTTATAATATGTAAGATGGTTGGTTATTAATTACCACCTAGAAGCAAGTATTTTTTAGAGTTAGATGTATATGCTGAATATCCTTGATGTAGGCTCATCTATTTACATAAATAAAAATGAAACTAGCTATGATTATGACTTAATAACTATTGAATCACTCGACCGATTTTGATCAAATTTTCAACATAGATAAAGTTCCGGGGCTGGGGTATTTTTTTATCATTTTACTTTGACGGTGCAACTTAGGGGAGCGGCAGGGCGAGTTATATAAAAATGATTGATATTAGTGCCGAATCCATAGTTTTCGAGGTCGTTGAGATGAACAGTGACCTTTCTGATGCCGTTTAAATCCAAATTCAGCCCACAATAGTAATATTTAATTTTTAGGACAAAATCATCTATCAGAGAGCGCTTTAGTAACAGTAAAAGTGACTGACTAACGGAATATATGACTAATTTTCCTTATTTTAACCCAGTGAAGTGGGTAATTGATGCTAGTAAGTAAATATGCATTTGTATAACTTTGCTTTATCTATAGTTTGCTTACTATATTATTATTGAGATACCTTTATTACTTTATACTAAGTAGACATTAGTATATTCATTATGTATCATTATTTATGTTATTTATAAAACATAGATTACTATCTATAGTTGTAATATTATTGATTATAATATTTCTGTATTACTGTTGTCGAATATGACAATAAAGTAGTATTCCTTTTATTCCATTTATTTCATAATCTCTTCTTGTTTGAAAGAGATGCCATTGCTATAAAACATAATACATCATAGTTACCCTTGTCATTGTGTAGACCGTTTACGATATTAAAATGAATAATCAGCTCGTTTCCTAAACGCGAGCTTAAAGTGAAATAAGGGATTCCGTAAGTTTCACTACTGACCAAGATTTAAAAAAAAAAAGTGTTTTAGAAAAGAACAAAACATGTTTAAAACATGAAAATGATGTTCAAAATGTTTTAATCATGTTTTAAAACACACTCAAAAAAATAAAAATGTTTTAAACATTTTGAATAGTTTAAAACATGATTTTAAACACAAAGTCAAAATCGTACAATAACTTACTTGATAAGACTTTTTGCTCTTTACTTGCAACTGGAATTACAGATTCATGCTGTAGACGCTATATACCGTTTAGTGCAGTATTGATAGAAATAAAATCATTTGACTAAAAATGGCTTTTACATAGTTCTTTAAATTAATTTTTGTTGGCTATATTGGATTCAAGATGATTTTCTAAAAAAGAAAAAAGAAAAGAAAAGAAAAGAAAAGTGATAATGCACCTTAATATATCAAATTTTTATTTTTGACACCAGCGGTTTTGGAAATGACTTTTTAGTGTCCATATCGGATTGAAAATGCTGACTTTCTATTTCCGTAAGCTATTACTGATAATACACATTATTATTATTATTATTATTATTATTATTATTATTATTATTATTATTATTATTATTATTATTATTATTATTATTATTATTATTATTATTTACCTAATTTTATTTGTGTAGCACCAGTGGTTTCCAAAAACATTTTCGAACGACCATTGGATTTAATATGGCATTCTTTGCGACATTTGACTCAAATAATTGTATTGTTTTCAGAATTGTACATACCTGTGCATAATTTTTTACTCAGTTGGTCACCTGGAGGTGGGTGAAATTTTAGTTGCAAAATTTGATTGCTATTTCGGAACACTGATGCTAACAAAATTATTTTAAAATAATAAATTTTTGAAAAGTAATGTTTGAGTTGAGTTGATTTTGCGTTTAACGTCCCATTCAGCAGCGAGGCTATAAGAGACGGGACCTACGATTAACGTGGAATGCGAACCACATGAGCTCCCGCCGGGAAAAGTAATGTTTGAAGCACTTCCTGTTGTACTAACTTTAGAATAATTTCTGCAAGCCTATGTATTGGTTGCTTTTTAAAGTTAATAATTGTATTGAAGAAAAGTAATATCTGGGACATTCAGAGCATAATGGATCCAAGTCCATTTTCAATAAGGTTCAGTTTTGCTCAGCAAATGAATTCTATTTCAAAACGTAATATCTTCGCAGTCAAGAATTCGAAATAAATGAAACTAAAACAACGTGAAAAGGCATGGGCTACTTTCATATGACAGCCGCTAGACAAGGGCAACAGAGGGGGCAGGAGGGCAGCCGCCCCTACTCCTACCCTAAATTTTAGATTTGGGGGGCAGTAAGGCAGATTTAGAAACCTTTTGATAAGCAAAGTCCAACAGAACAAGTTTAAGGTCCTTACACCGAATGAATACGAAGGAAATACAGATTATCAAGACTGGAAAGTTGCTTATGCTCAATTTCCAGAATTTTAAGCAGGCCTGAAACTCGAAAGTAGAGCCACTTTTGGAATCCCGGGAAGGGGGGAATACAAAAGAGCAATGTAGGCCTATAGCTCCTTACGGCCAATGGAAATGAATTGTAACTGATCAAAATCAGTATTTATTCGATGTAATTACTTCAAATTTGTCCTGTTGGACCTTGCTCAGCAGAAGGTTTCTAAATCTGCATTATTGCCCCCAAAATCTGAAATTCAGGGTAGGGTGGCGGATGACCTCTAAACGGACGCCCCTTTCTAACGGCAATTATATAAAGCTCTAGATGGCACCTTGTTACGCAGTTTTTCTTTCTTTCATTTCGGATTCGTGGTTGCGAAGATATGACGTTTAATGAGCAAAACTTAACCTGTTTGAAAATGGACTTTGATCCCTTGTGCTCTGAACGCCCCATATCTAAAAATAATACTTAAGAAAAACTAAGTTGGAGTCAAATTTATCCTGTAGCCCAAGTTTGTTTGAGACTCATAAACTTAGTTTGTTTGGTTTGATTGATTAAAGTTTTGCATCAGTAGCATGGCTATATGAGACACGGCTCATTGTTTAAATGGGATCCGAACCACCAAGTTTGAAATTTTACGTCGGATAGCAGTCAAAATCTATACAACAAATTCCGGACGTCTCGTGCCTCTATCCTCAAAGTTTAAGGTTAAAAGACCGAAAATTGCGCCATGTAGCGTGGTACATACATGTAGACAGACAGATAGACTAACAAATGTAGATCAAGTCGTCCCAGGAACCTTTCTGACGTTCGGCAGTGATGTGACAATAAATATCACACATTAAAGGATAACTAAGCGGTGACTGCCATACCTTACGCATTCTCGCCTGGTTCCTTCAATACAAGCTATGTCAGGTTGTAAAGTTTTTAAGAAAATTTAGAACGAAGATGGAGAGAATGAAATAAAATTTCATCATATAATGAAATAGAAATTGATGATACAAAATTAATTCTTACCTGAAGTTCCCAGTTGCATCTCAACCACATCACTAACGTTAGAATCATCAGAAGTAATTTTCGGATCAACACTTTTACCATTTGTTTGGGTTTCCAGTTTTTTCACAGCGTTGCATTTTTCATAATGATTCTTCATTCTTTGAACTAAACGAACTATTTCTTACACATTTTTCAACGAGCTGGTATGGTCGTTTTCTTATCTGATGGAGTTTGAATTACTTTAATAAATTTACTCCAAATGATGTCCTTTTCTCTTCCCCTAAAACTCAGGGTAAACGATTCCAAGTTGTACGGAGACTGATAACCAACATGTACTGTATCAACGAATGCCTGTGATATTTAATTTCAGAACTGCAATTTAGCAAAGAACCCTCTGAATACAACACGAAAACTAGTTTTCAAGATATTTTTTTTTTTAAATTTTCTAATATTATTTCTGCATGTAGTCCAACATTCGACTATGACCCTTTCTTGCAAGTTACTAATAAGCATTTAAATAAATGCTAAAAATAAGGGAAAAAGAGACAAAATAAATTGTAGATCAGTACATTGACCTGCTGTAGCAAGGAAAAATCAAAACATTCACACACAAAGAAAATAGCCTTCTTAATGGGGAGCACTTTTTGATACTGGCAGATTTTTTACAAAATAAAATAAAATAAAAATAAGCATATGTTTGAAACAAACCTTAAAAAATACACGTGTTTAAAGCAAAATATTTAAAACGTACATAAAATTTGTAATAAACAAAATCAATTGTTTAAAACAATTTAAACATTTCTTTGAAACATTTTGTTTTAAACAGAACAACCCTGCTACTGACCTTATGAAAATGTTGTAGAAATGTGACGATGCGTAATGAAACAGTAATCAAACGTTGTGCTAAAAGAAGTATAGAAATCTCCCAGAATTTAGTTGAAAAGAGTAGACTTCAAATGAACACCGGAAATAATTATGCAACCAGGAACCCGAAACGGGTTACTTTATTTAGAAATCCACACTACTGATAACTTCCATAGCAAATAGTTATACATATAAATATGTAAAAACAAAATTATTGTTTGCTAATACTAGATTGTCTTATACGTATATCTACAATTACTTATCCAAATTGTATCCGTTCTCCTGTAGATGATACGTAATACTTGGACAACGATTCATATTTTTAGTATTTGACTTCAAAATCCAAGAAATGCCTTTAATTAGGCATCTAAACTTCCAGTTTTAAAATTAAGATTTGATTTTTTAATTTAATTCATCAAAGTCGACATATATATATATATATATATATATATATATATATATATATATATATATATATATATATATATATATATATATATATATATATATATTTGTAGCAAACTAGATTTCTATACAAAAATAGTCGAAAACGACTATACTGTATTAGTGTCGAATCCATAGTTTTCGGGGTCGCTGAAATGAATAGTGACACTCTAGCTAGACGCCGTTTAATTTAAAGTTCAGCCTCCATCGGTATGGGAATAAGGAGGGGTCAAAATTAAAATGAACAAAATGGCCGAGATTGGAATGGAATCATAGTTTTCAGACTCGCTAACCTGATTACAATTAATTCTGATGATATTTAAGCCCAAGTCTGAGCAAGAACTGGCTTGTTAGCAGGCCTGGAAATTGACAGGGGCAACGCCGAAGGCGTTGTATGTATATTCCTGGAGTAATTTCAACCAACCTTGGTACACATATGACTTAACAGCCTGGAAAAATTTCTGTGTGGGTAAGAGACTTATATGTTCCTTTAGGAGTGAGAAGAAGTGACATGGAAAAATAATTGAAAATGACCAATATTTTTGTCGAATCCATAGTTTTCAGAGTCATTGAAATGAATGGTGTCATTCTCGACGCCGTTTAAGTCTAACAATAAGTTCAGTCACCAGTAGGGCAAAATACCCTTAGAGGGTGATTTGTGAAGATCATTGTAAACAATAAATATTAATGTCGAATACATAATTTTCACTAATATGAGTAATTACACCCCCGATGTCACTTAACTTAAAGTCCAGCTCTTTCACGACATCTTTTCAAACTACACCTTATGTCTTGTCTCACAGGAAACCCTAGCTATTCCGAGTATTTCTTTGAGAATCTTTTCGGCATGTTTCATTACAGACAGAAGAAGTAAAACAATAAAAAATATACCCCAGCGTTTGGTAGGTAATTAGAATGTTGATACTACAATATTTAAATCATATGTTCGAATGTAAATTAAATTAAATTAATAATTACTAAGAGTGTTCTTATGTTGTAGAAATAATTTCTTATATGACATACACTATTTCTAAAATAAAACCTATTATGTAGGTAATAAGAAATTAAATGTTGCTTGAAAGGAGGGAGTTCGTGTTATTATTTAGCCCAAACTCTTTTGTCTTCAAGAATTTTTTCGAAGAATTTCGAGATTAGAATATCTTATAAATAATTATATCTGTTATATATATGGTTGCAAAACATGGTCGCTTACTTTGAGGGAAAAACAAAGACAAGGTTTTTGAAAATAAAATAATGCGGTGAGTATTTGGACCCAAAAGAGACGGGGATTGAGAAAATCCATAATCTATTCAACTTCGAAACTATACTTGTATAATTTTTACCTAACATTGTTAGGTTCATTAAATCTAAGAGGTTCAGGTGGGCAGAATGGAAGAAAGTAGAAATGATTTAAAAATTTAACTGGAAATCCAATAGGAAAAAGACTATTAGGAAGACTTATGCTCAGATGGGAGAATAATAATGAAGTGGATCTTGCAGAAGTAGGAATACAAAGTAGAAAACTGGATTCAGTTGACTAACAATAGAATTCAATATTGAGCTCTTGTGAATGCTGCTTTAAGCCTTTGGATGCCATAGACCATAGAATAAGTTAGTTAGTTGTGTACATAATAATTATTGTCTTTATTACAATCCACAGTAGTTTTGCTTCAAAATTCTTCAGTTATTTTCTGTAAGTTGACCGCCTAAGTTAACTCTTTCCAGTAGAACGAGGAGACCAACATAAATAGATTTTACTATATATACTATATAATACTATGAAATAATTTCAAGTACTAATTTGCACAAGATTTATTCTCATTTCGAGTTTGTGGACCAAAAATTTATGTATACCAGTAAATAATGTTTCATTAATATTAATATTTAATCTCTCTTAATGGAATACGCACCTTTCTCCGATTTACGATATCAAGTTTAGTGTATCTTAAATCTCTCTCAATAGAATAGGCGCCTTTCTCTGATATTCAATATACAATACCAAGTTTAATGTATGTTTTCTCATGGCAATAAACAGTATACCAGTTTTGTTCTTAATTTAATCTCTTCCAATAGAATAAGCACCTTTCTCCGATATTGAATATAGAATACGAGTTAATGTATGTTTTCTCATGAAAATAAACAGTATATCAATTTTATTCTTAATTTAATCTCTTCCAATAGAATAGGCACCTTTCTCCGATATTCAATATACAATACCAAGTTTAATGTATGTTTTCTCATGAAAATAAACAGTATATCAATTTTATTCTTAATTTAATCTCTTCCAATAGAATAGGCACCTTTCTCCGATTTCTTAATTTAATCTCTTCCAATAGAATAGGCACCTTTCTCCGATATTGAATATAGAATACGAGTTAATGTATGTTTTCTCATGGAAATAAACAGTATACCAGTTTTGTTCTTAATTTAATCTCTTTCAATAGAACAGGACCTTTCTCCGATATTCAATAAACAATACCAAGTTTAATGTATGTTTCCTCATGGCAATAAATAATATATCAGTTTTGTTTATAATTTAGTCTCTTTCAATAGAATAAGCACCTTTCTCCGATATTCAATATACAATACCAAGTTTAATGTCAGTTTTGTCATGGAAATAAACATTATATCAGTTTTGTTCTTAATTTAATCTCTTCCAATAGAATAGGCATCTTTCTCCTATATTCAATATACAATACCAAGTTTAATGTATGTTTTCTCATGAAAATAAACAGTATATCAATTTTATTCTTAATTTAATCTCTTCCAATAGAATAGGCACCTTTCTCCGATATTCAATATAGAATACGAGTTAATGTATGTTTTCTCATGGAAATAAACAGTATACCAGTTTTGTTCTTAATTTAATCTCTTTCAATAGAACAGGACCTTTCTCCGATATTCAATATACAATACCAAGTTTAATGTATGTTTCCTCATGGCAATAAATAATATATCAGTTTTGTTTACAATTTAGTCTCTTTCAATAGAATAAGCACCTTTCTCCGATATTCAATATACAATACCAAGTTTAATGTTAGTTTTGTCATGGGAATAAACATTATATCAGTTTTGTTCTTAATTTAATCTCTTCCAATCGAATAGGCACTTTCCTCCGATATCTAATATACAATACCAAGTTTAATGTATGTTTTCTCATGGCAGTAAAGAGTATATCAAGTTTGTTCTTAGATAGAGATGTGTACTTGTAGATACTTAAAGATGGGATATTTCTATAGGGCATATGTATATTACAAGGATCCTCACATCACGACAAAAGCACATGTCAACACAACACGTGTTATTGATTGTAAACAGCCTAGCAGACGAGAGGCCGACACGAAAGGCACCAAGGAACGCCTAAAGAAGACGGACCTCACGAAAGGACCCGAAGAGGACAGATAAAAGCCCAACCACCGAGGGACCTGGCATCAGTCGACCAACTGATCGTAACCTATCCTAAACCCTGGAGGCTGCTATGAAGCTAGGAAGTCATCCTAATCACAACTAATCCCTGGAGGCTGCTATGAAGCTAAGGGGATCACCTTAAATACCATACCTCGTGAGGGCTGCTATGAGCGGAGGTTTCCTAGAGCCGAATCCTTGAGAACCCTGGAAGCTGCTATGAAGCTAAGGGGTTACCCGTGCAGAACATTCTAACCTGCAAACCTTGGTCATTATAGAGACACTTTGTTGTTAGAACTTTTGTACACACAAAAGACTTGATTTTATAATAAAATTGGTGATGGGATAAAAATCTCGGTCCATTATTGACTCTACCTATAAGTCATTACATGGTGCTAGGCACCGGAGTTTTGTACAGGGCGCTCTTTTTAGCAGGCACTGATAAGGTCAGTATCAAAATCCATCTAAGTTTCGCTATTCCTCCACTCTTTTTTTTTTTTTTACCTTTCCCGAGTGCGATTTATGTCGGAAACTAGATCAGGCAAACAAACATATAAGTCAGGAGGGAATAATACAAATACGACAGAGGGTGCATCTAATATATCCTTTAACATGCCACATTTGACGAAGTATTCGGAATACGCGCACGAGGACCCGGACAGATTTACAAGATTTTTTTTTTGTTTTATTTACTCTTCGCATTCATCTAACCAAAAACTATGGCACTTTTTCGATTTCTTTTAAGGCATTCTCATGGTTAATGCACATTCTACTATGTAAACAAAATATATTTTAAAAAATAAGTTTCAAACTACGAAATTCATACTATCTATGCACAAGTATTTATCCAGTGGAAATATTGTCGGTTAGACTTCTTCAATTGACCCCGCACAATCATTATGGAAATAGGATTTCGGTGGAATTGCATGAAACCGTGATATTCTGTAGATATTGTGATCCTGAGAAAAAGTCTCAACGGACACAACCACAAAACACTGAACATTTGGCCACTATAGAGCCATTAAAAAAACACTTGAGTATAACGATGTTCTTGATTTCGGTAGACATATATGAAACTAAGAGATGCCTATATTAAAATTTATCGTTTTATTCTATGCATACAGAGAAGCGCACAATCACGTGGAAATTGGATTTCGGTGGAAATTAAAATCTTCAATTAGGGTCCTTGCTTTCGATTTAGTCAATCACTGTTTTTTTTAAATTTTTTTTTAATGAACGGTGTCCTACTAATAATACGAATATTATTCTTACCCACGAGTGCCCATTCATCCTAAGATCTTGGGCACAACCAACGAAATTTATCATTCTGTCCCTAAAAATCTACCTTCTTCCCCAAATTAATCATTGTCGCTCCCAAATTTACCACTGTCCAATTTGGTTTACCATTTTCGATGAAAAAAATTGCTCTAAAGTCTCATGGAGGCAAACTGCACCTAAAATATGCCAGTAGGCACCTGTTTACTTTAAAATAGAAAATGAATGCGCTGAAAACAGCATTAAAAAAAGAAGCCATTTTGTTTGGTCATTTCTGTATCGCTTGATGTCCAAGGACTTTGCTCTCTGTAACAGTGCTAATACCTGGTAAATGTCAATATAATTATATTATGATGTTTCTGAAACCTACGGTTTTCTTTGTGGAAAATTTAGTCTAAGTTATTTCTGCATTTCCAATAGTTATATATTCGGTGTAATATATCCAGTAGCAATGTTCCTTCAAAATCAATATAATAGATTATTTCTTGAAAAAGAAATTCGATATTTAAAGTAATTTAAAGCACATACAGCAAATTGTAAAAATAAAAAAAGACACGTAAAGCATATATGAGGATCTTAATTTCAAGAACTAATATGTCGGACCATTCATGCAGATTTTTCAAGAGATGCAGATTTTCTTTTTCATGGTAAGTTCCCGGCCGTTAAAATTCTTATCAATTTTGATTATACTGGTGAATAATAATATAAGAAAATTTTAATCTTCGTAAGCAGTGCTTTTGGTATTATTTAGGACCGTTGAAATCCTGTTGTTATCAGTGTTTATTATACTACTAATTAATCTAATGCAGTGATTCGGAACAGGTGTGTTGTTAAATTTTAGCACTTAAACTTTAAAGTATACAGGAGTCCTATAAGTCTAGACTGTACACAATACATTTTACTTTACTATGAAGCCTTTAAGAATAAGTTCAAATCAATTTTTAGTCCTTGAGTTCCATATATATATATATATATATATATATATATATATATATATATATATATATATATATAAAATTGAAAATCATTATGTTTGTGACTAAATTTCCTGAACAGCCCGACCAACCTCGATCAAATTTGTAACATGGATGAGGTTCGAGGCTGGGCTGGTTTTAGGCTATTCACTTTGATTGTAGAACAGAGGGTTGGGGGAAGG
This sequence comes from Thermobia domestica, assembly GCF_964235325.1. Classification (NCBI taxonomy): domain Eukaryota; kingdom Metazoa; phylum Arthropoda; class Insecta; order Zygentoma; family Lepismatidae; genus Thermobia; species Thermobia domestica. Next base: position 336,937,453 of record NC_137455.1, on the reverse strand, counting down.
GGGTATAATAAAATAAATAAAACTTAATAACTCCTGAACCACTCGACCGATCTCGATCAAATTTTCAACATAGATGAGGTTTGGGCCTGGGATCGTTTTTATGATTTAAATTTGAAGGTGCAACGTAGGGAAGGAAAAGGAGGAAGAGATATATAAAATCAATTTATATAAAACTAAAATTGGCTATTTTTATAACTTAATAACTCTTGAACTATCCGATCGATCTCAATCAAATTTTCAACATACAGGAGGTTCGGATCTGGAAACATTCTAATTTCACTTTAATGGTACATTCTAGGGGACGGGGAGGGAAGGAGGACGTATAAATAAAAACTAATAAAATCTAATAGCTTTTGAACCACTCAACCAATTTCGATCAAATTTTTAACACATATGAGGGTCGGGCCTTGGTTTTTTTTTGTTTCACTTTGACGAGCCAACCTAGGGAAGGAGGGGGAGATATATGTAAAAAAAAATGGAAATAAAAATGACTGCCTTTGTGACTACATCACTCTTGAACCACCCGACAGATCTCAATCAAATTTTCAACATACATGAGTTTAGGGGCAGGAATTACTTTAGGCTATTCACTTTGACGATGCAACGTAGGAGAGAGGGAGGAGGAGAGTTATTTAAAAATGATAAAAAATGACCGATATTAGTGTTGAATCCATAGTTTTCGGGGTCGATGAGAGAAACAGTGACACTTCTGATGCTATTTCAATCCAAGTTCAGCCCTGATAGTTGTGGAGGGGGAGGGTACAACGTAGGGGAGGGAGATAAACATTTAAAAATGATCGAAATTGACTAATATTAGGTATAGTGTCGAATCCATAGTTTCAGAAGTAGCTGAGATTAACAGCGACAATTCTGATGCCGTGTACCGCAGCACGGAGAAGGGGGAGGGGAGCTATATATACCGTAAGGGTGGGGAAGAGAAACTTAAAAATGATCAATAATGACCAATATTAGCGTTGAATCCATAGTTTTCGGGGTCGATGAGAGAAACAGTGACAATTCTGATACGGTGTGCCGCAGCACGGAGGAGGGGGAAGGGGAGCTATATATAATAATAATCGAAAATGACCAATATTAGTGTCTAATCCATAGTTTTCGGGATCATTCAGATGAACAGTGACATTTCCGATCCGGTTTAAACCGAAAATCAGCCCGCCACTTGGGAGAGAGGGAGAAAGAGATATATAAAAATGATCGAAAATGGTCACTATCAGTGTCGAATTTATAGTTTTCTGGGTCGCTAAGATGAACAGTGATAGTTTCGATATCGTTTAAATTCAAATTCAACACCGCAACTCTGGGGAAGGGGAAACAAGAGATATTTAAAAATGATCGAAAATGACCGATATTAGTGCTAAATCCACATTTTTTGGGGTCGCTGATATGAACGGTGACACTTCCGATGCCATGGCCCGCAACTTCGGGGAGGGATATATATATATATTGGCAAAAGTGCCCGGCTTCTCACGGAAAGATTACGCTCGTCTTGTCTCGTGTCTCGAAAATGCAAATACAGTTTTTGAATTTGTTTTAAAATTTATTAATTCAGAATAAATTATTTGCCTTCGAAATGTATACCAGCGTTTATTATTTCAAATGACTATCCTACAAAGAACAGAATATACCTAGCTTATTTTTTTATATGATTCTTACAAACAGCTTTCATTTCCATTTTTCAATCGATTCAGATTTAATTATTTTGTGATAGTGCTCCAGAATCAAGTACAATGTTAAAGCATTCATCGAGATCAGTGCTTCAGAAGATTTCATTCCAGGGACTGGTGGGTATATCTATGTATAAAAATCCTGTTATAGAAGTACAAGTACTCTTAATGGCAGTCTTATCAGTAATTAAACATTGTTTCATGGTCTTTCTCGTTCCGAACACAAACAACAACGTGTCAGCCTTGTTCGGTACTGAATTTTGAAAGGATGCTGGTTTGACAATAAAATTTAGTTTTTGTTATTGTTTTATAATGTTATTCGAATCTAAGCCATTTTTGAAATAGGAAAGTCACATAGGCCTCCTTATTTATTGAAGTGTCGCCAGAGGTTCTGAAAAAAGGATTTCAGTATGAGTGGGGAAGGCTTGCATTTCGACTGTACCGACGGTATTGACAAATATTCCTGTCGTAGTAAATCATTACTAGTTCAGTCAAAACTAAGCACTAGTTGCTGGAAGATTGTAGTGTTGGTGTTGTGATCTGTTAATCAAACCAAACTTGGTTACAACCACTTGGCACAACAGGTCTTTTTTTGTGGGCCTCAGCTGCTCTAGTGTTGCTACAAGACGAGACGTTTCTTGTGTATTGTCTCGTCTCGTAAACGAGACGAGTCAGAACTATTCGAAACGAGACACGAGACGAGACGAACACAAGATATGCTTTGCACGAGACGAGACAAGACAACCTGAAATCTCGTTTCGTGGCAACACTAAAGTGGAATAGATAAATGACAAGCAATATCATTGGTGTTGCCCCTGTCCAAAGTTAAGAATTTCATAAAATAGATAAGTAACTACGAGCAACGCTTCTGTCATGCACGTTCATGACTAACCTTGGGCTTAAATGCCAATTAAGACTGTCACCAATCAACTTATTGACCCCGAAAACTATGAATTTGACACTAATCTCGAACGTTTTGGACATTTTATTTTTCATCCATTCAAACCCTCATTCATACCAATGGAGGCTGCATTTGCACTTAGACAGCATCGGGGAAGTCACTTTTTATCTCAGCGATCCCAAACCTCATGGATTCCACACTAATGTCGATCGTTTTCGATTAATTCTACATGTCAACTCTTTTATACCCCTGTTAATCTACTTTTTCTTTTAGTACGTTCTCCTACATCTTTATTATTAAAATTAATAAGCAATTTAATGTAGAATAGTATTTATATTTAACTTTCTACCCAAATAATTCAAGATTAGCAAAAAAAAAAAAAAAAAAAAAACTCCTTAAACAAGCAACCTAACAAGGCACCTCTAGACTTCTACTTTCTTTCTGTAAGACATGTGTGCAGAACCATTTAGTTGTTTCTGCCCTCAACAACTCTATAGAGCTGTTTTACCTCCACAATATTTTTCATTCAGATTACAACTTATAGACCCCTATATGTCAACATGTTTTGATAAAATGTTTTTCATACCAAGCTTCGTCTTCCTAACATGAGGAATTTGTGAGATACTTTTTTTTTCCTTTCAAACCCCCTTCTCCCCTTACAATGGGAACCAAAAAGTTCTATATTGCCTACGGTCTCTTCCAGACTATAGTCTTTTCGATAAAATTACTATAAAGTATGCCAAGCCAACAGTTTTTACAATAAACAAACATACAAACATTGATTTTTATATGATATATATGTAAACCAATACTATAGTACTTAATTTAGTGTGTTGTAGTGTCATTGGCGGTATGCTGTCAGTGAAAATACGTTGGGAATACAGGACTATTGAAATTGTTTCCTTATCGGGTTTTTATGAAACTGGTAAATAAGTTCAACACTCATAAGTAGTACATGCCGTAAAATATTTAACACGTTGATCGCCATGTGCATCACCGGTGATTCACAGTGGGTGTAGTTTGCGGAGCCATGTGCATCATACGTATGTGATTCACAGAATTTGCATCCTTGTTTTTGAAGCCGTGTGAATCACCGGTGATGCACAAACACGTAAGTTTTAAATAGTGAAATAAATTCTCCGGCCTCAGAAAGGTGTTTGGCATCCTTGGATTCCGTCTTCTGGACAGTTTTTTTCACCAGAAATTATTTGATCATTTTGGTACATATTTTCCTCCAACAAAAATGGCCCTACAATTCAGCTTACCCGATTTCGCTCTGGCAGTCAACGTTAATACAGCTGAAATTTTTGTCATCATTTTTTGTTTACTATACTTGCGAATTTTCTACAATATTATTATACTTTATGGAAAGAAAAATGTCCAAAGATTAGATGTAGCCTATAACAATCGAAACAACATGATGAACAGAAAAAAATTGTCAGCATAAGCGCTCGTGTGTAGGTTTCGAGATAATTAATTAAAAAAAAAAAAAAAAAACATTATTTTGCAAACCTAAAAGAAACTATGCTGAACGAAAACAAACCATCCTATTAAGGTGAGACTAATAACGAAATATACATTGACGAAGCTCTTCATTACGACATAACAAGAGGACAGTACGTAGTATTGTTAATGAGATTATAGGCCAATGTTATGGTTCGCTCTTAAACTTTATTTTCCATTTAATTAAATATTACGCAATGATAAGTTACGTATCACTTGATAGATTCCATTAAGGTTAACAAAATAATATGCTTATCGCCAGTGGCGGATCCAGGATATGATCAAGGGAGGGGCTAAACCATAGTTTAAAGATTTATCAAATGTAAAGCAGCATTGAAGCCTATTTTATCCAGTGTATACCTGAGCTTCATGGGGGGAAGGGGGCTATAGCCCCTCGCCTGCTTATGGGTATGTTCTGATACATACTTTTTGAGAAATGTCGACTAAAAGCAGGGAATTCGTGTTATTATTCAGTTCAAAATCTCTTGTCGTCGCGAATTCTGTCTTCGAATTTGAAGCTTAAAATATATAAAACGATAATCATGCCTGTTGTTTTGTATGGTTGCGAAACGTGGTCGCTTAGTCTGAGGGAAGAACGTAGACTGAAAGTATTTGAGAACAACATCCTGAGCCGAATATTCGGACCCAAGAGGAACAGGAATGGGGAATGGCGGAGACTTCATAACGAGGAACAGCATAATTTATACCGTTTGCTAAACATTGCTCGAGTCATTAAGTCTAGGAGGTTCGGGTGGGCAGGTCATGTAGCCAGAATGATAAAAAGAAAGGAATGCTTTCAAGGTTTTAACTAGAAATCCAATCTGGAAACGACCATTAGGAAGACCTAGGCACAGATGGAAGGACAATATTAAGATGGATCTCGCAACAGTAGGAATACAGATAGAAACTGGATCCAGTTGGCTAAGGATAGAAGTCAATGGAGAGTTTTTGTGAATGCGGCAGGCCCGTATCCCCGGGGGGGCAAGAGGGGGCCGGGCCCCCTCTAAATTTTTCTTGTCCCCTTCCTAAAAGTTTCATGGAAGGCTTGCAAAAAATCTCGATTAATTCTATGTGTAAACACTAAGAATAAAATGCAATATAAAAGAGATTATTCCAAGAATGTTTCCATTTTAACTATTTGACGAACACTTCTAAACATATTTTAAAGGAGTTAAAGTTTATCAGTCTTCTCGAATCTCGATATGAAATGACACAATACATATTGAAGCAAGTTTTTACGAAAAGAAGGAATATGTTCATAATACTTCATGTCACAGTTGTAATAGCGATCTGGAAGGTAGGAGACGAAGTATGAAGTGCTTGCTGCAAACCAAGTCATAAAAAGAGGAGCATGAACAAAGCGTTTATCTTTTGTCGATTGCAGTAACGGCGGTAGGTTATTGTTATACTAGGGCCTATTATGTAGTTGTAGTACATACATGCATTGCAAAATCCTCGTCAACAGCAAACCTTAGATTAACTGCGAAACAATTAGTTGTGAGTTGAATTAAGAGCTCTGAGTTCCGTTAAAGGCGATTGATTCTAGTAGGGTCCAAATTATTGTGGTGTGATATGTAAAACAAGAACTGTGGTGGAACATTCACCGTAAAAATTATGGTTGCAAAGACTTTCATATGTTCTCGTAGAAGAATAAAGTTAAGCTAAATTACCTTAATTAGATGAGTAACTGAGCAAGCGAACATATTTAACGTTTAAGTTTAAGGATTAAATTCCAGGTTGTGGAGCCAGGACTAGTAAAAATTTGCAAGATTTAGAGGAGAAATTAAGTAGCAAAACGTTTTGTATTGTACTTGGGGTGGGGGATCCCGTGGAAGTAGCTAGTTTTCATATAAAAACGTTGTAAATTGGAACTATTTCTTAGTCGCGTACGCGTAATAATGTTGTAATTCAACATGAAAAGCAGTGATGCTTTTACTCGATACTATATGGGTGGAGCGTTTTACTTACATTGAAAAAATCCGTTCTCCAGACAGTGGTATATTGTACAAATATACGGAATCCTCTTGCTTACTACAAAAATCAGAATGGAGCATACGTTATCCGTATGCTACATAGGCACTGCCCTTATGTTACATCATGCCGTTGCAGGATGTCTGATGTCTAACAGTCTTCCTTATATTACATACATATATGTATGTTACCTTCGTCAGCTATATGTTATATACGTCCATTTGTATGAGAGATCCTGACAGCCTATATTGTTTCATATGGAAAGTATGTATAGATGGAACACTTATACAGAAAATATTATAAAATATGCGTTTTCATTTATACGCTTGCTGTACGTTAAGTCCAAAAACTACAGGATTTACAAATGTAACCTACGATATTACGTATGCCGCATACATTTTTTTCTCAGTGTGGCTTTGAATAACATAGTATTTTTTTTTTAGCTGTTTTGGTATGTGTCTTCTTGGTATAGTGTGCAGGTGGTTCATTTATATAAAACGAGTTTAATTTAATATTTTAAACAAGAACTTAGTATAAATATTAAATAAAAATTACAACTATAATTGTAAACAAGGGAATTACTTCAAAGTTACCTGTCCACCTAATTTTCAACAAAAACTATAATAAAATCTACAATCTTCAATTTCTACTTAAACTTTACTCATTTTATGTTCTGTTACGTTACCTCGAGGGTGTGAGTACGGGGGAGGAACCACAATTACATATGGAAATCCATTATTAACCTAAAGGAGAGACTGGCGGGTCGCGCGGAGCACGGTTGTGGGTAGTTAATGGGGAGTGCGGAGCTGAGAGGGAAGAACGAGCGAAGCGAGAAGCCGAAGTAAGGTGGGATAACGCACTACTAGTTACTTAGGTTAGGTTATGTCTACTTCGCACTTACCTTAGTACGTACTTAGGTTTGTAGAGCTCTCCTATCTCAAGCAGAAACTCATGAACGATTGTTGGTGGTCTTTGTTCTTTCACTAATTAAGCCATGAATATTCAAAAGATTAACCTCATTATCAACATCGTGTTTTACAAGTGTTAGTACTGTCAATTCACATACAGCGCAAAGACCCTGTACACTTGCAGGCATGTTTAGTCGAAAATTATCCACAATCCAACCGTCCTGAACCTAGAGACAAGTAGTTCCCTCTACTTGCAAATTAGTTCCGTCTTTATAACCGCTTATCAAAAGGTATTACACATAAATTAGGCTTCACTTACATGTTATCAAGCACACAAGCAATCAAATTATCAATTTCTTCTAGGTAAATTTTCAAAATTTTGATAAAAACGGAAGGGCAACTTCACAAGTTAACCCTAAATAAGAGCCTAAGTAAAGTTGAATTTCCTTATTCCACAGTAGATCATCTCTCGTTCTTGATCGTAATGTTGGTATTATATGTGGGACTATTAAAACATTTATATTTTAATTCTAATGCATGTAGTTAGTAATACCCATTTAATAAAATTCAAGTTTTTTCATGTAGATTTCAGAATGTTAACTTAATGGGTATATGTAAGGGAGGATAATAGCATTAAGTAGAAGCAAAATACTTAAATATTAAAGAGCAGATATGATGAATTGTTGATGTTACTATTTGATGAACTATAATATGGTTGGCTCGGTCCCCCCTAACTTCTACCGGACCCCCTCTACATTTTTGGGCTGGCTACGGGCCTGGAATGCGGCATTCAACTTTCGGGTTTCATAGGCCATAGAGTTAGTTAGGTTTCGAAAAAAATGACAGACGTACTTTTGTAGTGCTAAAATATATAAGTTTGTTTCCAACATTAATTGATAGTCCTGCCGGAACTGGTTCTTTATAAGTATAAATATGTATATAAATAACTCTCTGTTAAATATCGGATTGTTTCTTCTAACGGTGATGGGGCGTTTACACTTAGTCGATTTGCGTTCGATTCAGTTGAATTGACGTCACTTTCAACTTAATCGACCCATGAAACAGACACTCCTTAGCAGTGACAAATATAGTCCTAACAGCTATAAATATACTACTTTATTATCTTACAACATTTGGTCATATTAATTCGATTTTCACCAACGTTCGTGTGTCTTTTCTAACTCTAGAAACTACGGCTAAAAATTTACAGGGTAATCAAAATTTTGTAATGTTAATAGTTGTGAAGTGAAATTAAATCTTTCAGTTCGAAGTCAATAAGCATAATCCTTTTGGACTATGGCAGACGGATGATTAGAGGCAAGTGAACGATGATCTAAGAATTGATGGAATGAGAATGTAGGAGGAGAGGGGCCCGCGGACTGATGTTGTCCACCACAAACTTAGTTGGTTAGCGATCGAACCAGGTACCGCGCGCACCACTGGTGAGCGCTCTGCCACCGTACTACCTTTAGAATTCCATTCTAATTCACCATTTTGATTAGTTGAAACGTATAGGATATAGTTTAAAATGAAATATATGTTGTGTATTAAAAATTTGACAACATGAAAACATAAACAGAGTACTCAAAACAATAAATTATTATTAGTACCTTCTGCACAGCAACACAATTGAAAACAAATAATGGTGAATGTTTAGCAGATAGGGTCCAGAAGTACGTAAAAAATACAAAATTTACAGGAAAAGTGGAAGATACAAGTACTTACACCTAACATAACACAACCAAATCTAACCTAACCTAAACTAAACTAATTTTAAAAGACCTGAACTAACCTAATATTAATAAAAATAAGCGAAATTGTACCATTTTTTCGAAAATTATGCTGAACCACTATACTAATATAATCTAACATAAACTAACCTAACTTAATCTAACCCAACCTAAATAACCTGAACTAACCTAAACAAACCTAATGTGAACAGAAACTACCTAAATTGTTAACATTTTTCAAAAAGAAAAAAAATAGCTGGACCCGTTCTGCTAAACATTGTCCCAAATAAATATATAACATGGAACCAAAATAAACTTTCAGTGACTTTAACAAGGAGGAACATATTACCTGGGAGGTAGTATCTCAGGGGGAAAACCTGTGTAACGAAACAATCCGCTACACATGAAATATTCAGATTTTCTTTCTTCTGATATAACTGATCACGAAAAACAATACCGTTTTGAAAAGAGTAAAAGATTAGATGCTTTACAGTGTTTATTTCTCCAATTAGGCCTACTGTACTCTAAAAATGAAAACGAAAATTTTGAGTTTAACGTACCACGATTATGACCGTTAGGCTAAGGCAAGTGAATGACAATAGAATAATTGGTGGAATGAGACTGTGGGAAGAAACGGGAGTGCCCCGAGAAAAACCCACGAGCATGATGTACTATACAAATACGATTCTATTTTTAGATTCTGATTTTGCGAGATATGTTAATGTTAACATGGGTTTCTAAGAAGCAACAGTATCTTTTCTGAATAATGACAAAATGGATCTTAAAGTTCCTATTTATTTGTACAGTTAAAAGCAATGGAAAATCCCGTATTCACGAAAGCGTCACACAATTAGTATTGGATGTTCAACAATTGCTAGCGAAAGAAAATGTCCAAAGATGAAACATATTGACCCGAACAAAATTATATGATTTTTTTCTAAATCCTCATGTGTAATTTTTGAGAAAATCGATTGAAAATAAATTTCTTTTGTGTAAGCCTAGAAATGTTTGCAGCATGATAATCATACCACTTAATTACACTGAAATTAATCCTGGAATATCAAGAATTTCATTATGAAACTATTAAGAAGACAGCAGGAGCGCACCCAGAGATTTTTGTTGAAAGAGGTCCAAGCTTTCGGCGGCGGACTCCAATACTAGAAGCACTACGTCTATCTAGTATTGAACGGTCAGTAATTGTAAAATAGTTCTATCTGTACTTTCAGAAAAAAATGATAGAAGTAGTCTATTTTTATAAGAGAAAGAGTACAGATGAAGTGTAAGATCAAATTTTCATGCTACATCAATCATTTCGCTCGTAAACAAGTATAGTTTTATTGCCCAAATGTACCGTGTTGATTTACGAAGTTTAAGGGTGAGTGTGTCCCTGGACGACAATATATAGTATGGTTAATAAACTATAGCCCAAAATTATTGTCTACTCTTAACTTTAATTTTTTTTTGTTTAGGTATGATGTCCAAAAGAAAAGACATGTATCAATAGATAGATCACATCGATATGACCAAAATGAAGACGAATTATCATGCGTAGTTTTCGAGAAAAATCGAGAAAAGCAAAATTGTATTACATTAAAACGTACTTGTTCGTTACTAATCTGGAATTTTTTACACTATCGGAATAGCTTTTGAATCAGGGGTAAAATTGGATCTGAAAAGGTAGGGGGACGGATGACGTCACGCCGTCCCTTGTGTCTATCTTTGCCTATTGTAACTTTTAGGAAGTAGAGGAACGCCATAAATACTTTTTGCAAAAGGAGGGACAGTGTCGTCCCGCATTCTCCCTCACTTTCACACCTGTTTTGTATTATTAACTTTTGTACTGTATAAAAAATATAAACCATTTAGTATTAGATTTTATCTATTGTTCTTCGATGTTTTCTTACTGTGATCCATAATTTCAACGCTCAGTACTTTTATAAGTACTTTCTGCATCACTTAGGATCGTTGAAGTTGTCTTATGTTATTTAGCAACATATTATTGATAACAATAGCCACTTTCAATGGTCTGGGTAATTTTATCTTAGAAAGACAAATTTTTCACGTTTACCAAACAGATTATATGAATACACATTGGTGTGCAATATATATTTGGTTTGACATTATAACTTACCTTGAAGTCCAAATAGTTGACTGGGTGACTTACAAGTGAACAACCCTCCATAGATAAGCGACGCCGAAGCTAACGACGGATAAGGCATATATGTCGGTGCTGTGGGGGCTGACGTAATGTCCAAATTACAATTATAAGGATGCGTAGAGGGAAATGTTCCAATAAGATTTTGCATTGACAGAAAGTCACTACTACTTGACGGGAGATACTCGGCAGTTCCTACAGTTGCACAAAGTCCAGACGGTCGAACTGTGACAGGTGTGGGCCGAACAAAAGTGCTGTCGAACACTTTGCGAACTTTGATTTGACTGTTCCGTAAGGCATCACAAGAATCTTCACTGCTATCGCATTTGCCTTCCACTGATATTGACGGAGAAGATGTATCATGAATGTTATTACTACTATTGCTAGTGTTAGTGCCTAAAATGCTATCAATTGAGAACTTTTTATTTAAGTAGCTGCTACCAGTGGATTGAGGGTGTTCCAGTATAACCTCAGGACTTGAGTCTCTGTGATTACCATCTGTAGAATCTTCTTGAACGTAATCATTGCTAGGAGAAGTTTCGTATCTAATAGTTAAGTTTCTATTCTCCATATTTTCAAAACACTAAGGAAGCACTAAAACTATCTTATAAGCCTTTGCACTATTTCATAGATGTAATAAGTAAATACGTAACAAATTGTTTTTTTATAACAGATTAAGCTTTCACAATTCGCGAAATGAGCATCTTTCTGAAACCACAGCCGTGCTACGTTTAAGCCTACTTAACTCCATGTCAGATATCAAGTATCTCACCTCTTGCTCTACGCTAAACCCCATTCCACAATATTAACACTCTCTCAGATTGGTCTTTCGCGTGTTAGGCTTAAAATTCCATCTTCTGGCTTTCATTATTTTCAGGAAGAAGATATTGCCGCATTAACACCTTTGTAGAGGTATTCACATTTCTTACTAATGGGGAAGGTAGTGTGAAATGTGTAGCACGCACGAGGGGATTAGATTCTAGATTCTCCTTTCGTTACAAAGTAGCTGTCGACAGCCATCATAACTCATTCTCGGTCAAGTGGGGGAGGAGGATGAAGATGAAAACTACTATTTATAGTGCATTTATGAGTTTGTTCAGTATTCTTCATGTCTTGTTTGCTAGTCTTGTTAACACTTTTTGAAGCTTGGGTCAACTGAAAAAGGTACGTAAAATATTAAGCTTTATTATACGAAAATTGTACAAAGAAAAGGAGAGTTTAGAATCTTATCTGTAGTGTATTACAGCTCATAATTCTCTTCCATGCTGTGATTTATATGCTTTTCTGCTCGAACAGGTGTGAGTGACGCCTCAAATTCTCAGATGGGGAAGTGCTTCGTCATATATTACCTGATGCTTTCTTTGTGGAATTTCATTCCTTTACTCTCACCTGATTGGTTAAAAGAGCTAAAGTGGGTTTTGCGCAAACGCCTTAACTAGCTATGAGAAAACTGCTCGAAGACCAACCCTCGTTATTGTGCAAATAACAAATGAGGACTTAAAAAGCACTAGCAAATGGTGAGTTTGCGGCGCCTCGTCAAATGGGGTTTTAGACCCCTCCTCCTTATTCCTTCGAAGTTAGGCATCACTTAAAACGACTGCATTCAAACGGGTAAAAGAGAGGAGGTGGGGTGGAGGGAAATACAATACAAGAGAAGTAAAGTGTTATGTGTTTGCGAGAGACAGGGAGCGCGGAGAGAGCGTGTTAAGACCGAAGAATGACGATTCGTTATGATGTCGATATACTTTCTCAAACTGCTTTTACCGAACGATTGTAAATAGGACTAACTCTTAAAGCGACAATCATTTGATATATATTTTTCTTCGCGTTGATCAATAGATGTACCACATTGGATATATCCTCAATAACACTGACTGAAATAGAATGAAAGTTTGAAGCACGATAGAGTTCCCTCGTAGGACAGTATCTCTCCCCTTCAACTCGCGTGTATATGAGGAATTGAATGGAAATCTTACAAGAGACGAATGGATTACATTTTGTGGATAGCTTTTTTTTTCTGGTTTCGGCTAGTTATTTGTGCAACGACTCACCTTTTTAACTCTTTACACATAAAAAAAGAATAAAATAAACACTCCTGGGCTGTTTGAAGAATTGAGGACCAAACTGATCCATTTTCATTTTATATGAGAACATAGAAATAAGACCTCCATACAAAGATTGAGATAGCGCTTGGAAGCTTCGCTAAGCCCATCCCCACGTTTTCGAATATTATTTAATAACTTAAAGAGAATGAAGAACATCAAAAATTTAGGATTGAGATTAGGAATTAGATTTCTGGGCTCTCGGCATCTATGGTTATGCTAGAATCAAGGTGACCAGAATTTTCACTTGCGAAAACGGGACGCATACGAATCGACTCCGGGGGGGGGGAGGGGTGATATCTGACTTCCAGATTGCATTTTGGGACTCAGCAGTGTTCTCAATTTACAAAATACACAAGTAAGAGTGATAACACACCGTTTCTAACTTTATGTGTACCAGACAACAAATAATGGTTCCCGATTGTAAGTTCTACCCAACAATTCTTTTAACTAGTTGAACACTCAGAATTCCCACTTGAACACGAACACTCAATTCCCATTTGAAAATTCAGAAGTTCTAGACACGGCTGAACCTTGTTAACGAGTGTTGGTACGGAAGAGAGTAGAATTTCCATTGACAATTTAAATTTTGAATAATAATTACGGGACACCTAGGTCATTTTTACTTAAAAACGGGACATTTAGGCGTCCCGTTCGAGAATCAGAAAAAAAAACGGGACAACGGTTGGTAAAAGGGACTGTCCCGGCTAAAACGGGACGTTTGGTCACCTTGGCTAGAATGTCACGTATGTGGGATGACGTCCCTCGGCAACAGGACTGCCTCTACCATATGTGCAAAACGTATATTTGCACAGGGAGACAAATTTTGAGAGACAGCAAAATGTGTCATAACTATCTTATTTAAAATAAATATTTCCTGTTGGAAACAGATTTCATGATCATGATAGTTAAATTTACTAGGCTGACCTTCTGTTTGAATGTTACATTCATAAATCATGTTTAGGCCGCATTAGTTTAAGGTCATTAATGCTAATAGTCAAACAAATCCCAGCATGAATTGCTTGATTGTTGTCAAATAGGCTACAAGAAATTAATTCTCAAACTGTAGCGAGCACCTGTTCCATTTAGTTAGTTATCACAGTTTTGATATGAAAACTACTCTTGTCATTGTTACGGACAAGTTCCTTATCATTGAAGGTGAAGATAAGTATTTTTTAAAGAAATAACAGATGTAGAAGGAAAATCAAGAAATAAAAGAGCTAGTGCACTGGAATTGCAAACTGATATATTGAAATTGAAGCTCGATATTGAATTCTATAAAAAGGATTACCATCTTTCCTCTGCAGGTATGTTTGCTTTATCTTTCACTAACATAATAGATTATTATTTTTAAAAAACAGATACGACTGTATTTGTAGTGTTTAGGCTTTCTGAGTGCGAGTTGACTTTCTCTCCCCTTTGTTGTTCACGATGGGGTAGCATACTTAAGATTTGTTCTTTCTGGAGAAAGGGAGGGCGGCAAACGATACCATTGCACGTGTCGGCAAATTGCCTAGGACCGGCCCCGCTCGGTGACCACACTGTCCGGGGAATTGGAGAAGGAGAAAAGAATGGGGAAAGAAAGAAGCGGCCTGAGACCATTATATCAGCTACCATCTTGGCATTAGCCGGGTGTGAAGAGGAATACTCAGGAAAATCTATCTCAGGATGACTGGTCAGAAAAAGCTTTTACACTTTTGCGACCGTGTCCCCACCGGGAATCGAACCTGATATGTCAAAAATTTAGTAAGTAAATCAGATACTATCTAAAATGTTACTACATGCAGAAGCGGAATTTGGGGGTGGCCAATGGGGCAACCACCTAAGGCCGCGTTCTGAGCATGGTTCTTCCCAGAAGTAGATACAAAAGCACATTGCTATTTTTTATCAGTACTCTGACCCCGTGGGGTCATTATTGACACTAAGCCCCGCGCACACTTAATACCGCCTCTGATTACATGAACTACTCTGATAAAGACAATAAATGTGATCACACGAAACTTTACTACACGTATAGGATACGGATAACTACCGTTAAAGTTACCGTTATCCATCAAGAAGCTAACGGATTGGTTCTGTTAAAGAAATAGGTCACAACAATCGCTCTAGCTACCCATTGAAAAAAAAACAGAATTCGAAATTTTGTTTACATATATGGCATATAAAATATAGATAACCAAGGTTATAGTCACGGTTAATCGTTAACAGTTTAACGGATTGACTCCACTTAGTAACTTAGCCGACACATAGCCACCGTTAAAATCGCCGTTACCTGTTAAGATATTAACGGATATACTCCATTAAAGAACTCGGCTGAGATAATCACCTTTATCTACTTCCAGAAAACAGAATTCAAAAATTCGTTCACATGTGTGGGATATAGATAGCCAATGTTACAGTCCCGTTATCCGTTAAAATATTAACGGATTGACCCCATTAATGAACGGTCGAGATAATCGCTGTAGCTATTTGTTACGAAAAAAACAGAATTCAGAAATTTGTCTACATGTATGGGTTATGAGATATAGATAGACACCGTTAAAGTCTCTGTGACTCTTTAAGATGTTAACCGATTGACTCCATTGACAAAACTCGTCCGAGGTAATCGATCTAGCCATCTATTGCAAAATAAATAAATAAATAAAATAAAAAATAAAAATAAAAAAATAAAAAAATAATTCCAAAATTCGCTTTTGTTCAAGAATTATCACGCGGAGCAACAAATGAACGGACGGCTGTACTAAAGTAACAACACATTATTTTGTCATATCTATTTATTTAAGAATATAACAGGCCTTTAGGGCCCAATCGCATTATTTTATATAGTTTTGTAGAGTGGTTGAACAATTCAACTCTTAAATCGTTTACAAACCTACTACAGATATGTAAACTCTTATTTACCTTTGCTGTACCTGTTATAAGTAGCACATATTCGACACACAGGAGGTTTCATTAGTACGATCCTCTTGGCTTTCTGACAGAAAAAGCAATCAGTGTTTCCTAGCCTTGTTTGTAAGGATGGAATCTGAAGTTTAATCTTATTTTTTAGTTCTGAATAGTTTATCTCATTGTTAATGATTTAAAATAAAAATAATATATCAAGAATGCTTCTTCTTTGCTCAACAGTTTCAAAATGAAAATTCGTTATTAGGGTAGCAGCTGATTCAAACTTGGAATAGTGACTTGTCTGTTTATAGGTGAGATATGTTAAGAATTTAGTCTATATCATCTCTATCTGTTTTATGTAGGTAACATGAATCGGGTTCTATATTTGGCTGGCATATTCCAATTTCGACCGTACAAAAGATGTGTACAATGTCTTGAACACATGCATCATATTGAAGTCTACCTATTCTTACTACCAAACCTAAGTTTCTGTATGCTTCATTTGTTATATTTTTTATATGAGTTTGAAATGTCAACCAGCTATATCACAGGTTACACTCAGATCTTTCACTGATTCTGTTTTCTTAAGTGGAGTTCCTTCAATTGAGTACGGAAACATGAGCATTTCTTTGTTTTGTATATATCATAAGAACTTACACATACATTTAAAAAAAAAATATTAAAACTAAGACCATTTTCTTGACGCCATTCATTTATATTATCTAGATCATCCTGCAGTCTTTCGCAATCTTGTTCAGTCGTTATTGGCAAATAGATCTTTAAGTCGTCAGCAAACAACAATTTATCGCATTTCTTAACACACTGAGGTAAAATACTAATAAATAATGTTAATAATAGGGGACCTAAATTCGATCCTTGTGGAACTCCAGAGTTTACCAGCTCCGCCTCTGAGGGAAATTCCTTGCAAAGCAATGCTTGTTTGCAATTGTTCAAATATAAGGCTTTTACCTTTAATGATGATTTGTGAAAGTTTAGGAAATGAAGTTTACTTAATTGTACCTTATGTTCCACAGTGTCGAATGCTTTACTTAAATCTGTGTGTATAACATCTACTTGGCCGCCTTATAGTATAAGTCTCAGTGCGTGATCCTAATAATTGTTTCAAAGACTTTTCGTATAGTGTATAAATTTGAATGTAGAACAATATTATGACGTCCAGTGTACCCAAATTTTCTGTTTATACGAAATGAATTATTGTTTTATTAAAGAGCATTTTTAAGATAGTACCTGGGTCATTTTCTACTTTCTAATAGTTTCATTATTTTAAAGTTATTCATTAAAATTCAAAAAGGGACATCTTAAGCTTAGCGAATGTTTTCATAATTTCTTTCAAACGCATTGCCACTAGATATGATGCTCTTTTACAGTAGATAGGTGTGTAAAATCACTCGTAAACTGTTACATAACTATTTTCCGTATGAAACTTTTCACTATTATTGACACATTTATACGTAAACGAATACGTACTGTAACTAAAATGACCAATTTATCACAACAGTAAGTGTTACATTAACTTCTCCCCTGCTAAGTTCAAGTAACAAGAGTTGAAAGCTACTGACTTGACCTTTTCTGAAACTGACTTCTTCCTAAAACTCTCTTAAATCTGATCTAAATTATAAAGATAAAGTTAAGCGCCTATAGCACCTGTTGTCATTAACGTAATTTATATTTCATTATCTATGTAACGAAACACTCTACCAAATGATATAAAGTGACAAAACTAACTAACTCTATGGCCTACCAGAAGGTTCAATGCCGCGTTCACAAAAGCTCTCCATTGACTTCTGTTGTTAGCAAACTGGATTCTGTTTCTACTTTGTATTCCTATTTCTGCGAGATCCATCTTAATATTATCCTCCCATCTGCGCCATTAATATTATCCTAATGGTTGTTTTCCGATTGGATTTTTCAGTTAAAACTTTGAAAACATTCATGCTTTCTTCAATTCTGACAACATGACCTACCCACCTAAACCTCCTAGATTTGACGACCCTATCAATGTTTGGTAGACAATATAAATTATATAGATCCTCGCTATGAAGTTTCCGCCATTCGCCATTCCCGTTTCTTATGGGTCCGAATGTTCGTCTTAGGATCTTGAGCTCAAACACTTTCAGTCTGCGTTCTTCCCTCAGAGTAAGCAACCATGTTTCGCAACCACACAGCACAATAGGCATGATTATCCTTTTATATATTTTAAGCTTCAAATTCCTTGACAGAATTCGCGACTACAAAATGTTTTGAACTGAATAGTAACATGAATTCCCTGCTTTTAGTCGACATTTAATTTCTTCGTAAATATGTTTTTGGTCTGTTCATATTGATCCTAAGTATTTGAATGTATCCACTTTATCAAATGTATTATTTAATGTTTTAACGCATCCATAATTTGCCGTATTACGGTCCCGACGCACTTCCATGTATTTAGTTTTCTCTGCATTTACTTCTAAGTCCATGTCTCTACAAGCGTTTAATAAGACATCTGCATTTCTTTCTATTGTTCTCCTATCATCCCCTATTAAATTCACATCATCAGCATATGCCATAACCTGGTGAATGCCATTCAACTCTAGACTCTGGTTGCTATCTTTAATTTTCCTTATAGCGTACTCCAGGACAAAGTGAATAATAATGGCGACAACGCATCTCCTTGTTTCAGGCCATTCTCAACCTGAAAGCTCGTGGACAAGAATTTTCCTAGCCGGACTTTACTTTGGGGTTCATTTAAACTATCTTAATTAGTCTAACTAGCTTTTTCGGTATTCCAAATTCTGTAAGAATGTTGCACAATGTTTCTCTCCTAACGGAGTCGTATGTCTTTCTAAAATCAATAAGTGCCGGGCTGTCGTATTGCCACTTCGTTTCGAGTATTTATCGAATGGTAAATATTAGGCCGATAGTTGATCGATTTCGTCTACATCTGCACTGATAATCTCCGATATTTTCATCTGCGTATGGGGTCAATCTTGCTAATAGAAAATATAAAATGAAATCTTTGAGTTTTACGTCCCACGGTTATGCCGGCTAGTCTAAAGGAGACGGTGATGATGAGAAATGAATCGTGCTAATAGAGTGTTTGAGAGTATTTTATAGGTGTTGACAGAAGAGAAATGTTTCGATAATTGAAATGAAATGAAATCTGTGATTTTACGTCCCATGGTTATGCCGGTTAGGCTAAAGGAGACGGTGATGATGAGTAATGAGTGAAATGGTGGAATGAAGAAAGTGGGAGGAAACGCGAAAACCTCGAGAAAACTCACGCACACGTTTCGATAATTGTTACAATAGGTTTTGTCGCCTTTCTTGTGAATTGGTACAATGATTGATTCTTTCCACTCTTGTGGCAATTCCTCCTTATTCCAGGTGAGGAGAATGAGTTTGTGTCTTGTTCCACAATTTTCCCCCTCCAGCTAAAATTAACCATATTTCGTCTACACCCGGGAATATGTGTTTCTTTGATTTCTTATAGAGATTTCTACTTCTATTTCGTTAGGCTCTGGAATATATATGGTTCTGCTGTGTGCATTTAGCTTTTTCCACGAACATTATTAGTTTTTATGTGCGTGTTAAGCAAATCTTCAAAGAAATCTTTCCACCTATTTAAGATACTATCTGTATCAGTGAAAACTGTTTCGTCAGCTTTCTTTAATATATAAACGCAAGGTTGATGCCGGGCTTGAAAAAAATTAGTTTTTTTTTTAAAAAATAAAAGAACAAACAATGTGTTTAAAACATGAAAAAGAAGTTCAAGATGTTTTAAAACACACACGAAGAAACATGTTTTATACATTTTGAACAGTTTAAAACATAATTTTAAACATAAATTTCAAAATCGTGTAATAGCTTATTTGTTAAGACTTTTTGCTCTTGCAACCGGTATTACAGATTCATCCGTTTAGTGCAACATTGATAACAGAAGTAAAATTGTTTGACTAAAAAATGGCTTTTAAATAGTGTTCTTAAAATCAATTTTTGTTGGTCATATTGGATTCAAGATGATTTTCTAAATATATATATTCAGATAAAATGTCCAGTGCTTATAAATCCGAAACGGCTGAGAATAAAAAGATAAAACAAAAACTGAGATAGAAAAATGTCATAGGGCGCATCCTATGGTGTTGTCGTGGTGACCCACAGAGCCCTCCTTCAAGGGGGCCAGCGGCCAACTTCAAATTTTCAAATAGGAACATGTATTGAATCATACCTAATTCAATAGTACTTGAAAAACGAAACAACTTTTGTAGGAAACAATTTTCGATTTGGGCCACCGTTTTTAAATGGCCGCAAAAAGTGGGTCCTATATCAGATAAAACGTCCAGTGCTTATAAATCCGAAATGGCTGAGAATAAAAAGATGAAACAAAAACTGAGATAGGAAAATGACATAGGGCGCATCACATGGTGTTGTCGTGGTGACCCACAGGGCCCTCCTTCAAGGGGGCCAGCGGCCAACTTCAAATTTTCAAATAGGAACATGTATTGAATCATATCTCATTCAATAGTCCCTGAAATACGAAACAGCTTTTGTAGGAAACAATTTTCGATTTGGGGCACCGTTTTCAAAATGGCCGCAAAAGGTCCTGGATCAGTTTGAAGTTGGCACCTGGGTCCCCTTCACGGAGTTTCCTGAGGGTCACCACAACAACACCACTTGATATGCTTTATCATCGTTTCTATCTCAGTTTTTTGTTTCATCTCTCTATTCTCAGTCGTTTCTGATTTAGGCCTATAAGCACTGGGCGTTTTATCTGATACAGGACCCACTTTTTGCGGCCATTTAAAAACGGTGGCCCAAATCGAAAATTGTTTCCTACAAAAGTTGTTTCGTTTCTCAAGTACTATTGAATGAGGCATGATTAAATACATGTTCCTATTTGAAAATTTGAAGTTGGCCCCTGGGCCCCCTTGAAGGAGGGCCCTGGGGGTCACCACAACAACACCATGTGATGCGCCCTATGATATTTTCCTATCTCAGTTTTTGTTTCTTCTTTTTATTCTCAGCCATTTCGGATTTATAAGCACTGAACGTTTTATCTGAAACACCCTGTATATATATATATATATATATATATATATATATATATATATATATATATATATATATATATATATATATATATATATATATATATATATATATATAATATTTTCGTAGTCCACTAGTGATAATGCACCTTAACATACCAAATTTAATTTTTGTAGCAACAGCGGTTTTGGAAATGATTTTTGAGTGTCCGTATTGGATTCAAAATGCTGACTTTATATTTCCGTAAGCTATTACTGATAACGCACTTTTTTATTTTTATTTATTTATTTATTTTTTTTGCCTAAATCATTTGTGTAGCACCAGTGGTTTGCAAAAACATTTTTGAACGACCATTGGATTTGACATGGCATTCTTTGCGACATTTGACTCAAATAATTGTATTGTTTTCAGAATTGTGCACACGTGTGCATAATTTTTACTCAGTTGGTCACCTGGAGGTGGGTGAAAGTTTAGTTGCAAAATTTGATTGCTATTTCAGAACACAGATGCCAATAAAATCATTTTAAAATAATAAATTTTCAAAAAGTAATGTTTGGAGAAAACTTCATGTGGTGCTAACTTTAGAATGTTTTCTGCAAGTCTATATATTGGTTGTTTTTTAAGTCAATAATTTATTGAAGAAAAGAAATATTTGGGGCAATCAGAGCACAATAGATCCAAGTCCATTTTCAATATGGTTCAGTTTTGCTTGGGAAATGAATTGGTGTATTTCAAAACCTAATATTTTTGCAGTCAAGTTTCTGAAATAAATGAAACTAAAACCACTTGAAACAGAGCGGCGTGGGCTAGTTTCATACGACAGCCGCTAGACAGAGACGTCAGTGGGGGGCAGGGGGCAGCCACCCACACCTCACCCTGAATTTCAGATTTTGAGGGCAGTAAGGCAGATTTAGAAACCTATTGATAAGCAATGTCTAACAGAACAAGTTTGAGGTTCTTACATCAAATAAATACGGAGGAAATACAGATAATCAGAACTGGGAAGTTGTTTAAGCCCAATTTCCAGAATTTTAAGCAGGCCTGAAAATCGAAAGTAGAGCCACCTGCGGAATCCTTAGGCCAAAAAAGAGCAATGTAGGTCTATAGCTTCTTGTGGCCAATGGAAATGGATTATAACTTACCAAAATCCGTATTTATAGGGTGTAAGGACTTCAAATCTGATCTGTTGGACTTTGCTCAGCAAAAGGTTTCTAAATCTGCATTACTACCCCCAAAATATGAAATTGAGGGCAGGGTGCGGATGACCTCTTTCGGACGACCGTCTCTAGCGGCAATCATATAAAACTCGAGATTGCACCTTGTCACGTGGTTTTCTTTCTTTCGTTTCGGATTCGTTGTTGCGAAAATATTACGTTTTCCGTCGGTGTATTCTTTTTGACACACCCTGCATTTATGCATTACTGACTATGGCATTCGGAGCTTGACTTGTTAATATTTCCCACGCTCCAGCTTGCACAATATAATGTTCATATCTTAAATTTATGAACAGTAAGGGAGAGATAGCCTTCCTGTTCCTTCGTTCCAGAAACACTCTTGTCCTATAAAACTCTAGCTCACACCACACCCTTTCACGTAGTTTTTGTTCAATTTATTTCGGACTCTCGGCTACGAAGATATTACTGAGCAAAGATGAACCCTTTTTTTTTTAATGGACTTGGATCCCTTGTGCTCTGAACGCCCCATATTTAAAAATATCAAAAAAAAGGAAAAAAAGTAAGTTGGAGTCAAATTTATCCTGCAACCCAAGTTTGTTCGAAACGCATAAAATTAGTTTACTTGGTTTGATTGATTACAGTTTTGAATCAATAGCAAGGCTATATGAGACAGAGCTCATTGTTTAAAGTGGGATCTGAACCACTAATTTTGAAATTTTACCTCAGATCGCAGTCAAAATCTATACAATAAATTCCGGGCGTCTCGTGCCTCTACCCTCAAAATTTAATGTTAAAAGATCGAGAATGTAGACTAGACGAATAAACGTAGATCAAGTCGTCCCAGGAGCCTAACTGACGTACGGCAATGACGTGCCAATAAGTATCACGCTTTAATGTATAGTTACGCTGGTGACTGCCATACTCTACGCTTTCTCCCTGATCCCTTCAATACATGCTATGCCAGGGTGCAAAAGTTTTTAAGAAAATTTAGTCGGAGGTAGGGGAGAGGGATGAAATAAAATTTTCATAATATAATGAAAAAGAAATTAGTGATAAAAAATTCTCACCTGAAGTTCCCGGTTGCATCTAAACCACACGACTGACGTTAAAATCTCAGAACTTCTACCATCTGCTTGGGTTTTGAGTTTTTTTCACGCATTACATTTTTCACAGTGATTCTTCATCTTTGAACTAAACCAACCATTTCTTTCTTATGTTTGGCAACGAGCTCGTATGGTCGTTTTAATATCTGATGGAGTTTGAGTTACTTTAATAGATTTGCTTCAAGTGATTTCCTTTTTTATTCCCGTAAAACTCATGTTATACGATTTCAAGTCGTACGAAGGTTGATAGGCAACATGTACTGTACCAACAAACGTCATGATATTTAATTTCAGAACCACAATTTAGTAAAAATAACCCCTTGTTTGTTTTCTGAATACAATACGAAAACTTGTTTCCAAGATAATTTTTTAACTTATCTTTTAGTATAATTTCTACCAGTAGTTAACCTTTGACTGCGACACTTTCCAGAAAGTTAACTGATAAGCATTTAAATAATACAATAAACGCTAAAAACCAAGGGAAAAAAGAGGTGAAATAAATTGTAGATCACCATATTGACCTGCTCTAACCATGAAAAATCGAAACATTCACACGGGAAGAAAATAGCCTTCTAAATGGGGCGCACTTTTTGACAATTTGCTTTCTCTGTTAATTTTTTTTACAAAAATAAAATAAATTAAAAATAAAAATATGTTTATAAAGCTTTAAAAATACACCTATTTAAAACAAAATGTTTAAAACGTATATCAAATTTGTTTTAAACAAAATAAATTATTTAAAACAATTTTTAATTATTTGTTTTAAACATTTTGTTTTAAACAAAACAACTTGCTTTGATGCCCTTATATACGTCCTGAATGTTTTTGTTTTTACTATTATCTTCAAGTTCCTTAATTTTAGCTTTCAAAAAATTGCGTTTCTTCGTTCTAAAAGTTTTAGAAGTTTCCCGCCTAAGGTATGCGAAATTTTGTGTCGTTATTTCGTTCGGATTTTGTTGACACTGCATTTTTGCCTGTTTTTCCTTCTCTCCTAGTTTAGTGCATTCCTGGTCGAACCGTGGTTTATTCCTGCGTATTTCCGCGTGTCTTAATTTTTCTTTTGCTAAAATTTTAATGCTATCTCTGATTTCAACCCAAGTATCCTCAACACTATTGCACTCTGAACCTTCTAAAACCGAGAATCTATTCGAAACTTGAATCTGGTATCCCTGTCTCACCTGTCTCTCCTCTAATTTCTTTAAATTAAATCTCTCCGTTTTAGGCTTTAGGTTAACTAACTCTAACTCTATGGCCTATGGAACCCGGAGGTTCAGTGCCGCGTTCACAAAAGCTCTCCACTGACTTCTATCCTTAGCTAATTGCATCCAGTTTCTACTTTGTATTCCTATCTCTGCGAGATCCATCTTAATATTATCCTCCCATCTGCGCCTAGGTCTTCCTAATGGTCGTTTTCCTATGGGTCTACCAGTTAAGACTTTGAAAGCGTTTCTACTTTCTTCCATTCTAGCTACATGACCTGCCCACCTAAGCCTCCTAGACTTGACGACCCTAACAATGTTGGATAAACCGTATAAACTATGTAGTTCCTCGTTATGAAGCTTCCGCCATTCCCCATTCTCGTTCCTCTTGGGTCCGAATATTCTTCTCAGGATCCTGTTCTCAAATACTTTCAGTCTATGTTCTTCCCTCAGAGTAAGCGACCATGTTTCGCAACCATACAGAACAACAGGCATGATTATCGTTTTATATATTTTAAGCTTCAAATTCCTCGACAGAATTCGCGATGACAAGAGATTTTGAACCGAGTAGTAACACGAATTCCCTGCTTTTAGTCGACATTTAATTTCTTCGTGAATATGATTTTCGTCTGTTAATATTGATCCTAAATATTTGAAAGTATCCACTTTATCAAAAGCATTATTTAATATTTTAACGCCTCCACAATTTGGCGTATTACGGTCCCGACGCACTTCCATGTATTTAGTTTTCTCTGCATTTACTTCTAAACCCATGTCCCTGCAAGCGTTTAATAAGATCTCTGCATTTATTTCTACTGTTCTCCTATCCTCCCCTATTAAATTTACGTCATCAGCATATGCCATAACCTGGTGAATGCCGTTCAACTCTAGGCCCTGGTTGCTATCTTTGATTTTCCTTATGGCGTATTCCAGCACAAAGTTAAATAATAATGGCGACAACGCATCTCCTTGTTTCAGGCCATTTTCGACGTGGAAGCTCGTGGACAAAAATTTTCCTACCCGGACTTTACTTTGGGATTCACTTAAACATATCTTAATTAATCTAATTAGCTTTCTCGGTATTCCAAATTCTGTAAGAACGTTGTATAATGTTTCTCTCCTAACCGAGTCGTAAGCCTTTCTAAAATCAATAAATAGTTGATGTACCGGGGTATTGTATTCCCACTTCTTTTCGAGTATTTGGCGAATGGTAAATATTTGGTCGATAGTTGATCGATTTCGTCTAAATCCGCACTGATAATCTCCAATAATTTCATCTGCGTATGGGGTCAATCTTGCTAACAGAATATTTGAAAGGATTTTATAGGATGTTGACAGAAGAGAAATGCCTCGATAATTATTACAGTCAGTTTTGTCGCCTTTCTTGTGAATTGGAACAATGATTGACTCTTTCCACTCTTGTGGCAATTCTTCCTTGTTCCAGATAAGGAGAATGAGTTTGTGTATCTTGTTCCACAATTTTTCGCCTCCAGCTAAAATTAACTCAGCCGGAATTTCATCTACACCCGGAGATTTGTGTTTCTTTAATTTCTTTATAGCGGCTTCCACTTCTATTCGATTGGGTTCTGGAATATACGGTTCTGCGGTGTGTATCTCCTTTTCTCCACGCACATTAGTTTTTGGCTGCGTGTTCAGCAAATCGTCAAAGAAATCTTTCCATCTATTTAAGATGCTATCCGTATCAGTGAGAACTGTTCCGTCAGATTTCTTTAATATATAAGCACGAGGTTGATAGCCTTTCTTAAATTCGCTGATCCCCTTATACATGTCCCGAATATTTTTATTTTTACTATTATCTTCAAGTTCCTTAATTTTAGCTTTCAAAAAATCCCGTTTCTTTGTTCTAAAAGTTTTGGAAGTTTCCCGCCTGATATCTGCGAAATTTTGTGTAGTTATTTCATTCGGATTTTGTAGCCACCGTAATTTTGCCTGTTTTCTCTTCTCTGCTAGTTTAATGCATTCTTGGTCGAACCATGGTTTGTTCCTACGTATTTCCGCGTGTCCCAATTTTTCTATTGCTGAACTTTTAATGCTATCTCTAATTTCAATCCAAGTATCCTCAACACTAGTGCACTCCGAGTCTTCTAAGACCGAGAATCTATTCGAAACTTCAATCTGGTATTCCTCTCTTACCTGGCTCTCTTCTAATTTCTTTAAATTAAATCTTTCCGTTTTCGGACATTGAATATTACCTTTATTCAACGATAATCTCTCCCGTATTATCGCTACTACCAGGTAGTAATCAGTGTCACAATCAGCCCCTCTAAACGACCGGATGTCAATTATGCTAGATTGTCTTCTTCTATCTACTAAAACGTGATCAATTTGATTATGTGTTTTTCCGTCTGGTGATGTCCAAGTGTATTTATGAACGTCGCGATGTGGGAATTTTGTACTCTTCACGCTTAGGTTTTTGGATGTTGCAAAGTTCACGAGTCTAACACCGTTGTCATTACTTTCCTTATGCAAACTTTCGTTCCCTATAATCGGTTTGAAAATATCCTCTCGTCCTACCTTCGCGTTGAAATCCCCTAATAGAATCTTCATATGGTATTGCGGGAGTTGGTCAAATATCCGTTCCACTTCTTCGTAAAAACTATCTTTTATATCGTCACCCTTATCTTCAGTTGGAGCATGTACATTTAAAACAATAATATCACACCACCGTCCCTTAAGAGTAATAAAAGAAAGTCTGTCAGTAACAAATTCAACCCGTTTAATTGCTGGTAATATTCGTTTGTGAACGAAAAACCCTGTTCCTAACTGGTGATTTTTATTTCCTTCCCCGTAAAAGAACGTAAAATTTCCGGAATTCTCAGATCCATTTCCTTCCCACCTAACTTCCTGAACTCCTACTAAGTCCATCCTGTATTTCTCTAACTCACTCGTTACAGATTTTAACGCGCCTGCCCTATAAAGACTTCTAATATTCCATGTTCCAAATCTCATGTCCATTTTCTTTTGCTGATGTCGTGCCAAGTTATCAGTCCTTGTCCGAGGCTTTTGTGAATGTTTCTGAACAAGTACCTTTTTTTACAGGATGAGGGTGTTAGCCTTACCCAAACCCCCAAGCTGGAGGACCACTCCTAGTCGTCTGTCCGCGACTGCTTATTCAGTATATTCGCAGCTAACCTCTATATCTAGAGGCCTTCTCCTCGATCCGCAACCTGAGGACGCGCCATGCCGTGGTGACAGGAACCCACGTTACACGGTTTAGGCTTTAGGACATTGAATATTTCCTTTATTCAATGATAATCTCTTTCTTACCATGGCTGCTATCAGGTAGTGACTAGTGTCAAAATCAGCTCCTCTAAATGACCGAAGATTAGTTATGCTGATCTGTCTTCTTCTATCTACTAAAACATGATCAATTTGATTTGTTTTTCCGTCTTGTAAGGTCGATGTATATTTATGAACGTCGCGGTGTGAGAATTCTATACTCTTCACGATAAGGTTTCTGGATGTTGCAAAGTTCACGGATCTAACACCGTTGTCATTACTTTCCCTATGCATACTTTCATTCCCTAGAATCGGTTTGAAAATATCCTCTCGTCCTACCTTCGCACTGAAATCCCCTAATAGAATTTTCATATGATATTAAGGAAATTGGCCAAATACCTATTCTACTTAAAAAAAAAACTGTGTTTTATATCGTCATCCTTATCTTCAGTTGGAGGATGTGCATTTAAAACAATAATATCTCATCCCCGACCCCTAAGAGTAATAAAAGAAAGCCGTCGTCAACAAATTCAACCCTCTTAATTGCTGATATTATTCGTTTGTGAACGAAAAATCCTGTTCCTAATTGGTGATTTTTATTTCCTTCCCCGTAAAAGAACGTAAAACTTCCGGACTTCACAGTTCTATTTGCTTCCAACCAAACTTCTTGAAGTCCTACTAGATCCATCCTCTATTTTTCTCACTCGTTACGGATTTTAACGCGCCTGCCCTATAGATTATGTATAAGAGTAGGTCGAGAGTTACGAGGGAATAAGCAAAATTTTTTCTTGAAATGAATTTGTCGCGATATTACGCCCTTATCACGATCGCAAGAGGGGCAATTCTTTTTTCCTTTAATGTACTTATCATTTCAATGAGCCATGAAAGTTTCAAATTAATTCACTAAAAGTACTAGAGAAAAATGAACTTTGGAAGACAATGATTTTACATAATGCACTAAAGAGGAGAAAATAAATTTTTTGTCGAGCATAATGAAAAAGCTAAGACAATGCTTTTACATAATGCACTAAAGAGGAGAAAATATTTCTTTATCGAGCAAAATGAAGAAGCTAAGACAATGCTTTTACATAATGCACTAAAGAGGAGAAAATATTTCTTTGTCGAGCAAAATGAAGAAGCTAAGACAATGCTTTTACATAATGCACTAAAGAGGAGAAAATATTTTTTGTCGAGCAAAATGAAGAAGCTAAGACAATGATTTTACATAATGCACTAAAGAGGAGAAAATATTTCTTTGTCGAGCAAAATGAAGAAGCTAAGACAATGCTTTTACATAATGCACTAAAGAGGAGAAAATATTTTTTGTCGAGCAAAATGAAGAAGCTAAGACAATGATTTTACATAATGCACTAAAGAGGAGAATTTTTTTTTTTTTGTCGAGCAAAATGAAGAAGCTAAGACTAAAACCATTAGACACTACTCTTCTACCTTAGGAAGAGAGTCCAACGGTTTTAGTCTTAGTTTCTTCATTTTGCTAGGTCAAAAAATGTATTTTCTTCTCTTTAGTGCATTATGCATATGTGAAATCATAGTCTTTCAAAGTGTATTTTTGTTTTATTAGTACCTTTTTAGTTTTTAGTTCTCAGTTCTTTAACTTGATAATATTATATCGTGTATTTTCATTATTTATTTCCTAAGAACATTTTTCACAGGACTTGCAATAATTCATTCAAAATTTTTGCAAAAGAATGTATATAATGTCAACGTTCAAACTTGTTGATATAAAGCCAATAGAACATCTAAGTCATATGCAATCAGCCACGCTTATACAACACGTGATCCATAATTAATTCTAAATACAATATTTTACGATAAAACGACGTGTTTGGGCGAAAATTATATTCAAAATATTACTGTTGTCGAGTTTACGTATCTGTACAAAGTTTCAGAATCTGTACAATTACTCTATTTATCATGAAATTCATGAACTTTAAGTTCAAGATTTGATCCTAGTAAGAGACGGAAAAGTAAACTACTAAAATCAAGATACAGGAGTGAATTTAATTTTCTTTTTGTTTTAAATAAAGAAAGTAACCTAATAAAACATTATAAGGAAAAGAAAGATACAGGAATAAATTTAATTTGCTTTCTGTTCTAGAAAAGAATCAACATTATCATTATAGTTATTCTTCCATTATTGGCAGGTCATTTGCTGCATCTGACAAGATTCCATGCTTCACAATCTTCCCCTAACCCTTTCGTCTTCACCTACAATTTTCTGTTTTGGTAAGTCCATGAATTGTAGCCCACTTCCTCTCTTCCCTGCTACCATATTCTCTAGCACGTCCCTCATGATACAGTTCCTTCTTAGCCAATGTTCTAACCAGTTTTTCTTCCTCTTCTTAATTATATCTAAAATTCTTCTTTTCTCCCCAACCATTGCTAACACCCTCTTAATAGTTTGCCGATCGATTCAGGTAATTCTCTCCATTCTTCTCCACACCCACATTTCGATAGCTTCCAGTCGTTTCTAATAATCTTTGCGTAATCCATGTTTTTGTACTAATGCAATACAATACTTCACACCAAGCATTTTAAAAGTTTTTTTCACAACTCTATCCAAGATCCCACAAACAGACTTTTCTTCCTCCCAGAGGCTTCTTTCATTATTCATATACTTGCTTTTATTTCACGTTCGCACTTCATATAATCACAATTAATACTACCCAGGTATCGAAAACTAGAAACTTGTTCTATTTCCTTCGTCCTGTTTCTATATTTGGCACTGACCACTTCGTTCTAATCACCATGTCTTTCTAACATTTATTTTCATCCCATATTCATCATAGTCCTTCCTCAAGTTTTCTAACATATTATTCATTTTCTTTTCACATTCCGCAACAAGCACCATATTATCTGCAAACCGTGTACAGTGAGCCACAATAATTCTTGAGATATAAAATCCGTGAGATAGGCAACCCAACTAACGCCGCTCAAAGATTAATTACGCCTTGTAGTAGCTAAAACAACAGCATGAAGTTACCCCCACCTGTTAAAAGGACAAATCGTAAAGAGTGTTTTTGTGCAGGAGTGGGGCGAAACGCTGGCTGACGAAATGACAAAAGGGAGTCTTTGGATACCTGCATTCACAGTACTTCTTGTTTGTATGATACACACGCACTTGAAAAAAATATACGGATACCAGAGGCGCCGATGAGAAGGTAACAGTCGCGGGACTTAAATAATCTCATAATTAACTAAAATGAGTTATTATATAAACAAGTTTGCTTAGTACTTGCTTACTTAAAATAACTCTACATATATGCGTATCAAATAATAAATGGATAGATTATTCGGTATATGTAGTAGGTTATTATTTAAAGTAAACTCAAAGCTTTACGCTGAGTTTTGAAACTACTTTGTATTAACAGTAGTCTTACCTGCAAATCAATTAAAGTATGGATGGATCATTCGGGGGAAGAATCCAGTTAAAAATTTTGGGAGTCTAACCGGGCCTGAGATCCTAGGTTCCAGCGCCACTGATTGATACGTAATACTACTTCGAAGGAAGAAATTGTCCGATTTCATTATTCGTTAAATGATTTCTGAAACTGCTAAATATTGGTTTGCAGTAATTTATTTGTAAGTATTAAAAATGCAAAATTCGATAAGACTCAAACTATCCGTATTAAGTATTAAGCATATTTCCCCTTAGGTTGCAAATATAACAGAATTCCTGATTTGCAAAGTAGCTCTGGACCTTGTGTCCATATATCTATCCCAGCTCCCGCCCAGTGGGCATTGTGTGTAGGTTTTCTCGAGGTTCTGTTTCCTCCCACAGTCTTTATTCCACTATTTGTCATCATCAACGTCTCCTTTAGCTTATCCGGCATAACCATGGAACGTAAAACTTAAAAACAATTTTTTAGGGCTCTTTTGAGTTCAGTAGCCCTACTTTCTACATGAATTTTGACTCGAAACCTTTCTTTTAACATTTAGCTAGTTGTAGGGGCGTACGCAGGGGATATATCCGGGTGGTCCGGACACTCCTCTCCGATCCTGACTATTTTGTACCTTTTCTTAATGTTAGGAGTGATTTTACTGATTTTAATACAATCTGTCGTTATATAGAAATTGTCTTCCATATTATTATTATTATTATTATTATTATTATTATTATTATTATTATTATTATTATTATTATTACTGAAGATTTGAGACCTCAATAATTCGTCCTATTTCAATGCAAATAAGCACACTAAAGTTGATAGGATTTAGGAAAAGAAATTGGCTTGGACACTGTCTAAGGATGAATTGTCTTACAAGAGATACTTTCGAAGGATTAGTGTCTCAAACGTAAAGAGGGTTGAAGAAAAAGATGTCAGCTCCTGGACAATATGAAGATTGAAACTTAGGATGCCTTAACAGAAACTAAGTAAGATTTGTCTTCATCACGATACGTAATAATACCCTTGCTTTGGATAAAATACTTTGAATTATATGTGCATTATATTATTTAACAAAATGTACATACTAATATAAAAAATTAATTATTTACATATTTTGGTTGAACGGATATATAGAACGTGTTGAAAATGGCGAACGAAAATATTATTTCTAGCAGTAGTAGTAATAGTGGAAGAAGGTGGGAACAATTGCCTAGGAAACACTAACGTTTCAGACACATTTATGAATCACTCTAGGCCCTAAGGATGACCCTTATGTATTCATGAATTGCTTGCTAAACACGTTACATTCTCAGACAGTACGAATCGAGGTTGTAGACATGTGACATCATGTTGTATTTCCCCTGTGAAGAAAGTCGTTTCCACTCTAACTTGCAAGACGGAAAGAAATAAGTATTTTTCATTATACTTCAAATGTATCAATATTGTAAATGATAAAAGTTTCCGTAATTACCTCAGCGGGAATCGAACCCAGGACCCCTAAATTACGAAACGAATGCTCACACCACTACCCTAAAACTACTCTGTTAAGTAATAGGTACAAAACGCTCTATATGGAACAAATTGCGCACGTTTACGATAACGATGATTTCGGTCATGGTAAAATACTATAGTAAAGAGAATTCAAATTTAAATTAGAAAACATAAGTAGACATACAAACACGCAAGGACATGAAGAAGAACGTGGTTTCAAGAGTAATTCGAACCCCTAAGTGGAACGTGGTGTCTCAGACAACGTTTTTTCCTGATTCATCGAAAGTATCTCCGTAACTTGCCTCCATTATACTTGGTAATACTCGTTTTACAGTTATTTCCAGTAACCTTGAACGACAAGGACAAGAAGACAGATACATCGAGAACACTTAAAATTTCAAAGGTTAATTCGAACCCATGACCCCGAGCACTAAACTATCTGATAGGTGGGATACCTGTTCGTTCCCAAGGCAAGTAAGCTTGAGGTGGACAATATCGTACTCGTGGGTTTTCTCTAGACACTCCCATTTCCTTCTACTTTCTCATTCCACCAATACGTTCATCATAATTCACTTGCTATAATTATGGTCTTTCTTAACCTAACAGGCATAATCGTGGGACATTAAAGGCAAAGATTTCATTTCATTTCATTTTCAATCGGTTAATCGAAACAAAACCGAACCAAACAACAGTTGCGTACTTTTAAATGTAAATAAATGCTCTTCATTATATTCTTACAATCACTTTATCAATTTATAGCTTTATACTCTGAATTAGACAACACTAAACAGTGACTTGAGTGTACTAGTGCTGCCCATGAGGGACTCTTGAAATTTCCTGTCTCGTTTCGTTTTCGAGACGAGATTTGTAATGTTTCGCGTATCGTATTGAATTTGAATATATAGTTCTCGTCTCGATTCTCGTCTCATTTTCCAGACGACATTTGAGGCATGGCGAGAAATTTCTCTTCTTATGGATAACACTATTATTTTTAAAGTGTTCTATAAGTGTTTCTTAATAATAATAATAATAATAATAATAATAATAATAATAATAATAATAATAATAATAATAATATAAGTTCATTTTATCGTTCTTCATTGATTGATTTTAACTGAACTCATTTAATATTTATGAAACTTGGCATCGTGATAGACCTTGAGAAGCTTACTACGTATTGAAATATTATGATGTGTAGGTTTTTGGTTTCCGAGTTATGGTATTCGAAAAAAAATCAAACTCATGTAATAGGAATCAAACTTGGCATAGGTAGTAGACCTTTACCTGCTATACAAACTTTTGAAATATAGTGTACAGGTTTTGGTTGCCTAGTTACGGGCAACCAAATTTTGGGTTTCACATTTTGGAGAAAATCAAGCAAACTCATCCGCTCTAGATCTACATAGGTATGATGGAATGCTTTGATCTGCTATTCATGTGAAATATATGTAAGCATGTGAAATTATGTGATGTGAAAGCTTTTGGTCTTCGAGTTATGGGTCATCAAATTTTGGATTTGGGTGTAGTAATATCTTCAAAAAGAAAAAAATACGAGTCCAACAAAACTCATACAATAAGGATCAAACTTGGCATAAAAGGTAGAACTTAGCCTGCTATAAAAACTTTTGAAATATTATGGTGCGCAGGTTTTGGTTACCGAGTTGTTGATAACGAAATTTCGGGATTCACATTTTGAAAAAAAAAATCAACCTAACTCATCCAACCTGGATCAAAATGGGTATGATAGTATACACTAACCTGCTGTATATGAAAATACAGTATGTGAAAAATTATGGTATGAAAGCTTTTGTTTCTCGAGTTATGAGTCATCAAATTTGGGATTTGGACTTAGTAACATTTTTGCAAAAACAATTTTGATAAAGAATTTTATCCAGTGAAATAATGAGTTTGCAATTTGTTTCAACTATACAACGTATATCCGCCACTTCTACGGCTCATTATAAATATACACAAAACACAACTTTAGATCTCGCATCACTTTGAAGTCTGAAAACCTTTGCCTTACGTGCTTCGTATTATCATATTTTCCTGGCGTTTTCTTGTAGAGAAACACTAATCAAGCGAGGAATTAATATCGATATCCTAATGCCATTACTGCTTGTGAAAATTACAAAGTCACTTTTGTTCTGTTGTTTCAAGAAAAGCAAAGAACACATCTTTAAGCCATTGTAATACATAGTCAACCTAAGCATAGAGATACGAACCTTCCAGTTGAATTTAAAATTTGAGTCATAAAACCTATATACAAAAGAGGGTAGAAACTGACGTAAAAACTATATATCAATTTCATTACTCAGTAATTGTGCCAAACTATTGAAAAATACATAAACAATATAAGAGTTGCTTTTATGAAAGAAAATGTTTTCTTTCAACGATTCGATATGGTTTTCGAAGTGGTAAATACGCCATGTTAAAGTTGTTGGATTTGTTATGGCCGTAATTTTCATCAAACACAAAGAACAAGACATGTGCGTTGCAGAGTAGCCTTTTCCGCGTGTAGAAAAAATGTGGTAATAAAGCAACTCACTCCTATTTTGTACCAACGGTAAAATAAAAGTGTTACCAAGTGGCGTATTTACCAACACGTGCTGGTAATTACGCCTATTCTAGGATACTACTAGAAATCTGTAATAGATCTTGCAACTGCTTACATCGTCTGTATTATACGAGCTCAAATATTACTACACAACATAACAGAAGCAAAAAATAGAATAACCGAAGTGCAAGATGAAGATAAAAGATACAATGTAAAAACGATAATCTCCAAAGTTGAAATGAAATTCCAAATTGAAAAGTTTTAGTTCATAAGATGATAAACAAACAGAGTCACTGTACTATGATACATCGATATTAGGTGGAACATGTGGGACAAATGAAACAATCTTTGTCTTCTGCAGTCAGTCCTGCACAGGCCCTAGCGTATTTCGTTGCACCATGCTTGGTATTGATTTAGTAGCCATAGAATTACAAATACTGAAGTTACACTTACAAAACAGTGTTCCTAGACGGAGGCGAAATAAGGCGTATATTTCCGGCAATGTTTTGAGTTAGCATGGTACTAATAACGGATTCTTACCTCTATTGAAATAATAACGTCCTTCCACGGAACCTTCCCTAAGCAAACAACATTTCACGGCGTGGCGCCTTAACGTGTCTACCGGAGTATTCTTCAAATCAGACTTGTCCAAGACCGCGGTTCATATTGGAGACGGATTCTAGCGGATTTCGTCGGAAACGTCCCAGTACTGAACACTTGGCGTAATTAGCTCCGCTGCCCTATATGCCTCCAGTTTCCTTTTATTCTATATATATTGCAGTCAAAAATTCTGCAATTACCTTTTTGTTATTATCTATGCTTTTCTTATTAAATATATATAAACAAAATTTAATAATAAAAGCATGGATAATAACAAAAAAGATAATTAAAGTACTTTTAACTTAGCTAAAGTATTTGATACAATATCACACAAAGTTCTGCTATGCAAGCTTGAGAAATGTGAATACTAAGAATAGCATTATTTTGCTTTGGTATCTGTTTAAGTAACAGAAAACAGAGTATCCAAATTGAAAATTTCCCAAGTGAATGTAGAACTATACAGTATGGCGTGCCACAAGGAACAATTCTAGGGTTTGTTCTATTTCTAATATATATTAATGTCCTATGTAACCTAGAAATAGATGGGTATATATAACTTTTCGCAGATGATACTTCCTTTACTGTTTCTGGTAAAGCATAGGATGAAACATTCTTAAAAACTGAATTAGAATTGGATAAAATATGCTTACGGCTCAGTCACAATTTGTTAGTATTAATTGCCGACTAAACTAGATGGTTGATATTCTCATCTACTTTATGTTCAACAAATAAATCACCAAAACTGCATAATTGTGAATATACTTCAAGGTGTCAATGTAAAAATCTTATTAGAGAAGAAAACATAACATATTTAGGAATAAACATTGATAAAAATTTAGGGCCTTATGCAGACTCGTTTTGACGTATGATTAGCGCCATACTAAAGGGATGACTTTACTGCAGGAATTTTATATTAAACGAACTCTTTAGTATGGTAGTAATCACGCGTCCCACGACTCTGAGTAAGTCCCTTTAAGTCGAATACCTTACTAAAGTTTGAAGAAAAATGTAATACAAATTTTTCCAACTGAGAAATATTGTTAACTTGAAAATATTGCATATAGTGTACAATGCTCTTGCACAGAATATGCTAAATTATGGTGTACTAAGTCACGTGCTGATTATTCTATATACACATACTTAAAGCCAATAATTGTACAGCAAAATAATATTTTGAGAATATATCTTAAGAAACGACTAGGTAAATTTAGAAACTCTATACAAAGAATTTTCTGCTTTATCTATTAATAAATTGTATATGAAATATGTTTTAATTTAGCTGAGAAATTAGGACGTTCGTAAAATAAGTTCCGTTTCGACTTTTCTCTGTAGCAGCGCGAAGATTACAGTTCCGTTTATGCGCACTAGTTACCCTGATCTAAGCAGAACGGAAGAACGCCATTTTGAGATCGCTCTATGTTGCGTGTAGTTCGCAGTGATTGTTTACAATGGCAGCGATGATTTAAAAAAATCCCGCCCTAGTGAAATTAGATCTGTGATTCGTTTTTCTGAATGCCAAGAATGTAAAACCAAGTGACATCCATCGACAAATCTGCGAGGTTTACGGGGAAAGTGCAATGAGTAATTCAATGGCGAGAAGAAGGTTCCGACAATTTAAGGAAGGGCGTGTGATCAAGTAAATGACGAAGAACGAATGGGCGTCATTTGTAGTCTCCGATGAACTGGTGAGCGTAGTCAAAGAAAGGATTAAGAACAACCGTAGGTTTACGATCAATGCTCTTAGTCTTGAATTTCCACAAATATCACGAACAGTACTTTACGAGATTCTTACTGAAAAACTGGGTTTTCGTAAACTTTGCGCACGTTGGGTGGCTAAACTTCTTACGGAAGAACACAAAACAACAGATGGGCAACGCACTTGATTTTGTAATACGTTATCATGATGATGCCGAAAACTTTCTATCGCAGATAGTCATGCGGGATGAAACTTGGGTTCTTATTACACCCCCGGAACGGCAATCCATGGAATGGAGGTAGACTTCGTTCCCAACAAAGGTTAAACCAAAGCAATTCTTGACACCCTGAAAAGTCATGTGCACAGTGTCTTGGGACAAACAAGGCATTTTACTGATTGAATTTTTACCACGAGGTGTAAAAATCAATAAGGAAACTGCGCCGTGCAATACGGAACAAGCGTAGAGGAATGCTCTCCAAAGATGTGGCTTTCATTCACGACAACGCCCGATCACAAACTGCAAATATGACCAAACAACTCCTTGAAAGCTTTGGCTGGGACGTTTTTGGACATCCTCCGTTCAGTCCCAACCTCGCTTTTAGCGACTTTCATCTCTTTTTGCATCTGTGGTAGTAAGCGCTTTAACAACGATGAAGAGTTAAAAGAACATGTTACTACATGGTTGACAACACAGAACGCAACATTCTATGACGCAGGAATACATAAAGTTATACCACGCTATGAAAAATACCTGGAAAATTACGGGGGCTATGTGGAAAAGTAGTGTAAGTGTTATTGATTATTGTGCAATACATTGCTTCCTTTATCTGTACTCGATTTCTTTTTTTTATTACCAAAGGGAACTTACTTTCCGAACGAACTTCGTATAAATGAATGAGGGCAGTGAATCTGGCCCCACGCACCCCGGAACTAATTTCAAAACAAATGTCAAAAGCTAGTGCCTAATTAATGCTGACAACCTGTAGTGTTAAAAGAAATTGTACTGCTACACAAACGTCAAAAAAAAAAAAAAGTTTCTGGATGGAGCTAGGTTCATGCTAGTCCTACCCACTTAACCGATTGAGATGAAGCCCATACACAAAACTAGTGTTAAATTAATGCTGACGATACTGCATAAAAAGAAAATTATTGGTGTTATCAGAATGCCAAATATATTCGAAAATATTTAACAGCGGTATCATAAAAGAAAATAATCGATCCCTAATTTTTATGATAACATACATAGCATTATTTTTCTTTCTATGTGGTGTCGTCAGCAATAATTGTGCACTAATATTTGGCATAAGTTTTAAAATCAGTGCACTTGCGGGTGGAGCCAGGTTCACGGACATAAATGAATGGCAAGCATATTGATCATTTATATGAAATTAGAAGTGTAACATAAGGACAATTATTGACAATAAGAACAACTAGATCTATAACATATCAGACTCATTAAATAGCAACAAAAATTTACAGTAAATTACTGATTCGGATAAAAGACGAAAGTAATATGGAAATATACAAACGTTTAATTTCACAATTGGTAGAAAATATGAGAAATGAACAAATTGAAACGATAGAAGTAACATCCAATTTAAAATTATGTGTTAATCAGCTGACATTAAGAAATAGACTCACACACAAACATCTGCTTATGTGAACATTTATCTCATACAGAAATACAAATATTTGAAATAATATTGCGAGTTACACTGCCCGGAATTGGAAGTTGGAACGTCTGTGATGTACAGTAGTGTCACGGATTCTGGACATCCAACATAACGGATTGAACGTAGAAATTGTCCTCCAGATAGATCCACAAGAAGTTAGATGGATACAAATTTGATGATGTTTGTGTCTAGTGTGTCATTCCATGGGCATGTGCCAAGACATGAATATTGTAGGGATGTGGAACTTCCTCCATTCAACTAACACACATACATTTCAGTCTCTGCTTAATCATCGTACTGCAAAACTTAGATTTTTCTCTTCTTCACTTTTAAACAACTCATACTTTACATTATACTAAACTGACGTTGCTATGGCTCGTGAAAAAATAATGTAGACATGTTGAAGATGTACTACAGATCCGATATAAAAGTACTGCACAAAAATGTTAGTGGCTACTGAATAATTGAAAGTACAAAGTTTATTCAAAGGTTCAAGGGATGAGAGTCCTAAATTATTCATTGATCTTAGTCTTAAATAGTGTTCCTTACAAGGAAAAGTGAGATAATAATAGATTCTCGTTTCCGGAATTTGTAGAAATATTCTTTCGTTTCGATTCTCTGAAAGCTTTTATCGTCTCATCCCGTTTTATAAAGGAGCTGTTCCAAAAGCGCCCAATTTTACCGTTTGCGTTGCGCGCACACAATTTTGTGTGGTAAGAGGTCGTGGCCTAAGTCCTGCACGTATAAACAATGGTGGCCGTAGCTCAGTGAGAACATGACCAAAAATGGGTCAACAATACGATGAAAATGCCCATAAGGCGCGCACGTTTTTGACATATACCCATCTATTTTTTGTATATCGCCCAAAAGAGGGCGCGCGCTCTGTTGAGGTTTGATGAAGTGAGACTACACATTGAGCTGTACAAGCACCATGAATTTCATCGCACTCAAGCCTGCGGAACAGGGATAAAATCCGGTCAAAGTCCGGGGATGTGCCATCTCCGATGCTCAAACTGGCTTGATAGAAGCATAGACTTTACTTTGTAGTGCACATATCCACTCAAGGCACAGTAATCGGTTACAGCACTGCACTTTCGTTGCTCGGGAAGAGAACGATTGCATTATAGGATATTTTTATCAATGTGCAAATAGAGTACGAATAGTTGGATGTTGTGCTCATGTCATGCTCATTATTTGGTGCTTAAGAATGTCAAAGCAATTGCAC
This sequence comes from Thermobia domestica, assembly GCF_964235325.1. Taxonomy (NCBI): domain Eukaryota; kingdom Metazoa; phylum Arthropoda; class Insecta; order Zygentoma; family Lepismatidae; genus Thermobia; species Thermobia domestica. The sequence goes on along the minus strand of NC_137455.1, from coordinate 336,897,200 downwards.
CACGTCCAAAGACATCTGCATTCTTCGATAATTTATTTTATTCACAAGAATACGAATCTAGACTCTTGGGTGATAACGACAAACCATTCCTGTCAGAGGATGAAGAAATCGACAATTGAAAAAATCGAATCCTTCTTCATACTTATGTATAACACATTGCGTCGTACATAATAATCACCTCAACTGCCTAAGTAGTACGAGGAGTAAAGGAGGAACTAAGTTGAGCTCAGGTGACACATCAATTATTTTGTACCACGTGTTACGCTAGTGCAATGATCAGTTTTTTTTTTTTTTTAATCTGCGAACATCCCTGTTTGTTTCTTGATATGGTGGACAATGTGCGAAATCCTAACAACCATTCAATTCCACTTATTTCATCTATAGCAATACCACTCAGTAGAAATAAGACACACGGTTTTGGCATTCTCTTTTGAGAGATTTGCCTCATATCAAGCGAGTCTGAGCATCGGAAATGGTACGTTCCCTGACATTGACCCAATTTGCTTCCCCGTTCCGAAGGCCCGAGTGAAATGAAATTCACGGTGCTTGTAGAGTTCAGTGTGTAGTCTCACTTCCATAAAACCTCAACAGAGCGCGCCCTCTCTTTTGGGCGATATAAACAAAATATATCAAACTAATGCGCGCCTTATGGGCATTTCCATTGTATTGTTGATCCATTTTTGGCCACGTTTCCGCTCTACTATAGCCATCATTGCTTATATTTGAAGGTCTTAGGCTATGACGTCTTCCCACACTAAATTGTGTGCGCACGACTGAAACGGGAAAGTTGGGCGCTTTTGGAACAGCTCCTTTATGTACAACGTGAATTTCGAAGAAATATCTTCTCGTTTCGATTCTCGAAAAGTTTTTCACGTTTCGTCCCGTCTCGTTTGTAAATTTACATACAAAATTTATGCCTTTATTTTCTTTCTTTAAATTTCATCTAGAAATTATCAGAATTCTTCTGCGCCATGAAAGGTCCACCAAAGGGTGTAACATAACATTTTAAACCATATTTATTATTGGAGTATAATAGCCCTATATAATAACTAATGTTGAAATTTTTAAAAATTGTCTTTTGTATATATAAACAAGCTTTATCTTGAGAATAACTAACGCATCAAAAGAAGAAATCAATGTAAGTTAATACACTTTTCCGTTTGTTTCCCAATAGCTAATGAGTGTACTTAACATTATTTTGCGTGCGGTCCTGGTTTCGGTTTCCGAAAACGGCACTAGCTTCAAATGTAAACTCAAGCACTTGCTTGATTCCTATTTTACGCAGATCATGTCTCACACAGATTTCATGCTCAAAAAGTAATGTTAAACATAAATCAATGAATATAATTGACAAGATCGTGTTGTACAGTGCTTTATCATCAAAAATAAGGTTACAATCTACTTTTGTACTACCCTTTCCTGAGCTTTAGAATGATATATTCAGTTATTATTGAGGAATTATCAGGTATGATATATTCAGGCTTTATTGAAGGAATTTGTATATACAATATAAGAGGCCTAATCACTGCGAAATTAAAATACCACTAATTTTACAATAATTATGTGATATCTTTAAAAATAATCGAAATATGGAACAAGAGCGCGCTAGATATTATTTTGCATGAGGTACCGTTATCACGAGTCACCTAGTAGCTTTCCGCCTGCAGCCATTTAGAAACGCGAAAATAAATGCCGTTTTTCTACATGGCTGGAAATTGAAAGCAGATAAGTGAGTCGTGATAACGATATCTCATGTAAAATAATATTGTCTAGCGAGGTCTTGTTCCATTTTTCGATTATCTTTTAGCTATTTGAAGATATTACATAATTACTGTAAAATTAGCGGTTATTTTAATTTTGTCGTGATGGGGCTTCTTAAGGGCAACTTGTGTAAAAGTACTTTTCTTTTATTTCACTACTACTTCAGAAAAGGAGGAAAGACTTAAATGACCATACATAGCAATAAATATACACCAGTTACAGCTTCATTCTCACATTATTTTTGAAATAAGAAAAGACCATCATCCCGCGCTATGAGAGTTTAATCGTGGTGTGTGTATATATGAATGAATCACAGCAAATACTTTATGGGTGCTGTTAAGGACATTCAGATCCCTTCCCCCGCCACTTCTACCTTCAACATTAGCCACAATCTGTGCAACCACCAACTCACCCTCGTTTGTCACCCCCCCCCTTTTCTTCCCTTACCTAATGAAGAGTATGTCAAAATCAAAGGTAGAGAGAAACCATTAGCGCTTCACAAGCGAGAAAACTAATATGAAAAGAGGGAAGAATGAAGCTTTGGGAAATTTCGCACCTGCTTTCAAATGGTGCTTCAGGAACAAAAGCAATGCGCCCCCTTCGGATGGTCTTCAACGTTCAACCACTACGCTAACATCGATCTGAGGGCCATTCACACACAAAACTCTGCATTAAATGGAAAGAAAGAACGGAAGGGGGAAAACGAAAGATCCAGAATATAAGGATGAAAGGGGGAGAAGAACATTTTACTCCTTTTTTTTTTTCAAGTTTTGCAAAATACCTGTGAGAAGTGCAATTTATGAGGTCTTAAACGGGTAATGATTTTAAGCATCTTTCTCTATCCAATTTTCTAAAATTAGTGATGTGAAGGTATTTATATTCTTAAAAAAAGAAATAAATACACACACTACTTTATTTCAAGCACTTACATAAAATTACTTTGTGTATATATTCCAAGAGATTCCTAACAACAACAAAAATAATGTAAATAAGTGAAGTGTTTAAAATTATACTTGTCCTGGGTACGAAAGTAGGCACTATAAAAATTGAGTCGGAAAATCAATTAATTACATTAATTTCCTGACACGTTAATTTGCAGCTATATGCAGTAAATCTCGAAAATTACAATGTAGATGTATGCCATATGTTACGTTAAGAGGCCTCATCCCGGAGAAATTAAAATACCGCTAATTTTTACAGTAATTATGTGATATCTTCAAATAGATAAAAGATAATCGAAATGTGGAACAAGAGCACCCTAGACAATATCATTTTACGTGAGATACCGTTATTACGACTCACTTATCTGCTTTCGATTTCGAGCCATTTTGAAAATCGGCATTTATTTTCGCGTTTCTAAACGGCTGAAAACGGAAAGCCACTAGCTGACTTGTGATAACGGTACCTTACGCAAAATAATATAGTCTAGGGCGCTTTTGTTCCACATTTCAATTATCTTTTATCTATTTGAAGATATCACATAATTACTGTAAAATTAACGGTATTTTAATTTCGCCGGGATGAGGCCTCTTAATATAATTATATATTTTTCAACCCTTTATACACTGAGAAAAAAAACTGTTATCCGGACAGCGGTATATTATACAAATATACGGAATCCATGTTTTTACGACGGAAATCTGTATGGAGCATATGTTATCCATATGTTACATATGCACTGCCTTTTTCATGCTTAGATGTTACATCATGCTGCTGAAGGATGTCTGCCATCGAATAGTTTTCCATATGTTACCTACGTGTGCATATGTCTTAGTTATTTGTTACATACGTCCATATGTGTGTGAAATCCTTATCACTCGTATGCAGTTTTTTTTTCGTACGGACAGTACGTATAGATGGTTCACTTTTACGGAAAATATTATAAAACATACGTTTGCTGTAGATGTTACTCAGATGTGTACGTTAAGTCCAAAAATTACAGAATTTACGCGTGTACACTCATATCCAAAATTATTGTCGCATGTCTACAAATATGTTGTTGTAGGAATATAACTTGATAACGAATTCGCCCGGTATTTCTTACAATGTTAGTATGTGTATAATGGGCAAAGACATGTGTGTGGCAAATTTCATGTCAAAAGAGCAGTAAATAAGAACAATAAAAATGAAAATAAAACTTTCTTCTCAATTTAGCAATATTTTGTTTTACTCATTCTAATTTTCGTATTTATACTTCTTTCCCTATGAAATTTACCACATATATATACTTTTCCCCATTATACACATAGTATCAGTATTAAAAGTACTCTGCAAAATCATTATCAAATTATATTCTTACAAGAAGACAGTTATAGATATGCGATAATAATTTTGGACATGAGCGTACATATCGTTTTACGTACCTGCGCCACATACGTTTTTTTTTTCTCTGTGTAGTTTATAACAGAGTAAAGAATGCTGCATGTTGTTTCGTTTAGGTATAATATACATATTGTACAGACTTGTCTAAAAAAGCTTGGCTACCAGATACAGTAGAGCGTCGACTATCCGAAGTAATTGGGGGACATGGGTGTTCGGAAAACTGGTTTGTTCGGATAATCGAACTGTACTGTACTGTACTGTACTGTACTTCTACAGCCAGTGCCAAACCGACAGAAGTGTGCTGATTGTTGAAACACAGCGACTGGAGGCTTGGCCGATCAGCAGCGCCTTATGAAGGCCCCATGATAAGCAATGTTCCGCCAGCGGTGGCTCAGTGCGGCGACTACTGTGGGAAACTTGGTTTGGGAGTGAGGGGGATGATGGACGGTAGGGTGGGAGAGTAACAGGTGCGAGCGAGTACATAGTTCGGTTAAGCGGTCGTTCGGTTGACCGACGTTCGGATAATCGACGCTCTACTGTAAGTCATTTCCAATTTTCTTTAAGGGGGGAGAGGAGAAGGATCTCCACCGACATAACAGTTTCATTAATACATTAGTATACAATTGCTTAAAATATACGTATTTCTTAAACTTGGGGCAAATTGCCCCCCCCCCATGTACTCCTCAAATAAGGGCGCAGTTGACTCCAGTAATTGTACGTAAAGAAATTTTAGTAATACAAATATTTAATAATTTAAGTATAGAACATCAATTGGGCGATCAATATCCACATTTGCTTGATCTAGTTCAACGTGTATGTAAGCGTGCAGAGCTATTCAAAGACGAAGGGAGATGGGTGGCTGGATTATTTTCAACAATACTTACACACGTACTATTATTATTATTTGGTATTCTGCCTGTTGGCAGATCCTGGAACTAATGAGTTTTTTCATTCTTTCTTAGATTCGGGCCTGGAAATGTTTCTTTCATGTTTCTCGATCTTTAGCTTTCTCTTTTAACTCCCAATGTTTTCTTCTATTTTTAAAGTCATTGATCAGTTGTATTCTTCTTCCTACTCTTCGCTTTCCTTCCATCTTACCCTCTATGGCAGTGCTATTCTACCTTTATTTTTTTCTCGCGTACCTCTAGGCACAGTTCACTATCCAATTGTGTATCCTTGAAGCTGTTAATAAATAAATAAATAAATAAATAAATCGAAATTAGCTTATTAAAATTAATACACATGTTTTGTTGATTAAAAAGGGAAACAAACAGAGATCCAATAAAAGGACAATTAGTGTGCCAATCAAAAGACTATTTACAGGGGGATAAAGTGCACATCCGAAAAAGTTAACAAGGAAATTTCAAAACTTATGGACGACATCCAGTTCTACTGAGGGGGATTTTCCCCTCAACCTCCCTGATAATTCCCACACTGAGGACAATGTTAAAAATTCAAAAACTAAAAGTACCTTTAGAATTAACCTTTTAATGAGATGACTAAGTTTGTTTGCGAGATCCGAACTCCTCGATTCTTGGTCGAATCTTCGATAGTGCGAGAATCAGGGGCGGATCCAGAACGGACTTCTGGGGGGGGGTGCGGTTGGTTGTAATACTGCTACTTAGAACTACTTTTAAGAGCTCTAAACTCTGGGATGGGTTTTATTTATATATAAAATAAGGAAGTTTTCTCTTCTTGGGGGGAGGGGGCGATTGCCCCATTGTCCCCCCTTGAATCCGCCCCTGGCGAGAATCAGAGCTGATTCTGGATTCAAGCAATTTAAGTGCTTTATTTTTATTGATGTTAACGCAGAGAAACCATTGGAAAGAAAAAAAATTCTCCAACTATGATAATTCAATAGATGTTGGGAATATGCTTATTTTAGAATTATGTGCCCCCAGAAACATCTTCGCGTACCCTCATGGATACGTGTACCCCCGGTTGAATAGCTCTGTTCTATGGTGATATGAAAAAGACAAGTATTTCGCAAGATGTGTCCTACGAAGAAAACTGGCTTGAAGCATCCTAATATCTCCTACCCCTTATAAAACATTTTCGTTTATTATCCTTTCGTCAGAGGTGGATCTAGGTCGGGCCAGATGGGGCCTAAGGCCCCAAAGTTTTTTGAACGACAAAAGTAATAAACTATTATTTATACAGTTTTGAAAGTTTTCTTTCTTTTCTTTTCTTTTTTTTTTTTTTGCGTTGCCTTTTATTTTTTATTGGAAAATTTCTGAAACAATAGATATGGTTTCAGTTGTAATTTTTTTGTTATGCAATGTGTAAAACAATACTTGAGGTCCACAATGTCGACGTCCAATCTAACCATAATATCTATCGGAGAGAGCTAAGTTGGGAACTTCTGTAGGACCCCTGAAATATCGTAAACTCATGATATACCTATCAGTCTGGGTTCTGGCTTCCCCCTCCCCAGTTTTTACGTTCTATATCCGCCACTGCTCTCCGTCCATTTTATCTTCTCGCTTCTCCTCCAACACCACATTTCGAAGGTTTCTAAATATTTCTTTTCTAACTTCCATAATGTCCAAGTCTCCGAACCATACACTTCAATACTCCATATAATAGTATTTGACCAGTTTGTTGTTTAGTCCAATACTAAGCCTACAAGTTAAGGAGTGATCTATTCTTGTTGAATGCCTCTTTAGCTATGGCAATTTTTGACCTGATCTCTTTGGTGCAGTAATCCTCTCTTGTCAAAATACTTCCAAGATATTTAAAATGATCGACCGCTGTTTCTCAAAGTTACAGTTGAGAAATTTATAAATTCAAAATACATAAAACGTATACGAAATGCATTATATACGTAAGTCGAGGGTTATTGGAATCAAAAAATGAAATCTTTAAGTTTTACGTCCCACGGTTATGCCGGTTAGGCTAAAGGAGACGGTGATGATGAGTGATGAATGAAATGGTGGAATGAAGAAAGTGGGAGGAAACGGGAGAACCCCGAGAAAACCCACGCACACGGTGATTGTCCACCACAAAGTTCACTTGGCGGGGGCTGGGATCGAACCTGGGACCCCAAGCACCAGAGGTGAACGCTCTACCACTGAGTCACTGCGGCCCCATTTATTGGAATCAACATAAAAAATAGTATTATATTAGATAACAAAATGTTAATGCAAATCAAAAACGACAGAAATATTAACAAAGCATATATGTACACTCATGTCCAAAATTATTGTCGCATGTCTATAAATATGATGTTCTAGGAATATAATTTGATAACGAATTCGCCCGATGTTTCTTATAATGTTAGTATGTGTATAATCGTTAAAGACATGTATGTGGCAAATTTCATGCCAAAAGAGCAGTAAATAAGAACAATAAAACGAAAATAAAACGTTCTTGTCCATTTAGCAATATTCTGTTTTACTCATTCTAATTTTCGTATTTATATCTTTTTCTATGAAATTTACCACAAATATACATTTTCCGATTATACACATAGTTCAGTATTAAAAGTATACTGCAAAATCATTATCAAATTATACTCTTACAAGAAGACAATTATAGATATGCGACAATTATTTTGGACATGAGTGTACATACAAAATGTTAACACTGAAATTGAATGTAACAAGAGCTCAACCGAACAAAGCCATTCTGGGATGATGATGCGGTGTTTAGAGGGAACTAATCTTCAGTCATAATCATGAAGCTATCCAGATAACTGAAACTAATGACTTCTTGTATTTTGTTGTTTTGAACTTTTGTAGTATACATTTTCATAATTTCGAATTTCGATCACTACTTTAAATGACGATAAGTCAGTGGTAGAGCGTTCATTTCTGGTGAATGAGTTCCCGGATTCGATCCCAGATTTCTGATGTAAAATATTGTTTGTAGTTTGCCCCATTTGTTCCTGTATTCTCACCGCACGATGCCTGTTAAAATCATTCCTTTTCATTCATACGCCTCTTTTATTTTTCAAGAAATGTACGTAAAATTAAATATTTATTTAAATTTTTAGATTTTTAAACAATGCTATGCAAAAGTACTGGAAGTCTTATAGGAATTAATTAAGTGATTGGTTAAAGCTTATTGTTGAAGTCACCCATTGTTAAGCCCCCCCCCCCGAAATCTTACTTACTATAGTAAAGTATATGAAATATCTTGCAGAATTTTCACATTTTCAGGCACCCCCCGAAACAAAATCGTAAATACGCCACTGACGTCACCACTGAGGGGAAGTCTTATAGAAAAGTTATTTATCTGTTAACAGGTATTAGAGCAAGAACGGTAAGAGATATTAATAAGCGGTTTATGGAATCGATTTTCTTTCCCAAGAATAGGCTCCATCTGGTTCCTTAAACCTTGTATTCAAACCGGAGGTGATAGAAATGAACTATTTCCGACTTCAACGTTGATAACCATACATAAAAAAGAGATATATCGGGACGTTTCTTTTTTAATTGTTCAGCGTTCCAAGAATATTTTCCATGTCATGTGTTAATTGTACATTCAAACCGGAAGTAGTAGAAATTAACAACTTCCGGATCCAAAGTTGATCAGCAAGGGAAAAATACGGTAATATGTATATAGCAACAAGTGATTATTTGGAACCAATTCAGGGTTTCAAGGAAAGATACACAGAAAAAACACGTATATGTGAGTGCACATCTTACAGTAGACGTGCTAAGTGATTGAGTGAGTCAGTGATTGAACACAGCTCAGGCCAAACCGCTTAAAAGCTAGAATCAAAATTTTGACAGTGCATAGGATTTGTGACGTTAGATATTTCTAAGGAAGGATTTTTTGAAAAGTCTCGACGAACAAAGCGGAAAGGATTGAGTTGATTTTTTTAGTTTACCGTCCTGTTCAGCAGCGAGGCTATATGAGACGTGGACCTACTGATTAACGTGGAATCCGAACCACATGAGCTCCCGCCGGGAGAGTTACAATTGTTATAGTAATATGTCCATATCTCTAAATCTCTGAAGATTAGGGACTTGAAAATTTTGTATATGGACTTCTCATTTAAAATAATTAGACAGGTATTTTTTTTATATATATATTTCCTCTACAAAGGAAGAAAAAAGGCGGGAAGAAAAGGGTGAAGTTACAATGTTACAACAGGATAGCCATATCTCAAAATCCTTAAAAATTACAGACATGAAATTTGGTATTTTTATCTAAAATAATTAAAGATATGCTTTTCTTTCTGGCATTTCCTTTAGAAGGGACAGAAACAGATGGGAAGGAAAAAGGATGACTGTTACAATTGTTATAAGAAGATGGCTATATTTCGAAATCCCTTAAGATTAGAGACATGAAAATTGGTACTTACACTTTTAATTTAAAATAATTAAACACGTGTTGAAGCGTATTTTTTTGGGGGGGGCAGGGGGGTATTTCTCTTAGAAGGAAAAAGGGAAGAAAAATTTGAAACAGATTAGGGATATGAGACTTGGTATAAATTTCATATACAAAATAAATGGGCATATGCCATGTTTCCGAAAATTCCGTTTTTAACAAGAAAGAGAGAGAGGGAACAAGGAGAGGGCAATTTCTAATTGTTTTCTCAATATATAAAAATAACTTCTAGGTTGTCAGTTTCATGATCAGGGAAAAAAGAGAGTTTGAAACATTTGAAATGAATTTTTGAACACAGCATTTGGGCTGACATGAGTTTTTATAATTTCACTTTGATTGAAATGCGTACTCTAAGGGGAAAAGGTGTTTGTCAATAAAGGTAAGTAAAGGTTGAAATATGAAATGAAATGAAAAAAAAAATGAAATGAAATCTGAGTTTTACGTCCCACGGTTATGCCGGTTAGGCTAAAGGAGACGGTGATGATGAGTCATGAAGGAAATGGTGGAATGAAGAATGTGGGAGGAAACGGGAGAACCCCGAGAAAACCCACGCACACGGTGTTTGTCCATCACAAAGTTCACTTGGCGGGGGCTGGGATTGAACACGGGACCCCAAGCACCAGAGGTGAACGCTTTACCACTGAGCCACCGTGGCCCCGTGAAATGAAATGAAATCTTTCAGTTAAACGTCCCATGAATATGCCCTTTAGGCTAAGGGAGACGGATGCTTAAAACAAATGAATGATGATGGAAGAATTAGTGAAATGAGGAAGTAGGAGGAAACGGAAGTATACCGAGAAAACCCACGCACACGATGCTATCCGCAACAGACTTACTTCGCCGGTGATCGAACCAGTTACCCCGACACACCCGAGATAAATGCTGTACCACTGAAGGCTGAAATATGAGGTACAAGGCGGAGCAAATAATGGTGTCTGGGGGCAAAGTCCTCAGCTAAAAAGAAGGCCAAGTAGACCTATGTACACTCATGTCCAAAATTATTTTCGCATGTCTATAAATATGTTGCTGTAGGAATATAATTTGATAACGAATTCGACCAGTATTTCTTATAATGTTAGTATGTTTATAGTCGGCAAAAACATGTATGTGGCAAATTTTGTGACAAAAGGGCAGTAAATAAGAACAATAAAACGAAAATAAAACTTCCTTGTCCATTTAGCAACATTTTGGTTTACTCACTCTAATTTTCATATTTATAATTCTTTCCCTATGAAATTTACCACAAATATACATTTTTCCGAATATACACATAGTATCAGAATTAAAGGTACCCTGCAAAGTCATTATCAAATTATATTCTTACAAGAAGACAGTTATAGATACGCGACAATCATTTTGGACATGAGTGTACATCTGGTCGGACGAACAGATAGACAGACATCCAAAACAACGTTTTGGTCACGTAGGGGGCTACAAAACGTATAAATCCATTGAAATCTCGATTTAATTTTTTTCTTTTCTTTTCTTTTGCCACGATTATCATACTTTCGTTTTTCCTATGGCCGCTGGAAAGTGAAAAGCGTAATATTTGAGACAGAAAATTATCCAACATTTCTGCGGTTCAGGTATTAATTTCAAAACACTTAAAGCTGCCTGACCAAAGCAATTATTCAACACTCTGGACCGTCATGTAACTGATGTCTTCGTAGCGAGAGTTCTGTTCACGAAGTGTATCTCAACTTTTCTGCGATACGATTCCTTCTGGAACTTTTACACGCAACGCAAGATAAATGACGGAAGTGTGAATAAATGCATGGCTGCCTGACAGTTTTAAGAAAAAAATATATATATACACTCACATCTCTTTTGTTTTATGTGAGAACCCCACCTCTTGTTCTACGGATTTTACGGAGAAGAAATGTTTTAAGAAAAACACTGGGCGTATGCGAGGTTACTGTATTTTAAAACTGTAAATTATGCTTACGTCTGACGCTTTTGTTTTTTCTTGTTAATCTTGAAGCGGCGTGATGTTTCTACCGGAAATTATGAGTATATTAATGGCGTCTTTGAAAAAAAAAGGAAAGAAAAAAGAAATTATTGAAGTATACGCTAGTTCCTTGTAACGTAATTCTTGTAGTTATTTCAGTACAATGTACACAGTCATACAGAATGGTCGTTTAGCAATGAATAGAGGACACGTAATTAGCTAGTGCTGTACGACTAGGCAAAAAACAAACTGTACAAACTCAAAAATGATTTTTAGATATATTTTAGTGTGTATTGCTTCTGTGCATTTTATTCAGTGTTTTAATTTAAAGGATCTCCTAAATTTTGACTATTTACCTGCTCTGTTTTTGTTTAATAGTACAAAAGAATTTGAAAGTGATGGTGCTGGTTTGGAGGTTTCGGTGGCGGAATCGGTCTCTGCAGCTAACATAAGTGGCAAAGGGATTCAAAAGAAGAGAATATCTCTAATGGGACATGGAATTACTAATCTTACAAATGGGTCGAAGGAGAGGGCTTTTCTTACGATGAATTTTCACAGGTAAGTTATAATACGATTATAAGAAATACCAAGTGTTCGTAAAGTTACTGTGAACTAGGAAGTCATGTTTCTATGTAAGTAATGTATGGCCTGTAACAATTTGCTATACATATAGTTTAAGAGGCCTTATCACTGCGAAATTAAAATACCGCTAATTTTACACTAATTATGTGATATCTTCAAATAGATAAAAGATAATCGAAATGTGTAACAAGAGCGCCCTAGACAATATTATCTTGCATGAGGTAGCATTATCACGAGTAACCTAGTAGCTTCCCGTTTGGCAGCCATTTAGAAACGCGAAAATAAATGCCGATTTTCTAAATGACTCGAAATCGAAAGTAGATAAGTGAGTCGTGATAACGGTATCTTATGTAAAATAATACCCTCTAGGGTGGTCTTGTTACATATTTCGATCATTTTTTTATCTATTGGAAGATATCACATAATTACTGTAAAATTAGGGGTATTTTAATTTCGTCATAATGGGGCCACTTAAATGATGTGGCACTAGAGCGATGTTTGTGATCGAAGACTTAAGTAAACCCATGAGATTCGATAAATTTCTCGTCTCGTCTCGTCTCGATTCTTGTCTCGAATACGAGGCGAGAATTGTCTTGTTTCTTGTCTCGTCTCGAATTTAAAAACATTAGGACGTACAGTCAGCAACAAAAGTTATTTCCGTTTGATAAAATTTATTTTGGGAATAACGGTGGTATAGCTGGAACGAAAAACGGTGATATGACTGGAACGTGCAGAAAATTAGGTTCTTTTTAACTTACTGAAAACTGTACTCAAATCGTCTTTTCGTATGCCATAGTGTAGAGAAGATCTCTCTTGCTCATATATATATAACCTATGAAATGAAATGAAATTTTCGAGTTTTATTATGCCGGCTAGGCTAAGGGAGACGGTGATGATGAGTAATGAATGAAATGGTGGAATGAACAAAGTGGGAGGAAACGGCAGAACCCCGAAAAAAACCACGCTCACGGTGTTTGCCCACAACTAAGTTCACTTGGCGGGAGCAGGGTTTGAACCCAGGACCCCATGCAGCAGAGGTGAACGCTCTACTACTGAGCCACCGTGGCCCCTGTGTATAAACCTAGATCACTACTAGTAACAACATGAGTTCACCCAAATCTTCAGTCTCAAACACCATTCATAGCATAAAAACTATAAATACAGTAGAGTTTCGAAAACACGGCCTAATGTAAACCGAAGGATGGCCAAGTATGTGAAAATGCCGGGTTATCGGAAATGGGAATAAAGGAAGAATAAGTATCAGTCTTTCCTCAGAAAATACAGTACGGTACTGTGTGTTCTGGATGCTTGAGAATACAACGGAGCATAAACTGCCTAAATAACCTTAAACAAAGGAAAAATACGTACTTTATGAAGGCATAGAGCCTTTACTATACATGAAAATGAAATTTAATGAATACACACTGTACAGAAATTTACCTGATAAGACAGACAGAAAAATACACGGCAATGACCTTACCCAAGTTTGTGCACGGGAATTTTTCGCCCTGCCAGGTAGGGATGCACACGAGACGAGTCGAGACAGAATTTTCCTGACAAAATTCGAGTCGAGACACAGCTCTTCCAATAGAGAAGAATACATTTTTCGAGTCGAGACATCACTTTTAAAGCACATTTTCGAGACGAGACAGCCTCAAATCTTGTCTCGTGCGCATCCCTACTGCCAGGGTATTGCCGAACTATCTAGACTGCCGGGTTATCCAGAGCCCAGTTTTAAGGATTCTACTGTAAATAACGTGATTGTATGAACATAATTAAAAGTATTTATTTGTCAACGTTTAAGGATACAAAAGTATTACAGAATTTATACTCCAATAATAATTTGATTCAAATGTTGTTATAGGGTCTATCACACTATTTGTAGACCTGTCATGAGGCAGAAGAATTCTGATAACTTCTACAAGAAATTAATCTTGGTTCGATCCCAGCTCGTGCCGTGTGAACTTTGTGGTGGACAATCACACCGTGCTCGTGGGTTTTCTCGGGGTTCTCCCGTTTCCTCCCACTTTCTTCATTTCATTCATTTCTCATCATCACCGTCTCCTTTAGCCTAACCGGCATAATCGTGGGACGTAAAACTTAAAGATTTTATTTTCATTTGAGTAGAAATTAAGTAAAAAATAATCAGGGATATAAACATTGTAGTGTACATAATTTACAAAATGAGACAAAGTAGCGGATTTTTTTTTTTTTTTTTTTTAAAGAGAGAATTGATATAACACGGTAAAGGGATTCTTCGAGAATCGAGGCGAGACAATATATTCACAAATTTTACGATACGAAACTACAAATAATTCAGAATGATACTTATTTTTTTTGTCTCGTCTCATTTCATGTGTAACGCTGTTAGTTTCAGTGCAGAGACATTTTCTGAACACCCGTATTTTTCTGGTCTTAGCTAAGGGAGTGCATTGTATAAATAAACGGTTCGTGTTTTGACTTTCTATTCTGAGGGTCTGATTATTATTATTATTATTATCAGTGGCGTATTTACGATTTTGTTTCGGGAGGGGCTTTGCTAACTTTCGGGGGGGGGCTTTGCCAGAAAATGTGAAAATTCTGCAAGATATTTCATATACCTGACTATAGTAAGTAAGATTTCTGGGGGGGCTTAAGCCCGGAAGCCCCCCTAAATACGCCATTATTATTATTATTATTATTATTATTATTATTATTATTATTATTATTATTATTATTATTATTATTATTATGCCAAAGAAATCCAATTAGAGATTGCAACGGACTTTCACGTTTCATGGTACTTATGCCGAAAAAGTTATTTTTGCATATCTGTTCATTTTTTCTTGTTTGTTCCTAGTTACTTATATTTTCCTGCTGGTTATATCTTTTAACTTATCTGGAACAATTTTTAAACTTAAGATTTCATAAAAATCTATTTTTTTTTAAAATTTTTTCCTTCCTCAAATAACTTATAAAGATAGTTTAATAAAGGGTGAACATTAAGAAAAAAGTTATATTTTCCTGAAAACGACTCTAACAATTTTGTTTAATTTTCACAAATCAATATTTAATTAACCATCTTATAGTATGGTGTCTTTTCTCCACCAAGAATAGTTTAATTTACATTCCAGAATGGGTATATACGCTTGCTGTGAATTCTTTTCGGCCTATTTTCTCAAAAAAAGACTGAGGTAATTACGTATGTCCACATTTCATAAACAATTATTTTAATAAAAATCTAACATGTTAAGTTAGAAAGCAGTTTCTCATTATCAAATCCACAAGCAGGAGTTTATACCCTCGGGAGCGTGCTTCCCTTCTCTCTTCTTATAAGTATTTTTGACAAAGTTTTCCAAAAATGTCTATTACAATTTTGTTCACTTTTCCATAAATAAATGCTTCCTTGACATGATTAATGACACGATTTAATTTAAGAAATGAAAGTTATAAAGTTAAGTACTGTGGTTCATCCTTTTTATTTATTTATTTTTTCTCGTCAAGAGCATCGCTGCAGATTTCTGTAAGCTTTGAAGGGGGGGGGGGAGTTAGTGTTCAGATATATGTGTTTTATTGTCAGATATCGTCTAACAAGACATCAATGAAAATTTTAATACAAATATACAGGGCCCAATCAACCTTGGGGGTGCAAGAGAGTCTTCCAGAATCGGCCTTTGTGGTCACAGGTCATTTTTCTTTAGAAATAAACAAAAAGGAATTGAGTTGGTTATCTAACCTAGATCAAATAATTTAAAACAAAAACTGAATCACATATTTAATCATTTTAAAAGAAAAGTCGAAATTTCGAATTTCATATCTCTAACTTAAGATGAGTTTAAAGAACCGCTGATCACCAACAGATGGCAGCACGTATCCCTCATTTAACAATATATGTTGTAGGAAGCGACAACATTCAAAATAATTCAATCACATTGAAGATATGAATATTCAAACTTTTTCCAAAGACAAATTGAATCCATAACTAGAGAATAATCTTCGTACTTTTGTGATATATATATATATATATATATATATATATATATATATATATATATATATATATATATATATATATATATATATATATATATGTTTGTTGAGGGAGTTTTATTGCTGGAAGCGTACTTCTGTTGAGTTAAATTAAGTGCTCTGAACAATGAATAAAACAGAAATAATCAAAAAGTGCACGGATTATTCTCTAATTAATGGATCAATTTGTCTTTGGAGGAAGTTTGAATATTCATCTCTTTAGTCTGATTGAATTTTTTTGAATATTATGAATGTACGTGGTCTCCTAAAATAACGATACAATCACGGGGAGGGACGTGACCAGTAAGTTTCATCACAGGACGTACTGAATATTGGGATATTGCAGGCCCACGGCATCACAGATCCGCGCCATGTTTCACGGTTGGACAGAGAGAAACACTGAGGATCATATGCTTTTTTGAGCGTTTGTCACACATGAACATGAGCCGTGGTTTGAAATAAGATAAAGGATGACTTATCTGCCACATCACACGTTTGCAGTCATCAGTGGTCCATGTTGCATGTTTGCGGTAGTGCAAAAGTGTTATGGTCCGTTATCAGCGATTTTGGCAATGCAATTCAATCCCGTGTGCATGTCATGCAACTTGCCGCTATCGACACAGCCTGTGGGAGGTCTTGCTTAAGTTCCTCTGCTATTTATTTCAATTGATAATGCGCATTAATTGTCGGTGGGACCTGTCGCTGAACGTTTTGTTCCGATTACTATTCCTCTTTGGTGGCATGTTTTTGTCGTGAGTTGTGTAGACCGTCATCACCTTGGACGACGTCCGTCTCGACACACTCAACACACTTGTCATTTTTATCAATCTTGAACACATAACCGAGTGCCAACAATTTGCCTTCTTTTTAAATCAGAGAGATCATCCATTTTATACTATTCCCAGTTCACTATATTGCCGTTCTACTTCTCTCCAGAGTTCGCCCTAACACACAAGCACCAATAGCCCGGCACTGCATCATCGGCTAACAGATACCAACATAGATATCTGATATGTTTTTAACTCTAGTTGTTTTTACAAATTTAAGTTTTTGGCTTACAATTATCTAATTTTTTTTCACGCTCTCGAAAATTACACCTAAGCTTTTAGACTCATGCATGTAATTTTATTCACAAAATAAAGAGTTGTTAATTGATTCTACCTCCCTACCATTCTACCCCCTAAATTTACCATGTCTCGTTTTTGAACATTTTTCCCGGTTCAATGCTAATAGTATTAAAGAATTTATTTATTTATTCAAAGCTTATGAAATCAATGATACAAGTTTATGGGTAGTGCAAAAGTTAATGGCCAGGAAAGACTGGAATGTGAAGGAGTACAAAGGGTATCTATATATGAGAAAGACCTTCCGAGGCAGAAAAAGAAAATAAAAATGACTCTCAATATCAGTTTCTTATATGAGAAGTAAAGTAGGGAGTGCCCATTCACACCAAGAACTTGGACACAATATGCAACTTTACCAATTTACAACCCAAATTTTCCATTCTACCCGCTAAATTTACCATTCTTTCCAAAGTTTACTATTCTGTCCCCTAAATTTACTATTATCCCCCAAATTTTCCACTCTATCCTAAATTTACCATTCTCCTCCAAATTAACTATTCTTCCTCCCAAGCTTATTATTCTGCCCCTCAAATGTTCCATTTTTCTCCAAATTTACCATTCTATCCCTTAAATTTACCATTCTGCCTCCCAAGTTTAGTATTCTGCCCCTCATATAGACAATTCTTCTCCAAATTTAGCATTCTACCGCCTAAATTTACCATTCTTCCCCAAATTTACTATTCTTCCTCACAAATTTACTATTCTGCCTCTCAAATGTACCATTCTTCCCCAAATTTACCTTTCTATCCCTTAAATTTACCACTGTACTCCTAAATTTACCATTTTATCCCCTAAATTTACCATTGTTCCCCAAATTTACCATTCTTCCTCCCAAGTTTATTATTCTGCCCCTCAAATGTACCATCCTTTACCATTTTACCCCTTAAATTTACCACTGTAGTCCCAAGCTTACCATTTTACCCCCTAAATTTACCATTGTTCCCCAAATTTAGCATTCTTCCTCCCAAATTTACTGTTCTGCCCCTCAAATGTACCTTTCTCCTCATAAATTTACAATTCCCTAGTTTGATTCTACCATTTTTAATGAATAGTTATGTTCCTTATAATAGTCTCATGTACAATATGTATTTTATTATTATTAAATATATCATTAATATTCTATTAACATCAAAATTATCTAATTTATTATTAACATATTACTTACAGGAAAATGATGAATGAGTACCTGTGTCGGAGCTATTTAGCTGAAGAAATCCTTGACTTAACTGGGCCGAGGGCAGAAGACAGGGTTGGCAACTGGGAGGATACAAGCAAAGGTGATCTCGTCAAAGACAATATGCTCAATGATCAGGGGTCTTTGAACTACAAGGACTGGTTAACAAGGTAAGTACAGAGGTGAATGGGTTAGGCTTGTTTGGATTAATCAATCGTTTAGTCTAAGTTCAAGCACTCAATCTTGTTATCCGTTCAGGACAAGAGTGGTCTTAATATAATAAATGTTTATTTTTCATATATATCTTGCTCAAGCGAGGGGGTAAATCCAGAAAACCTGCTTTCGTACGTCACTGGATAGAATTGTCAAACAGATCGAAAAAGTATACTCATATAACACTACATGTTTAATGTCCCACAGTTCCTGTTCACGCTCTCAGATTAAGTATTAGAAACCTCTAGAATAATAGGAATCAGTGGCGTATTTAAGGAGGAGGTTCCGGGCTTAAGCCCCCGAAAATTAAAAAAAACTATTTTAAATTAAATGAAAAATCTTGCAGAATAAAGGAATAAAGTTAGCTACCCCCAGGAAACAAAATCGTAAATACGCCACTGACTAGGAATACTGGATCACAGGACCTCAGTTAGAGATTTTAAAAAAAAGGCGCTTTTGTGGAGGGGGACGATTTTTTCCCATAAAAAGGCGTTTGTTTTCTTTAAAAAAGACGGGAAATTTGGCTATTTTTACTTTCAATGATTTTCTTATTGGAGTATTACCCTTATTTTCCTCTAGTGGATTCTGCAATTAAAAGAGTACCGATACCTTTACAACGTTCACTACTTACAACTTCTATGTTGGCTGGCTATCTTTATTCATTTTCGAGTTGCCATTTCATTAATAAAGTTTATTATTTACAGATTTTAACCTTTCTTTCTTTATATTGTGTCACTAAATTTGCAATAAGGAAATTCGGTAAAACGTTTGTAGCCTTTTCTCGTTCAAATTTTAACGCCTTCAATAAGTGTTATGTATATAGATAAACATACTTGTTCCGCGTAACTTAAGTTCCCGAAAATCTTAAGGTTTACTTTACACATAAACTCTAAATGATAATTTCGTTCCACTACGTCTAATTTTAGGGCGTACCCACGCGGGGGTTCTACTGGGTTCGAATCACCCTAAAAACTTCGTAACTCCATTAACATTTCTACACTTTCTTCTAAGTACACTTGTTTAACAGAGAAATGATTGATGTAGCCTAAATATCTGATTTTACACCTCATCCGTACTCTTTCTTTTCTTATAAAAATAATCTAGTTATATATTTTTCTGAGAATATACGTAGGTTAATCAGGCCTGTAGCCAGCCCCAAAATGTAGGGGGGCCGGATGAAGTTAGTGGGGCCCGATGCAACCATATTATAGTTCATCACCATATTATAGTTCATTTGCCAGTCTACCGTGAAAATATTAGGGGTCCAGCCAAATTTAGGGGGCCCGGCCCCCGTAGACCCCCTCTGGATACGGGCCTGGGTGTAATTGCGAGAACTTGTTGTAATTACAGCTATTAAAAGCTATTGCTGTAATGCTATATAATAGAAGGGAAACAACAATAATTTTATTTATTTTCCACAAATACCCCATTTTCATCAGTGCTGCGAACTTGATCAATGTTTATCATATCTCCGAAACGGTTTGAGACATCGAAGTACTGTAAACGGCAAAATAATTTACACATCCATTACAAACCATACAAGTAACTAGATATGATACTTATCTCAGTTTTTTTTTGTTTCGAAATAATGGCTTTCAAAAAAATTAAAATTTTCAAACCCTGGTAACTTTGTTTCTATTCATTGAAAACAAGTCATACCATGACCATCGCATTCTATTTACTAAAGTACTTTCGATGTGCATTATTCTGTGCACCTCCGTTGTGCTGTATGTGCGTTAGAGGCTTCTGAACTTTGGATGTTCGAGATACTGTAACATCCTTAGTTTGCAACACTGAATAATAAAAGTGGTATTTTAAGTTTACGTTTGATATGTTCATTTGAAATATGTAATAACCATTTGAAATATGTAGTGCCATTTGAAAAATTATAACTTTAGATCGGGTTGGTAACATTGTCTGTTGGGTCTTTCTGTTTAATACATACAAAGATGTCCTCCCCCCTTATAGTTCCTTCTTGCAAAGTTTCACTTTTCTCTCTCCTTTGGTTTGTCCGGTTATAGCGGATGATCAAGATAAATTGTTCACACTATATATATATATATATATATATATATATATATATATATATATATATATATATATATATATATATATACAAGAGTGATATTTATTGTAGTACTGCAGAGTAAAGCACAAAATTACGGCGTTAAAATGCACTTTCATGCAGCTCCCTCAAAGAGCATTTGGAATAAATTATGATAGCGAGTACGAGAACAGGGAATATGACTGAAAAGAAAAGAATAAAATAGTGACAATAGGAAAACTGAATATAGTATCTTGTTGCAGAAAGCAAAATTATAATTAAAAAATGTGAATGAGATATGAAGCAAAATTAGATGATGAAGATTTGAGAAATATGAGAGGATGAAGATTTATTACTGTTAGCAGTTAAAAATGACTTCATTGATGATAAAATGATGGTTGCAATACTTGATTGAACTAGCACATGAAGAAAATATACCTGCATTTTTTTCGTTAAACAGAGACGTCAAATAGATTACATGTGAAGGAGACCTATGTATGTTGGCCACCGTTAACTCCAATGAAGTTCCCGACTTCAGCAGTGTATATGAAAATCAGTGTATATTAAAATTAAAGCAATTAAATTTAATGATTAACAAATGCCCAACATGTCGCGAACAACATTTAGCATCCTTTTACTTTATCTAAATATAGCTGAGTACAAAAAAATCAAATCCTAGCTGACATTGTATTTTTTATTTTTCTTCATTTCTTGTACACTCATGTCCAGGAGTTAAGAGATTTAATTTTTTTTCTCGAAACATCGAAATAACCTGGCACAAGTGATTTTGTTGGTACCAGAAAATATCCCGTTATAATTCACAAATTGATGGAAACTATAACCATATGAGGAACATAGGTGCCCTTTACGAACATTATTAGTAGATGGAATATGCAAGGCCAGCTTAGTAGCGTTGTGTTACGTACGAAATGTATCGTTGGGTAGATACACATCAAATGCATAGGACGCATACAGGATGACATAAAGAGGACATGTGGATGAATGGACATATCATCAGAAGACTAGAAATTTGACAAAGCCAATAAGCTACGCGTGCGGAGTTAAATGTGACTCACAGTAAAATTTTGCTACTCTGGACAAGATTCCATGTGAATGAAAATTTTCGAAAGCCACTCAGAAACCACAACCCAGAATAAGGACAGCTGTCTGACATTAAATGCCCTATGACGTCTAACCAACACTGCATTTGCATTTGGTCGAGAGTTTGCAGTAGTGTTGTCCACGAACAAGACGCGTCAGAGCTCAAACAGATATACTTTTTGAGATGAGTGCACCGAGACGAGACAAAGCAAAATCTGGTCTCATGGGCAGCGCTTTCTTGCCTTTACCTTTGGAAGCAATGTCTCTCGACAAACAGTGTATCAACGGCTATATGAGGTTTAATTTATGCATGGCGACTAGCTAGAGGCGTTCCACTCACATCCAGACACCATCAGAACCGTGCAACATAATGTATAGAACATTGAAAATGGACTCAAGAACACTTGGGTGGGGATTGTAGTTCAGCCTGAAGAGTGATTCTCGACGTTTGTTCTGTACTTCTGGCAGAGATCAGTGACACGTTATGACTCGGTCAATTTGGAGGAACGAGATCGTTATGTTGGTGTTGAGGCCATGGTTTGGGGTGGGGGAAGGACATTCTCGCATGTTCCC
The DNA here is from genome assembly GCF_964235325.1 of Thermobia domestica. Taxonomy (NCBI): domain Eukaryota; kingdom Metazoa; phylum Arthropoda; class Insecta; order Zygentoma; family Lepismatidae; genus Thermobia; species Thermobia domestica. Next base: position 336,875,013 of record NC_137455.1, on the reverse strand, counting down.
GGTGAAGGGTGATGTGACGGGTGCAAGTATCAGAATGTCATCCTGCAACATTATATGTGACTCTTCCGTGATACTTATGACCTTAAATATTGTCTATTGAACAACAATGCTAGTCTACGGAAAACACAGGAGGTGGAGGAATACGTGGAACATCAGAGTATTACATGTTTGAGGTGGCACTACGCTTTTTGCATCTTAATAAGATTGGACATAACTGAGACACCTTGGACGTCGTGTTGCAATCCGAGATCCATCACTAGGGACTCTGAATAACCTCCGATGAATGCTTCTGCAAGAGTGAGGCATATGACTACAGAAGGTTTTGGTTAGCTTCATCTTCCTTATAGAAACACCTTGTGTAACCGTTTGTTGGGTCACACTTCATACTCAACGTTTGTGGCGATGTCAAACGGGACCGATGTGCAATCGATGGGCTGAACCGACACAATGTAGGTGTCTTACACTCATTATTACTGTGTTTCAGTGTCACTTAACTATCAGTGTGGTCTCTGGGTACATCTCCCACACGTTCGATTCCACAGATAGGCATCGGTTCCCCATCTTCATTCGTGTATCACTTCCCCATGGTGTCGCTTAACTTCTGAACACGAGTGAATTTGATTGATCTTATGCAACACAAAGATTATAAAGGACAAGATCTAATATTTATGTAGCTCTGAATCACGCCGGGATTTGACTCTAGTATACAGATCATCATAAAAAGTCAACTAGCACGAACTAATCCTTCACCACCGCACTATTCACGCAACTGGACTTGGCTCCAAAATTAATATACGCGTGATGTATTTTTAAACAACATGTCTTAATATCATTTTATATTGGAGTTGAACATACTAGAAGAAACTTCATCTGTTCCATAATTCATATACGTAGAGTATTATTGAAAAAGATTGCCACCCAGTCTCTCTAAAAGACTATATTCCTACAACATACACAGGATATTGTTATTTGTTGAGCTAATTCTATTTGCTTATTAAAATACAATGCCAACAGAATCTCTCTCTCTCTCGCTATATATATATATATATATATATATATATATATATATATATATATATATATATATATATATATATATATAGGGTAGACAAAAATTTGGAAACACCTGGTATAAAAGAGGTAGTCATTTCAAACAGGATTTGCGTCTGAATGATAGGTGTCGCTGTGGTCACTGGCGCATCTTGTCAAGTATACACTCTGGCCAAACAGATGGATCAGTTACACTTCAGCGACCGGTCCGTGCATTTTATCGTGAATCATGTCTGGGTTGACAGAGTTTCAAATAGGGGAAAATTCTGTATGCACGTATGGTGGGAGCTTCCGTGACGAAAGTAGCGGAAATGTTTGGTACATCAGGAGGCACAGTCTCGAAGATCATGACTGCCTACGAGTGTTCCGAAAAACTGCATCAGCGAATCATCAGTGTGAACGCAGATGTGTGTTGCGTGACAGAGACAGACGCACACTGGGTAGTATTGTGACCAAGCAGAAGATCACCATGGTACCAAAAGTCACAGCTGAGCTGAGTTCAGTACTTACAAACCATGTTAGTGTCAAAACAGTCATAAGAGCTCCACAAGTAGGGTATTTATGGCAGATCAGCAATTCCCAAACTATTCGTGACTGTTGACTTTGCTGTTATATGGAGGCAGTGGTGCAACGGTCATAAAAACTGGGCAGTGGAAGACTGTCATCTGGTCTTAAGAATCTTCCTTTACATTGTTTCCTAATACTGGGCGAGTTTGCGTGTGGAGAACGCCAGCACACGCATACGACATAGACTGTCTGTTACCATGGCGGTGGTTTAGTGATGATTTGGGCACCCAATTCCTTGTATTCTGCAGGACCCATCATCATCCTCCATGGACATGTCACTGCCAAGGACTATGTAAACATTTTGAGTGAAAGCTCCATCCCATGGTGCAAACTTTGTTCCCAGATGATAATGCCGTGTTTCAAGATGACAGAGGCCCTGTTCATACAGCTTACATTGTCCAGCACTGGTTTAATGAGCACGAAGATGCAGTGTCACATCTGCCATGGCAACTACAATTACCAGACCTCAATATCATTGAGCCCTTGTGATCAATTTTGGAGACCAAGGTGCGAGCCCGGTATCCATCATCGTCGTCTCTACAACTTGCAGCCGCTTTGGCGAAAGAATGGTACAACATTCCTTTGATAACCATATGTGACCTGCAGTTTTCCATTTCCCCTCGACTGTAGGGCGTTCTGCGTGCAAAAGGTGGTTCTATTCGCTATTAATAAAAGTAATGTGCAATTTCTCAGGTGTTTCCATATTTTTGTCTATCCTCTGTATATATTTATTAGAGATAGATAGATATCTAGATAGATAGATAGATAGATAAATAGAGAGAGAGAGAGAGAGAGAGAGAGAGAGAGAGAGAGAGATTGTATTTTAATATGCAAATAGAATTAGCTCCACAAATAACAATATTCTATGCATATATCTCCATATACAATATCTTTCGAAGTTGCAGGTGGGGAAGAACATTCTTCACTCACTCTCTCACTCTGAGATATGTTTACAAAAACAGTTTGTATCTCATCCCTACCAGTAAATATATTTTTGGTTGTTATTCTAAATTACACTTTGAGACACGGGTGTTTATTCACTAGTCGGGTCTAAAGGTCCATTTTTTTTAAAAGTATACTTCAAACCATTTGTGTAATGAATCTAATGGTTCCAAGTAAAAAAAAAATACTTGCTATATTCTTAAAGAATATTTTAACAAATAAGGAATAAATTTGAACATAAAGTATTTGTAATTTTGACGCCGCAATCCGAATCTATCTCAGACTTGGGTTTCAATGTGTTTAACCAGCTACCACTTTGAACGAACTAATATACTATTTTATTTATTTATTTCATGTTTGTTTCACAAAAGGACTGCAACATTAGAAGACCTTTACAAACAATATGAAAGTTTATCCAATTCGTATCCAGACTATGACGGAGAAGTAACAGGCTACGCCGTTCAAGCTAGCCAGAATCCGTACAGTAACCCATTCTCAGTTGGAGGATTTCCTAAAGTGCACGCAGCCGCAGGATCATCTGGGTATGGAGCGGCGGCTGCTACTGGGTACGGTGCACCTGCAGGAGGCCTCACAGGATATAGTGCTCCGGTGATGGTTGGTGGATATGGGGCTACAGAAGGGAGTTCGAAAGGAGACGTGAAGATTAACTTGAAGGATTTATTTGAGATTGCACTTACCGCTATTGCCTTCTTGTCATTTGGGATGTTTATAATGAACCTTGTAATGCAAATGATGGTAAGTGTTACTAAGTTAATTAGTGCTAGAAACAGCTGTACAACATATATATGTGCAAGTGGGTTGAAAAGTTTCTTTCCTTAGAGAGAAGGAATTTTTACTCCTTTCCTCTAAGGCAGGAAATCGTATTACAGATAGGTTAGTAGCGATATGTTGTTAATCAACTTATTTTATGCGAAAGTTAATTAACTTCTATATAACTTGAAAAGAAAAATGTCTTTGTCCTTAAACCAGTTGTTTATAGCGACAATACTACATTAGTGTTTTGAAAGTGCCTTGCACGCTGCTTTGTCCTGATCACTATAAGCAGTTTTTATAGAAAGTTGTAGTAATATTCTGCGTCATTCCAACTACAGTAGAATCATGCTGAATTAGTCAAGAAGAAGGACATCATTTGAGTGAGAGCATACGGATGGCATCACTTTGCTTTCTCTTAAAGAAACTTTTTGCTTCTGGTTGGACGCTAGTGGTACTTGGTGGTGGATCCAGAATTCATGCTTTGTCAACACGTGATACGGAAACTCAGGACAGTTACTTTGAAAATCAGACAAAACATTTCACGGTTAGCTTTACCTGGTTTTGAGTCCGACCGGAGTCAAAGCTCGAGTCAGCTGAAAACGTTAAAGACGCGAAGATTCGTTCGCTGGGCCGCCTAAATATTACTTCACTTCCTACTTCACTTCAAGACCAACCCCCGTCCAATCGGATTCCAGGGCTTTCGAGAAAGGAAAGTCTTAAAAGTGGAATTTAAAGAAAATGTTGTAAACGCTAAATAAAATGTCTTGCTCCGTCTTCTTTCACATGCTGCATGGCTTACATAAATATAATCACGCTAATGCAATTCGATTGTGATAACCTAACTGACCATCTCTCAAGAAGCAAGTGAATTCTTAGAGATTTAAAAATTCAGTTGCTGCCTGATGCAATTTTAGACGTTACTAAAAATATTTTAAAAATTAAAATAAAACCTAGTATTTAAATGAGTGATTTGGGTGAATGGCGTTAGTGATAGTCAGCTGAATTGTCCCCAACAACACTAGTATTATCGAGACAAATAAATAAATAAAGGATTACTGAGTTAACAAAGGTAAAAAAAGTTACAGTTGTATTACATAAATGACAACAGTTAGGAATTTGATAACGAAAATAAACTTTTAATCACTAAAGAAAAATTTGAATATGAATATTAAAAGGGTTAACAATAATTTTGATTTTCTTTTCCCTGAAACAACAACAAAACAAAGAAATTTAGAGCTAAAAAGAAAATATGTTTCCATAGGAATTTTGTTGTAGAAGTAATTACCGTGACTTTGAAAATGGTAATAACAATTACACTCTGTTATCTTGTTTCAATACAAGAATATTATTCAAACTACATTCACAATGTCAGGTATTAAAAATCCTTTTTGACGCCTTATTGAATTGAATTCACTCTTTGATCAACCTTTTACGAGATAGCACATTGATACATAGGTAATCAAGTTACACGTAAAATAATTTATTTCAAACGAATACCATTTATTAAAAAGAAAAAAATGATGAAAAGAGAAAATGTTTGAGTAATTTAGAGGTTGTAGATACTTCTGAATTTCTATGCTAGTCATGACTTGTTAAATCAAATGAGCAAAAGCTCGAAAATATATGAGGGATGGATAGAATAGAAGTGCACTTACGAAATTTAGAATAGGTGACGTTAAGTTTGTATATATGATCATATGAGTAAATACATCTACACAAATTAAACATACGAAATAATCATTAATTATATATACCAACCAATTTTCATCTTCACAATAATAATACTAATAATAACATATATATATATATATATATATATATATATATATATTAAACACTTGATACACATACGAACACAGAAATATTCATACTTGTAAATAAAAAATGTTGAAGTTTATTTACTACTTAGTGATATTTATAATATCGTCATTTATTTAATGAAAATTGACTCGTGCACAACTTTTCGTGAATTTAGTCCTGGTAATGGGCTTAACGTTGTATTTCCCTAACAGTAAAAACTTGATTGTTACACCTGGCTTGATGTCTGATAATGATATAAATCATACGATATTAAATGCTACTCTGATTATAACAATCTTTGATAAACTGACCATTGTATTAATTTTATGCATATCCTGGGATGTTATCAATGGCACAAGTGATAAATAAAGGAAGCTATTTTACAATAGTTGTGAATATTAATCTACAAATGCTTTCAATTTACGGAATACATGTCTGGTATTTAAATTATAGCCACTAGCAACCCCAAATCATTAGAAGACCGATGTAAGTAATAGCTTAATTCAATCCAACAAAAAAGTTATTGTTGTTATTATTCAAATTTGATCATCCGGATAGTTTTTATTGATGGAGGAAATAAAGTTTTAATTTTGTACACACAACAAAAATATGAGTCACATCTTCTTTCGGGAACTAAACATTCATTGTCAGTAAGCTTCCAAAATGACGAACCTTGAAATTAAAGTTCGTTGGGATTTTCCCCAACACAGAAGCTATGAATAGGTGCAGCGAAAGGTAATGAAATGGATGATAACCACAGTGGTCATGGAACCTTGATCCATCGTACATCCAACAGTCTGATTACTACCAAAAGATTTAAACAGCCTACCTCAGTTTTCGTGTGTGAAAATCCTCGATCTTTTATCTCACTGACATACACTCGAGATTGGATTAAGAGGCTGAGGGATGTGTCCTCTCCTTCCCTCTGCGACAAGCAAGCCGTAGGTTCTGGTACTGACATCTCGTTGAAGCTTACTCGCCAAGTCATGTTACTACACACAAATACACTGTCCAACACACACATCTTCGAAATGAGAGATAATGTAGATAATAAAGGACGTTCGGCACATTGACGACGACGACTCTACCGTCGGTAAATTTATCTATGCATGATTAGTCCAAGAGCCCAGACACATTTATTTAACCCAACGAGGCCAAAAGGTTTGAAAGTCGATTCTAATGTGAAAAAGTCTCAGGAATTCGAAAATGTAACTCTTACAACTGTAAACCAGTCATGGTACGCGCTACAGGGTGTTTAAGAAGTAAAAGTGTAACAATTGTAAGATTTCACCTCATATAATTAAAAAAAATAATAACTTCATTATCGTTCAAGATAGAAACTTCTTTCTTGCTTTATTTCCGAGAATATACTCCAGATCTCAATCTCAATAGTAAAAACTTTTTTATATGGCCACCATTTTAAAATATGGCGCCTGAAAACGGAAAAAAGTCATTTCTGAACTACAATTCTTGTGTTTCAGGACTAATAACTAGGAAACAACTACGTTTTCGTAAACAACTTGAAGTAAATGTAATTAAGCATTTTAAGAGCTTGCAAATGACACATATATCGTTGCTATATCTTTAAAAATAATTGAGCTAATTAATTTTATGTAGTGTTATGTGTCTACGTAGCGTATTGTACTTTTTAGCTTAAATGCGAAAAGTTTTAGGAGATTTATAGCAAGAGTCCATCCACATTTATTTAACCTAAGGAGGCCAAAAGGTTTGAAAATCGAATATAATGTGAAAACGTCTTAGTAATTCAAAACTGTTACTCTTACAACTGTAAATCATCTATAATTTGCGCTACAGGGTGTTTAAAAAGTTGAAATATTTTTTAAAAATGACGCTTTAAGAACATTTATTTAGCGCAAACTGTTACTTGAAACTGTAAAAGCAATTCCTAATAGAGTCATGTTTCAAAATGCTAATAATATTATTTTTACCCAATATTTAACTTTTTGTCTTATACAGGGTTGTTCGAAACTGGCCATTTTAATACAAATTCTGATAAATACCGAAATTAACTGTAGGATCATACAAGAATATACATATTGAAACTGTTGACAGACATGTGTTAAAGCAATTGACAGACTTGTAATTTTTTTTCTTAATTTTCATCACTTTCACTTTTAATATCTTCCTCACTGGAAGATCCACCCTGAACTTCTTCGTCTGTATCATAGTCACAATCATCATGTTATGCTGAAAACTGGTGTAGTATGTTTTAAGGAATTTGTTCGCCCTCAAACCACACAAATTCATAATTTCCTTCAATTATACACCAACCATTGTCTTCAGGCCTAAAGAGAACAGGGTTCTGGATGTTGGCATTTTTCCATAAACTTGCAACATAATTTGCTCTTTTTATTTTTTGCATTAAGACTGGTAGTGATGATGGAAAAATGCCAAGTTTATGGAAAAATGCCACCTCTGGTCAACTTCTTTTATGTTACCAAGAGGGTTTTTATCTTTGTCAGGACCATACTTTCTTACAAATAAATCGAATCGTGCTTTGTTAACAGAAGTACACTTAGGTAATGAATACATGAAGCATACAAAATGTTCTAAATTCCTGATAACGTCATCACTGATGTTCTGTGAATTTCCTAGAGTGGCGAAAGTTTGCTTGAAACAATTTGAAGTTTCCAGTATGCGTATGGGCAGAATTTTACCTTTTCTCATAAAAGATGCAGTATAGTCGCATCCTGTAAAAGCAAGGAATGATGGAAGAGCAATACAAAGATGAGGTCCAAGTATGCTGTTTCCCGCATCTAACCAAATGTGACCTTCAAGATGTTTTTGATGAAACAACAGCAGGATACAAACATCTGCGTCTGACGAGCGCACAATTATATTGGGTTTCTGTAGTTCTTTGTATACATACACTGCATGCCAAATAAGCCTTGTGTCAGCCTCTTCATGTTGGCACAACAGTGTTGGCTTAATGATGTTAGTTACTACTCCATTGTTGGAAGAAAACTCGTAACATGTGTTTTGTATTGCTAGATAGAGAATATGGTTTTCAAGGATTGTAGCATACTGATTTTTCCCCCACTCCATACATAGAAATGTAAACAGTGATTCCTTAAAATGTGGTGATCTTAAAGCTCGCTGAAAATCTTTAGGTCGTGTTTGCTGTCCATCAGTTACAGAAAATAATGAAGAGCAAGAGCCTCTATTTATTCTTTCTACATCCTTAAGGGAAGGACTTTGATATGTGTCACAAATGAAGTGTACACAAGGTGCTAATTGACACAAACGAATCAACAATACCTTGGCAATCTCAGAATACGTTACTGGTATATTAGTCTGAGAATGAATAAAAAAAAAAACATTGCATCAACAAGACACACATCAATGTGGATGGGAGGCTGGCTTTTGTACTTTTTCTCAAGATAATGAACCAACTTTGATTTGTCTGTTTTGTTCAATGATCCATCACGTTGGGCTAATGTAAGAGGCACTGGTGTCAGAGGATATGTAAACATATATTCCAGATCAATATTTGCAGTTGAGGCAAGGAAGATTTTTTTATCTTTCACTGATAATCTACATTTCACTGAATCAGTTGTGAAATTCTTAATTTTCCTTCTTTTCAGGGGGTTTTCAAATCTGGAAGGATCTTCAAAACATGCCGTTGTAAAGCCATCGAACCAGTTTTGTCCTGTTTCCATACATCCAAGAAGGTCTCTTGAGACATCAGAAGATACAAATTTTCCAGTTGATATATTGCATAAAGTTTTTACATTATCCTCTGAAAAAGGATTCATACTATTGTTTATAACATCAGATAGCTTATCAACATCTTGGTGGTCTCTCTGTATTCTGTTGTTTTTGCACTCTTGAGAAACATCTTTCTTGAATTGCAGTCAAACCATATCCATCAACACTGAAACAATAGAAGTTCTCATTGCTCTTGTAACCATCCATCTTTTACGTGCAGATATGGACTGCGAAAAGGCTGAGATTCCTATGAAGCGAGAAGCGGCATCTGCATTCACTGTTTGTTCTAATGCCATATCAACTGGGACACGGGAAAACCCCTTTGCTGTTCTCTTAACTGACAAGCCACAATCTTCTAGCATTTTACGGACACCAGGGTGTGTTGTGTCCATATTAAGCAGATTTAGAAAGTATCTTGTAATCCATCGTGCATAGTTTGGACGGTTAACTGCAAAGAATACATAGCACATCTTGCCCAAACAACAAGTGAATAAGTCCACATCACAAGTTCGATATGCTCTACTGAAATTGAAGTATAGCTGAACTAGATCAATATACATAAACCAGAACTGTGCTGTTTCACCACGTTCACCAGATCTTGTTTTAGCAGTGTATTCCTCGTATTTGTCAAGGAAACTACTCATTGTCTCAGACTCAAAAATATTGGTAATGGATTCCTTACTTAGATCTGAGGATAGCTGGATCAGTTGGTTTCTAACTGAGCTGGCAGCAGCCTCATTGCTTTGTACAAACTGTTTGAAGTACAGTTTCCACATCGTAAGCATTATGATGGCATGTAAACGTTTAGAACGGTTAAAGTGTTTTTCGTTTATGAAACCTTTCAGGGAACCTTGGGCAAGAATATCAACGGAAGTCATCAAAGCCGGTAATCCAGATACATCAATTATATATCCAAGGCATGCAAAGAAAGTCATTGAAATATGGAATGCACCGAAGCATATTAATATGTTGTCGTACAATGGTTTTTCTTGAGCCTAAATTTGCATTGCTGGTTTAGCAATAGCGAGGTCGTATGTGACAACAGCATATTCTTGACCACATTCATTGGCAACTTTCTGGGCTATCTTCAAAGTTTCTGCAACCACATCTAATCTGGTTGGAGGTTCCGTTATATTTTCCATATATCCAATTGTCTGTCTAGGAAGATTTTCTCTAGAGTAACTGAAAAATGAAATGAAATGAAATCTTTGAGTTGTACGTCCCACGATTATGCTGGTTAGGCGAAAGGAGACTGTTTAGAGTAACTGCAATTCCAACCTATCCACATAAGTATTGTTGAAACACAATTAAATAACATCATCCAAAGAGCGTCCTTCTTATATCCAAGTTGAAACGTAATTGAATCAATCATGCTTTTTGTTGTATAATTGAATGCAGTTATTTTAGGCTTCTTCGTGTAAGGCTCGAGATCTTTTTCTTCTGCTGTATATGTTCTCCTGAGTCGGGTTATTTTTTATCGGTGCTCTCTACTAGTATGTTCCGATTCTTCAAGTTTGACTAAAATATTTTGATAGGAAATCCCTGTTGTATCATGTAATGTTCCTTTTCCAGAGAGTGTCTCAGAATACTCATCAAAATTATCCCATGCTAAACAGGTGGATAGATTGTTTTCTGCTTGAAGGCCATCTGGCAGTAGAGAATTTTTTTTCAGATATGGCGAACCCCATTTCAGTTTCCAAGGACTCGACGATGTGATAGCTAACACAATGACCAAATTTGTTTAACATATCAATGATCTTTCTGCTTCCAGTCATACTTTTAAGACCCAATCCTAGACACAGATGCTTAGATGGCTTAATATGACCCCTGGTAGTTGCAAATAGGGCATCTGCAGAAGATGATTGTACAAATCTCTCTACATGTTCATACTCCTCACTTCCAGTCGCTCTTCCAGTATACAATGCTCTGAAGAATTGGAGTCGAGATTCTGAAGGTTTAGCTGTACCTTCTGCTATAGACTCTGCAGTTACTGGTGATGTTAGATCGCATCCTGATGACCTTAATTTAAGGATTTCAGTACGAAGTATTCTTGCTGCTTCCATTACTTTCCACTTTGACGAATCTGCATCACCAAGAGCTTGCTTTATGGCTTCTTCTTTCTCTAAAGCGATTGGATATAAGATTTTTCCATATTTGTTTGATAGTTTTGTTGATGATAATATATCTTTGAATCGATTCAGTAATTTACATTCAAGCTTTTGAGTTGCATAGCTTTCGATGTCAGATGCATCTTCTGCAGCAACCAATAACATATAACGAATATGAAGGGATGTGAGAAATTCTGCTCGTTTTCCATCTATAAGTTCACTTTGTACGTATTCAGACAACTGAAGAAAGGCTTTTTCATGAACACGTCTTGAAAATGTTTCTTTGGTTGGTACACTTGGAGATTGCTTTATTACTACTCTCTCTGCTTTGTTTAAATACTGTTTTCTGCAACTATGATGATACCGTACTTCTTTGGCTACAAAATCAACATGTGTTAGTTGTTTGTCTAGAACGTTATCTTGCAAGATTTTTATGGCTGCTTTAATGCGTTTTTCGGCATTAAAATCCTCACAGATTCCCAGTAACTCGAGTTTGCTCTTGCTTCTTTTCTGTACTGTTTTGCAAAACACACAAACCTGTTTAAAAACTCCCGTACTTGAAGTTTGGATGTCATCACCTTGAGAACGTAAATTATTTGATGTTGAAAGTTGCTCTTCCTTAGTAACATTTTTTTTCTTTTCCGACTGCAGTGAAGGTTTTGTAGCATGAAAGACGGTAACCACAAACATCACTTGCCTCACTAGCGACCAATAACGATTTTATCACATCTGCATATTTCGTTGTTCTGAAGCACTTTTGTCGACGATTTGCTGCTTCTTTAACCTTAATCCACGTCCTCTCGTCAAATCGAGTAGTAGGTTCAATTGTAAACTGTCCATGAATATGAATCACACAGGAGAGAGTTTGTGAAGGATTTTCATTCATTGTACAGACTTGATGTCAGGACCTGAAATGAAAAAAATGAAAATTCTTCTTAATACCTCGTTGTACAAATGATTGCGCTAAGTAAACTGTACACCTAAACAAATTAGTTTTATCCACATGAGCCAAAAGGTTTGAAATTTGATGCATCTTAAAAATATTTTTCGCATTGTGGGAGTATACATTAGATTTCTTAGTTTACTAAAGTACAGTACTACTTTTTTACGAGGCATCTTTGGAACCACCCTGTATAAAATAAAAAGTTAAATATTGTGTAAAAATAATATTATTAGCATTTTGAAACATGACTCTATTAGGAATTGCTTTTACAGTTTCAAGTAACAGTTTGCGCTAAATAAATATTCTTAAAGCGTCATTTTTTAAAAATATTTCAATTTTTTAAACACATTGTAGCACGAATTATGGCTGGTTTACAGTTGTAAGAGTAACATTTTTGAATTACTAAGTTGTTTTCACATTATATTCGATTTTCAAACCTTTTGGTCTCCTTAGGTTAAATAAATGTGGATGGACTCTTGCTATAAATCTCCTAAAACTTTTCACATTTAAGTTAAAAACAAATACACATAACACTACATAAAATTAATTAGCTCAATTATTTTTAAAGATATAGCAATGATATATGTGTCATTTGCAAGCTCTTAAAATGCTTAATTACATTTACTTCAAGTTGTTTACGAAAACGTAGTTATTTCCTAGTTATTAGTCCTGAAACACAAGAATTGTAGTTCAGAAATGACTTTTTTTCCGTTTTCAGGCGCCATATTTTAAAATGGCGGCCATATAAAAAGTTTTTACTATTGAGATTGAGATCTGGAGTATATTCTCGGAAATAAAGCAAGAAAGAAGTTTCTATCTTGAACGATAATGAAGTTATTATTTTTTAATTATATGAGGTGAAATCTTACAATTGTAACACTTTTACTTCTTAAACATCCTGTAGCGCGTATCATGACTGGTTTACAGTTGTAAGAGTTACATTTTCGAATTCCTGAGACTTTTTCACATTAGAATCGACTTTCAAACCTTTTGGCCTCGTTGGGTCAAATAAATGTGTCTAGGCTCTTGCTGTAGATGCTGTACAGAATGGTACAAAGTATGCACTACGAACGAATAGAAAGCACTGTCATCAGTAGTGGTGTCTATTCCAGTTCTTCCGCACAACTGACTTCGTTTTTAAAAATTTTGCCTTTCTCTCTCTTCTGTTAATTTTGAAATGTGTGTGCGTGTGTGCATGTGTAGTTCCTTAAGATGGCTAAGATTTCTTCGCCACCCGAGAACAATATATTACCCTAGTGACAGCAAGGGTGTCCTCTTGGATGCTGAGCGCGATGACCACTGCCTACTCTCACGAAAGATAACGTGGACAACAAAATAATACACCCAAAGTGAAACAAACATACGAAGTTTTATTTAATAACAATAATATATAGCCCCCTTGACGCTCAGGTATACACTGGATAAAATGGGCTTCAATCCTGCTTTACACTGGATAAAACGGCAAAATATGGTTTAGCCCCTCCCTTGATCATATCCTGGATCTGCCCCTGTATATATATATATATATATATATATATATATATATATATACTAGCTGAACCTGCGCTCTTTACACAGCGCATCATTCATATATGACCATGAATCTCCTTGTTATTCCTCACATCTGTACATGTACCTTTGCAGACAAAAGAGAAAGAAGTCTTGGTAAAAATCGAGATACCGTAAAGGGGAGATTTTTTTCGATTACTTTTTCAATACCTCGTACCATTTGCAAGATTTGAGCCTACTTCCGGTTGCAGTTTTTAATTCATGTATGATCTGTGTTTTCTTTTTTCTTGCATGTAGTATGTAATAGGCAAATACATAAACTAGTAACTCTATGGCCTATGGAACCCGGAGGTTCAATGCCACGTTTACAAAAGCTCTCCACTGACTTCTATCCTTAGTCAATTGGATCCAGTTTCTACTTTGTATTCCAATCTCTGCAAGATCAATCTTAATATTGTCCTCCCATCTGCGCTTAGGTCTTCCTAATGGTCATTTTCCGGCTAGTCTTCCATAAGATTTTGAAAGCGTTCCTACTTTTTTCCATCCTGGTTACATGACCTGCCCACCTGAGCCTCCTAGATTTGATGACCCTAACAATGTTGGATAAACCGTATAAATTATGTAGTTTCTCGTTATGAAGATTCCGCCATTCCCTATTCCAGTTTCTCTTGGGTCCGAATATTTGTCTCAGGATCTTGTTCTCAAATACTTTCAATCTATGTTCTTCGTTCCGAGTAAGCGGCCATATTTCGCAACCATACAGAACAACAGGCATGATTATCGTTTTATACATTTTAAAATAAGCTAATACATTACACATTCAATCAATTATAATGTCAGTGATATATGGTGTTCATTGGGCAAAACACTCCAAACAATAAAGATTCAACTTAGACTGGAGAGATGGTTATCCTTCATTTTTCATTATCGTTTGGTACTGAAACAAACACCTGAGAGATACACAATCCCTATATACAATTATATGGTGTTGGAATAGGTAGGATATGATGCTTTAGTTTTTTTTTTTTTAAATTTCAACACTTCGAGTGTACCCGTAAAAATGTAATAAATAAATAATGGCCACGTTTTTTTAAATATTGAGTTAGAACTGGACAATCTACGTAAAATTTGCAATCGATCAGTGAGAACGTTATCTTTCTAGAGCCTGTAGTTTCCGATATCTAGCTGTCGAAAGGATTTGTCACAAACATATAAACGTCCACAAACGTATAGTTTAAGAAACTCCAGAGATGGCAGCACAATTCATTTGCATTTATTTCGGAGAAGACTTATTAAAATGCAAAGGCTTTGAACAATAATTTAAAAGGATAAACTTTGTGAAAAAGATCTCTTGAAGTAATTTATTTAAAGTACACCATTTTAAAAATATTTGTCTTTGTTATAAACGTGAAACCACAAATAACCGTAAATCAAAGGTTGGAGCTCAGTCGCTCTTAATTGCTATTGTAGCATTTTAATACATATATATGGAAGGTGACAACTGTCATAAACATTTATTTTACAAATCACTGCATGTTATTTGTTGTGAAACTGTTTTGAGACCCATTTCACAGACTATTCCTTATCACAAGTTCTTGATGGACAATGTAGAAAATGTGCTTCTCAGATACGCTTAGGATATCTGCAATTTTGTTCAGTCTAACTTATCCTTCTTTGAGTATCAAATAATGCACACCATCCTTATTTTAGGAAATTACTGCAGCTTTCGGTGTTGATATTCACCCTTTTTAAAACTTAACAACATATTCCTTGATGGTAGTATACAAAGGCATTTTTCATTCATAACGTTTACAATTCTTGATGTATTTCCTTCAATGGCAAGGCCTTGCAAAAACGATATTTGATAATAGTTACATAATTTCCTGCTGGCTGAACTTTATAATTCGAGCTTCCATCGCTTACTCAGTCTGCAATAAGATAGAAACTAAATCCAATGCATTATCCAAATTTTACATAGGCCTATATCGAAGAGTCACTTTATCATATCAATAGCGTACGTATATACTCAAATATTGAGGCAGCGCAGTCAGTAAAACATTTACCTACCTAACGGACGGCTTGGCACGATCTCCAGTGGAGGCGAGATTTAGTTTCCACTCTACTCACCTTCCAAAGCATCTAAGGGATTCCTCTAGTCTCTGTAAAAATTAGTGCATGAAAATACCTAGGGGTAGAGGCCAGTGCCTGACTGGCCACGTTGGCTACTTGGCAATTGCCAAGGACCCGAGAGGCTCCGCAGGGATCACGAGGCGCAGGGCGAATTTTCGCAATCGCAAATGCTTTCTTGAGTCTTCCTACCAAAAACATTTGCGAAGCCTAAGTTCATTTTTCCAAAATAAATCTTCTTGGGGGACCTCTTGCTCATATCAGTATGGCCCCGTGAGCCAGTAAAACTTCATACTTAAAGAAGGCCCCCTCTACTCCGTAACGTTATATATATATGGGGGGTCTTTAAGAACTCGCGCTAAGGCCCTCAACTTGGCCAGTCCGGCACTGGTAGAGACTGCTGAAGGGATATGCTATCTACTTCACAGTTTACTCCCGCAATCTGTACCGAAGTTGAGAAAATGTGGAACCCAGTAGGCACGTCGCCAGTGGACCACATCTGTCTCTCTCGAAACACTGTTTCAGACACACTCACACTCAGGACACTGTTTAACTTACCTTGTTTGAACGGTAACCTTTCAGCCTCTCTCGAATACGCAGGCTTTTATACAAAAAAAAAAAATATTTGTAAGACTAGACAGTAATTTCTTTAATCTGTTTATAACATTTTTAAGAATATGAGATAACAATCTCTTTATTAGTTTTATTTCCCACGATTCTGGCTTTCAGGTTAAAGGAAACAATGTGAAATAAATTATGATAATGGCGAAAGGACAATGAATAGGATTCGAACCCATGATAGATAGTTTTTGCAATATTCAACGTAATGTCATAAACTGCTCGATTATGAGAACCAGAAGCGTGGAATACTCATAGTCGATAATGTGTATGTTATTTATTTTTAATAGTAATAACGGTTACGAATAAGTAAGTAATATGTATTATCTAATAATAATAATAATAATAATAATAATAATAATAATAATAATAATAATAATAATAATAATAATAATAATAAACGAGTGTTTTATTGGTGTATTCAATGAACTTAAAAAGTTTGTTTCTGAATTCTCTGTCTTTGTGTGTGTGCGCATGTGTGTGTATCTGTTATTTGTGAATTTTTCAATTTTAATCCCTCCATCCAATTTCTGAGCATCAAAAATTATCTGAGAAAGTGGTGGAGTTTTTCGCGTCATCCTTACTGTTTTCGAGATATTGGCTAAAAAAAAAAAAATATCCAATTTCGGGAAGTTTAAGGAGCCATATCTCGGGAACCGTAAGTCATAGAGCGGTGATATTGGTGTTGATCAACACATAAGATAATGGTGAAGATTTTGGTGCCAAATAGTAACCGGTGGCCACTGACCAACTGCCGACCGTTCCCCAGATTGGCCACAAAAGTTCGGATTTCGGAAGATTTAAGGAGCCAAATCTTGGGTACTGTAAGTCATAAAGATATGATATTTTGCGAATTTTTCAATCTTGAGCCCTCCATTTTGAGCATGTGTCTTCGAAATACAACATAGGGTCTATTGTAGAACGTCTTAACAGGGCTCTTATACAAAATATGTGGAAAAAAATTACTACTCAAATAAATTATAAATGGATAGATATATTAGAAGAATTGTTTAATTAGTATAATAATAAAGTACATAGAACAATTGGTATAAAGCCTGTAGAAGTTAATAAGAATAAGAAAAATTAATTCTTATTAGGTTTGTTCTGACAATGCTCTTGGAGCATTCTCAACTGCTATATTATCCAATAATATTATATGCAACAAAATCATTGTAGAACCATTATACATGATGTAGATATTCCACTTAATCGTTTGGATGCCAAGTGGCCTAACTCCAATAAATAAATATATAAATAAATAAAATACTTCTGTAAAATAAAAATAGTCTAATGCTTTCATTCATTTCTACAGATGAGTAAAGTTTCAGAAATATTTGTGTAAACCGTGAATTATAAAACCATTAACAACATAGTTATGATTTTGGTTGTCAAGACAACAGAAATATGAATTGTCCAAAATATATTGAACTTCAATTATCTCTCCTCTAAAATGTCAATTTTGAAGTTAGGCTATTTGGCATCCAAGCAGTCCATTTGTCTCAAGTCAACGATAAATTATGGACGGTAAGCCAAAAGTAGAACATGTCCCACAAAAACTTATGATTAAAGTTAAATGGTATGCAGTCATTTCCATCTGGCCTATGCATGACGCAGGAGTATGCTTTTACAACCCGAGATAAACAAAGAAACACAATTGGCAAAGGGGGCAGGAAATAAGGTAGGAAAATGGGACTGGCAGTGTACGGGTGGTCATGGGTCAGCGAGTAGCGTATGCCTGCAAAACTATCGATTATGCTATCGATGTTCTTGCTTGCCCGTCTCTGCTCCCATTTATCAATGCCAGGTTACCTACCAGCTCCTTCCACTCTCCGTTTGATTTGCTGAGAAGAAGAGTAGAAACTGCAGCATTACAAAGGATTCAGTTCCAAATGACTTTTCTAGAGGATTGAATTTAGACGAATGAAAGTTCTCAACTGATATTCTCTTTTTTAACATGTGTTCTCAATGCGCAATGTAATTACTGTAAGTTTCATGAAAGTGTGTTTGAGTACGTGTATAAAAACGCAAGGAATACGAGAGATTTCAAAGTAAATGACAGGACGAAAATAAACGGCCAAAATCTTCATTAGTTTTAATGGAATTTTGGGTCGTCTATTTCTGTCCCGTGCTTTATATTCGAAATGAGCACAAATATTTCTTCATAGCACTCACTTGGTTCTCTCACCGTATTCGTTAAGAATGCACTGGAATACACAGAGAAAAAAAAGTATGTGGCGTGTATGAAAATGTAGGTTTCATTCGTAAATCCTTTTTTGGACTTAAAGGTAAGTCGTTTTTGGACTTAAAGGAGGGCTATAACATACTGCAGCAAACGTATAACTGAAAAACGTATATTTTATATCATCCGTATAATTGTTCCATCTACACGTATTTTCCGTATGACTGTTTATAGGTGGTAAGGATCTCATATACAGATGAAGGTATATAACATTTAGCTGACGAATGTAACATGCGTATACATATGTAATATACGGAAGACTGTTAAATGTCAGACATCCTGCAGTTGTATGATGTAACATCTAAGTGGGGAAAGGGCAGTACGTATGGACCACATGGATAATGTATGCTCCGTACAGATTTCCGTAGTAAACATATGGAATCGTGCATTAGTACAACATACCACTGTACGGATAACGGATTTTTCTAAGTGTACATGCTCAACATTGCCGGCCCACTTCATATTAATATTTTATTAAATTATTTCCTAAAGATGACAGTGCGTACCAAGGGCGCCCATCAGGGGGGGGCAAGGTGGTGCACTCGCCCCCCCCTAAGAGAAAATCGTACTTGGGAATATCGAAAGTCCAATAGAATTTTTACATTAGTTATAGCAAAATTTGAAACTATATTTGAAACCTTGCTTATATTTGCCCCCCTTGGAAACCACAACATGGGCGCCCTTGGTGCGTACGTATCATAGCTTTCTGTTTTTTTTTAACAATCACGTCTTATGTATTAGACATTCTTTAACAGTAAATTTCCTGAATGCTGTAAGATCATTGGCATGATGAAATGACATTTAAAGCTTTTATGTAAATGCATTTGTATTCAGATACATGTAAAGTTTGAATAAGTACAATTAAAATAGAATACTAAATTTGTATAAATGATTACCATTCTTCAACAAAATTGTTACAGTAAACTCGTTCCTCACTTTAATGTTTCAAGAGGATATAACAATATTTTATTTATTTGTTTATTATTTTTACAATAATATGTACAGATAACATCGTAACATGATATAAATAATACTAATCACTTTGTAAGGTTTATTTAAATAAATATATATTAATTCCTTTTACTTCAATCTACCTAGTAGCAAGAAAGCTTTCGGCTAGTTGGCGCATGCTTGGCTTTTGGCTTTCTACGCTTGCACTTGAAACACATGCTTTCATACAATCTGACTTTTGTTATACTTGCAAGCGATGCTTTAGACCCTTCGCAGAATGTCATAGCATCACTGGTGGTTCATTGGCTAATCACTTGACTTGACTTGAAAAATGTTTGCATCAAGCTTGAATGGAACAGTGAATGCAGGGTTGCCCCCATGTAACTTTCTTTACTGGAATGCAGGTTGCGTCATGCTTACACGTTTTCCTATCAGGCTGGATGCAAGCTTGGCCGACCTACAATTCAAGCGTACAGCAAGCGGTTTGCATTTTGTCTCTACTACTAGGGTGTGATCCTCGCAATAATAATTTGAATAATCTGTAAGCTAGAATGAAAAGAAAAACATGATTGTCTTAGCTAAGGATTTCGACGTTATATAAATATCATTGCACATTCCATTGTATTCTGAATACGTTATTCAAGGATCCTTTGACATAACTAATTTATTC
This sequence comes from Thermobia domestica, assembly GCF_964235325.1. Lineage (NCBI taxonomy): Eukaryota > Metazoa > Arthropoda > Insecta > Zygentoma > Lepismatidae > Thermobia > Thermobia domestica. The sequence continues at coordinate 336,854,986 of NC_137455.1, read as the reverse complement.
GATATTTTTATTCATTTGTTATTTGTAAAAATATTTTAGTATACTATTACCTAACGCATGGTACTGCATATGCAAGACAATCAAAATATTTCATTTTCAGGTACATAGAACACAGTTTTTCTCTTGTACCTCTAATCAAAATTTGTAATGTTTTTCTAGTGCATGTTCAATATAAATTTAAAATATTTACAGCAAATGATCCAAGTCTGTTTGAAAATTACACTTTATATTGGTGCAAATTGTCTTGGTTTCTTTTAACCACAATCTTCTTGGTTATTGGGTCCTCTTTCCAGATGCCGTATCCAACAACTGCTATGGTTGTTTCTCCAGCGCCTGAAGGAAGAATTGATCCTCAGGAAAGATTGAAAAGAAGTTCAGGAGGAAGAGTTTTGACGGACATTGAAGCTCTCAACCAAATGTCATTCTACGTTCTAAATTCCATTGACGCATTTATCGCACGGGACAGGAATGATGAATGCTTCAAGAAATCTTTGTGTGCTGGAAATAGCTGGTCTAAGACTCTGACAGATTCTCAAAAGATATGGATGCCAGTTTGGAGGTAAGATAGACAAATGGAAAACAAAGCACTTAGCAGATAACACTTGAAACACTCCAAATTGTATTGTCTTTAAACATGCTTTCATTAAAAAAAGTGCGGAGGGAAGATCAAAATGTAGGAGGGCTTCACTGGGGTACTATTTGCTAGAGGACATGCTTTTCACAAGAGTAACACGTAAATGCAATTCAATTTACCTTGGGAGCTTCCTCGTGGCTAAGCAGTTAGCGTACGCGCCTTAGGCGTGAGAGACCAGGGTTCGATTCCCGACGAGAGCTCGTGTAGTTCGGATTCCACGTTACGTTGTAGGTCCTCGTCTCATATAGCCTCGATGCTGAAAGGGATGCTAAACTAAAATTCAAATCAAATCAATTTACCTTGGAAAAACCTTCCAGTAATATGCCTGGAAGCCCAGTAATATGCCTTTAAGAGAAGCTCTGAATTAGTGCCCAATAAGGCTTCATTCTCTCAGCTGGCCGGAAATTAGAACACAGACATCACAAGTAGGTCTATGATAGAGAAATCCATATTAAGATTAATCAGAAGTTACTATTATAGCCCGAGGAGACATAGTCGTGGATTGCATTATGGTTTCTGCAACAATATCGCTGTATATACAACATAACCCGCGTAATTCTAACGTAACTAGAATTTTTGATATAGCCCCACATGTTCCTAAAGGTAGTACGCTTTCACAAACATATGTAGGCCTATCTACATCTATCTATCTGCATCTATACATTAGAGTGGTCCTTATTTTTTGTTTTACTTTTAGTGTCATCCCCTAAAATAATTCCATATCAGACTAAAGCAACCCATGAGAAACATTAGTTATTGAATAATACTAAATGGGACAAAACGCAACAGCAAGTTTTAAATGTATTTACAGTACTATAGTGCTGCCAAAATGTCTTGCGTCATGGCAAAAATGGGAACTAAAGCTCACACCCGCTACACACCCACGCGCTGAGCCAATAAGAAGGGTTCAGCTGTTGCTAAGCGAGAGAGTCTTAGCGAAAGGGAGTGGAATTGCTTCAGCCGATAGCAGCTCTTGGAATGGTAGACTAAGTGTCAAGTCAATGTGGTATATCTGTAGTATACAATATAACGCAATGGTATCTGCTAAGTTTGTAATTTTCAAAGGAAGTAAGAGCATATCTTTGGGTAGAGGTAATGGAAATAGAGCTGTTTTTACTGATGTATACTACTATCATGGTGGTCACACTGAAATCCGCCATGCTTATCCAAAGTTTTTAATACAAAGGGCAATTGTGAAATATCGTTTTGAAGCATCAGCTCTCCACAAATTCGTATCTAACAATAATTTCAACTTATTTCTAATCTTTTCATAGTTATTACCGTCAAAATATATGTTTATTAACTTACCTTTATCTTTCCAAACTTCCTATTATCTTTGCCTCATATTGTATATTGCAAGTGCTTTTAAAACTTGAGGTCACTTGCGGCACCATTTACAGTGGAGTCCCACTAATCCGAACTAATTGAGACCGAACTCTGTTCGATTACGTGATTGTTCGGATTAGCAGAACAACAGTAAAAACACGGTTTGTAGCGGGTGAACGGGTCTATTGTGTTCTAATACATAGCGTATAGTATTTCATGTATTAGAACTGACAAGTTTTCTAACTACAGTATATGTACTGTACTGGAAAAATGATAAAAATGTTGGGAAAACTTGACGCCGTTATTTTTTCGCGTACAGTACATACAGTGCAGTAGTTACAAAGCTTTCTGTTAGGGGTATTATATCTTAATGTATTTAAAACTGTATATAACGAAAATTTACTTTATTTTCTACGAAAACATGAACCCATTTCCATCCTTTTATTTATTAACTTCCTAAAACTGCGTATTTTCGCCACAAAAATAAATAAATAAATAAATAAATAAATAAAATAAAATTTTCCTCCCGGACATGTTCGGATTAAACGTGTTCGGATTACTGGTACTACACGGTATTTCGTCCGTGAGGCATATTTTCTTGTCCCGAATACGGAATGTACCTTTAGTCTTAATCTTTCCTGAAAAGTGAAACGTAATATAAATAAAAAAACGCAAAACTCCAATGCAATAGGTATGAATTCGTTCTCATTAAATATAAACGAATTCTACAATGTTATTAGCAGCTAACGGGACCCCCCCCCAAAAAAAAACTGTCGATAGATGAGACATGTAATTGATAGATCTCATTCAGCTAAATATAATGATGAGGGCAAGTTTAAATCCTGACGCGTAGTTTTGGACGAAATCGAGAAAACCAAACTTTCTTTTTGTAAACTAAAAAAAATATGCTGAACCATAACCACGCTGTCTATTGAGATGAAGCTGATTTTGAAGTATACGATAATCAAGATTTTCATAATGACTCTGCCAATAGGACAGTGTACAGTATCAGGGCCGTGCCGTGGGGGGGGGCGAGCGGGGCGACGGCTCCGGGCGCCGAAGTAAGCGGGGCGAAAAGTTCGGGAGAAAAAAGGAAAAAGGTAGAAAAAAATTGCTTGGAATATATGTATGGTGGCGCCGTCGTATACTCTCACCCCGGGCGCTGATTTTCCACGGCACGGCCCTGTACAGCATCATTAATGAGATATTCTCTAAAATTATGATTAAATCTTAAATTATAATTCTTGTTTAACCGCAATATTTTCCAAAGATAAATGTTAATTCTCAAATAGTGTGCCGCCATGCTCATGCCATTCCATTGCCATGCTAGCCCCCGCCAAGTGAACTTTGTGGTGGATAAACACCGTGTGCGTGGGTTTTCTCGGGATTCTCCCGTTTCCTCCTACTTTCTTCATTCCACCATTTCATTCATTACTCATCATCACCGTCCCCTTTAGCCTAACCGGCATAAGCGTGGGACGTAAAACTAAAATATTTAATTTCATTTTTCCCATTGCCATTCTCCATCCGTCCGACGGCCACGACCAATCACATACCGTGCCGTGCCGCTACAGGTCTACTTCGTGTCGCTTCGTGTGCTCCGAAGAAACCCGAAGGTTCCTGTTCAAGGCAGTGTTGTCACACTTGGTACAATTGTACCAAATTCATCCCTTTTTGTCATTCACCGGCCCGTTGGTACCATGCTGGTATTTTCAACCACTTTTGTGAAAAAAGTTGGTACAATTCTACCAAATTCAGCACCATTTAACAAATACTTGTTACATTTTTAACAGTGTCAGTGAGAATTTCCCTACATCTCACGTTACTTATACTGTATGCTGAACTCGTAAAAAAAATTTTGAACATTCATTCTGTGTCGCTGCACCGCATAACACTACAAACTTTGTGTGGAAAATTCGTAATTCGAACTAAACCGGGAAACAAATAACACTAGATGAGCGCATCCGCGACCTGCATGAAAAAGACGAGCAAGAAGGTGTGTGGTGGAATAGCACACACACGTTGAATCAATATTCTGAAGGAGACCAGCGTGTGCTCAAGTATAATAACGATTTTTCTTTTTAATTTGCGGCCAGTAATACTTCCTACGCGCGAGAAAAAATTCATCTACCTTCACGGTTATTCGAGATCCTCCTACTTGGATGTTTTTAAAAAGTAATTTTTGAAAAGAACCCTTTCTTGATTTGGACTCTTGTAAGAGGGGAGGGTGTTCTAGAACTTTACCTCTTTGAGTTTCGTGTTATAGAGCCATGTACTATACTGATATAAAATAATGAATTGAGCCCTTTTTATTTCAATTTGGTACTATTTTTCGGCCCACTACAGAGCTAGGACTGTGGCAACACTGCTTCAAGGAGGTCTGTGTAGGCACGGCATGGGAACGGCACATTGTGTGTGAAATAACCTTAAGATACATCATATTGGACAAAATTACAAACATAGGAGTAAATTTTTATGGGCAGTGTTCGCTAAAATTGAGAAAAAAACTTTTTATAGTATTGAAATTGCATTGTTCGATTGCCAATCTGATACCGTTGACAAATCTTAAATTGTATCCATGTTATTTGATATCTCCTAAGAATGACACATAGACGTAACAGTGACGCAGTAATCATAACAATAAACCACATACTTTTTGTAAATGCCAAGTACATTATCTTTACAGGAGTGGATCCAGGGAGGGGGTGATCGCCCCCCGGAAGAGTTGGAGATCTTAAAAGTAGCTCTAAGTAGCAGTGTAAGAACCCACCGTTTCCCCCAGAAGTCCGTCCTGGATCCATCCCTTTATCTTTATAACAAATAAATCAAAAAAAGAAAGTTTGTGGTCTGGTACTTGGTACGCACAAGATCCATGATCTGAGAAATTTGGTGAGAATATATCTGTGTCAAATTTCTTAGCATAAGGCATGGGTGCTGGTCCTTGGGAAGACAAGGGTGTTGGCCTCCTCGAAAGGTTGCTCTGTACCGCCCTAGGACCTGGTTATCTTTGCATGGATGTTTACTTGTATATCTGAAAACGAAACACACATACCTGAATGGGAGTCCCCAAAATTATTCAGAAATCAGCGCCGGTGCCATAAGAGGTGATACATGTATGTCTGTGCACATTTTCACTTTAGACGTTCTTTGTTTGTTTGTTTCTTTTTTTTTAACCCTTTTGCCATAAACAACTAGTATATTCACAAATTTATTACTTTTCTGCTTCATGAAACACAAACTACAATGAGTTTCCTTTATAATAATTCAATATTCTTGTCAAGATAGTAAAAGCCGCTAGAAAAGCATGAATAAACTGGTTTACTTACAAATTATGAATATGCAGAAGGAACCTTTTGTATTGTGCATGGCAAAGTACGAGTGTAAAGCTCTTGTCTGGAAGCAGGCAAATGCCTGAAGACATAATTTTGAGAAAATGCTTTTACTCAAAGTACAGAAGCTCTATTTAGATACGTATTTCTTAAGGAAATTAAGTATTATCATTTAATATCTTCAGATCTGTGTTTTTAAGAATACAGCCAAGTACGTCGTTTTTGTAAATGCTTTCTTTTCTGTTGTTTTTTCTTTCTTTATTGTTTTCGCTCTTGACTTAAGCATACGGGACTTATACAGTAGTTCCACTCCAAGTATACACATTATATATTTACAGGGTGTCTCAAAAATCTCCTGACATAGTGACTCTGTTATTATCAGAGTTACAACAAAATGTAAGAGGGGAAACCGTCTCCAAATATTATGTTTTCAATCTAAAGTGAAGATTTTTTTTTTTAAAAATCAGACGAGCCGTTTGGACTGTACATTCTTTATGCGCCCAACGTTAAATGAAATGCAACGTTGCCATTTACCTGGACCCACAACATAAGTGAATGAAGTTACTGTGTTTTACGATAACGTGTCGATGGTCAGCCCCCATGTCAAACAGTAACTTTATTCACTTAATGTTGTGGGTCCACGTAAATGGCAACGTTGCATTTCATTTAATATTGGGCGCATAAGGAGTGTACAGCCCAAACGGCTCTTCCAGATTAAAAAAAAACCTTCAGTTTAGATTGAAAACATATTTGGAGACGGTTTCTTCTCTCACGTTTTGTTGTAACTCTGATAATAACAGAGGTGCCCTATGTCAGGGGACTTTTGAGACTCCCTGTATATATATATAATGTGTGTATGTGTGTGAGTATATGTGGTAGCTACTTTATTTTCAGGTAACTACTTGTCGGATCTCTGAACCAAATATGTAGGCGAGTAGTTCATCATCCAAGAAATAAAGCTTACTCTCTTTGGTGACCAAGCTCGGCTCGGCTCGGTTCCGCTTATTACTACTTTATTGGCCGGATCTGAACCAAATTTGATGAGCGTGTAGTCCATCATCTGCGAAATTAAACATACCCGGCCTTATGCAGAGTCGTTATGATGCATGACTAGTGTAATACTAACTAGTTTGATTAACATATATTTCCTGCAGTAGTCAATCCTTTAGTATGATACTAATCATACGTCAAAACAACTCTGCATAAGGAGGATTATATTTACTGCCCGAGGTCGGTCAGGGATAAATTTAGCAGCAGAAACTGTGTTTCAGAACTTCCACACCGGCAGCTTCTGAATTCGGCTCACCTTGGCTTGATAACTGATAAATCATACGTAGTTAGGGTTGCCGTATTTTAAAAATGAAAATCCCGGACACTACTAAATTACGAGAATCTTTGAAGTGCTTAAAATGAAAAGAAGTGTTATACAGGGTGAGTCAAAGGTCTTTGGACACCTGCATAAGTTTGAAAATCGACGGGAAAAGTAAAAAGTGATGATAGGAACAGAGGTTTGATGAGGGGCCGCAAGTTTTGGAGTGTATGCCATTCATGGCCACCATCTTTAAATCCGCCATTTTGGATTCAAGTCATTTTTTTAAATGGGAAGGGAGTGTATGACACATCAAATAACATAGCTTGAGCTCAGGAATTCAGTGGTGTAATTTTTTTTTTAATATCTTGTACAGTTTAGAAGTTATTAATGTTCAAAGGTGGGAAATTACCTTGATACTGACCCAGTTCTCTCTTTGTTCCAGGTGAATC